>NC_091977.1:263770957-264388946 GCF_044704955.1 Pristiophorus japonicus | reverse complement strand
TCTGTCACCATTCAGATAATAGTCTGTCTCTCTGTTTTTACCACCAAAGTGGATAACCTCACATTTATCCACATTATACTTCATCTGCCATGCATTTGTCCACTCACCTAACCTATCCAAGTCGCTCTGCAGCCTCATAGCATCCTCCTCGCAGCTCACACTGCCACCCAACTTAGTGTCATCCGCAAATTTGGAGATACTACATTTAATCCCCTCGTCTAAATCATTAATGTACAGTGTAAACTTTCCTGCTCAACTGACCAGTTCATCGATATCTTCCTGCAGTCTTGAGCTTTCCCCCTCACTGTCAACCACACAGCCAATTTTCACATCATCTGAAAATGTCTTTATCATGGCCCCTACATTTAAGTCTAAATCATTAATATATGCTACAAAAAGTAAGGGACCTAATACTGAGCCCTGTGGAATCCCACTGGAAACAGCCTTCCAGTCACAAACTGTATGAAGAGAAAGAAGTCGATGTCTCGCAAAATGTTGTTTCAGAGTCAAATTATACATTTTAAATGAAGGCAAAAGAGGGAGTGAGGATTAGAGAGAATTTTTCAGGGGAGGTATGGGTAGGATCTAAAAGTTCTGCAATTAAGGATGAATAGGCGGTCCTAGGGAGATATATTTAGACTGTGAATGGAGCAAAGGTGATGGGCCACAGGGCCTTTTCTCTTGCTCCAGACTTTCTTAAACCACTTTTACACTGGTAGTTCCTCAGATCAGATTCTGAAAGGCCCGTCTCTCTGAGCCTGACCCCTGACGGCTAAATCTAGCTCCCTTATCCCAGTGGCAGAATCACAGACTCTACTTTGAGTGGGTTAACAATTCTGTTGGGAGCAATAAAAGAGCTGGATTTAGCTGCGTACATTCCAAATACAGGCTCAGGGAATCTGGTCACCTGGAATCCAAATCAAATAAATGACAGTATAAAAAACAGCTTTACGTTCATATATTCAATGCTTCTGCATGATACCAGCACATGTTTCAACCGAATCAGATAGTCAATACTGTATTTACTGTGCTTGTGACACTGAACTTAGGCAGTCATGGACGGGTCACATCGTCTGCATGCCTGATACTAGACCCCAAAATAAGCGCTCTACTCAGAGCTCCGAGACGACAAGCAATTCCCAGGTGGGCAGAGGAAACGCTCCTTGAAGAAGTGCAACATCCCCACCGACACCTGGGAATCCTTGGCCCAAAACTGATCAAAGTGAAGGAGAAGCATCCAGGAAGGCGCCGAACACCTCGAGTCTCTTCACTAGGAGCAAGCGGAAGGAGTGCACGACAACCCAAGTACCCCTCCCACCCGTCCCTTCAACTACCGGTTGCCCCACCTATGACAGAGAATCTGGTCACCGAGAACTGCCTCAGCATGGCCTGAAAGTATCTCTTCTATGATTTTCTCCATCCCCCTCCCCTCCTCCGCACCTCTCCTGAAGAGTGCATTGGTCTCATCGGTCATCTGAGAACTCATATTAATGTGGAAGCAAATCATCCTCAACTCCAGGGGACTGCCTAAGTAGAGAAGGCATGTGGAGCGTCAACCTTGTGCTTTTTCTTGATGAAAGATCGAAGTAGTGAGGATAAACTTCAAATTTCAACATCATTGCCCTATTTGACTGTGCTAAGGAATAGATAATAAGAACAATGCAGGGGTGACAACAGCTGATGTAGTCAGTCAGTTATGTGTGTTTGGTGTGAAAAATGTATTCATCAATATGGAGGAGATATCTTTGTTGGTGCTAAAACCACAACTTTAGTGATAATGCTAACACCAATGAGGTGCTCTCAATTTGTTTGCAGTGCAGTGCTAAAAGTATTCGCCATATGTGTCAAAGCTATTAGGACAAGGACATTGTAAACCAAGCACTTTACGTGCTAAGGTATGACCAGCACGAGAAGAAAATAAAACTTAGCACTTGCCCAGAAGTTTAAAAAGAATAATTTATTTTAGGCTGATATTTCTTAAACATGTCTTTCTACGAATCTGAATACGATGCCTGATCTATTCATTTTTTTGGTATACTTTTTTTGATGATAGTGTTAGTTTCTTTTTTCAGCTCATGTTCTTCCCTTTCTGTCTGATTTTCCACCATCTTCAGCTGAGAAGTTAACAAACCTCTTCCAGACCTGTGTTAATGTTGGTCTGATCTGGTCACCGAGAACTGCCTCAGCAGGGCTTGAAAATGTCTCTTCTATGATTTTCTCCACCCACCTCCCCTCCTCCGCACCTCTCCACAAGAGTGCAGTTGGGCTCAAGTAATTTGTATTTTGGGAAATTTCGGTCTCATTTTGCTGCATTGTAGAGCCCATCTGCCCACTGATGCTTCAATGCACCTGTCATAAGATATAACCACTTTTCATTTGACTGCATTAACTTTGATAAAATAATTACTAAAGTGCCCTGGTTCTGTGACCCATCCTGAACTTCAGTTTCTGGACTGTAACAATAAATAGCTAGTGTCTAGATATTAGCATGGGAGTGTTGATAGACTGCTGGCAGCTATTTATAACCTTCCCTGACAACTGTAGCACTTGATCCAACAAAGTGCGAGGGAGCAATCCAGTACAGTTCATTACCCACTGCCACCCATCAACACGGGAAACCATGAATGCCTGTAAATTAGTCAGATGTGATAGGTTAAAAGGCATCACGTGGCAAGTCATCCCAGTGTTTTTTTAAAAAAACCTTTTGATTGGTCAATTGCTGTTCAGGGAGAAAGACCAGTAAAGACGTATGATGTGACTGGGAATAGAAACAAACAATATGTACTTTGTCTCTGCACTATTCCTCATGGGGACTTCAGGCTAGATTTTTCAACCATTCACAGTCAATGGGCAGAAATTGGAGCATGATTCACTTCAGTAACAGTACATCTGATAACAATCCTCTCAGGATGAATATAAAGCACTTCCTTTTGATACAGCATGTTTGATTTGCAAACACATTTTTACAACCTTTCGATGGCTTCTGCATTCTGACTATTCATTAACAACCCAATTGAAGTCTTGCTGGAGATAGGAACAAACTTAATCAAATAATATCTCTTAATGTTAATTCAAACTTCAATTCAATAAGCAAGCTGATTCAGCATTCTGACTATCCTTAGTGCTGTAAGTTAAATGAGATGGCACTGCTGCTTCTGGAAGCACTGACACCCACTTAAAGAACGAGTTTTCCCAAGTGCTTTCAGAGGCAGTCGGCATTATTTTTTCAGACCACAGGTGGTTTCCTAACTGTACATAGAACAGATCCTCTCTAGGCATAAAAGGTCGGATAATCAGAGACTGCAACTTTCAAGCTGCACATACCAAGAAAGAAAGACTTGCATTTATATAGTGCCTTTCACGACCACCGGACGTCTCAAAGCGCTTTACAGCCAATGAGTCGCATTTGGAGTGCAGTCACTGTTGTAATGTGGGAAATGCGGCAGCCACAAACAGCAATGTGATAATGACCAGATAATCTGTTTTTTATTGTGTTGATTGAGGGATAAATATTGGCCAGGACATCTGGGATAACTCCCCTGATCTTCTTCAAAATAGTGCCATGGGATCTTTTACATCCACCCGAGAGTGCAGACGGGGCCTCGGTTTAACGTCACATCCGAAGGACAGCTCCCTCAGCACTGCACTGGGAGTGTCAGCCTAGATTTTTGTGCTCAGGTCCCTGGAATGTGGACTCGAACCCACAACATTTTGACTCAGAGGCGAGTGTGCTACCCACTGAGCCACGGATGACACTAAGGGGCCGAAATTGCCCCACGTTAGGTTTGGGGTCATTTTGTTAAAAGTGATTATTTTTTGCGCTGGCACAGTAATGCCTACCCCGTTTCAGATTTGGGTTCTTTGATTTAAAAAAATGTTGCCTGCGGTAACAGAGCGTTTCCCAGCATTCTCTCAGTGCGGCGCGGACGTGCCTGGTCACGCTCACGCATCACAACGTTGAAAGGGAGGGCCGTTGTGAAATCTGCAGCTTCTTTAGAGGAGCCCGCTGGGCCGGCCACCAGGGATTTATGAAGGGAAGTCATGTTTGACAAATTTGTTGGAGTTCTTTGAGGATGTAACGAACAGGGTGGATAAAGGACAACCAGTGGATGTGGTGTATTTGGACTTCCAGAAGACATTTGACAAGGTGCCACATAAAAGGTTACTGCACAAGATAAAAGTTCACGGGGTTGGGGATAATATATTAGCATGGATAGAGGATTGGCTAACTAACAGAAAACAGAGAGGCGGGATAAATGGTTCATTCTCTGGTTGGCAATCAGTAACTAGTGGGGTGCCGCAGGGATCAGTGCTGGGTCCCCAACTATTTACAATCTATATTTGTGACTTGGAAGAAGGGACTGAGTGTAACGTAGCCAAGTTTGCTGATGATACAAAGATGGGAGGAAAAGCAATGTGTGAGGAGGATACAAAAAATCTGCAAAAGGACATAGACAGGTTAAATGAGTGGGCAAAAATTTGGCAGATGGAGTATAATGTTGGAAAGTGTGAGGTCATGTACTTTGGCAGAAAAAAAATCATAGAGCAAGTTATTATTTAAATGGAGAAAGATTGCAAAGTGCTGCAGTACAGCGGGACCTGGGGGTACTTGTGCATGAAAGTCAAAAGGATAGTATGCAGGTACAGCAAGTGATCAGGAAGGCCAATGGTATCTTGGCCTTTATTGCAAAGGGGATGGAGTATAAAAACAAAACTGCATGCAGGGAAGTCTTGCTACAGCTATACAAGATATTGGTGAGGCCACACCTAGAATACTGCATGCAGTTTTGGTTTCCATCTTTACGAAAGGATATACTTGCTTTGGAGGCAGTTCAGAGAAGGTTCACTAGGTTGATTCCGGGTATGAAGGGGTTGACTTATGAGGAAAGGTCGAGTTGGTTGGGCCTCAACTCATTGGAATTCAGGAGAATGAGAGGTGATGTTATATATGTAAACCTAAATACCTTGTTTAACCACCAGAGGGCTCATCCCCTGGAGTCCAAAGGGATCCCACAATCCCTTGGGAGCACCTGTACATAAGGAGGCCCCACAGGCTGGAGAGGCACACTGGAGGCCTGTAATAAAGGACTACGGTCACACAATACTTTCAGCTTACAGTATCTGGTCAGATTCTTCATTCAAGACATAACAACTGGCGACGAGATACAGATGACAAACCCCACCACAACAATGCAGAAAACCGTGGGCATCCTGGAGAAATCTTCGGAGGGAGATGATTGGGAAACCTTCGTGGAGCGACTCGACCAATACTTCGTGGCCAACGAGCTGGAAGGAGAAGCGAACGCTGCCAAACGAAGGGCGATCCTCCTCATCATTTGCGGGGCACCAAAGTATGGCCTCATGAAAAATCTGCTCGCTCCAGCGAAACCCACAGAGAAATCAATGGTGATTTGTGCACACTGGTCCGGGAGCATCTAAACCCGAAGGAAAGCGTTCTGACGGCGAGGTACCGGTTCTACACGTACAAAAGTTCTGAAGGCCAGGAAGTGGCGAGCTACATCGCCGAGCTAAGACAGCTTGCAGGACATTGCGAATTTGAAGGACACTTGGAGCACATTACTCAGGGACTTCTTTGTACTGGCATTGG
Organism: Pristiophorus japonicus; assembly: GCF_044704955.1. NCBI lineage: Eukaryota > Metazoa > Chordata > Chondrichthyes > Pristiophoridae > Pristiophorus > Pristiophorus japonicus. The sequence goes on along the minus strand of NC_091977.1, from coordinate 264,383,338 downwards.
CCATGAAGTAATACTTCGCAAACCTTTGACTGTAGAGACCCCAACTTTGAGTAAAGCCATAGCGATAGCCCAGGCGTTCATCGCCAGCAGTGACAATACCAAACAAATCTCTCAGCACACGAGTGCTGCTGCAAGTACTGTGAACAAAGTAATGTTAATGTTGTTTTGGAATCGTAAAGTACAGGGCAGGACTCACATGCCTGCAGCTACACGTCCGCAGATGTCTCAGAGTGCACCATCAAGGATGGTGAATGCAAGGCCATTAACACCTTGTTGGCGCTGCGGGGGTGATCATCGTTTCCATTCATGCCGCTTCAAAGGGCTGCAAGGGCTGTGGAACAATGGGACACCTCCAACATATGTGCAGGCGAGCTGCAAACCCTGCTAATCCTGCAAACCACCATGTTGCAGAGAAGGATAGATCCACGGTGGATCACAACAAACAAGAGCCTCAGACTGAGGAGGCAGAGGTATATGGGGTGCACACAATTAATATAAAGTGTCCCCCAATAATGCTGAAGATTAAATTAAATGGACTCCCGGTGTCAATGGAGCTGGACACGGGCGTGAACCAGTCCAGAATGAGCAAAAAGACTTTTGATAAATTGTGGTGCAGCAAGGCCTCAAGGCCAATCCTGACTCCCATTCGTACTAAACTGAGAACGTATACAAAGGAACTGATTCCCGTAATTGGCAGTGCTATCGTAAAGGTCTCCTACGATGGAGCAGTGCACAATTTACCATTCTGGGTGGTACTGGGCGATGGCCCCATGCTGTTTGGCAGGAGCTGGCTGGGAAAGATATGCATGAACTGGGATGACATCCGAGCGCTCTCGTCATCAACAGCACTTCATGTGCCCAGGTCCTAAAAAAGTTCCCCTTGCTTTTCAAACCGGGCATCGGGAAGTTCCAAGGAGCAAAAGTGCAGATCCACTTGATTCCGGGGGTGCGACCCATCCATCGCAAGGCGAGAGCGGTACCGTACATGATGAGAGAGGGTGGAGATCAAGCTGGACCGGCTGTAACGAGAGGGCATCATTTCACCGATCAAATTCAACGAGTGGGCCAGTCCGATTGTTCCAGTCCTCAAGAAAGACGGCACCATCAGAATCTGTGGTGATTACAAAGTAACTATCAATCGTTCCTGCAGGATCAATACCCGCTACCAAAGTCAGACGACCTATTTGTGATGCTGTCAGGAGGAAGAATGTTCACAAAGCTGGACTTGACCTCGACCTACATGACGCAGGAGCTGGAGGAGTCATCGAAGGGCCTCAGCTGCATCAACACACACAAAGGTCTCTTCATTTACAACAGATGCCCGTTTGGGATTCAATCAGCCACGGCAATATTCCATAGGAACATGGAAAGCTTGCTGAAGTAGGTCCCGCGCACCGTGGTCTTCCATGACGATATCTTGGTTACAGGCCGGGACACCGTTGAGCACCTGCAGAACCTGGAAGAGGTTCTTAGTCGGCTTAATCGTGTGGGGCTCAGGCTAAAATGCTCGAAGTGCATTTTCCTGGCACCTGAAGTGGAGTTCCTGGGGAGAAGAATTGCGGCGGACGGCATCAGGCCCATCGATTCGAAGATGGAGGCAATCAAGAACGCACTGAGACCACAGAATGTGACAGAGCTGCGGTCGTTTCTAGGACTCCTAAACTACTTTGGTAACTTCTTACCGGGTCTTAGCACACTGTTAGAACCACTGCACTCTTTACTGCGTAAAGGAGATGAATGGGTATGGGGTAAAAGCCAAGAACATGCCTTTGAGAAAGCTAGGAAACTTTATGCTCAAACAAATTGCTTGTGTTGTATGATCCATGTAAGCATTTGGTACTAGCATCTGATGCGTCGTCATACTGTGTTGGGTGTGTATTGCAACAAGCTAATAAATCTGGGAAATTGCAACCGATTGCTTATACATCCAGAAGTCTTTCTAAGGCTGAGATGGCCTACAGCATGATCGAAGAACAAGCGTTAGCGTATGATTATGGGGTAAAGAAAATGCAACAATATTGTTTGGGCTCAAATTTGAATTGGAAACCGACCATAAGCCACTTATATCCCTCTTTTCTGAAAGTAAGGGGGTAAATACAAATGCATCGGCCCGCATCCAGAGATGGGCGCTCACGTTGTCCGAATACAACTATGCCATCTGCTACAGGCCAGGCACAGAAAACTGTGCCAATGCTCTCAGTAGGCGACCATTGCCCACCACAGGGGTGAAGATGGCACAGCCCGCAGATTTAGTTATGGTAATGGAAACATTCGAGAGTGAGCAATCACCTGTTACCGCCCGACAAATTAGAACCTGGACGAGCCAGGACCCCTTACTGTCCTTAGTAAAAAACTGTGTGCTCCATGGGAGTTGGTCTGGTGTCCCGTTATAGATGCAGGAAGAAATAAAGCCATACCAAGCGGCGTAGAAATGAAATGTCCATACAGGCAGACTGCCTCCTATGGGGTAATCGGGTAGTGGTGCCAAAAAAGGGCAGGGACACTTTCATTAGTGACCTCCACAGCACCCACCCAGGCATTGTAATGATGAAAGCGATAGTCAGATCCCACGTGTGGTGGCCCGGTATCGATGCAGACTTAGAATCTTGCATGCATAAATGTAACACATGTTCACAGTTAAGCAATAGACCCAGGGAGGAGCCACTAAGTTTATGGTCCTGGCCTTCAAAACCGTGGTCCAGGATTCATGTCGACTATGCAGGCCCATTCTTGGGAAAAATGTTCCTTGTGGTTGTAGATGCGTACTCCAAATGGATTGAATGTGAGATAATGTCGGCAAGCACGTCCGCTGCCACCACTGAAAGCCTGCGGGCCATGTTTGCCACGCACGGCCTGCCTGATGTCCTTGTGAGTGACAATGGGCTGTGCTTCATCAATGCTGAGTTCAAAGAGTTCATAACGCACAATGAGATCAAACATGTCTCATCTGCCCCGTTTAAACCAGCGTCCAATGGTCAGGCAGAGCGAGCAGTGCAAACAATCAAGCAGAGCTTGAAGAGGGTAACTGAAGGCTCACTGCAGACTCGCCTATCCCGAGTCCTGCTTAGTTACTGCACAAGACCACTCGCTCACTGGGGGTCCCCCCGCTGAACTGCTCATGGAAAAGCTCTCGTTGATCTACATGAACAGGTAGAGAGCAGGCAGCTTTAACAGAATACATATCATGATCGCACAAATGTGTCACGCGAAATCGAAATTAATGAACCTGTATTTGTGTTGAACTATGGACAAGGTCCCAAGTGGCTTCCTGGCACTGTCGTGGCCAAAGAGGGGAGTAGGGTGTTTCTGATCAAACTTTCAAATGGACTCACCTGCAGAAAACATTTGGACCAAACCAAACTCAGTTTCACGGACTATCCAGAACAACCCACAATACATTCTACCTTTTTCGACCCCCCAACACACACACAAGTGGCAACCGACCCAGCGGTTGACCACGAAGCAGAACCCATCACCTGCAGCATCCCAGCAGGAATCACCACCCCCAGCAGCCCTGCAAGGCCACCTGCGCAGCAGCCCAGCGAGGGCTCAACAAACGACTCACCAAAACCAGCATTTGCACCGAGACGATCAACCAGGGAAAGGAAGACCCCAGATCGACTCACATTGTAAATAGTTACACGATTGACTTTGCTGAGGGGAGTGTTGTTATATATGTAAACCTGTAAATACCTTGTTTAACCACCAGAGGGCTCATCCCCTGGAGTCCCAAGGAATCCCACAATCCCTTGGGAGCACCTGTACATCTGGAGGCCTCACAGGCTGGAGAGGCACTCCGAGAACTGTAATAAAGGACTACGGTCACACATTACTTTAAGTTTACAGCATCTGGTCATATTCTTTATTCAAGACATAACAATCTTATCGAAACGTATAAGATTATGAGGGGGCTTGACAAGGTGGATGCAGAGAGCATGTTTCCACTGCTGGGGGAGACTAGAACTAGAGGGCATGATCTTAGAATAAGGGGTCGCCCATTTAAAACAGAGATGAGGAAAAATTTCTTCTCAAAGAGGGTTGTAAATCTGTGGAATTCGTTGCCTCAGAGAGCTGTGGAAGCTGGGACATTGAATAAATTTAAGACAGAAATAGACAGTTTCTTAAATGATATGGGGATAAGGGGTTGTGGGGAGCGGGCAGGGAAGTGGAGCTGAGTTCATGATCAGATCAGCCATGATCGTATTGAATGGCGGAGCAGGCTCGAGGGGCCGTATGGCCTACTTTTGCTCCTATTTCTTATGTTCTTATAACTGGTAGGAAGGGCAGATGGTGCGAGTTGTCGGGCAGGGGGCAGGGGAAGGAGAGAGGAGAGGAGGGTAAGCCTCTCTGGTATTGTCCCATCTTACTCCTGCTCTTCGTGCTTCACAAGTTGGCCGCAGATATCATTGAATTGCTGAAACCTCATCTAATAATGACCTTTCAAACTTTCCACAATTTCCACGGTGCTAGTAACTATCAAAGGGGCAGATGGGGATTTGAATGATTCATCGACATTGTGATCAAAGTAGGGTTTGCTTTGGAAGAATCCAAAATTTCTAATCTTACACTACTCAGCATCACCATTACCAATCATTGGCAGATATCATCATCATCATAGGCAGTCCCTCCGAATCGAGGAAGACTTGCTTCCACTCTAAAAGTGAGTTCTTAGGTGGCTGTACAGTCCAATACGGGAATTAGAGTCTCTGTCACAGGTGGGACAGACAGTGGTTGAAGGAAAGGGTGGGTGGGGAGTCTAGTTTGCCATACGCTCCTTCCGCTGCCTGCGCTTGTTTTCTGTCTGCTCTTGGCGTCGAGACTCGAGGTGCTCAGCGCCCTCCCGGATGCTCTTCCTCCACTTTGGACGGTCTTGGGCCAGGGACTCCCAGGTGTCGGTGGGGATGTTACCCTCAAAGCCTCCTTGATAAAGTGTGTCTTGAAACATTTCCTCTACCCACCTGGGGCTCGCTTGCCGTGTCAGAGTTCCGAGTAGAGCGCTTGCTTAGGGAGTCTCGTGTCGGTCATACGGACGATGTGGCCCGCGCAACGGAGTTGGTCTAGCGTGGTCAGTGCTTCGATGCTGGGGATGTTGGCCTGGGCGAGAACACTGATGTTGGTGCGTCTATCCTCCCAGTGGATTTGAAGGATCTTGCGGAGGCATTGCTGCTGGTACTTCTCCAGCACTTTGAGATGTCTGCTGTATATGGTCCACGTCTCTGAGCCATATAGGAGGGCTGGTATCACTACTGCCCTGTAGACTATAAGCTTGGTGCCAGATTTGAGGTCCCGGTCTTCAAACACTATTTTCCTCAGGCGATCTGGCAGGATAGGCACACTAACATCAGCGTTCTCTCTCAGGCCAACATTCCCAGCATCGAGGCATTGACCACGCTCGATCAGTTCCGATGGACGGCCCACTTTGTCCACATGCCCGATAGTAGACTCCCGAAACAAGCGCTCTACTCCGAGCTATGTCACGGCAAGCGAGCGCCAGGAGGTCAGAGAAAACACTTCAAGGACATCCTCAAAGCCTCCTTGAAAAAGTGCAACATTTCCACTGACACCTGGGAATCCCTGGCTCAAGACTGCTCAAAGTGGAGGAGAAGCAGCCGAGAAGGCGCCAAACTCTTCGAGTCTCTTCGCTTGGAGCACGCGGAAGCCAAGTACAAACAGCGGAAGAAACGTACGACAAACCAAGTACTCCACCCATCCGTCCATCCAACCACCATCTACCCCACCTGTGACAGAGACTGTAGGCCCCATTGGTCTCATCAGTCGCCTTAGAACTTATTTTAGTGTGGAAGCAAGTAATCCTCGACTCCGGGGGACTGCCTAAGAAGAGGTTACCAATCACACAATGTCAAAACTTCACTGAAACTCCTTTAGATGGTATAACCCAAAATTATTTTTTTAAATCTTTGTTTAAAAAGTTCAAACAGCAAAGGCCAGTTGGGCTGAATGGCCTGTTACTGTGTTGTAAATTCTATGCAAGTTAATGACTGTAAAAAGTGTAAAAAAATGTTTTTAAAACATACACACAATCCCAAACTACAGTTCTTCAAATTGACAGCTTAACTTTCGAAATAGATAAAATTGAGAGGAAGATGAGATGCATCCCCTCGTGAGGAAGGGACGATCAGCAAACAGCTGGTTACAGAAGAGCAGAGAACTGCAAACAGGTCACCTTCCCTCCCACTGTGTCAGGGAATGATGCAAAATAAACATTTGCAGGGCTATGGAGAAAGAGCTTGGGAGAAGGACGAATTGGATCGCTCTATCAAAGAGCTAGTAGAGGCATGATGGGCTGAATGGCCTCCTTCTGTGCTATATGACTTTAAGTGTCCAAGGAGTGCTAAAATAGGGAGCAAAAGCGAAAATAGGTAGGACAATTAAAAATTAGCACTGAACCAAGGCTGCCAAAATTGGCATGTGTATATGCATATGTGCGTGTGTGTATTTGTGTGTATATGTGTGTGTATGTATGTGTATATGTGTGGTGTGGCGGGAAATTCCTGTCATCATAAAAAACACGAGAATGTCTGTTTTTGTCTGTAATTAATGGTCAACTAACAAAATCTCAGGAATGAACAGCTTTGAAACCTGTGATGTATGAGAATGCGATTTAGTTAGCAAGTCATTTATTACGGAGTAAACAGACATTCCTTCATTTTTCATTACAAGAGGAATTTCATCCCCTCCCAGGAATTAGCTCAGTTTTGAGGGCCAATGTTGTCAAGCAGCTCACTATCCAGGCTTACAACCAAAGAACGGCCAGCCGATGAGGTACTGGAGATTTGTTGCCTTAATGGAACCATATTCCAGTCTGGGTCTCAGCCTTCAGAAGAGGACGTGAGAAAAACAGAGATGGGAAAATAAGCCATTATTGAAGCGATTGTGCAGATTATGCCTCTTTAGTGACTACACCATTTATTTCCAATGTGATATTAGACAGGAAGACAGCTCAACCTTTTAGTTTAATTGATACATGGACAACTCATGTTAAATTTAATCTGCAGATCAGTTTCAGACTGTTCTATTTAGTGCAGCAAATTCCTGATGCTGTCACTTTCAGAATCATACTCAATATATTTGCGTAATGACCAAACAGTTATTTCACAACTTCGCCCCGCCCCCACCCCCCCCGATCCCAACCCCCCAAAAATCAAGGAGGGGCAGGTGGGCAGTGATAGCGGATTTACCTACATTCCCTCACGCTACATTGGGACAAAGTGATGGGCTTGGCACTAAACAGCACCACAAGTCACATTACATTGAGAGCACTGAATTGATGCCATACAAAGGCACATCACCACATACATTTAAAACTCTGATTCATGCACCGCAATAAAGAGACACTCTTAACATTGCACTCATACAGATGGCAAATGTGAGGAGAAATTCAAGCGCTTCCTATCCAGGAAAGTAAATGATAACGGACAATAACATAGCTTCACCCCAGTGCGATGTAGTACATCTCAGAGAATGTTTTCGTGTTGAACCATTTTGCAATAAAATCACTATTTAAAAAGTCACTTATTTTAAAAACATTTCTCCCATTGAGAGGGAGTTGTCAGTACTTAGATCTGACTCGTATCTATGACAGAAAAAGATAAAGTGCATCGAAGTGTGAAAATTCTGTCCAAGTAAAATAAGTGATCATAGGAAAAGTGGGCGCATCAGATCAAACATGAATGTGGATTGATTGCATTGAACTCTGAGTTTGCAACAAAAATAAATGCTCAGTGAACAGGAAGTGACAAAAAAAATAATAAGCTGAAGATTTGTTTGGGAAGAATTTGTGCTCAGGTTGCAAGATGTCATGAATGCTGAATGAAAGATGGTTTCAGTTTCAGCATCAGGCATGATGATCATGTATGGCACTATTAAAACACAGAATAGCCAGTCCCTCTGTCACAATATGGTTCTTCAACCTAGTTGAGATATATTGGCAGTTTTATGGTACATGATTACATCGACAAGCAACTGAATTGAAAATAGCCCAAAATCTTTCATTAATGGCCCTCAGAGCTGTCAGAGTGTAAAGGCTGTAACCATATCAGCCTGTATTCAGTCCAGGTACTGGAGGTGAGAGGACATTCTTCAATGTGTCACCCGGTTCCTACTATGAAGACACATTTCTAGTTCATTCTTTTGGTCATTTTTTCCCCACATCTTTAAGGAAGATATGTTGGTTAAGATTCAGCATTCAGCTCACAGTTTGTCGGTTACTGCTAGACACTAGATTCAGAATCAGCTGTTTCTGAAACCCATATACAGGGATATCAATAGCTCTCAAAATAACCAATCTGTGACTTGTGGCGGATAGCCTTAGAAAAGCCTGGGCTTTAACTATTATTGTCCTAGATGAAATTCCCAGGACAATTTTTTTTTAGATCTGATAATGCTACCTGTTGAGCAATAACATTTCTTTCAAAATGCTTTCTTCTGGAGCATCTAGATTAGCCCCTGTCCCAGATGAAGAAAAGAGAACAACGATTACACAGGGACTACTAGTGCTGGTACCTGCATTCCCCTTGACTACAGGGCTGGAAGTCACAAAAAAATCTAAAATTAAAATGGTGAACATGACAATTATACAAATTTACAGCACGGAAGGAAGCCATTTTGATCCATCATGTCCACGCCTGCCAACAAAGAGCTATCCAGCCTAATCCCACTTTCCAGTTCTTGGTCCGTAACCCTGTTGCATATCCAAGTACTTTTTAAATGTTGTGAGGGTTTCTGCCGCTACCACCCTTTCAGGCAGAGAGTTCCAGACCCCCATGAAGAAATTTCCCCTCAAATCCCATTTAAACCTTCCACCAATTACTTTAAATCTATGCCCCCTGGTTATTGACCACTCTGCGAAGGGAAATAGGTCTGTCCTATCCACTCTATCCAGGCCCCTCATAATTGTATACACCTCAATAAGGTCTCCCCTCTGCCTCCTCTGTACCAAAGAAAACAAACCCAGCATATCCAATCTTCCCTCATACCTAAAATTCTCCAGTCCAGGCAACATCTTTATAAATCTCTTCTGTACCCTCTCCAGTGCAATCACATCTTTCCTGTAATGTGTTGACCAGGATTGCACGCAGTACTCCAGCTGTGGCCTAACTACTGTTATGCCGACTGCCCATAGCGCTTGGTCTGCCCTCCATGCCACTATAACCAGTGCCTGTGAAAAGACACTTGGTCACTCAACCAGAAAACATCAGGACTGATTTGATGAAAATGATCAGGAGATCGAAGAACTAATAGATCGCAAGCGCAAAACATTTCTGAGCCTCAAGCAACAACCCAACGCGGGAGCTGCAAAACAACATTACAGACGGCTCAAGGCTCAGGTCCAACAAAAAACCCGGGACCTAAAGAACAGGTGGTGGATGGAGAAAGCACAGGAGATACAACAACTGGCCTACGGCCACGATATGCGAGGATTCTTCACTACAGTCAAGACCACCTACGGTCCAAACTCCCAAGGCCCCACCCCATTCCTGGCTAAGAACGGGGATTCACTCATCAAGGACACCGAGGCTGTCAGGGCCTGAAGGAAGGAGCACTTGACGATCTCCTCAATCGACACTCTGCCTTTGACTCGAGTGTTCTCGACTCCATCCCTCAGCATGCGACCCGCCACCAATTCAGTGAAACTCCAACGTTGCTCGAGATAGGCAAAGCCATAAAACAGCTCAAGAATAACAAGGCTATGGGTGCGGATGGAATCCCTGCTGAGGTGCTAAAGTATGGCGGAGAGGTGCTTTTGGCGCGGATACATGACACCATCTCTCTCATCTGGAGGGAGAAGAGCATGCCGGGAGATCTGAGAGATGCAGTGATTGTGTCCATTTTTTAAAAAAGGGGACAAGTCCGACTGCGGCAACTACAGGGGAATCTCGCTGCTATCAGCCACTGGGAAAGTTGTCGCTAGAGTCCTCCTCAATCCTCTTCTCTTTGTGGCCAAAGAGCTCCTCCCGGAATCACAATGTGGATTTCATCCCCTACAAGGCACAACAGACATGATCTTTGCAGCCCGACAGTTGCAGGAAAAATGCAGGGAGCAGCGCCAGCCCTGATACATGGCCTTTTTCGATCTTACAAAGGCCTTTGACACTGTCAATCGTGAGGGTCGATGGAGCATCCTCCTCCATTTCGGATGCCCCCAAAAGTTTGTCAACAACCTTCACCTGCTTCATGATGTCATGCAGGCCGTGATCCTTATCAACGGATCCATTATGGACCCAATCCACGTCCGGACTGGGGTCAAACAGGGCTATGATATCACCCCAACCCTCTTCTCAATCTTCCTCGCCGCCATGCTCCACCCCACAATCAACAAACTCCCCAATGGAGTGGAACTAAACTACAGAACCAGTGGGAAGCTGTTTAACCTACGCCACCTCCAGGCCAGGTTCAAGATCACCCCAACCTCTGTCGTTGAGCTGCAGTATACGGACGACGCCTGCGTCTGTGCACATTCAGAGGCTGAACTCCAGGATATAGTCAATGTATTCACTGAGGCATATGAAAGTATGGGCCTCACGCTTAACATCCGTAAGACAAAGGTCCTCCACCAGCCTGTCACCGCCGCACAGCACTACTCTCCAATCATCAAGACCCACGGCGTGGCCCTGGACAACGTGGACCATTTCCCATATCTCGGGAGCCTCTTATCACAAAGACAGACATTGATGCAGAGATTCAGCATCGCCTCCAGTGCGCCAGTGCAGCCTTCGGCCGTCTGAGGAAAAGAGTGTTTGAAGACCATGCCCTCAAATCTACAGGGTCTACAGGGCTGTAGTAATACCCGCCCTCCTGTATGGATCTGAGGCATGGACAATGTATAGAAGGCACCTCAAGTCGCTGGAGATATATCACCAACGATGTCTCCGCAAGATCCTGCAAATCCCCTGGGAGGACAGGCGCACCAATATCAGTGTCTTCGACCAGGCTAACATCCCCAGTATTGAAGCACTGACCACACTCGATCAGCTTCGCTGGGCAGGCCACATAGTTCACATGCCAGATACGAGACTCGCTAAGCAAATGCTTTATACGGAGCTCCTGCATGGTAAACGAGCCAAAGGAGGACAGCGGAAACGTTATAAGGACACCCTCAAAGCCTCCTTGGTAAAGTGCGACATCACCACTGACACCTGGGAGACCCTGGCTGCAGACCGCCCGAGGTGGAGAAAGTCCATCCGGGAGGGCATTGAGCTCTTCGAGTCCCAATGCAAAGAGCATGAAGAGGCCAAGTCCAAAGAGCAGGAAGGAGCACGCGGCAAACCAGCCCCACCGACCCCTTCCCTCGGCAAATGTCTGTCTCACCTGTAACAGGGTCTGTGGCTCTCGTATCCAACTGTTCAGCCATCAAAGAACTCACTTTGGGAGTGGAAGCAAGTCCTCCTTGATTCCGAGGGACTGCCTATGATGATGATGTAATGTGGTGGCCAGAACTTCATGCAGTACTCTAGCTGTAGCCTAACTACTGTTATGTGGATCAATAATGAAATGGAATGAACTAAAACGTTGTCCGATGCACAGACATCTAGATGTGTAACTGCGCACGATGTACACAATCTGTAATCTATTGCAGGTGCTGGATATAAGTGAGCGATTGAGAATGATTCGAAAGAGAAACTAGAGGGCATTGTTTGTCAGGGATCTGCAACATAACATATTATCAAAAATCTTGCACCTGTGAATATATAATCATACCACATGTCCTTCAGCCAATTGGGTACCTGATAGTTCATTGTTAAAAATAGCACTCTTTCCGACACTCAAATTGTTGGAGCAAGTACTGTTCTTAACAGCAATCTGAAATACTCTCCCAAGTGCCTGAATATTGCTGCGAAAGCTGCCCTTTACAACATCTGAATGCTGGTATAAATGCCACGCTTTACAGCGTCTGTGGCTCTAAGTGGTACTCTGCACAGTATCTATACATTATTGTAAAGAATTGTCTTTATTCTGTCAGCATTTTCTTGTGAAACAATCTCAAATGAAAATTGTGCTCACTGCAAATTCTAGCACTTAACAGCACCTACATTCTAAAAGGCAACTAAATAAGCAACCCTCGCCATGCAAGATGCCAACTGCCTTTCCCAAAAAGGTACACACTTAAGGCCCAGGTTTCCACATGATTTGCACCTGATTTTTAGGAGCAACTGATGGAGACGGACTATCTTAGAATTCGCAATTCTCCACATTTTTTTTTCTGCAGTCTAGTCAGGTAGAACAGTTCTACTTTGGAACAGAATTTTTTCTTCAAAAAGGGGCGTGTCCGGCCACTGACGCCTGATTTCAAAGTTTCCACAGTGAAAACGTACTCCAAACTAAAGTAGAATGGAGCAAGTGAAGATTTTTGTAGAACTGAAAAAACCTGTTCTACACATTAAAAAATCAGGTGTAGGTTACAAATTAGGCGTCCAGAACGAGGTGGGGGGGGGAAAGAGGGGAAGGGAAGTCATTAAATTCTACAATAAATCCTTATTTATACTTCTACAAATATTATACAAATAAATCCAACCTGAATAAACATTTATAAGCAAAGAAAAGATTAAATAAACCATCTTCTTTCCTGTGTGAAAGTGCTTCAGCCAGGAAGAATGGTGCAGCAAGCCTCACAAAACGAGGCAGCCATTACCAAACGCGGGCGGGAGGGAGGGAGCCGACCGAACGCAGGGGGGGGAGGGAGCCGACTGAACACGGGGGGGGGGGGGGGGGGGGAGGTGGGGAGGGAAGAGAAGGGAGCCGACCAAACGCGGGCGGGAGGGAGGGAAGGGAGCCGACCGAACGCGGAGGTGGGGAGGGAAGGGAGCCGACTGAACGCGGGCGGGAGGGAGGAAAGGGAGCCGACCGAACGCGGGGGGGAGGGAGGGAGCCGACCGAACACGAGGGGGGAGGGAAGGGAACCGTTCCAGACGGCTGGCGGGAAAGAGAGAAGGCTGCAGGAAGCCTCAGAAATTGAGGAGCCATTTCCCGATGGCAAAAGGGGGAGGTCGTTGGGAAACGTATGCCTCAACTTTCTGAGGCTTCCTGCACCCTTCTCACTGCTACAAGAAGCCTCAGTGCTGATGGCAATGTACTTTTATTAAAAAATGTTCAAAAACTAAACCGCTACAAAGAACTACAAAAATGGCCGAGTGCCAATGTTTTTTTCACACTGAGCATGCACGAACGCTCTAACGCGCATGTGCAGCGTTGCCGGCAGGAAAAAAACTAATTTAAATAGTACCCACCCCCTCCCACTTACAAAATCGGCGCGAGTGTAGGCTCCGCACCCCATGGCCAAGCAGACAAGGAGCTGCAAAGCGCTCCAGAATCGCTCGATTTTTTTCCGGCGCCGTTTTAGACGCGAAAAACTGTCGCCCAGCTCGGAGGGGCGCCCGTTTTTTATCACGTGGAAACTTGGGCCCTTAATGTTTGCCTGCTTCTCAGCACACTGCTGGACTGTTTAAAAATGTTAAAAAATTCCACATTCATTTTGCTGCTGAAGTTTTTGGCATACACATCACTTTAAAAATCCCCAGTGATGAAGAGAATGATGGGAGAACTGGTTTCACATCATTTATATATATATATATATATTATATATAATAGTAATGCTTTATGTGATGGAGCTATTTTCAGAATGCAGGAAAAGGCACTTAAAAAACAGTCAGGGTCTTTAATGAAATAGCAACTCCAAGACTCTGATTGGTACTCACTGTCACTTGATTTACAATGATCTGGAATGAAAGGGCGGTGGAGCAGATTTACTAAGAACTTTCAAAAGAAAATTGGATAAACACTTGAAGGTGAAAAAAAAATGGCGGGGTGATACAGAAAGAGCAGGGGAAAGAGACTAATTGGAAAGCTCTTTCAAAGAGCTGGCGCAGGCACGAGGGGCGTATCATTACCTGATTCTATATGTGCCCATGTTGCCTATTTGCTGGTTTGTCCTGTTTGAATCTGACAGGCCTGGTCATTTGGAAAGGGCTGTTCTCTGGTGCTGTTGCCTCATTGGTGGAGAAATCCTAAATCAGGACACCAGGGCCTAGAAAGTCGGTGCATTTGCACCTCCCATTCGAGGTCCCCAGGGACGCTAACGGGGCGAAGAGGCCTAACCTTAACCCGAATGGCGGGAGTTTAGCGACAGCGCTATGGCGTTGCGACCGAATCTCCTGCGCCCAGAGACTGTGACATCATCGCTGTGCGCATCGCCCTGGCCTGAAAATTCACTTTCGCTCCCTGCGGCAGCGGTGGGCAAAAACACCGGCAGTTGCGGGAGGCGCGGCTTGGACAGCCGATCGCTACCGGGGTGAAAATTAAAGGCAAGGTGGCCAAGGTAAGTTTTAAAAAAACCTCACCTTTCTTTTCGCTGTTTCCTCCACTTCCTTCGCAGGGTCCTGCCTGCGATCACTCAGCCCGGCACTCTGCTTGAGTGCCTGGCTGATCACACAGCTCCCCCCGCTTCCTTGGTGGTCCAGGTAGGTGCTTTTTTAATTGCAGAGCCTGCACGATGACCCTTCCCTTTAAAGGAGGGAAGGGCCCTTTGAACACGGCAGCGCTGCATGGCCCAGTGAGCAGCCCTGCTGAAGTGTGCGCTCTATTGGCGCTCCAAGGAGGAAGTGGAGTGCTTGATTTAGCGCTCCCCTTCCTTCTGGGAGAGCTGAAGCAAATTTTTTGAGAGGGGAGAAACATTAGCGTCTAGTTTCCCGCCTCTCCAAAGTTACCACCCAAACGGGGCGATAATCAATTTCTCCCCCCAGATGTCTGCAAATCAATGGGAACATTCAATTAAACTTTTATATGGGGTCCCCGAAGCTCCCCGATACACACTCAAAAATGTAAACATTTGGAAACCCATAACCTTTGGAGCCTGGGTGCATCAACGTACCTTGTTGAATATATGATGCACTACAAATGAGTTGTTTCAAAAATTTCCAAAGGACATAATCAATTTTAGGTGCTGGAAAAGTCCATTATAAGCAACAAGCTCACGGCCAAAATTTGCATCACTGCCATGTCATGCCTGCTACAGTTGACATCCATTATACCATTGAATGAAAACCAAGTTTGGCATTTTCTCAGCTGAGAAACGACAGTTACAGGATCACATAGTAAATATGGATGAGTACTAAGCACACCTGAGCTTATACACAGAGAAAGTGCATCATTCCCCCTCTCCCCCCTGCATCAAGACAGACTGTTGCTTCCTAAATGATTGCACCACCATTAATGGTTTTCCACCATTACTCTACTTAAAGGTGTGTTCCAAAGGCTGATCACACTAAGAAGTGCTCGCTGATGTCATCCCAAGTTCACCTTTTACTAATTTGAACTGGTATCTCCTTGCTCCCATTATGCAAATATTAATATGCCTACCAGCAAAAACGTAACCGTAATTCCATTCCAGATCTGGTAATTTTAGCCAGTAGAATTATAAAATTGTCTGCACATGTTCCCACAACACACAGGGATGCACTTATCAAGTAATTGCTGCTTCAGAGGGCAAGTGTTCTGCACAAGATACGATTTATGCAAATCTAAAACAGAGAAACAGTCAGTTTTGCCCATCTGGCTTCATTTGGCACATGTTTTCTTTTACATAAACACACTGTTCGCTTTAATTTCTGCCAGGAGTGGAAATGGAGATTTTAAACATGCTTAAGTGAGTGAGTTCCTTTTTATTTGTTTTATGGCCCTGAGTCGGGAATAAGGTGCTATTTACACCCCTAAAGGAATCAATGGAATCAAACATAGATTGCCTGTACTTCTGGCTTTTGTTTTATAAATAAGTCAGTCAAATCAGGCAAAAAGTTTGATCTGAGTGTAATCATTTTTACTTGGTTATATAGTTTAACCAAGTAGTTTAACCAAGCAATCTTGGTTATATAGTTTAAATTTACCTGAAAAACGAGCAATGTTGCAGCAGTTTGTTTCTTCCTGGGATGAAGGCATTGTCGTATAAAGAAAGATTAAGCAGGTTGGGCCTATACTCATTGGAGTTTATAATAATGAGACGATCTTTCTGAAAGGTCCAAGATTACGAGGGGGCTTGACAGGGTAGATAGAGAGAGGATGTTTCCCCTTATGGGGGAATCTAGAACTAGGGGGCAAAATTTCAGCGAGTCTATGGGTCCAGTGGGCAGGAAAATGGAGTTGAGGCCAAGATCAGGTCAGCCATGATCTTGCTGAATGGCGGATCCTATTTCTTATGAGTGTTGTTTTCGAAAAAAAACCTCAAGATGCATTCTGAAAAGATTTTAGAGCTGTGGTCACTTAGTGAGGCTGGTTGCATACCCACTTAGCCTGTGGTTGTACAGAATCAGGGGCAGGGGCAGTGGCAGATGTGATGAACTCCGGTGATTTTTTAATCTCTACACAGGGCACTGCTATAGAAATTACAAGGTGTGTGGGTACAAAGTATATTAAGTATATGCAATTCTCCTATGCTCCTTTGTGACTGCTGCACATTTGAAGATTCGTAATCTGCTTTAATTTGGTAATTAAATTCTAATTAGTTTGGTATTTGGTGCACTGAACCATAGGTAGACAATATTTATAAATGCAACAGAAAAACAATTACTAAATTTTACGAGAAATCTTTAACAGATCCATATCGCCGACTGAGAATTCTAATTTTTATTATTTACAACATTAAACCTGTTCCACCCCAGAGATTTTAAAGTGAGATTATTTGAAACACAGCACAGTTAATTATGCAAGAGGCAACCTTTACAACACTATATTAAAGATTAACCTCATTGTATACATTCTCCCTGAACTGCACAATGATTTACCATTAACTGGTGTAATAAAAGGATCCGATCAACAATTTTGCACTGATCCTTCTTTAGATTTTAGGACAGGTGTAAACTTCCAGCTCACAAGGATCAGGTCATTTAAAAACCTACAAACAAGGGTTTCCTCTGCAAAGATTCTCAGAATACCTCTGACAATTGTGGCATGTGTGAGAGTACAGAGAGCCCTCCCTTTTTAGTGGGCATGCTAATGATTGCTCACAATGGTACCCAAATTTAAAATAAAAAAATACAACAAAAAAAAGAAAAGATTTGGATTTATATTGCGCCGTTCACAACCACTGGACGTCTCAAAGCGCTTTACAGCCAATTAAGTACTTTTGGAGCTTAGTCACTGTTGTAATGTGGGAAACGCGGCAGCCAATTTGCGCACAGCAAGCTCCCACAAACAGCAATGTGATAATGACCAGATAATCTTATTTTGTGATGTTGATTGAGGGATAAATATCGGCCAGGACACCGGGATAACTCCCCTGCTCTTCTTGGAAATATTTACATCATCCTGAGACGGGGCCTCGGTTTAATGTCTTATCCGAAAGACGGCACCTCCAACAGTGCAGCACTCCCTCAGCACTGCACTGGAATGTCAACCCAGAGTTTTTTGTGCTCAAAACCCTGGAGTGGGACTTGAACACACAAAAGGAATAAATGCTAGCTGTGCTAGCGATGCCCGTATCCAAAGAACAGATTAAAAATAAAACTGAAACAAAAGAAACATGAGAAATAGGAGCAGGAGTAGGCCATTTGACCCCTCGAGCCTGCTCCGCCATTTAATAAGATCATGGCTGATCTGATCTTGGGCTCAGTTCCACTTCCTTGCCAGCGCCCCATAACCCTTTGCTCCCTCATCACTCAAAGATCTGTCTATCTCCATCTTAAATATATTCAATGACCCAGACTCCACAGCTCTCTGGGGCAGAGAATTCCACAGATTTACAACCCTCTGAGAGAAGAAATTCCTCCTCATCTCAGTTTTAAATGGGCAGCCTCTTATTCTGAAACTATACTGCCGAATTTTAGTTTCCCCTATGAGTGGAAATATCCTCTCTGCATCACACTTGTCGAGCCCTCTCATTATCTTATATGTTTCGATAAGATCGCCTCTCATTCTTCTGATCATAGGCAGTCCCTCGGAATTGAGGAAGACTTGCTTCCACTCGAAAATGAGTCCTTATGTGGCTGAACAGTCCAATACGAGAACCACAGTCCCTGTCACAGGTGGGATAGACAGTTATTGAGGGAAAGGATAGGTGGGACAGGTTTGCCGCAGGCTCCTTCTGCTGCCTGCGCTTGATTTCTGCCGCTCTCGCCAACGAGACTCGAGGTGCTCAGTGCCCTCCCGGATGCACTTCCTCCACTTAGGGCAGTCTTTGGCCAGGGACTCCCAGGTGTCGGTGGGGATGTTGCACTTTTCAGGGAGACTTTGAGGGTATAGTCCCAAACTACTCAACCGAGCCCTGGCAATCTGGCCCTCAGAGCCCAAGCAGAAATTTCTGCTTACATTTCTTATTTGCTGGCCTGCTGTATGAATTTTGTGTGGATGGGAAGGCAGTTTTCAGCACTGTTGTTTCACTGATGGATAAATCGTAAATCAGAACACCAAGATAGTTGGCATCAGCAACTTGCGACATGCAAATTAATGAGAACACGGCTTTAAACTTTTTATGTGGTCCCCTAAGACTATACACCCAAGACAAAACCCAGTATGCCTCTGGATTAGAGCCAAGGTGGGTTGCATTTACATGCAGACAGCTCATCACCTCCAGAGAGACAGTTCTGAAACTGTAACTGGGTTCCAACACTGGAAAAAAAATCCTCTTTACTGACTGTGCACTCATGCAGGTAAAATGATTGTTGTATTTGCGCACAATAGTGTAAGAAATGCATTCTAAAAAGTGCATTTAAATTAGCACATCGCAATTATTACCAGTAGAATGTCTAAGCTGCCAAATGGTCGTAAATTGTATAGGAAAGCGGGATGTTCAGAAAATAGGAGTAAAATTCAGACATCTGCAGCGAGTCAGGTACGGCTGATAAATTTGGTGTAGAAAAATGCAAACTGCAGGCAGGATTACAATTAACTAAAAAAGTCACAGGCCAACCCCACCTTAAAAAATATCTTCTTTGCACTTGGAATCATCAATGCACAGAAAAGATTTTTTATTTTTATTTCACACAATGTTTGAAGATATCCAGTGGCCGAAATTGCCCCTTTCTGAAAGGTCCATTAGCACCTCTGCTAACTAGGCGATAAGGACTTTTTCGCAGCAACCTGCCCCTTTAAGAGAAGGGGAGGGATGTTGTGACGCGTCAGCGTGATGTGGCACATCCGCTTCGTGCTGACATGGCCAGCACAACGCTGAGTGACATAGCTGCGCTTCCGCCCCTCTCTCGCCCCGCTACCGCCCCGCCGAGGCGATACAGCCCGGATGTTTTTTCATGCACCAAGACCCCAATTCCGGGTCATTTAAGTTCCGCTTTTGCCGGGCGCTAAATCTTTATTGAATTCGAATTGTGCACCATAAACAGAGCATGGGGCAATTTCACCCACCCCCCCACTAGAGTTAGAATAGAAACTGTCTGAGCAAATTTTGAAGTGGGGGCCATGGGTTGTGAGGTTTCAGGACCAGATCTGGTTGATTGCTCTGGAAGTTAGTTTGGATTATCCGGTCCTTTGCACTCTGTTTTTCGCCCCGGAGCGACAGTGAGGTCTTCGGGGCGGGCGGTCAGCCTCTAGCGCCCCGCAAGGGTTTTCGGGGCTTTACCGCTCTCTTACAAACTTTACTGCTCCACCACCATTACTGCCCCGAAAACATCAAAGGCGAAAATCCAGCACAAGTGCTCTCTTCTAGATACTAATTAAATTACGCAAGGCTAAATCATGAGCAAATACTCGAGCTCTGGACAATGTGTAAACATCTGCTCATGAGCATTATATACAATATCCCCCATCATTACCTCGGTAATTAGTGATGATTGGCAGAAAGGGAACACCCCCATCGAGGTTTAAGTTTGGTCAGGAGATCGACACATGGAATAGAACTTCCCATTATTCATATATAACATTGCATTGTGAAAATTTACAAAAGACCATTTCATCCAAAAATCATTGATCAGTAGTATAATAAATACATTCTAAATAGGGGATTTTAATTCCTTATGGACTAGTTCTTTTTAATATCATTTTTAAGGATGTGATTTTCAATATTTTACTGCTCCTCTTTATTATTAAATCTGTAAATCAATCTATTAATTTTGGCCTGCTTTGATCCAACAGCATGTTATTCCCCCTTTCAAAAGTGTTAGGTGATTCTGGTGCCCATCTCGCATGATCTCAAGTATTCAATACTGCAATTAGGGGTAATTGTTGATGCAGGGCCTGCTTTGCAGACAGAATGCACAAGAGCACAGATTGTGGACTGTAGCAGATTCTGTCTGCTCAGGGAAACCATTTTCTTCTTGTGAGGAAAAAATGAAATATTGGGAGAAAGCCCAGCAGTTTGCTACATGTATGGGGTGGGAAAATGATGGAAAATAATGAAAATGGTCAAATTGCGTCCTAAAATAGAAAGAGGCAGCATGCCAGAATGAGCTGAGTGAGTCGAATGAGCTCTTCTCATTCTGACAATCTTAATTCCTTATAATTTGCCAGTCCTCTGTGTTTAATGAAAAAATGTTTTAGTAGCAGATGCTACAGGGTAATATGTAGTTCTAATTTTATTTTAGGGATACCACTGTTAATTACAGCATGCTTAAATGTGAAACTCCAGTACGATATATTTTTAAATGCACACATGTGCATTCTAATTTGAAAATTCGACCAATTAATCCTGCTAGACTAGTTTAACAGCCCAGCCCAACAATACCAAGAGAATGATGAAAATATCACACCAAGTAAGGGCATATTCATGTTTCTCTATTACTAATCTCTGTGGTACTTACGAGTTATGTACCTTTTGTATATGTAAAAGAACAAGGAGAATACACCAATATGCACATGACACATTCTACTTTCTAGAATTGACACGCAATAACAATTGTAGAACAATTGATGTGAAAGCTATTTCATTTACCTACCTTTGAGATCAGTCACTATACTACCAAATTCAGTTGATATTGGATGCTTTTTAAAAAGAAACTTTGCCCGATCACCATGATTACATGCATGTGTGTATGTTGTAATGTTGATCATGGTTAACACTGACAATTTTCCACTGGAATTCTCATTTTTCATGTAATTACTGCAAGCTACTTCATATCGCCTCACTGCTCAATTAATGAAAGGATTTTACCAATTAAGCACAAGGGATGAACTTCAACGTTTAATCAGATCTATTTGGATTTTTCTAAAATGTTACTGAATTCAGATCAATTCAGACGACAGATGCCATTTTCAGCCAATAAAACATGTGTGATGCAAAAGCTTAAGGAGCAGTCCCCAAGTGACTTTCCTCCTATTTCGATAATGGTCTATTTATTTGTATATGACGGTCAAGCAAAAGGGAAGAATCTTAAGAGTTGCTGATGGATGTTTTTATGTTTTGAACAATACAAATTCCTAACTCAAACACCTTTCTATTCAACCCAGGAATGCTTTTCAGGACACACATAATCCAATCCCGTGGGATGAGAGGGGATCTTCCCAGTCCTGGTCAGAGAGCGCAGTGAGTTCTATAAAGAGATGTATAACAGTATTACTGTTTTTGCTGAATGATGTGAAAATATCCTTTCTTTGCCAAGGTTATGATGCAAAGTTTTTAATATAAGGTTGAGCTTAGATGCTGTTTTTGTTCTCACTCCTGCAGGCATTAGCATGGTAATTTTAAATGAATTGTCTACTGAAATAAGAATATATTTTAGCATAACAAGGATTAAGAAAAATACTCAAATACATTTAAGTCCTCAGGCAGAGCTAATGGAATTCAGTAAATGAAGACTGCAGCTAATACTTCTGAACATAGCAGAAATACTGTTGCAAATTCTATTAACAATATCCATTCTGAATTGCCAGATATGCCTCAGGTTAATCAAGCTATCTCTGATTGCTAGGCTATGGCCCCGAGAGAATCCAGGTATTAGATTTTGCATGGTTGACGACAGGGTGCTCCTCAGTGATTAGAGAAACATTACCCAGGATCTTTTACATTGTGGGGTTTAGCAGTGACACACACAGCATCGAGGAATCAAGCAATCTGCACGGCGATGAGCTCTGTGCGAACGGAATCCTAATTTTCAAAGAAATGCTTGCCTTAAGTGGCTACAAAACAGCTATGAGGGAACAGTGCAAATCTGCCTCTGGAACTAAACTGTAGCAAATGTGAGAATACAAAACTGAGCAGAGTCAGCACAACAGTTTTGCTACTTGAATACCCGAGGCAGAATGTTAGAAATGCTATTAGCTTCAACTCTGCCAGACTGCAGCAAGGGCACACAATTAGAGAGTGCACTGGTATCTTAGTTCACAAAGGTTGAATGTTATTTCCTCCTCCAGCCACCACACTTGCCTTCTGCACCACCACATTAGCGAGTATCCATCCATGGTGACCCCTCGTCTTCCTCATCTACATGCTACCCCATGGGGACATTGTCCCCAACAATGGGGTCAGCTTCCACATGTATACCCCAAGCCTCAAATTTAAAATTCACACCTTTGGTGTTGAAATCCCGGCATGGCCTCGCCCTCTCGCTATCTCTCTGACCTCCTCCAGCTGTACAAACTCCACCCATCCCGCCTCCCAGCCCTTCCCCCCCGCAACAACTGCCCGTTCTCTGACTCTTGCCTCTTGCACTCTGCCCCTCCCTTCAACCCACTATTACCGGGTATGTCTTTCGCTCCCAATCTCTGGAAGCCCCTCTATCTCTCCACATGTACAATGCCAATCTAGAAAACTAGCTGACAGCTTCAAAAAAGCTCACACAGGGTTTGCAACTTAAACTGCAGGAACAACCAACATTCACTTATGCAATCTACTAATTTTAATTCACAATTGCTTCATTCAAATGACTGGAGAACTCAAATACTTTTGCTGCAAGAGAACAATTCTGAATCATCAGATTTGGAGTGAAAATATGTAGCCACATGAAAGACTGAAGAGCTGAATATCGATGTTGAAGGAATAAATTGGTGGTAAATTTCTGGGGGAGTGGGTATTATATAGGATATACGGCACAAAAACAGACCATTTGGCCCAACCAGTCCATGCCGATGTTTCTGCTCCAGTCGAGCCTCCTTCTGTCTTTCCTCATCAACTCTATCAGCATAACCCTCTACTCCCTTCTCCCTCACAGGCATTTCTAGGGAAGATTTTTTTTTAATTAAATGAAAAATGTCGCAGTCTAAGAGTAGAAGAGGATTAGACTTGCCCAGTAATTTGAATTAAGCAATTTAATTGAACAGGAATCATTGTTTGCAGAGGTTTAATTCAAACAGTAATCTGAATTAAACAATTTCAAATTAAGAGGAGCGCAGTGCACTGGTTCATTTTCACACTTTGGCACTTCACAACTGATATATTTTTAGATATTTAAAAAAACAAGGAAAACAATGTGACATTTCAATTTTTGACTGACCAACCAGATCATTACTGCCCTGAGGAACTCCTGCAGTGATGTCCTGGGGTTGTGTTGATTGACATCCAACACCACAACCATCTTCCTTTGTGCCAGGTATGACTCCAGCCAATGGAGAGTTTTCCCCCTGATTCACATTGACTTCAGTTTTACTAGGGTTCCTTGATGTCACACTCGGTCAAATACTGCCTTGATGTCAAGGGCAGTCACTCTCACCTCACCTCTTGAATTTAGCTCTTTTGTCCATGTTTGGAACAAAGCTGTAAAGAGGTCTGGAGCCGAGGGGTCCTGGCGGAACCCAAACTGGGTATCAGTGAGCAGGTTATTTGTGAGTAAATGCCACTTGATAGCGCTTCACCTCGCCTCACTGTTCATCATCATAGGCAATCCCTCGGAATCGAGGAAGACTTGCTTCCACTCTTAGCATGAGTTCTTAGATGGCTGTACAGTCCAATACGAAAACCACAGTCTCTGTCACAGGTGGGACAGACAGTCGTTGAAGGAAAGGGTGGGCAGAGAGCCTGGTTTGCCGTATGCTCCTTCCGCTGCCTGCGCTTGATTTCTGCATGCTCTCGGTGAAGCTACTCGAGGTGCTCAGCGCCCTCCCGGATGCACTTCCTCCACTTAGGGCATTCTATGGCCAGAGACTCCCAGGTATCAGTGGGGATGTTGCACTTTATCAGGGAGGCTTTAAGGGTGTCCTTGTAATGTTTCCTCTGCCCGCCTTTGGCTCGTTTGCCATGGACGAGTTCAGAGTAGAGCGCTTGCTTTGGAAGTCTCGTGTCTGGCATGCAAACTATGTGGCCTGCCCAGCAGAGCTGATCAAGTGTGGTCAGTGCTTCAATGCTGGGGATGTTGGTCTGGACGAGGACACAAATGTTGGTCTGTTTGTCCTCCCAGGGGATTTGCAGGATCTTGCGGAGACATCACTGGTAGTATTTCTCCAGCAACTTGAGGTGTCTACTGTACATGGTCCACGCATCTGAGCCATACAGGAGGGTGGGTATTACTACGGCCCTGTAGACCATGAGCTTGGTGACAGTCTTGAGGGACTGATCTTCAAACATTCTTTTCCTCAGGCGGCCGAAGGCTGCATTGGCGCACTGGAGGCGGTGTTGGATCTCGTCGTCAATGCCTGCACTTGTTGATAGGAGGCTCCCGAGATAGGGGAAGTGGTCCACATTATCCAGGGCCGGGCCGTGGATCTTGATGTCTGGGGGGCAGTGCTGTGCGGTGAGGAAAGGTTGGTGGAGTACCTTTGTCTTACTAATGATTAGCGTAAGGCCCATGCTTTCATATGCCTCAGTAAATACATGGACTATGTCCTGGAGTTCAGCCTCTGTGTGTGTACAGACGCAGGCGTCGTCTGCGTACTGTAGCTCGACAAGTGGTCTTGGACCTGGCCTGGAGATGGCGAAGGTCGAACAGCTTCCCACTGGTTCTGTAGTTTAGTTCCACTCCAGCGGGGAGCTTATCAACTCTGAGGTAGAGCATGGCAACGAGGAAGATTGAGAAAAGGGTTGGGGCGATGATGCAGCCCTGCTTGACCCCGGTCCGGACGTAAATTGGGTCTGTGATGGATCCGTTGGTAAGGATCACGGCCTGCATGTCATCGTGGAGCAGGCGAAGGATGGTGATGTACTTTTGGGGGCATCCGAAACGGAGGACGCCGCTCCATAGACCCTCGCGATTGACAGTGTCAAAGGCCTTTGTAATATTGAAGAAGGCCATGTAGAAGGGCTGGCGCTGTTCCCTGCATTTTTCCTGTAGTTATCGCGCTGCAAAAATCATGTCCATTGTGGCCTGGAGGGGACGAAATCTGCACTGCGACTCCGGGATGAGCTCCTCGGCCACGGGGAGAAGACGGTTGAGGAGGACTCTAGCGACGACTTTCCCAGTGGCTGATAACGGAGATTCCTCTGTAGTTGCCGCAGTCGGACTTGTCACCTTTTTTAAAGATGGTCACAATCACTGCATCTCTGAGATCTCCCGGCATGCTCTCCTCCCTCCAGATGAGAGAGATGAGGTCGAGTATTCGCGCCAGTAGTGACTCTCCACCATACTTCAGTGCCTCAGCAGGGATTCCATCTGCTCCCGTAGCCTTGTTGTTTTTTAGCTGTCTTATGGTCTTTTCTACCTCGTGCAGTGATGGGGTCTCACTGAGGTGTTGGTGGGTAGCATGCTGCGGAATGGAGTCGAGAACACTCGGGTCAAAGGCAGAGTCTCGATTGAGGAGGTCTTCGAAGTGTTCCTTCCAGCAGGCCCTGACTGTCTCTGTGTCCTTGAGTGTTTTCCCGTTCTTGGCCAGGAGTGGGGTGGGGTCTTGGGAGTTTGATCCGTATGTGACCTTGACTGCGGTGAAGAATCCTCGCACATCATGGTTGTCAGCCAGCTGCTGTATCTCCTGTGCTTTCTCCATCCACCACCTGTTCTTTAGGTCGCAGGCTTTTTGTTGGACCTTAGCCCTTAGCTGTCTGTAATGCTGCTTTGCTGCTCCCGAGTTGGGTTGCCGTTTAAGGCTCAGAAATGCCCTGCGCTTGCAATCTATTTGTTCTTGAATCTCCTGATCATTCTCATCAAACCAGTCCTGGTGTTTCCTGGTTGAGTGACCAAGCGTCTCCTTGCAGACACTGGTTATGGAGGCCTGGAGGGCAGACCAAACACTATGGACATTCTGCATCTTGGGATCATCAAGGCTCGGCAGGTTAGCTGTGAGGCGCTGACTGTAAAGGGCTCTCTTAGCTGGGTCCTTGAGTGCCCCGGCATTGACTTTTTTCTGACACTGCTCCTGCTGCCACCTTCGTTTTGGGGCTATGTTGATGTTGATGATGGATCGGATTAGGCGGTGGTCCGTCCAGCAGTCGTCAGCTCCTGTCATGGCATGGGTGATGCGCATATCCTTGCGATCCCTAGCCCGGACGATGACATAGCGAGCAGGTGCAAGTGTTTGGAGCGAGGTTGTTGCCACGATGCCTTGTATTTGTCCCTCTGGTGGAACAAGGAGTTGGTGATGATAAGTTCATGCTCTAGGCATTTTGTCAGGAGTAGGGTACCGCTGGAGTTGGCTTTACCTACCCCCTCTCTGCCAACCACGCCTCCCCAGAGGTCTGTGTCCCTGCCGACCCTGGTGTTGAAATCACCGAAGAGGATCAGTTTGTCGCCCACGGGGACGCAGGTCAGGGATTTTTCGAGGTTGGAGTAAAAACCCTCTTTGGCCTCATCTGTTGTATCGAGTGTTGGGGTGTAAGCACTGATGACTGTGGCGCACTGGTTCCGGGATAGGGTGAGTCGAAGCGACATGAGGCGTTCGTTAGTCCCGCAGAGGGAGTCTTTGAGGCGGTCGACCAGCTCATTTTTGATGGCGAAGCCGACTCCGTGGAGGTGGCGTTCTTCCTCTGGTTTCCCTTTCCAGAAGAAGGTGCAACCTCCACCTTGTTACTTGAGCTGGCCTTCCCCTGTCCGCCTGGTCTCGTTTAGGGCTTCGATGTCGATATCAAAGCGTCTAAGTTGCCAGGCAACTATGGCGGTGCGGCGTTCCGGTCTGTCGCTGTTGGGGTTGTCCATGAGGGTCCTGACGTTCCAGGTCCTGAACTTCATGTTAGAGAAGTGGAAGCTGCCTGTGCGTGATTTATTTTAATCGTTGCACACCGGCTACCACACAAGCTTAACTGACCGAGGCAAGGGGGTCCAGGCACTGCTATATGGGCCTAATTGCCTACGGCGAGGTGTTGGGTAGCACCCTTGGTGGTAGGTGGTCCAAGGCTTGGTTGGGGGCAGGCATTGGGGGGGCCAGCGGTGCACTGGGGTTCAGAATGGGGGAGCAGGGGTGTCACAGCCATTGTACTCACCACGTACTGGAGGAGGAGAGACCACCAGGCCATCAGTGGAGAAGGAGAGGTCTCGATCGGGAGGGAGAGGAGGTGGAGGCCCGATAGCCAGGTCCAGCCGCCGCAGGAGGTCCAGCCGGGAGGTCCAGGTCGCGTCGAGTCATCCAGTCGCTGTTGCCCATCATCTCTCTCACCATATTCTTTTCTCTTTCTGCTGTTTCACCTCACTGTATCGCTCCCTCTTGCTCGCTCCCACTCCTTATAGTTTACCTCTTTTTCACTCCTTCCCCTTTCTTCCCCTATCCCCTCAACCTTCCCCCCTACTTGGCTATTTGGCACAGTACCCCAGGCTCATAACATTTGTAATATATCTGCCAAAAAGTTTCTCCTCAGCAGATATACTGCCAAGTTCTACAAGTACTTCAGAAGGTAAGCAACCAGTTTCCCGTCAGCAGAGGCTGGAGGCAGGTGGAGGGTAGAACTGTATGCACGTGGGATAAAAAGCCATCCAAACTGGGAAAGGCCCTGACTCTCATCCTCTGTCCATCACTGACCCGTTCCTGTCCCAGGCTGCTGCTCTTTCAGCACTAAGCTTGCTCTACTTGTTGAATTCTCAGGGCTGCAGTCCGGAGGGATGTTTCTGCACTACTATTGGTGCATTTAGTATTTTACCTTAAAAGAGGCAATACTTCTTGCCTCAACTACTTCCTCTGCAAAAATACATTTCTCCTAATCTATCTTCTCGTTCTCTTAGTGACACTTTTAAATTGATGACCCTTTGTCACTGACTCCCAAACCAGAGGCAATAGTCTTTCACTGCTCATCCTATCAAAACCCTTCATAATCTGAAAGAACCTCTTTTCAATCTTCTCTTCGGCTTTTCTACTCCAGTTAAACAAATCCAAGTGTCTCAAGTCTCTCTTCATAACTATAGATTCTTTCCCATGGTGCCATAATGGGGAATCTATTCTGTATACTCACTATGACTTGCATGTCCTCCTATTGTAACCTCTTCACTCTTGTATTTTATGCTCTGTTATAAAATCCAAAATACTATTGTTAAATTGGGGTAGATTTTCCATTATTTTTGCATGTATACCGCCCATTTTAACGCTGAAATGAGATGTAACGCCCAGATATCGCCCATTCAGCCACAAAATGGAAACTGACGCCCATTTCTCGGTCACTTATCGGCGAGCGTTACTTTCGGCATATGCATAATGCCAAGAAAAAATAATACCCCCGCCTACTTTTTTTCAGTGGAATCATCAGAATGGGCGAACCCAACGCCTATAATATCGTCTCACGTTACTTTCGGCACGTAATTAATGGCGAGATTTAATAATACCGACCACCCACTGTATTTTGTCATAAAGATCACATTTGCCGAAACTAATGCCCAGTATATCGCCCATTCTTACTTTTGGCACCTTGCACACATCTCGCCGACAATATCGCTCGCCGAAAACACCGCTGTGAAAAAGCTGAACTAACCGGAACTACTCACAGTGGTATGGACGCCAGGTTCTAAATCGCAGGTCGCATCATTTAAAAGGCTGCTCCGCTTCAGCCTCGGGGGAGTTCAGATGTACTCTGGAGGTGATGTGAACATCTGAACAAACATCTTTTCACACTGTGGATGATTGGAATTTACTAGGTGTCTTATTGGGGACATTATTCTTTGTCAACAATTGGTGTAAAATAGATAGCTGTTGGAATGGGGCCTGTCATTTCTCACCCTCTCTTGATGCAGACTCGAGATGGCAGAAGGTATATTCAACAGCATCATGTGCCCAATGTAGGATGTGCCAGACTTATGAGGAGGACCAGACGTTACACCCCCCGCAATAACAGTGAGAAGCAGTCTTACCTCAACTTGTGCGACACCACCTGCCTTCGGAGACTGCGCTTCCACAAAGAGGTTATCAGTGAGATATGGCAACACATCAGGGGAGATGTGCAGCCTGCCAGCACCATCAGGACCGCACTGTCCATCAAGGTCAAGGTCACCGCGACACTGTCATTCTACGCGTCGGGTTCCTATCAGGCCTCAGCTGGCGACATTTGTGGCACATCTCAGCATGCCACACATCGCTGCATTGGACAGGTCACTGAAGCCCTGTACGCATGCAGGATGGACTTGATCAGCTTCCCTATGACCAGGGAGGCTCAGACTGAGGGCTTTAGGATTCTACCGAATTACTAACTTCCCCAAGGTGTAGGGAGCAATTGACTGTACACACATCGTGATGCGGGCACCTTTTCAGGATGCAGAGGTTTTCAGGAACCGCAAGGGATTCAACTTCCTGAATGTGCAACTCGTTGTCGACCACCAGAAAATTATACTGGCAATGAATGCTAAATTTCTGGGCAGCATCCATGATGCTCACATCCTGCGTGTGAGCGCTGTATCTGACTTGTTTACCTATCAATCACAAGGTCAATGCTGGATGCTTGGTGACAAAGGATATGGCCTCACCACCTGGCTGATGACCCCCCTCACCTAAGCCGAGAAGCGATACAATGAGAGCCACAGATCCATTCACGATATCATCAAGAAAAGCATTGGAATGCTTAATCAGCGCTTTAGATGCCTGGACCACTCAGGAGGCGAGCTCCAATATCACCCTGAGCAGGTAGCTCAATTCGTGGTGGTGTGCTCCATGCTGCATAACTTGGCTCTCAGGAGGGGACAAGAATTGCCAGAAGGATCTGACGGTCCACCTCAGGAGAGAGAGGAAGAGGAAGACGAGGAGGCTGACGCTGAAGCCATGCCCCGCCCCCCTCTATACCGTAGGAAAGGCTCTTGCGTCAGGAGCTCATAAATGAGCACTTTGCTTGAAAGAACGTTGGTGGTATTTACAAGGCTGCAACACTGCTGGGTGTGCAGGTCATAACATCAATGGTGTGCATCACCTTGGGGACAGTTAAAAGTTTAAGTTGATTCAAGTTAAGTGTAATTATACCCTTTCATGTTAAGGAATCACCAGTGTGTAACGGTGGAGCTATCTGAGACAATGCGCAACAAGGTTGTTAAATAAAAAACATTTAATCCGAACATTTGTCTGAAATCATAAGTATATCTATAAAAAAACACCCCACCCCACAACAAATTGATCACATTTACATCATTACAATGGTCCCCATTTCCTGCAAAGCAGAGCACAAATGCAAATCAACAAGCTGGCCCCGTCGCCCCGACCTTCCCACCAAAATAACAACAGTAGCCTAAAAATATGCTCCAGACAACACCTGCAGCCATGCACTTCACTTTCCTCCCCTCCACTTCTCCTCCCCTCCTGACTCCAAGCCGCCTGGCCGAGGAGCTCCTCAGGCGATGCTTCATTGGGGGGGATGACGGCAGAATCACTGCTTGGACGGATATGGGAGAGGACCATCCCGAGGTGAGAGCGTGCTCCAAGCCAGAAGATGTTGCTCCTGGCTCTCATGTGTCATTGGCAATGGGGGTGCAGCACCTTGGGGTGCAGTGCCACACTCCGGGACCACTGGGAGCCCTCTGCCACCACTGTTCCTGGCTAACAGCTTAGTCGGCTTTTTTCTGCTAGTGAATCTTCCTCGTGCCTCCCACAACAGCTAAACAAGCACATACCACAACCACACACGCTTTTAGTCCTCTCTGCTCCCTCTTTCTCTGTCTCCTCATCTGCACATGTAATGATGACCCGTCATCCTGAATCGCGGGAAACGAGCGCTGCCACGCCGTTGCTAAGGATGGCGACACTTTACGGCAGAAGGTCAGAGAGATTTAACGCTGCCGCCCATTTCAGATTGCTCGCGGTAACGTCCAATTTTTAAAATGAAGACGAGGGGCTTTGTAAATGGGCGACAAGCCGGCAATCTGAAAACCCATTTTTACCGCCCACGCCGGAAATAACCCCCATTTTTGGGCGATCTGCACAAAAGTGCAAAATCTAGCCCCATGTCTTTTATCTATTTGCACTAATACTTTGAAGTAATTTATGTTCTATTTTAGTATCTTTCCAGTGAGTTTATATTCCTGGTTCTTATTTTCCCTCCCAAACCTCTCACCGTTGTTTGTATTAAACTGCATCTGCCACCTGCTTGCTCATTCCACTAACCTTTCCATGTTATTGTGTTCAAATTACCATTTCAGAACAAATTAGGTTCTGTCTGCAGTATTTGCTTACCTCACTTGATGCATAAAAGTTCCCAACAGACCTATTTTACGGTATGTGGTGTAACGTATTATTGATGTTAGTAGATACAAATTATGCAGAATAAGATGGTGATAGTGAATAATCAAAATGTTTTTAAAGACATAATATATTCCTATGGATTAAGGATGTTAATTCAAGCTAAGGTAATCCAGTATTTAAGCATTAAATAGGCAGAAATTAAATTTCAAAAAACACACTACCAAGTGATTGTTGCTCCAGCTCTCCCGATAAAGGTTATGTGCCACAGCCATACTGGTTTTACAGACATAGAAAGGACTCTCTGTTCCAATTTAGATTTTTATAAGGCCAGTCCTAATAATTAGAAAGATGACATCCAGAGGGTATTCAGATGGAGCTCAGAGAGCAAACCAATATTATCTGACAGGAATTACCATGAAAGCCTGATAAAATCACATCATTGCAAAGTACATTTCGCAGCAACGTGTGATCTCCTTATTAATTTTGCTGTCAAATTGAGCCACTGAGCACATAAAGTGGGACTTTTCTCCAAATTTGACCTCATCAGTTTTTGACTGTGCATTACTGAGATAATTTAAAGACAGCTAAGAAAAATTATAGAGATTGCAATAATAACAAAGGATTGCATTGAGAACAATGGATACTTGGGAATGATTATTATGGAGGATAATGGATACCCAGGAGTGATTACACAGAGAAAATGGATATCGGAGAGTTTATGTAGAAACAATGGCTATCCGAGAGTGGTTACACTGAGAACAAAGGATACCAGGAGTGATTATCTAGAGAACAGTGGATATCTGAAATATCTGTTGTGCTTACTCAGAGAGCAACGTATGCCTGGAGTGATTATATAGAGAACAATGGATATTTGTAATTCATTATATAGAAAACAATGAATATCTGGGAGCAGTTAAATAGACAATAGATATCTGGAAGTGGTTATATAGATAACACGTACCTAGGAGTGATTACATGGAGAACAACGGGTGTCTGGGAGTAGTCACATAAATAACAATAGATATCCCAGTGATTCTGCAGGGACCAGAGATTGATTACATTGCGAACAATGGATACTTGGGAAGGACGCTCGTGAAAGCAATGTACAGCAGTTAAGATATTATCAGAGAGCAACCTCACTGATACCTCACTTTACATCATAAAAATCTTCAAGTATCATCTGAAATCACTAATTAAATTTCAGTTTTGAAATCAGTGGGGGTAGTTTTGAAGTTAATGGAAATTTTAAAAATTGGCAAAAATGAGCTGCCAATTCCCTACCACCTGCTTTATACCATTGCACAAAGTCAAAATTACCCCGTATTTCTTTTTAAGTTTGGGGCTGTAGGTGCATTGTCCGAAGCCATCAGTTTTCTGCTCATTCATCCTTGTTCATAGATGCCATTCATGCTGAAGTATTAAGAAGTGCGATAGCAATACTGTAAAATGATCAAGAAACAACCTCCAGTTGCTTTCCAGGAAATAATATGACAAGTGTGTAGTGGCCCTGAAGTTGCGATCACCAGTACAGCGTAATCTCAGAAGAATGACCACAAGTTCATGATTTTGCACGTGCTAAATCCAAAACTTGCGCTCTGTCAAGTTCCAAATAGAGAGACGATCTGCTGCGACTTTCAAATCCTCATTGCTGCCGAGCAGTTAGACTAATTGCCCACCAACTGCGCATCAATTATGCTGGAACATTTTACGGCTAGTGCAAACGAGCACGGGACTCTGTTTGCACTGCGCAAGGGGAGAGGTGGAGAAAATTCTATATAATAATTAAAAAGGAACAAAGTAAAGGATCCTACCAAGCAGCTGTAAAGCTTGTTTTGAGGGATGAGATTTTTTTTTTAATCTTGCAGTGTCTTCCAGCAAATAACTGCACTTACTCCAAAGTATTCCCTCTGCTTTTTAAAGCCAAGTAATGTACTTGTCAAATAAATATCATTCGCATCATACCGTTGAATTTACAAGTCGTGATACTTTCGGTGTTTCCTGATGGGCTAGTGAAAGGAGCACCACCCCATGTGATCCCACAACGGTGCGCTCCTGGGATCAGCAGGCCACTACGCTGCATACGCTCTGTAGCACATCAAAGCAAATTTTTGCTGGAGGCTTCGCACCAGGTATGTGCAAATTTTGTTCAGTGGTCGCAGCATATTCCTTTGCTACGTCGCCGACCGCAATTTCACGGCCAATTATTATAACTTTGTGATTGCAGACTTGCTGCAATACGGAAAGGGACAGAGTGATAAGAAAATGAATTAGCTGGATATGATCTGCACTGGTAGTGTTTAAGGACCATTAATCCGTACAGTACCTCGTTATAAAAAGATTTACATATTTCAAATATTTCATCTCTGAAGTACGATGATGGACATTTCATCTTCAGTAAAACAATAACCCATCCAGGACAGCAGTAAAATTGCAACGTAATTCATCCTCTGTGATGTCAGGAGTATGGCTTAATTAGCGAATTGGGAGGTAAAGGCCTTTTTTTAAACTGCAAAGTGTAGATGTTTATGGCTCAGTCGAATCCATGAGAGAGAGACAGGGTCTTTACAAACGCTGCTCCTGCTCATCCCCTGCTTTTATTGGAATTTATATGAGCTTAAAAGCTGATAATGTCAGAACACATTCTGTACTTAATAACAAACATCCATTAAACACTAACTGAAGCAGCTGTGTGAAAATCAGATACAATTATCATCATACTGAAACAGCCGGAATCAATAGATTCTTACGTAATGCATTGATCCCAATAAGGATTATTTATAAGTTGGCACTAACATTTACAGGTTAACAGAATCTTAAATCTCAGTCTGAGAGTAAAAACAAAAAAAGAAATATTTATTCATTACTTGGCGTGCTAGTGCAAACCATATTTGGTCCAAGCAGTAAACAACAGAAACGTTATCATCAGCGGCCAATCCTTCTCCCACTCATCTGAAGTATCTGGCAGCAACTTCGTGGGGTTCAAGTATTGAAACACATTTTTTAACAATGCCAGAATCACAGAATCTGGATCTTAGCCTTTCAATTTTTTTCATTCATGTTTTAGGCCATCAGTTCTGCCGACCCAAAAACTGTGCTGATACGTATAAATTGCAATGTGAAATGGTCAGCCAAGCAGTTTTGCCCCCGTGTAGCCATCATTTTGTTTTTCAAAGTACTTCATCTTGTTGCAGGTGACTTTAAATTTAAACTGTAATTGCAAATTTCTGCATGTGGTCATTTTTGCAGAATGAGCCATGTGCCTGCCTCAAGATAAACGAATCATTGATGAGTGACCAACACATGTAAGCTGCATCAGATACTGCATGGTGTGCTTCCTCACCCTCTACAGGGGATCTGCCTGGCTGCTCTTTGGTAAGCATGTATATCCCTATTTCAAATATAATTCCGTGTGGTAAGCAACATACCACTATAATTCTAATTCGCTGAACTACAGGAGTAGCCCAAACATTGGAAATGTTGTGCCCGGTCAAAAGACTCCTCTTTGATGAGTGCTGTAAGTTATTTAGTGTCAACTGTGGCTCAGTGGGTAGCATCCGCACCTCTGAGTCAGAAGGTTGTGGGTTCAAGTCCTATACCAGGGACTTGAGCACAAAAAAAATCTAGGCTGACACTCCAATGCAGTGCTAAGGGAGCGCTGCACTGTTGGAGGTGCCATCTTTCAGATGAGATGTTAAACCGAGGCCCCGTCTGCTCTCTCAAATGGACGCAAAAGATCCCATGGCACTATTTCGAAGAAGAGCAGGGGAGTTATCTCTGGTGTCCTGGCCAAAATGTATCGCTCAATGAACATCACTAAAAAAGATTATCTGGTCATTATCACATTGCTGTTTGTGGGAGCTTGCGTGCAAATTAGCTGCCGCGTTTCCTACATTACAACAGTGACTACTCTCCAAAAGTACATCATTGGCTGTAAAGCGCTTTGAGACGTTCAGTGGTCGTGAAAGGCGCTTTATTTTTCCCTTGTCCATACTTCAAACTATGCCTGCTTCCTTTGGCGATTTTATGCCAGCTTCAATTGTGCAAAATGAAGGTCTCTGTTAATTGCTAATTAACAGGTAAAAAGTCATTAGCGTAGGATCAGTGAATTAATGTGTTGTATACTCATGTGGAGAAAAAGTTAGCATCCACTCTATTAACTGCGAGCAAAATAAATACACCTTCATGTATAGTTCATATGTACTCTAATTCTAATACCAAGAGCAAATTAAACTCGCAATCAGAAATTTCACTCAAAGCCCTCAAGGATGGGTTGCATAGAAACTGGGAAAAAAAATTACACGGGTGGAGTAAACAACAACTTGCATTTTATATAGTGCCTTTAATATAGGGAAAACAAAATCACAAGGCACTTCACAGAAGAATAACCAGCCAAAAATTGGCATAGCAATAAAGAAGGAAATATTCGGAGAGACTAAAAGTTTGGTAAAAGAGGTAGGTTTTAAGGAGGATATTAATGGACGAGACAGAGGTGCAGAGTCGGAGAGGTTAAGGGAAGGAAGTCCAGAGGTTAGGGGCTAGACATTTGAAGGAATGGACGCCAATGGAGGGACAAAGGGATTGGGGAACGCACAAGTTGCCAGACTAGGAGGCATGCATAGTTTACAGAACGTTGTCGGGCTGGGGGAGGTTACAGAGATAGGGAGGGGCGAGGCTATGGAGGGATTTGAACACGAGGATTAGCACTTTAAATTGGAGGATCTTGCAGACCAAGAGTCAATGCAGGACAGCGAGCTCAGATGCAAGGCAGGATATGCTTTAGCAGAGTTTGGCGGGTGAGAGACTGGCCAGCAAAGCATAGTCAAGTCTGGAAGTGATATAAGCATGGATGAGAGTTTCAGCAACAGATGGACTGAGGCAGGGTCGGAGATGGACAATGTTATGGCGGAGGAAATAGGTGGTTTTTGTGATGGAGAGGATTTAAGGTCAGAAACTCAGCTCGGAGTCAAATAGGACTCTGAGGTTGCAAATAGTCTGGTTCAGCCTGAGACAGTGACCGGGGAGGGGGATGGAATCGTGGACGGGAGGCCAGAGTAATGGCTTCAACTACCCCAAGCTTAACTAGAGGAAATTGCAACTCATATTGGGCTGGATGTTGGACAAGCAGACTGAGGTAGTGGAGGGGGCCGAGAGAGGTGGTGGAGAGGTAGCGCTAGATTTCATCAGTGTACATGTGGAACCTGAAGCCATGTTTTTGGGTAATGCCACCAAGGGGCAGCACGTAGATGAGGAATAGGAGGAGGCCAAGATCCTTGGAGGACTTCAGAGATAATGGTGCAAGAGCAGAAAGAGAAGCCAGTGCTAGCGTTGCCCTGGCTATGATTGGATAGGTAAGAATTAAACTAAGGGAGGGCAGTCTCACTCATCTGGTCAACAGAGGAGATGCAGTAGAAGAGGATGGTTTGGCCGACAATGTCAAAGACTACAACGGATGAGGTGAGTTAGGGACCACAGTCACAGTCATAAAGGATGCAATTTGCGACTTTGTTTAGTGCCTTTGCAGTGCTGTGGCAGGAGCGGAAATCTAATTGTCTAATTGGAGGGGTTCAAGCATGGAGTTGCAGGAAAGATGGACATAGATTTGGGAGGTGACAATGCAGTCAAAGACTTTGGAGAGGAAAGGAAGGTTGGAGACGGGGTGGTAATTTGCAAGGGCGGAGGGGTCGAGATTGGGCTTTTTGAGGAGGGTAGTGATGACCGCAGTTTTTAAATTGAGGGGGACAGTACCTGAGAAGAGGGATCCATTTACAATGTCAGCCAGCATGGAGGCCAAGCAGGGAAGTTGAGTATAGAGATGTTTAGTGGGCATGAGGTTGATAGGACATGAGGTTGAGAGAGCAGGAAGGGCTCTGCTGAAATTGGCCACAAGATTGCGGCAGAAGCATCTGGAGTAGTTAATGCTGATGCAGGTAAAACATTTTTCCACAGCACTGACTGCCTTTGTTTTTTGATGCAAATTAAGTAAAACAATAGCAGCTCTCAGCTGTTCTACTTATTTACTCAAAGTTCAGGTTTCTCTTCTCAATGTGTTTGGAGCCTTTGAGATCACTTTATGCTCCATCATCAGTAATCTTGGCTAATCCCAGATGCAAGCCTCAGACACGAGCTACTGATCCAAAGAAAGAAGCAAAAAAAACCCTACCAGACAGATCTTCAGTGTTATGATCTTCTTGAAAACTGAAATGTGAGGTACACCTGCTACTGTGAGAAATATTTACAATTGGAGAGAAAATCCCGAAAAACTAGACTCGACAGAGTGAGAAGATTAATGTAAACGCTCTGAAAGGGTCATCCTTTAAGTAACACTTGAGCTGTATTGATAACCTGCAATCACTACAGAGATCTAAACACCCAGTAGAGTTTGAGAATCTGATGCCTTTGAAGTATTTAAACTGATGGCACAGATACGATGCATTAATAACACCATCAGCCAAGCAGGTTTTTAAAAATTCGTTCCGGGCTGTAGGCGTCGCTAGCAAGCTCAACATTTATTGCCCATCCCTAATTGCTCTTGAGAAGGTGTTGGTGAGACGCCTTCTTGAACCGCTGCAGTCCGTGAGGTGAAGGAACTCCCACAGTGCTGTTAGGGAGGGAGTACCTGGAATTTGACCCAGCGACGATGAAGGAACGGTGATATATTTCCAAGTCAGGGTGGTATGTAACTTGGAGGGGAGCCTGCAGGTGATGATGTTCCCATGCGCCTGCTGCCCAAGTCCTTCTAGGTGGTAGAAGTCACAGGTTTAGGAGGTGCTACCGAAGAAGCAGTAGTGAGTTGCTGCAGTGCATCTTGTAGATGGTACACACTGCAGCCACGGTGCACTGGTGGTGGAGGGAGTGAATGTTGAAGGTGGTGGATTGGGTGCCAATCAAGCGGCCTGCTTTGTCCTGGATGTTTCTTGCATGTTGTTGGAGTTGCACTCATCCAGGCAAGTGGAGAGTATTCCATCACGCTGCCTTGTAGATGGTGGAAAGGCTTTGGGGAGTCAGGAGGTGAGACACTCGCCACAGAATACCCAGCCTCTGACCTGCTCTTGTTGCCACAGTATTTATGTGGTTGGTCCAGTTAAGTTTCTGGTCAATGGTGACCCCCAGGATGTTGATGGTGGGGGAATTGGCGATGGTAATGCCGTTGAATATCAAGGGGAGATGGTTTGACTCTCACTTGGTGGAGATGGTCATTGCTTGGCATTTGTGTGGCGCGAATGTTACTTGCCACTTATCAGCCCAAGCCTGAATGCTGTCCAGGTCTTGCTGCATGTGGGTATGGGCTGCTTCGTTATCTGAGGAGTTATGAATGGAACTGAACACTGTGCAATCAGCGAACATCCCCACTTCAGTCACTCTCACCTCACCTCTGGAATTCAGTTCTTTTGTCCATATTTGAACCAAGGCTGCAATGAGGTCTGGAGCCAAGTGGTCCTGGCTGAACCCAAACTGAGCTCACACAGCGAATTTAAATCGTAACTTTTGGCGGTTAGAGGCGGTGATACCGTCTGGTCGCTAACTTTAGCGCTGGGCGATGTTGACTGCCTCCAACCGGGACATTCAGTTTTAGCGCTGCTAACTGAAGCGTTCCACACTCCTCTGAGGGCACTAACAGGGCGGTAGCGCTACTGAGGTTAAGGCGCTTGGATACCGACATCGAAGCGCGTAAAGAGGTGAGGTGGACCAGGCAAAATCTGCAAGGAAATGGAGTAAACGTTAACAACAGTCCTCTCGAGGTCAGAAAGCTAAGTAACTGTAAATAAAGTGCAATCTGAACACTTACCTGGTCAGTCTTTCAGATATCGCCCTGGGATCTTCTTTGCAGTGCCTGCTATTTCTGTCGGGAGTAACGCCAGACGCTACGGCAGGCGAAAGCAGTCAAGTTAGTGAACGTGGCGCTAAGAGGGCATTGCACTATCGTGACATCACCAA
This sequence comes from Pristiophorus japonicus, assembly GCF_044704955.1. Lineage (NCBI taxonomy): Eukaryota > Metazoa > Chordata > Chondrichthyes > Pristiophoridae > Pristiophorus > Pristiophorus japonicus. Next base: position 264,344,017 of record NC_091977.1, on the reverse strand, counting down.
GTAGGTGGCTCTGCAGTGCGTAGCGCTAAATGACAGTACTGCCACTAAGCAACTAATGAAGTTCGCGGCAGGCTGTAATATCAAGGCGCTCGGGCAGTAGGTGCTTAGCGGCCCATTAGTGCCCCTCTTGGGCGCCAACGGGTATCGCTAAGCCAATGAATTTATAGCCCTTTAAGTGTGCAGTGAAGTAACTTGAATATCATTTAGTTGCCAGAACAATTTAAGTAAGCCGCACTCAGAATTGCTCCTCTTCGGTGTGGCTCGCCCGAACAGCTCCTCGGTGGCAGGGCCCCACCCGAACATCTCCTTGGTGGCAGGCCCCGCCTGAACAGCTCCTTGGTGGCAGGCCCCGCCCGAACAGCTCCTCGGTGGCAGGCCCCGCCTGAACATCTCCTTGGTGGCAGGCTCCGCCTGAACAGCTCCTTGGTGGCAGGCCCCACCCGAACAGCTCCTTGGTGGCAGGCCCCGTCCGAACAGCTCCTTGGTGGCAGGCCCCACCCGAACAGCTCCTTGGTGGCAGGCCCCGCCCGAACAGCTCCTTGGTGGCAGGCCCCGCCTGAACAGCTCCTCGGTGGCAGGCCCCGCCTGAACAGCTCCTCGGTGGCAGGCCCCGCCTGAACAGCTCCTTGGTGGCAGGCTCCGCCTGAACAGCTCCTTGGTGGCAGGCCCCACCCGAACAGCTCCTTGGTGGCAGGCCCCACCTGAACAGCTCCTTGGTGGCAGGCCCCACCTGAACATCTCCTTGGTGGCAGGCCCCGCCCGAACAGCTCCTTGGTGGCGGGGCCCGCCCGAGTAACTCCTCATCTACGGGTTCGCCGGCCTGAACAGCTTCTCAGCGGGAACCCCACCCACCATCCCTTTTGACGTTCCGAAATCCGGAGATACCCGAACCTGGGCTCAGGTGTTTCCGGATTCGTGATGTCAGAAAGATAATCGAAAGTCCAGAAAAGCCTGGAATCCGGAACGGTCTCAGTCCCGAGGGTTCCGGATTCTCGAGCCGTTCCAGATTCCCGACACTGCACCTGTATTCGCTTCCACCACTCCCTGTGGGAGCGAGTTCCACATTCTCACCACTCTCTGGATAAAGAAATTCCTTCGGAATTCCCTATTTGATTTCTCGGTGACTATCTTATATTGATGGCCTCTGGTTATGTTCTTGCCCACAAGTGGAAACACTCTCTCTGTATCCACTCTATCAAAACCTTTCATAATTTTAAAGACCTCTATTAGGTCACCCCTCAGCCTTCTTTTTTCAAGAGAAAGGAGATCCAGCTGTTCATCCTTTCCTGATATGTATACCCACGCATTTCTGGCATCATCCTTGTAAATCTTCTCTGCACCCTCTCCAGTACCAAAACTGTACGCAGTACTCCAGGTGTGATCTTGCCAGGGTGTTGGTAAGACCACACCTGGAGTACTGCGTACAGTTTTGATCTCCTTATTTAAGGAGGGATAAACTTGCATTGGAGGCAGTTCAGAGAAGGTTCACGAGGTCGATTCCTGAGATGAAGGGATTGTCTTATGAAGAAAGGTTGAGCAGGTGGGTCTATATACATTGGAGTTTAGAAAAATAAGAGGTGATCTTGAAACATATAAGATTCTGAGGGGGCTTGACAGGGTAAATGCAGAGAGGATGTTTCCACTCGTGGGGGAATCTAGAACTAGGGGTATAGTTTCAGAATAAGGGGTCACCCATTTAAAACGGAAATGAGGAGGAATTTCTTCTCTCAGAGAGTTGTGAATCTTTGAAATTCTCTACCCCAGAGAGCTGTGGAGGCTGGATCATTGAATATATGTAAGGTGGAGATAGACAGATTTTTGAACGATAACGGAGTCAAGGGTTATGAGGAGTGGGCAGGGAGATGGAGTTGAGGCCAAGATCAGATCAGCCTTGAGGGGCGAAATGGTCTACTCCTGCTCCTATTTCTTATAAGAACATAAGAAATAGGAACAGGAGTAGGCCATACGGCCCCTCGAACCTGCTCCACCATTCAATAAGATCATGGCTGATCTGATCATAGACTCAGCTCCACTTCTCTGCCCGCTCCCCATAACCCCTTATCGTTTAAGAAACTGTATATTTCTGTCATAAATTTATTCAATGTCCCAGCTTCCACAGCTCTCTGAGGCAGCAAATTCCACAAATTTATAACCCTCTGGGAGAAGAAATTCCTCCTCATCTGTTTTAAATGGGTGGCCCCTTATTCTAAGATCGTGCCTTCTAGTTCTAGTCTCCCTCATTAGTGGAAACATCCTCTCTGCATCCACCTTGTTAAGCCCCCTCATAATCTTATACGTTTCGATAAGATCACCTCTCATTCTTCTGAATTCCAATGAGTTCTCATGTTCTTATTTCAGTAGGCAATTAAGAGTCAACCACATTGCTGTGGGGCTGGAGTCACGTATAGGCCAGACCGGGTAAGGACGGCAGATTTCCTTCCCTAAAGTTAATTCGTGAACCAGATGGGTTTTTAATGACGATCTAGCAATTTCATGGTCACCATTAGTGACACTCGCTTTTTATTCCAGATTTATTTAATTAACTGAATTTAAATTCCCCAACTGCCGTGGTGGGATTTCAACTCACGTCTCCGGGTCATTAGTACAGACCTCCTGGATTACTAGTCCAATAACATAACCACTACGCTACCGTACCCCTCGATGATAGCTCAAAATGATAAGATTATAAGAGCCTCAACGAGATTTGGAATGTAAATGAATACAGTTTATGTTTGGATAATTCTGTCACTCGGACAATCCTGTGGAAGCATGTTCCAGTCCGAGCGCTGGAGCTGCAGGATCAGTGCACGGTGAGCTTTGCGCTTGCAAGTATTAGGAGCGGTCAATCCAGCCAGATCTTCCTGGGGCAATCTAATTGTGAGAACAACGTGAGCTTCCGGCCTGGTCTGGGCCTGTGGTTGGGAGTCTACTCAATGGGAAACCTGGGGCAGCTCTTGAATAATTTAAATGTGAACACAATCCTTTTGGCAGGAAGGATGCAGGAAGCAGGAATGCATTCTAGCTGCTCAAAAATGGTGCAGCGCCAACAGTCCATTCACTGATGCAGCAGTAAATGAATTAAAGCATTGCCTTTAGTGGCATGAAAAAGCATCTTCTCCAGACTGCATGCAAGGAAGTTGCACAATGGATGAACGCGGTTCCCAAAATTCAGAGCAACTCGGAGCAGCTGAGGAAAAATAATTGCCAATCTATGGAAATCCACACGGGTAAAAGCAGCCAGACCTTTCCTGTACTAAGAGTTAGCCATGGCTCTGAGTCAGATGGTTGGGGATTCAAGTCCCACTTCCAGGGACATGAGCACAAAATTCTCGGCTGACACTTCACTGCCCTGCTGAGGGAGTGCTGCACTGTCGGAGGTGCCGTCTTTTGAATGAGACATTAAACCAAGGTAATTATCACATTGCTGTTTGCAAATTGGCTGCCGTGTTACCTACATTTCAACACTGACTAACTTCAAAAAGTACTTAATTGGCTGTGAAGTGCTTTGGGACATCCGGTGGTCATGAAAGGCGCTATATAAATGCAAGTCTTTCTTTTACTAAAGTAGATGGCCAAGTATGCACAACATAGAGTTTCCTCTCAGCCTGTTCCACCTTGAGTGAGGCCGCTTGCCAAGTATTCAGATGGCGGGACAGATCTTTCCGAGTTACACATACTGTAGTTCCACACTGTAGTAGGTCAAACATTCCAACTGCAACAAATTGCTGTCATATTGGCACCGGTAAAGGTGAGTTCACAAAAAAAGGCTGCAGTGTCATCATAGGCAGTCCCTCGGAATCAAGGAAGACTTGCTTCCACTCTTAGAATGAGTCCTTAGGTGGCTGAACAGTCTGACAGGAGAGCCACAGTCCCTGCCACAGGTGGGACAGACATTCATTGAGGGTAAGGGAGGGTGGGACAGGTTTGCCGCACATTATTTCTGCTGCCTGCTCTTGTTTTCTGCATGCACTCGGCGATGAGACTCGAGGTGCTCAGTGCCCTCCCGGATGCACTTCCTCCACTTAGGGCAGTCTTTGGCCAGGGACTCCCAGGTGTCGGTGGGGATGTTGCACTCTATCAGGGAGGCTTTGAGGGTGTCCTTGTAACGTTTCCTCTGTCCACCTTTGGCTCGTTTGCCATGAAGGAGTTCCAAGTAGAGCGCTTGCTTTGGGAGTCTCGTGTCTGGCATGCGAACTATGTGGCCTGCCCAGCGGAGCTGATCAAGTGTGGTCAGTGTTTCAATGCTGGGGATGTTGGCCTGGTCGAGGACACGAATGTTGGTACGTCTGTCCTCCCAGGGGATTTGTAGGATCTTGCAGAGGCATCGTTTGGTGGTATTTCTCCAGCGATTTGAGGTGTCTACTGTACATGGTTCATGTCTCTGAGCCATACAGGAGGGCGGGTATTACTACAGCCCTATAGACCATGAGCTTGGTGGTAGATGGGAGGGCCTAGTCTTCAAACACTCTTTTCCTGCAGTGGCGCACGGGAGGCGGTGTTGATTCTCCTCATCAACGTCTGCTTTTGTTGATAAGAGGTTCTCGAGGTAGGGGAAATGGTCCACGTTGTCCAGGGCCGCGCCGTGGATCTTGATGACTGGAGGGCAATGCTGTGTGGCAAGGACAGGCTGGTAGAGGACCTTTATCTTACGGATATTTACACCTCAGTAAATACGTCGACTACATCCTGGAGTTCAGTCTCTGAATGTGCGCAGACGCAGGCATCATCCGAGTACTGTAGCTCGACGACATAGGTTAGGTGATCTTGGACCTGGCCTGGAGACGGCAACGGTCGAACAACTTCTCACTGGTTCTGTAGTTTAGTTCCACTCCAGCGGGGAGCTTATTAACTATGAGGTGGAGCATGGCAGCGAGGAAGCTTGAGAAGAAGGTTGGGGCGATGACACGGCTCTGTTTGACCCCGGTCCGGATGTGGATTGTCTGTAATGGATCCATTGGTGAGGATCACGACCTGCATGTTGTCTTCCAGCAGGCAGAGGATGTTGAGGAACTTTTGGGGGCATCCGAAATGGAGGAGGACGCTCCATAGACTCTCGCGGTTGACATGTCAAAGGCCTTTGTAAGGTCGAAGGCCATGTATAGGGGCTGGTGCTGCTCCCTGCATTTTTCCTGCAGCTGTTGCGCTGCAAAGATCATGTCCATTGTGCTCCATAGGGGACGAAATCCGGAGCTCCCCAGCCACAGGCAGTGGACGGTTGAGGAGGACTCTAGCGACAACTTTCCCAGTGGCTGATAGCAGGGAGATTCCTCTGTAGTTGCCGCAGTCGGACTTGTCCCCTTTTATAAAGAAAGGTAACTTTGATGGTATGAGACATGAATTGGCTAGGATAGACTGGCGAATGATACCAAAATGGTTGACGGTGGATAGGCAATGGCAGACATTTAAAGATCACATGGATGAACTTCAACTATTGTACATCCCTGTCTCGAGTAAAAATAAAATGGGGAAGGTGGCTCAACTGTGGCTACCAAGGGAAATTAGGGATAGTGTTAAATCCAAGGAAGAAACATATAAATTGGCCAAAAAAAGCAGCAAACCTGAGGACTGGGAGAAATTTAGAATTCAGCAGAGGAGGACAAAGGGTTTAATTAGGAGGGGGAAAATAGAGTATGAGAGTAAGCTTGCAGGGAACATAAAAACTGACTGCAAAAACTTCTATAGGTATGTGAAGAGAAACTGATTAGTGAAGACAAACGTAGGTCCCTTGCAGTCAGAATCAGGTGAATTTATAATGGAGAACAAAGAAATGGCAGACCAATTGAACAAATACTTTGGTTCTGTCTTCACTAAGGAAGACACAAGTAAACTTCCAGAAATACTAGGGGACCAAGGGTTAGCGAGAAGGAGGAACTGAAGGAAATCCTTATTCGTCAGGAAATTGTGTTAGGGAAATTGATGGGATTGAAGGCCGATAAATCCCCAGGGCCTGATAGTCTGCATCCCAGAGTACTAAAGGAAGTAGCCCTAGAAATAGTGGACGCATTGGTGATCATTTTCCAACATTCTATAGACTCTGGATCAGTTCTTATGGATTGGAGGGTAGCTAATGTAACTCCACTTCTTAAAAAAGGAAGGAGAGAGAAAACAGGGAATTATAGACCGGTTAGTCTGACATCGGTAGTGGGGAAAATGTTGGAATCAATTATTAAAGATGTAATAGCAGCACATTTGGAAAGCAGTGACAGAATCAGTCCAAGTCAGCATGAATTTATGAAAGAGAAATCATGCTTGACAAATCTTCTGGAATTTTTTGAGGATGTAACTAGTAGAGTGGACAAGGGAGAACCAGTGGATGTGGTGTATTTGGAATTTCAAAAGGCTTTTGACAAGATCGAACACAAGAGATAAATGTGCAAAATTAAAGCACATGGTATTGGGGGTAATGTATTGACGTGGATAGAGAACTGGTTAGCAGATAGGAAGCAAAGAGTAGGAATAAACGGGTCCTTTTCAGAATGGCAGGCAATGACTAGTGAGGTACTGCAAGGTTCAGTGCTGGGACCCCAGCTATTTACAATATACATTAATGATTTAGATGAAGGAATTGAATGTAATATCTCCAAGTTTGCAGATGGCACTAAGCTGAGTGACAGAGTGAGCTGTGAGGTGGATTCTAAGAGGCTGCAGGGTGACTTGGACAGGTTAGGTGAGTGGGCAAATGCATGGCAGATGCAGTATAATGTAGATAAATGTGAGGTTATCCACTTCGGTGGCAAAAACAGGTAGGCAGAATATTATCTGAATGGTTATAGATTAGGAAAAGGGGAGGTGCAATGAGGCCTGGGAGTCATGGTACATCAGTCATTGAAAGTTGGCATGCAGGTACAGCAGGCAGTGAAGAAGATAAATGGCATGTTGGCCTTCATAGCAAGAGGATGTGAGCAAAGGAGCCTTGAATATTGTGTGCAGTTTGGTCTCCTAACCTGAGGAAAGGCATTCTTGCTGTTGAAGGAGTGCAGCGAAGGTTCACCAGACTGATTCCCGGGATGGCAGGACTGACATATGAAGAAAGACTGGATCGACTAGACTTATATTCACTGGAATTTAGAAGAATGAGAGGGGATCTCATAGAAACATATAAAATTCTGATGGGATTGGACAAGTTAGATGCAGGAAGAATGTTCCTGATGTTAGGGAAGTCCAGTATCAGGGGTCACAGTCTAAGGATAAGGGGTAAGCCATTTACGACCTAGATGAGGAGAAACTTCTTCACTCAGAGAATTGTGAACCTGTGGAATTCTCTACCACAGAAAGTAGTTGAGGCCAGTTCGTTAGATATATTCAAAAGGGAGTTGGATGTGGTCCTTACGGCTAAAGGGATCAAAGGGTATGGAGAGAAAGCAGGAATGGGGCACTGAAGTTGCATGATCAGCCATGATCATATTGAATGGTGGTGCAGGCTCGAAGGGCCGAATGGCCTACTCCTGCACCTATTTTCTATGGTCACGATCACTGCATCTCTCAGATCTCCCGGCATGCTCTCCTCCCTCCAGATGAGAGAGATGAGGTCATGTATCCACGCCAACAGCGCCTCTCCACCATACTTTAGTGCCTCAGCAGGGATTCCATCCGCACCCGTAGCCTTATTGTTCTTGAGCTGTTTTATGGCTTTTCCTACCACGTGCGACATTAGGGTTTCACTGAGGTGGTGGCGGGTTGCATGCTCCGGGATGGAGTCGAGAACACTCGAGTCAAAGGCAGAGTCTCGATTGAGGAGATCTTCGAAGTGCTCCTTCCAGTGGGCCCTGACAGCCTCGGTGTCCTTGATGAGTGTTTCCCCATTCTTGGCCAGCAGTGAGGTGGGGCCTTTGGAATTTGAACCATAGGTGGCCTTGACTGCGATGAAGAATCCTCGCACATCATGGCTGTCGGCCAGCTGCTGTATCTCCTGTGCTTTCTCCATCCACCACCTGTTCTTCAGGTCCCGGGTTTTTTGTTGGACCTCAGCCTTGAGCCGTCTGTAATGCTGCTTTGTTGCTCCCGAGGTGGGTTGTTGCTTCAGGCTCAGAAATGCTCTGCACTTGCGATCTATTAGTTCTATTAGTAAAAAATTAATTGCTCACACATAAGCAAGTTGGGCAGTTAGGTGTCACTCTGCGTGCTCTTCAAACTTCTATCATTTCAACAGTATTTCTCGGCTTAAAGGACCAGGCGGTACATAACGGCAAACTCATGGGGGGGGGGGGGGGGGAAAAGAGATTCCTTCAACTTTAAACCTTTAAATGCTTTTGATGATGCTGCTCTGCAAATCCTGGGGCCAAGGAGCAGAGAGGAAGTGAGGGAGAAAGAAGCTGGATGCTGTTCCTTTTTTCACCATTCACTCATTCAAACACACACACTCCATCATGCGAAAGTGGCACAAAGTGGTCAAAGTTCCAATCAGCACACCGACAGAGGTGTGGCAGAGAAGGCCGCAAGTCTGCCGATTCCCAAAGCTGCAGACCCTGCCCATAATTGCAGGGACTCGGCCATTAGCATAGTCAGCACAGATTTCCAATGCCTGCAAGGACATGTCAGCAGTGCCTGATCTGCCCTTGATAGGTGGAGCAGCCCACAGCCACTCTGCCATTGGTTCCTGCAATGTATGCACCTGTGAGTATGTTCACAGAAACTAAGAGTTGTCGAGCTGTTGCATTGTGAGTGGCTTATCCAGTCACGTGATGTTCCCAAGACTCAATAAAACCCCAGTCAGTTGAATCTAGGTCTTCCACGATGAGGTATGCAGTTGTGAGCCTAGTGGATGAACTGGTAATGTGTAATGTGATTGTCAAACCTTTGTTAATAAACCAACTCGTTCTAAATAGCAATGTGTTGCTATGAATTCTTAAGCAAAGAACCCATCTACAGTTTCCCCCCTGAGCCCCTCCTCTGACTGAACAAACAGATCTTCTGTGCCAAAGGGAGCCCACTGTAGATGCTGGAAGGGTAACTGATGCCCTCTGGGATTGATTATCCTTGTGTGCAGTGCTTTTCCAAGGTCTTGGTGGAATTCTTGCCCATTCTCAGCATTGAGGCCTCATAAAAGCATTATAAGCAGAACGCCCGGGATAATCCAAGAACTCTCCTGCCGCTACGACCTCTTGATGTGGACATTCCATCTCTGATACAAATAAATTTGCCTCACATCCTTCATTTTATCCGCTCCTTTCTCTTCTAAAATCTCAAGTAGAGGAGCAGCAATGGGAATTGCCACATCTTGATATAAAATCCTAGTTTACCCATACAGCAATGGCCTTCACAGCCCATTTGAAAGGGTGATCTGAGAGCACAGCGTTTTCTTCAAGGAAGTCTGTGAACTGCATTGTGCCTCGTTGTAACATATTTACCATCAGTTCAAACGTGATCAGGAACACAATGTGAAAGAATACTTTAGGCCAGCGAAGTTACAGATCTTCAGTGATTCCCCTGTCCTTGCACATATGATCCTCAGCAGAAGGAGCAATCTTTCTGATGGAAATCCTACCCTACTATTCTTTTTGAATTTTGCCAACAGACTGTCTTCGGTATTCAAATCAAAATCAGTGTAGACTGTTAGAGATTTCTACAGTTTGATTATCAGATTCCTCCCATTATAAAATATGCAAGAGGATTTTGTTGAGGATTTAACATAGACCATTTAAAACCTACGCAACCCTAGCAAACAGAAAATGAGAGACTTTGACATCCAGGTTTGTTTACTTAATTTGTGTAAATCAGCAATTCCTTTCCTTCAACAATAACACCCGTACATAAATGAGAGCACATTATCTGCTGTGACCTTATCCAACCCATTTCTGTTCGCATGTAAATGAATAGTTAAGTTGTACCTTCAGCAAATGTTTGGGAAGAGATGTTCTGCAATTACTACTGAAATTAACACTGTAATGTATGCACCTGTGAGAATGCTCACAGGTTTGTAGAGCTGTTACACCTTTCAGTTCCGCGCGAAGGGGTTTCCTGTACGGACAGCTCCTGCACACTCTCAACTTTGCCATCCTCGTCTGCTGTCCGGACACGCCATGGCGTCCCATCTTGCCGTCCGGAGGAGGCGGGGGTCCCCGATGATGTGCACTCCACGCGGGAGTCCTCCCACTATTTATCGGGGACTTGGCCTGGAGGGTGGTGCACGGAGCAGTCCCGTGCAATAAATTTTTAAGCCGGTTCACAGGCTCCCAGGCCGCCTGCAATTTCTGCGGTCTGGAGGAGTCCGTGTTCCACGTTTTTATTGAATGTGCGAGATTGCAGCCCCTGTTCCATTATTTAAAGGGGCTGCTCCTCAATTTCTGGTTGCACTTCAGTCCCACACTCCTGATCTTTGGGCACTCTGTGCGGAGGGGAGCGGGTAGGTCCGAGGGCCTCCTCATAGGACTGCTCCTGGGCACAGTCAAGGGTGCCATCAGCCGGTCCAGGCAGCGGGCGGTCGAGAGGGTCGTTCAGCCTGACTGCCTGCCTCTCTTCTGCGCCTACATCCAGGCCAGGGTGTCCCTGGAGATGGAGCACACGGTGTCCATCGGTATGCTCGCGGCCGTCCGCGAGAGGTGGGCGCCGGAGGGACTGGAGTGCATCATCACCCCCGGCAACCAAATTTTAATTTGATTTTATATGTTTTAAAGTTTAATTTGTTTAATTGCCGGTTTTAGTGCCGCCCCCCACCCCCCCGACCCCCTGCTTTTAGCCAGGGGGCACTTGTATAATTTGTGTTTATACTGCCCGAAAAAAAAAAGGGCACTTGAAAACTGCTTGGAGTGTTCCCCCCTGCCGCCCCCCCACACCCCTTTAATCAGGGGGCACTTGATTAACGTTTGTTTTGTTTGCAACAAAATAGTTGCAAATAGTTCAGTTCTGCACGGAAGGGATTCTTGTACAGACTGCTCGAGCACACTCTCCACTTTGCCATCCAGACACGCCATGGTGCATCATCTTGCCATCCGGAGGATTAAGGGGTCCCCAATGGAGTGCTCTCAATGTGGGAATCCTCCCTTTATTTATTGGGGACTTGGTCAGGAGGGTGTTGCACGAAGCAGTCCCATGCAATAGGTTTTTAAGTCGGTTAGTGGACTCCCAGGCCGCCTGCAATTTCTGCGGTCTAGAGCAGTCCGTGTTCCATGTTTATGTTGAATGTGCGAGGTTGCAGCTCCTCTTCCTATATTTGAAGGGGCTGCTCCTCAAATTCTGGTTGCACTTCAGTCCAACGCCCCTGATCTTTGGGCACCCTGTGCGGAGGGGAGCAGGCAGTTTGGAAAGCCTCCTCGTAGGACTGCTCCTGGGCATGGCCAAAGTGACCATCAGCCGGTCCAGGTAGCGGGCGGTCGAGGGGGTCGTTCAGCCCGACTGCCTGCCTCTCTTCCACGGTTACATCCGAGCCAGAGTGTCCTTGGAGACGGAGCACGCGGTGTCCACCAGTACACTCGCGGCCTTCCGCGAGAGGTGGGTGCCGGAGGGACTGGAGTGCATCATCACCCCCCAGCAATCAAATTTTAATTTGACCCTTTATTGTTCAAAAGTTTTACTGGGTAATTTGTCGGTTTAGGTCCCCCCTTTAATCAAGGGGCACTTGATTTATTGTTTTGCACTAAAATAGTTGTAGAGTTGTTACATTGTGAGAGGCTTAGCCAGTCACATGGTGTTCACAAGACTCATTAAAACCCCAGTCCGTTGGGTCGAGGTCATCCACGATGAGGCATGCGGTTGTGAACTGGTAATGTGTAGTGTGATTGTTAAACCTTTGCTGATCAACCAACTAGTTCTTAATAGCAATGTGTTGCTATGCATTCTTAAGCAAAGAACCCATGAAGCAAATACATTACAAACACGAAGGTGGCGGATTTAACCCAATCCGCCTGCAGTCTTGGGGTCGCACTCTCTCTTTCTCTCTCTCTCTCTCAGACTCTGGCAGCGCCATTTTCTTTCCGAACACATGGGGGCTGGAGCGAATGTTCTCGTTCCGGGTCAGAGACCCCAATGGGGGAGAACTGTATCTGAAGGCACGACAGACACCAGCAGCTTGCCCCGAATGTGTAGATAAGGCCCGAGGACCAATTCTTGCCAATCCTTGGGCCTCTTGGTTCAGGCGGGCTCTGCCTCCACATTGCCGCGTCTAGGCCTCAATACAGGCCCACACAATTTCAGGGAAAATGCGTTCATTGCTGATCATTCAAAGTCATTTTTATGCAGTGAAAAATAATCGAGTTATCTAATAATTTGAATTCAGCAATGGAAACATAGCAAATTGCTTAAAAAAAATTAATCGTTAAGAAAAGAAAGACTTGGATTTATATCGCGCCTTTCTCGAACACAAGGCATCTCAAAGCGTTTTACAGCCAATGAAGTACATTTGACGTGTAGCCACTGTTGTAATGTGGGAAACGCAGCGGCCAATTTGCCCACAGCAAGATCCCAGAAACAGCCGTGTGATAATGATCAGATAATCTGTTTTTTTGTTATGTTGATTGAGGGATAAATATTGGCTAGGACATCGGGGATAACTGTCCTGCTCTTCTTCGAAATAGTGTCATGGGATCTATTACGTCCACTTGAGAGAGCAGACTTGTTTTAACATCACATTCAAGAGATGGCATCTCTGACAGTGCAGCACTCCCTCAGTACTGCACTGAAGTGTCAGCTTAGATTTTCTGTGCAACAGGTCCCTGGAGTGGGACTTGAACCCACAAGCTTCTGACTCAGAGGCGAGAGTCCTACCCACTGAACCACAGCTGACACTTTGATTCAAGTTAGATCATTTGAATTAATTGACAAAAGAACCAAAGGTTTTGTTTTTTTACACAGCGAGTGGTTAAGATAGCGAATGCACTGTTTGAAAAGGTGGATGAGGCAGACTCAATCAGGGCTTTCAAAAGGGAGTTGGATAAGTACCTGAAAGAAAAAACATTGCAGGGCTACGGGGAAAGGGCTGGGGAGTTGGGACGAGCTGAAGCTCTGATTCTATGAATTAAAAGAAGGGGACTATATATATACTTCCCTCCCCTCCCCATCTCATTAAAAGTACACTTAATATGTACTATAATATTGCCAGGTCATTACAATGGGTTAGTGACAAGGTTTGACGTTTCGCAATGTTGCCTGAACGTTTCTATCAGTGAGAGGCCACGGGATATTATGGGTGGTAAATACCTTTTCATTTACTTCATTTTACTCTGCTTCTGATAATTGCAATGTGGAAATATTTAACGTAATCCCAATAGAGTTTTGGAGGCTTATTACCGTCGTTGGCAGGCTGGAAGCAACGCAACTGTACAATTATGTAGCTGGATAATAAATAATCATTTGGGGCTGATTTTCTCGTGCTTTGTGCATAGGAAACACATATTCCCTAGGTGAAAAGTACAGGGAAAAGTTTGGAGACCCAAGATGTCAGATCTCGACCACTCACGCTGCTCCAGGATTTTCACTCAGGGCGGGCACAAACGCTCCAGCCAGATGGAGTACAACTACGTTAATGAAGCAGGGGTGAGTATTCCCTGTCCTCAAGCATTAGAAACATAGAAACATAGAAAATAGGTGCAGGAGTAGGCCATTCGGCCCTTCGAGCCTGCACCTAACCTGTCCAGTCCCGTCAGAATTTTATATGTTTCTATGACATCCCCTCTCATTCTTCTAAACTCCAGTGAATACAGTCCCAGTCGATCCAATCTCTCCTCATATGTCAGTCCGTCCATCCGGGCATCAGTCTGGTGAATCTTCGCTGCACTCCCTCAATAGCAAGAATGTCCTTCCTCAGATTAGGAGACCAAAACTGATCACAATATTCCAGGTGAGGCCTCACCAAGGCCCTGGACAACTGCAGTAAGACCTCCCTGCTCCTGTACTCAAATCCCCTAGCTCTGAAGGACAACATACCATTTGCCTTCTTCACCGCCTGCTGCACCTGCATGTCAACCTTCTATGACTGATGTACCATGACACCATGACACCCAGATCTCGTTGCACCTCCCCTTTTCCTAATCTGTAACCATTCAGATAATATTCTGCCTTCGTGTTTTTGCCACCAAAGTAGATAACCTCACATTTATCCACATTATACTCCATATGCCATGCATTTACCCACTCACCTAACCTTCCCAAGTCACCCTGCAGCCTCTTAGCGTCCTCCTCGCAGCTCACACCGCCACCCAGCTTAGTGTCATCTACAAACTTGGAGATATTACACTCAATTTCTTCATTTAAATCATTGATCTAATTTGTAAATAGCTGTGGTCCCAGCACTGAGCCCTGCGGCACCCCACTAGTCACTGCCTGCCATTCTGAAGAAGACCCGTTTATCCCGACTCTCTGCTTCCTGTCTGCTAACCAGTTCTCTATCCACGTCAATACATTACCTTAATACCATGTGCTTTAATTTTGCACACCAATCTCTTGTGTGGGACCTTGTCAAAAACCTTTTGAAAGTCCAAATACACCACATCCACAGGTTTTCCCTTGTCCACTCTACTAGTTACATCCTCAAAAATTTCCAGAAGATTTGTCAAGCATGATTTCCCTTTCATAAATCCATGCTGACTTGGACCGATCCTTTCCAAGTGCACTGCTGTTTCATCTTTAATAATTGATTCCAACATTTTCCCCACTACTGATGTCAGGCTAACCGGTCTATAATTCCCCGTTTTCTCTCTCCCTCCTTTTTAAAAAAAGTGGTGTTTCATTAGCTACCCTAAAATGATCACCAATGCATCCACTATTTCAAGGGCCACTTCCTTAAGTACTCTGGGATGCAGACTATCGGGCCCTGGGGATTTATTGGCCTTCAATCCCATCATTTTCCCGAACACAATTCCCTGATTAATAAGGATTTCCTACAGTTCCTCCTTCTCACGAGACCCTCGGTCCCCTAGTATTTCCGGAAGGTTATTTGTGTCTTCCTTCGTGAAGACAGACCAAAGTATTTGTTCAATTGGTCTGCCATTTCTTTGTTCCCCATTATAAATCCACCTGAATCCCACTGCAAGGGACCTACGTTTATCTTCACTAATCTTTTTCTCTTCACCTATCTATAGAAGCTTTTGCAGTCAGTTTTTATGTTCCCAGCAGGCTTCCTCTCATACTCTATTTTCCCCCTCTTAATTAAACCCTTTGTCCTCTTCTGCTGAATTCTAAATTTCTCCCAGTCCTCAGGTTTGCTGCTTTTTCTGGCCAATTTATATGCCTCTTCCTTGAGTTTAACACGATCCCTAATTTCCCTCGTTAGCCACGGTTGAGCCACCTTCCCCATTTTATTTTTACTCCAGACAGGGATGTACAATTGTTGCAGTTCATCCATGTGATCTTTAAATGTTTGCCTTTGTCTATCCACCGTCAATCCTTTAAGTATCATTCGCCAGTCTATTCTAGCCAATTCACGTCTCATACCATCGAAGTTACCTTTCCTCAAGTTCAGGACTCGAGTCTCTGAATTAACTTTGTCACTCTCCATCTTAATAAGGAATTCTACGATATTATGGTCACTCTTCCCCAAGGGGCCTCGCACAACAAGATTGCTAATTAGTCCTTTCTCATTACACATCACCCAGTCTAGGATGGCCAGCCCTCGACATATTGGTCTGGAAAACCATCCCAAATACACTCCAGGAAATCCTGACTTTCTCTTGGATCACTGGGAGGACACCTAAAAGTAATAGGCCTTTATGCCTGCAACCCCCTGGGAACACCCATTTACCCAGGTTCAAAGATCAGGAGAAAAGGGAGTAGACTTGTTTTGCTGGGTCTTCACCTTTTTATGATGCCCTAAGATTTTCAGAGCTTTTTGCGGGTGGGGAAGTGTGAAATTTGGCCTGCACTGCAGTAGGATTTCCACTAGTGATGGGCCCTATTATCAGCTGTGGCTCAGTTGGTAGCACACTCGCCTCTGAGTAAGAAGATTGAGGGCTCAAGTCCCACTCCAGGAACCAAGCACATAAATCGAGGCGGACACTCCAGTGCAGTGCTGAGGGAATGCTGCATTGTCAGCGGTGCTGTTTTTCAGATGGGATGTTAAACCGAGATCCCGTCTGCTCTCTCAGGTGGACGTAAAAGATCCCCTGGCACTATTTCGAAGAAGAGGTCAGTTATCCCCGGTGTCCTGGACAATATTTATTCCTCATTCAACATAACAAAAGCAGATTATCTGATCATTATCATATTACTGTATGTGGGAGATGGCTGTGTGCAAGTTGGCTGCCGTGTTTCCCACATTACAACAGTGACTACACTCCAAAAGTACTTAATTGGCTGTAAAGCACTTTGCGATGTCCAGTGGTCGTGAGAGGTGCTATATAAATTATTTTTAGGTCCAATGCCATTCGAGCCGTGCCATTGAGGGGAGAGGGCATGATTGGAGTATCCTTGGATGGCCCTGGGCACGGGGGTCGGGGGAAAGAAGGAACAAGAGATATAAAGGTAACTGAAGCGGAGAAAGCCACTCACACTTATTGTCCAGCAAGCACTGTACCTCCCCGAGCATAGATTGAGCCATGGTAAAGTACTTTGGGCCCAAGTTTCCACACGCGCCTAGAACGGCGCAGTCCCGACCTGGACGCCCGTTTTTCACGCCACAAAGTGCGCCTAAAAAAATCCTCGGTATTCTCCACCTACCTGCAGGTCCTCTGGCCCTCGGCGCAGCCAGCACGAGCTGTGGGGGGGCGGAGCCAGGTCCCTGCACTGAAAACAGTGCCGGGACTCTGCACATGCGCGCTACAGTGGCACGCAAGTGCAGTAGCTCCAGGCGCCGAACTGTGTGGGAGGGGCCCGAAGCACGCAGCCCCTAGCCCTGGCTGAATGGCCTCGCTGGGGCTGCGTGAATAAGGCTCCTCCCACGGCCAGCTCCTGCTCCCCGCTCCCCCTCCCCCCCCTGCCTCCGGACCAGACCCGACACCCGCTCCCCCCCCCCCCCTGCCTCCGGACCAGACCCGACACCCGCTCCCCCCCCCTGCCTCCGGACCAGACCTGACACCCGCTCCCCCTCCCACCACTGCCTCCGGACCAGACCAGACCCGACACCCGCTCCCTCCCACCCCACCTCCGGACCAGACCCGACACCCGCTTCCCCCCCCCCCTGCCTCCGGACCAGACCCGACACCCGCTTCCCCCCCCCCCCTGCCTCCGGACCAGACCCGACACCCGCTTCCCCCCCCCCCCTGCCTCCGGACCAGACCCGACACCCGCTCCCCCCCACCCCACCTCCGGACCAGACCCGACACCCGCTCCCCCCCACCCCACCTCCGGACCAGACCCGACACCCGCTCCCCCCCGCCCCCCCCTGCCTCCGGACCAGACCCGACACCCGCTCCCCCCCGCCCCCCCCCTGCCTCCGGACCAGACCCGACACCCGCTCCCCCCCACCCCACCTCCGGACCAGACCCGACACCCGCTCCCCCCCGCCCCCCCCTGCCTCCGGACCAGACCCGACACCCGCTCCCCCCACCCCACCTCCGGACCAGACCCGACACCCGCTCCCCAACCCCCCGCCTCCGGACCAGACCCGACACCCGCTCCCCCCCCCCCCCGCCTCCAGACCAGACCCGACACCCGCTCCGCCCCCCCCCACCTCCGGACCAGACCCGACACCCGCTCCGCCCCCCCCCACCTCCGGACCAGACCCGACACCCGCTCCCCCCCACCCCACCTCCGGACCAGACCCGACACCCGCTCCCCCCCACCCCACCTCCGGACCAGACCCGACACCCGCTCCCCCCCCCCCCACCTCCGGACCAGACCCGACACCCGCTCCGCCCCCCCCCACCTCCGGACCAGACCCGACACCCGCTCCGCCCCCCCCCACCTCCGGACCAGACCCGACACCCGCTCCCCCCCACCCCACCTCCGGACCAGACCCGACACCCGCTCCGCCCCCCCCCACCTCCGGACCAGACCCGACACCCGCTCCGCCCCCCCCCACCTCCGGACCAGACCCGACACCCGCTCCCCCCCACCCCACCTCCGGACCAGACCCGACACCCGCTCCGCCCCCCCCCACCTCCGGACCAGACCCGACACCCGCTCCCCCCCCTCCAGCCTCCAGACCAGACCCGACACCCGCTCCCCCCCCCTGCCTCCGGACCAGACCAGACCCGACACCCGCTCCCCCCCACCCCACCTCCGGACCAGACCCGACACCCGCTCCCCCCCCCCCCACCTCCGGACCAGACCCGACACCCGCTCCCCGCCCCCCCACCTCCGGACCAGACCCGACACCCGCTCCCCCCCACCCCACCTCCGGACCAGACCCGACACCCGCTCCCCCCCCCCCCACCTCCGGACCAGACCCGACACCCGCTCCCCGCCCCCCCCTGCCTCCGGACCAGACCCGACACCCGCTCCCCCCCCCTGCCTCCGGACCAGACCAGACCCGACACCCGCTCCCCGCCCCCCCTGCCTCCGGACCAGACCCGACACCCGCGCCCCCCACCCCCGACTGACTCGCGCTCCTGTTCCCGCTCCCCGCCCCCCCAGACTGGACCCGACCCAACCCTACCCGCGCTTCTGTTCCCGCTCCCCACACCCCCGACTGGACCCGACCCGCGCTCCTGTTCCTGCTCCCCGCCTCCCCGACTGGACCCGCGCTCCTGTTCCCGCTCCCCGACTCCCCGATTGGACCCGACCCGACCCGTGCTCCTGTCCCCGACTCCCCGACTGGACCCGACCACCCCCCGCCACCCCCCCACTGGACCCGACCCAACTCCCGCTCCCGGACTGGATCCGACCTGACCTCCCCCCCCCTCTCCCTCCCTACCTCTCTCTCTCCCTCCCCCCTCCCTCCCTCTCTCTCTATCTCTCTCCCTGCGCCCCCCCTCCCTCTCTCCCTCCCTCCCTCCGCCCCCCCCCATCCCTCCCTCCCTCTCTCTCCCCCCCCTCCTCTCCCTCCCCCCCCTCCCCCCCCTCTCTCCCCCTCCCCCCCTCTCTCTCTCCCCCCCGACCCGAACCGAACCTCCCCTCCCCTCCCCTCCCCTCCCCGACCCAACCCAACGCCACCTACCTGTAAATCTGGTGCTGGGGACGGGCCCTGCCCGAAGTCTCGGGCAGGCCCGTTCAGCCTTCGGTCCCGAAAGGCCTGCCTGAAGCACTTTCACACAGGTAGGAAGATGGTTTATTTAATCTTTTCTTTGCTTATAAATGTTTATTCAGGTTGGATTTATTTGTATAATATTTGTATAAGTATAAATAAGGATTTATTATAGAATTTAATGACTTCCCTTCCCCCCCCCACCCCCCCCGCTCCCCCCCCCACCTCGTTCTGGACGCCTAATTTGTAACCTGCGCCTGATTTTTTAATGTGTAGAACAGGTTTTTTCAATTCTACAAAAATCTTCACTTGCTCCATTCTACTTTAGTTTGGAGTACGTTTTCACTGTGGAAACTTTCAAATCAGGCGTCAGTGGCCGGACACGCCCCCTTTTGAAGAAAAAATTCTGTTCCAAAGTAGAACTGTTCTACCTGACTAGAACTGCAGAAAAAAAAATGTGGAGAATTGCGATTTCTAAGATAGTCCGTTCTCCACCAGTTGCTCCTAAAAATCAGGCGCAAATCATGTGGAAACTTGGGCCCACAGAACCATCGTCTGCAATTCAGCCGGTCAGCATTTCACAGCCTTGGACTTAACTAAGTCACGACAAAGACCCACTTTAGCACTTTCGAAATCACAACGCTGCAAGAAATAATGTAAATGGCTCAAAGGTCAACAGCGAATACCTAACCCATGTATCACTTTCTGAACAAAAACGGTGTGGCAAAACATGGCCAGTTGCCTCCCCTGCTGCTTTCAGCCCTCTACAATCCCTTCACTTCCACACTTGTCTCACTATTGACTTGGTGAAGAGGTTTGATTTGTTTCAAATCTCGGCTCCCATGTGTAAGCACTGACCTTACACAGCGGCCAAAGTAAGCAGAAGCAGACTGCTGCGTGCTCAGTGGCCACTAGAATGGTTCAAGTTCTCAGACTCATGAAACTGGAAATCCACCTACAGTCAGTTAGTTTGGATTCTTCGCGATCCCAACGGAAAACGTGATTCAGGAAAATTAGCATGCAACTCGATCTCCTTTCAGAATACTAAACATGGTGCAAGAAATCAGAGGGCCCGAGTGGATTCGAAGCTGGTTTTAAAATCGGCAATAGTACCATCAGTGTATTAATTTCACTCTATATACAGGTACCTCATCTCACTCGCTTCACCCAATTATTTCTGAAAAAGTTAATTATCTGATAAGATACACTGTGCTTGCTGCTGATAGTGGAATGTGTGGGTAAATGCAATACTTCTACAGCAAAGAAAATATTTTGCTGAAAAGCAGTATTAACTCTGGTTTTGGAACGGACTCTGAAAAATTAGGCATTAGATTTGTTTTTGCTTTAATGATTAACCTTTTCCCAAAGCCTTAGTTGAATTAATTAAGTGGTTGTGCATTTAAATGGGGGGAAGTCTTCTGCAATGGCTCATTAATTTAATAGATGGGAAATCATGCAAGGCCCACTAACCTCCAAGCCTCAATTGCTGACCTGTATTCCCAGCAGATGCAGATTCACAAGAGCATAAGTTTGGGTCAGCGAGTGGTGGGGAGTGTAGCATTAATCTTGCAGCCTGAGTTTAACTTCACGTCAGTACTGGAGCGCAAATCTCAGCCAGGAGAGTGCGAAAGGCCTGAAGATCACTGGGCCGGAGAAGGAGTAGAAGCCAGAACTCTTGCTCCTGACCGCTACCCCGTGACTCTTGCTGGCAAGTCTGTGCAGGGATGTCATGTCAGGACAAGAGCAGGTTTGGGCCATGATGGCACCCAAGGCCAAATAGTCACCCGACACTCTCTGTTTAGGCTCTCGCATGAAGAATGGGGACTTGTGTGAGGCACTGGGGGGCTGAACCCCACCATATGTTTCTGCCTGCATGGAAAAGGGAGAAGAGGGGAGAGAAATCAGAAGGGAAGGGAAGAAATAAAGAAAGGACATTGTAGAGCACAGGCGATGGGATATTGGTTTGTCCAGGAATCACTCGTTCAGGGGTTCTCAACCTGGGGGTTGTGCGAGAAGATTTTAGGGGGTCCGTCAGTTGGTTTGTCCCACCAATGTACAGGAGAGATGACTGATGTTTATGGCATTAGTAGTCGTCCCTCTTTATTCAGGTGAGTTGGAATAGTCTCAGCAATACAAAGACTGCATGCACTGTCAATTCAGGATTTTACTCTTGCACACCATTTGAACACTGAAACAAGTCCCTTTGCATGTCACTGCCTTTTACAGTAGTATTTATTGCGGTTGGTATTTTTTATTGATCCAGCCCCTGGCTTCCACTCGCCGCTTGTGCCTAGTAAATTAAATAAAGGCAGTTCAAACTCCGGGGGATTAAAACCGAGTTGGGGTTGCATGGGCCGAGGTTGTGTGAACCTTCCTTTCAACCCTGTTCCTTCTCCGCGTGTGGAATTGCCCTGTGTTAGTTTGAAAAGAGCACCATCAATGGAGAGCGTGCATGACATGTTGTCTTGGCGGGGGTGGGGGACACACTTTCCTGTCTCTGGGCCTGCAGCGAGGCCGTAATAATCGGGATCCGGTGTGACACTCTCCTTCAATGTCTTCAGTCTGAATTAGTAAAATAGCTGACGGCGTTTTCATGATTTTCCTTGTACTTGAGACTCGGAGCTTTCTAGTCATGGCCATGTGCTTCTCTGATGGACGGACAGGCCGAGTCTGGGCGCTCGTGTCCTTTGAGATACCACTGGCTATTTGTGAAAGAATTGGGGAGGAGGAAAAGGAGCGGGGGCTGCCTTTGTCACTGAAGGAGTTACACCAATGAGGTCAGGTGGGTAAAGTTGTTCATGGCCCTGTTTATTTCTCCATTTCTCTCACGTGCCATCCACCTCTGCTGTTAATACAAGTCGCTGCCTTTCACTGCCATGTTAGTGTTTGGTATCGAAATAAGCAGCAAGTTCTCTCTCCGAAATGGAGAACGTCGACCTGGAACTTTAGTCCAGTCCGATCAAGTTTGCACAGAATGAGCCTGTAGTGAGCATGGCGCTTGTGCTCTTGGTTCATTTCCTGTTGAGCAAATGGTTGATGGGGTGGAGCAGACCGCCGGCAACGAATGGGCACATAATGCAAATTTAAGATAAAAACAGAAAATGCTGGAAATACTCAGCAGGTCAGGCAACATCTCTGCAGAGAGAAACAGAGTTAACGTTTCAGCTTGATGATCTTTCATCAGAACCTGAAACGTTAACTCTGCTACTCTCTCCACAAACACTCCCTGACCTGCTGAGTATTTCCAGCATTTTATGTTTTTATTCCAGATTTCCAGCATCCGCAGTATTTTGCTCATGTAAATTTAGGACTTAATAAATTCTTCTTTACATAAGGTGTAATAGATCTATTAATAACTAATATTTATACTTGTGTTGTGCTCCAGTAGTTCCGCGGAATTTTTATAATGTGGGAGGGGGGACCTCGGAAGTAGAAAGGTTGAGAACCCCTGCCCTAGCTGATTGAGTTCCTGAGCTCTGTTCTGCTGGAAATGCCAACAGAAAGTCAAGAGTTGCTACCCTGGGAGGTGAAACTGCCTGAGGGGTCACATTGGGTTAGTTCAATCAGAATTTGCCTAACAGTATTTGCAGCAGGTTAAACACAAGCCACCCTCTTCCCCTGCCAGAAAGTCTGAAGAAAAAGGAAGAGGAGAAGATTGAAAATTATTTTCCATATCTGGAAAAAAAAATCCCTAAAAATTGCATTTCTTCAATATGCAAATAGGAAATACTGTAACTTCAGGCAGTAACAGAAGTCAAGGAAAGTGCAGGTGTCATTTACATTCAGTGCAGCAGACTTCAAAAACAGACAACATTTTACCAGTGATAGCATGGCCACATCCCTTTTCCAATCTGATACATGGCAAGAGATAAAAAGAAAAAAATAAAGACATGCACCTTTCACGACCACCACATGTCTCAAAGCACTTTACAGCCAATGAAGTACTTTTGGAGTGTAGTCACTGATGTAATGTCACCAACGTCAGTGTTCTCGCTGAGCCCAACATCGAAGTACTGACCACACTCGACCAGCTCCGTTGGGCGGGCCACATCATCCGCATGCCTGACACAAGACTCCCAAAGCAAGTGCTCTATTTGGAACTCCTGCACAGCAAGCGAGAGGAAACGTTTCAAGAATACCCTCAAAGCCTCCTTGATAAATTGCAACATCCCCACTGGCACCTGGGAATCCCTGGCCCAAGAGCACCTTGAGTCTCGTCGCCAAAAGCACTCAGAAATCAAGCGCAGCCAGTGGAAGGCACATGTGGCAAACCAGACTCCCCACCCACCCTTTCCTTCAACCACTATCTGTTCCACCTGTGACAGAAACTGTAATTCCCGTATTGGACTGTTCAGTCACCTGAGAACTCACTTTTTGAGTGGAAACAAGTCTTCCTCGATTTTGAGGGACTGCATGTGATGAATTTCAAATTCAGATGGAGGGTGAGAAAGTTGGATCTCTAACCAGCGTACTAAGCTTAAATAAAGAAGACTATGAAGGTATGAGGGCAGAATTGGCTAAAGTGGACTGGGAAAATAGATTAAAATGTAGGGCGGTTGATGAACAGTGCTGTACATTGAAGGAGATATTTTACAACTCTCAAGAAACATATATTCGAGTGAGAAGGAAAGGGTGTAAGAGAAAAAATAGCCATCTGTGGCTAATTAAAGAAATGAAGGACGGTATCCAATTAAAAACAAGGGCATACAAAGTGGCCAAAACTAGTGGGAGGACAGAAGATTGGGAAGCTTTTAAAAGCCAGCAAAGAATAACTAAAAAAATGATTAAGGAAGGGAAGATAGACTATGAAAGTAAACTAGCACGAAATATAAAAACAGATAGCAAGAGTTTCTACAGGTATATAAAAAGGAAAAAGAGTGGCTAAAGTAAATGAAGGTCCCTTAGAGGATGAGACCGGGGAATTAGTAATGGGGAACAGGGAGATGGCAGAAACTCTGAACAGATATTTTGTATCAGTCTTTACAGTAGAGGACATTAACAATATCCCAACAATGGATAGTCAAGGGGCTATGGAGGGGAGGAACTTACCACAATCACAATCACTAAGGAGGTGGTATTCAGTAAAATAATGAGACTGAAGGCAGATAAATCCCCTGGACCTGATGGCTTGCATCCTAGGGTCTTAAGAGAAGTAGCAGCAGGGATAGTGGATGCATTGGTTGTAATTTACCAAAATTCCCTGGATTCTGGGGAGATCCCAGCAGATTGGAAAGCTGCAAATGTAACGTCCCCATTTAAAAAAAGGAGGCAGACAAAAAGCAAGAAACTACAGACCAGTTAGACTAACATTTGTGGTTGGGAAAATGTTGGAGTCCATTATTAAAGAAGCAGTAGCAGGACAATTGGAAAAGCAAAATTCAGTCAGGCAGAGTCAGCATGGATTTATGAAGGGGAAGTCATGTTTGACAAATTTGCTGGAATTCTTTGAGGATATAACGAACAGGATGGATAAAGGGGAACCAGTGGATGTGGTGTATTTGGACTTCCAGAAGGCATTTGACAAGGTGCCACATAAAAGGTTACTGCACAAGATAAAAGTTGGGGGTAATATATTAGCATGGATAGAGGATTGGCTAACTAACAGAAAACAGAGAGTTGGGATAAATGGTTCATTCTCGGGTTGGCAATCAGTAACTAATGGGGTGCCGCAGGGATCAGTGCTGGGACCCCAACTATTTACAATCTATATTAATGACTTGGAAGAAGGGACTGAGTGTAACGTAGCCAAGTTTGCTGATGATGCAAAGATGGGAGGAAAAGTAATGTGTGAGGACACATTCTGCAAAAGGACACACACAGGCTAAGTGAGTGGGCAAAAATTTGGCAGATGGAGTATAATGTTGGAAAGTGTGAGGTCATGCACTTTGGCAGAAAAAAAATCAAAGAGCAAGTTATTATTTAAATGGAGAAAGACTGCAAAGTGCTGCAGTACAGCGGGACCTGGGGGTACTTGTGCATGAAACACAAAAGGATAATTTGCAGGTACAGCAAGTGATCAGGAAGGCCAATGGAATCTTGGCCTTTATTGTAAAGGGGATGGAGTATAAAAGCAGGGAAGTCTTGCTACAGTTATACAGGGTATTGGTGAGGCCACACCTGGAATACTGCGTGCAGTTTTGGTTTCCATATTAACAAAAGGAGGCAGTTCAGAGAAGGTTCACTAGGTTGATTCCAGAGATGAGGGGGTTGACTTATGAGGAAAGGTTGAGTAGGGGTTGGGTCTCTACTCATTGGAATTTAGAAGAATGAGAGGTGATCTTATTGAAACGTATAAGATTATAAGGGGGCTTGACAAGGTGGATGCAGAGAGGACGATTCCACTGATGGAGGAGACTAGAACTAGAGGGCATAATCTTAGAATAAGGGGCCGCCCATTTAAAACTGAGATGAGGAGAAATTTCTTCTCTCAGAGGGTTGCGAATCTGTGGAATTCGCTGCTTCAGAGATCTGTGGAAGCTGGGACATTGAATAAATTTAAGATAGAAATAGTCAGTTTCTTAAACGATGAGGGAATAAGGGGTTATGGGGAGCGGGCACGGAAGTGGACCCGAGTCCATGATTGGATTAAATGGCGGAGCAGGCTCGAGCGGCCGTATTGCCTACTCCTGCTCCTATTTCTTATGTTGTTGTAATAGTGAATGTGGGAAATGCGGCAGCCAATTTGTGCACTAGCAAGCTCCTACAAACAACAATCTGATAATGAACAGATAATCTGTTTTGTTGTGTCGATTGAGGGATAAATATTGGCCAGGATACTGGCGATAACTCCCTTGCTCTTATTTGAAATAATGCCATAGGATCTTTTATGTCCACTTGAGAGAGCAGACCGGGCCTCAGTTTAATGTCTCATTCAAAAGACGGCACCTCTGACAATGCAGCACTCCTCAACATTTCACTGGAGTGGCAGCCTAGATTTCTGTACTCAGGTATCTGGAGTGGGACATGAACCCACAACCTTCTGACCCAGAGTTGAGTGTGCTACCCACCGAGCCACAGCTAATTCAAAATGATTTATTTATTTTCTTAAATCTCTGTAAATGATGAGTGACATTTACTGGAAAGCAGGTGTGGATGAAAACTGATAATCCACAGCCTGCTCTTAATTCTTCTTTACCAGTAACTTGCCCAAATACATCAGTTCACACACGCACCTCCGTGGGGTGGTCAACCTGTTTGTATAAAGAATCAAAGCCCACTCTTTTTCAGGGTCAGTTATTTTGAAGTACCACTGTCTTGATGTGAATTAATATTCCAAACAACAGAAACAACCCCCTCCCCAAACGGACTGATCTACGCCTTGCTACCAACATATCACTCAGCACAAAGGCAGCAGACGCAAAGGTCATGTCTGAGGAGATGCAGTACAGCTCTGTACCCTCCTTGCAATGCTCACTTCCAAATCAGAACCCACCTGAGCCAGTTTTGAAATCACATTACGTGGCCGGCGAGTTGCGAGTATGTCACAAGGTTACTCTGCATGGAATTCGGATTGTGTTCTGGCCAAGAGATTGGATTCTGTGGAAAACCAGGGTTTCTGGCCCCTTGAGGAAGACTCTAAATTGCAGCCTGGGTGGAGTGGGTAACCGTTTTGGGGGCATGTCTAGGGGTGTTCCCAAACCTTATAAGACATCTGATGTGCTCAGGCGCTCCTTAGTGGGGCCAAACTAGAGTGGCAGGGTGCCACTCTGAGCTTCCGGTGGGTCAGGCCCTTCTGCTGTGCTTATACAGGCACAAGATGCCAACCCAGAATAGTTCAAGGACTTCATACCCAGGATTTGAGAGGGGGCAAGGGTCACAGGAAGGCTAAAGCAGCAAGTGGATGTCCCACCAAGGCACTCTGTATGGGTCGAAGAATTTCTATGTCTAATCACGTTTTTTTTTTAAATGGTGAAAGGGGAAACTGACTGAAATATTTTCCAAGCAATGTACAGACTAAAATGGTTTTCAAACACCCTGAATGTCTGGAGATCAGAGAATCAAACTTCCTGCACTCCAAGATACTGCCCCTTCGGTCTCTTGGACCATGAGAAATTTGAATTTTTGATTTAATCCGTTGAAAATGTGGACAAGGTTGTCACAGATAATTCTAGCAATGAGTCATTCTCTAGGGAGGCAAAGAATTCCATTCAGACTGAATTGTCGCCTCTAAATTAACATGTCTCCCTCCCAACTCAATATTCTTCCTGCTTCTCCCAGTTTAGTAATCCATAAGAACATAAGAAATAGAAGCAGGAGTAGAACATTTGGCCCCTCAAGCCTGCTACGCAATTCAATAAGTTCATGGCTGATCTGATCTTGCCCTCAACTCCATTTCCCTGCCCACTCCCCATCATCTTTGACTCCTTTTTCATTCAAAAATCAGTCTATCTCCACCTTAAATTTTTTTTTTAATGTTTTATTCGTTGCCAATCTTTCCAATTCTTTGTCAGATCAACTTGTCAGATCATAAACGCCAAAGGTCACCTTGCGCCCAAACAAAGATCACTCTGCGCCAATGATTTTGCTCTTAGCCAAAAGGCCTAGAGCCAAAGCTGCACCGTTCCTGGAAGTACTGCAATACGAGGTTCGTGCATGGAGTTGGATGGGGCGTCCCCCACCCATCTCCATGGAGGTGGACGGGGCAAGCCCCCCACCCACCTCCTATTTCCAAAAAGCAGAGGAGAACCACCTTCCTGATCCAGGAGAACCACTTTCTGGTCATGGTTACTCCCCTGTCAGGTCAGTTACGCATGATCTTAGCCAAAAGGCCGCTACCTTAAATATATTCGATGACCCAGCCTCCACAGCTTTCTGGGGTAGAGAATTCCAAAGATACACAACCCTCTCAAAGAAGAAATTCCTCCTCATCTTGGTTTAAATGGGCGACCCCAGATTCTGAAACTATGCCCCCTAGTTCTAGTCTCCCCTATCAGTGAAAACATCCTCTCTGCATCCACCTTGTCAAGCCCCCTCATAATCTTATACGTTTCAATAAGGTCACCTCTCATTCTTCTAAACTCCAATGAGTATAGGCCCAACCTGCTTAACCTTTCTTCATAAGTCAGCCCCTTCACCTCAGGAATCAATTGAACAGCTGCAGTGTGACAGGGTGTAAATTCTCCATTTTGGTGAAACTTTGGTGGAAGGGTCAGGTGTGAGGGCAAGAGTTCCATCCACCCCAAAGATCTGAAACTTACCCTGGAAGATTTCCTGGGATGAAGTTAACTTAAATACATTCAAAGTACAAAATTAAACTTTAAACCTGGACACACACTACAGATTGGAGCATCTGTACAATGATGAGGCCTTAAAATGTGAGAGTGGAAGTCAATACAGAAAAGTTAGGAAGGACTGAGATGGCACAGTACGCCAAGTACTGAGACAGCTTCCAGTGCGACACAGCTTACAGAGGGGAGCAACTTAAACAGTTTGAAATAGCACCATAGGCAAATGATTTAACCCTGATTTATTATCCAAATTGTTCAACCAGCTAAGTTGTGATAAAACAGCACATTATCTAGTTTAATCTGCAGAACAAGTTGACTGATGTGTAGCAATTTTAGTTCGACCATTTTTGCTGCAATATGATAATTTGCAGTCGGCTAAGAATGTAAAGTGAATGAGGCATTTCAGACAAGAGATTTTTGTTCAGTTTAACACTAGGGCACCTTTTTTCTTCATTCCACACCTCCTTGAAATACAGTACTTCGGCTACATTTTCCGGTTTTCTGTGCTCCGTTTTTCGCCGCGGAGCGGCAGCAATGGCGGCGGTGAGGTGTTTTGGCCTGGCCATCAGCCTCCAATGCTCCACAGGGATCCTCGGGTCCGATTTAGTCGCAGGGCAGAGTAGCACCGCCTGGGAAGTCAGGCGGTCAAATGATCCCGACAGCGAAGAGGTAAGTAATGGACTCCTAAGGTAAGTGTGATTGTTTTTTCTTTTAATTTTTCTTGCGATTTGTGTTGTGGTTGTGTGGGCAATGGTTCGGAAATGTTTTTGGGGATTTTGTCTAGGTTTTCCCCAACCACCGCCCCCCCCCCCCCCCCCCGCTCCCAGATGTCCCTTGAAGCGCTCCCAACTCAGTTCTTTAGCTCGGAAGTTTCCCATCCTAAGGCCCTAAGAGAGGTGTACATGCCTCCATTAGTGCTGCGCCCCCTGACTCAGGGCCCAGCTGCCCAAACTTACTTCCTGAGGCGCAAACTGTTCCTGGGCGCTAACTTTCCCGTCCCACTGCTATTACCACCCCAAAAACATCAAAGACAAAAATTCAGCCCTTTTAAATGTTTGTAGGGCTTAGTCCAGGCTCCCAGTGGCACTCTCTGGAACAGGATGCTGGGATATTGCAGGCGGGCAGCCTCTATTTTTCTACTCATTAAAATGAATGCACGTCTGTTCCCACCGCAGAATCGGCCTGGGACAGGGTCGGAGTCAAATAAACAACTAGTTATACAAACAGCAACCTGCCATAGTTGGGAATAACAAGGAAAATGCCAGAAATGGGACGTAGCGGGGATACAATTGTAGAGGAACGCAATAAGCACAGGGCTAGAGGAAATTATATAGAACTTGCAAGGGTTGGTAGAAGGGACTGAGTGTAACGTAGCCAAGTTTGCTGACGATACAAAGATGGGAGGGAAAAGCAATGTGTGAGGAGGACACAAAAAATCTGCAAAAGGACATAGTCAGGCTAAGTGAGTGGGCAAAAATTTGGCAGATGGAGTACAATGTTGGAAAGTGCGAGGTCATGCGCTTTGGCAGAAAAAATCAAAGAGCAAGTTATTATTTAAATGGAGAAAGATTGCAAAATGCTGCAGTACAGTGGGACCTGGGGGTACTTGTGCATGAAATGCAAAAGGATAGTATGCAGGTACAGCAAGTGATCAGGAAGACCAATGGAATCTTGGCCTTTATTGCAAAGGGGATGGAGTATAAAAGCAGGGAAGTCTTGCTACTGTTATATAGGGTATTGGTGAGGCCACACCTGGAATATTGCGTGCGGTTTTGGTTTCCGTATTTACGAAAGGATATACTTGCTTTGGAGACAGTTCAGAGAAGGTTCACTAGGTTGATTCCGGGGATGAGGGTGACTTATGAGGAAAGGTTGAATAGGTTGGGCCTCTACTCTTTGGAATTCAGAAGAATGAAGTGGTGATCTTACCGAAACGTATAAGGTTATGAGGGGGCTTGACAAGGTGGATGCAGAGAGGATGTTTCCACTGATAGGGGAGACTAGAACCAGAGGGCATGATTTTAGAATAAAGGGCCGCCATTTAAAACCGAGATGAGGAGAAATTTCTTCTCTCAGAGGGTTGAAAATCTATGGAATTCACTGTCTCAGAAAGCTGTGGAAGCTGGGACATTGAATAAATTTAAAACAGAAATAGACAGTTTCTTAAACGATAAGGGGACAAGGGGTTATGGGGAGTAGGCGGGGAAGTGGAGCTGAGTTCATGATCGGATCAGCCATGATCTTACTGAATGGCGGAGCAGGCTTGAGGAGCCGTATGGCCTACTCCTGCTCCTATTCCTTATTTTCTTATGTTAGAAATCGCTAAGAAGCATGAAAAAAAAATGTGAATGCCAAGAGGGAAAAAAGGACAAGAGTTAAATGATACTGAAGTGGACAGAAGTAATGATCAAATGTTTTCAATTTCCACTAAGAATCGTAACATATTCAATCTGATGTTTTGTCATGAAGACTATAAAGTGATTGAATTTATTCTCGAGGATTGCAGAGCGTTCTGTGCCTTTCTTGTACATGTACTAAATATAATTACGTACATATTCATCAGCTTAGAGATAAAGTAAGAGTCTTATGAGCTACAGTATGGCCACACTTCTGGGACTGGATGAGACCATGAGGCCATGCAAATGACAACTCAGGATCGGTTTCTCTGCCAACCTCAGCCATGGCTCACTGAGCAGCACCCTCGCCTCTTAGTCAGAACTCCAGAGACTTGAGCACAAAAATCGAGGCTGACACTCCACTAACATGCTGAGGGAGTGCTGCACTGTCGGAGGTGCTGACTTTCAGATGAGACGTTGGATGAGATGCGACCGAGGCCCCGTCTGCTCTCTCAGGTGGACGCAAAAGATCCCAGTGCACTATTTTGAAGAAGAGCAGGGAAGTTATTCCCGGTGTCCTGGCCAATATTTATCCCTCAATCAACATAACAAAAACTGATTATTTGGTCATTATCACATTGCTGTTTGAGGGAGCTTGCTGTGCACAATTTGGCTGCCACGTTCCCTACATTACAACAGTGACTACACTTCAAAAATACTTCAGTGGCTGTAAAGCACTTTGGGACGTCCGGAGGTCATAAAAGGCACTATACAAATGCAAGTCTTTCTTTTTTTCTTTCATCACTTTCTCCTGCTACTACAAGCATTTGGGTATTACCTTGCAGACATCTGATAAGTTGTGGAATGCAAGTTTGCACCTGTGATTTCCGACAGTGACAGGCACTGACTGGAGGCTTGGCAGTTACTTTCTGTGCTGCGAAAAAGCTAGAAGGTGGGTTGCACATGCACATTTTCATTTGGTGTGCTTCGCACCTCCGCAGATCTGAAACTAGCTCACCTGCCCAACCATTCAGTACCGAACTGGTACCTGGCACAAGGGAATCGAAAGGTGATAGGAGAGGAATCAAAATTCAAAGTAAATGTGAATCTAATGAATCTTTGGACAGTTCCCAGCACACCCACTTATAAATAGATCCATCCAAGTGTTTGATGAGTAGACATAAGCAGGTCTGGTTACAATCTGATGAAGCATTCTTGAGTTATGGAGGTAATAATTTATTCTTCACAGACCAATGGACAGTGACATAAAATAAATTCCCCTTCCAGCAGAGCAGGGGAATTAAATATCAGAATCACTATCTAATGACATAAACTCACATGGAGTGTTTGATGAAAATCTGATAACACAAATCCCTCCCTTTTCTGGTCACATAGAGAATATGAAATAAATGACATATGATTTAACCCTGATTTATTACCCAATTGCTCATCCAAATAAGTTGTGATAAAACAGAACATTATCTAGTTTAATCTGCAGAACCATTTGACTGATGCCAAGTAATTTTAATCAAACTGTTCTTGCTGCAAGATGAGAATTTACACGGGGCCATGAATGGGTAGTGTGTGAAGCACTTCAAAAATTCAGACTCCTCTAACTGCGGAGGGGAAAATTCACGGTTCTGCCCATGCAAATAAAGGATATTATATGAAGAACTGTGGAATACTATTCAACACAGAATTAGGAAGACTGAAAGACGCATGAGTAAGTCATGAAGAGCCTTCGCGTGAGTGGGATAAAAATTACATTCCAGTTGTCCCCGATTATTGTATTTCTTTAAAATGTATTATAAAATGACTTGACATTTAATTTTAATACACACTATTATAAAGTTTGAAATAATTTTTTTCTACCACCTATTATACACTCGTTAAAAAGCCATCTGGTTCACGAATGTCCTTTCGGGAAGGAAATCGGTCGTCCTTATTCAGTCTGGCCGAGATGCGACTCCAGACCCACTGCAATGAGATTGACTCTAAACTGCCTTCTGAAATGGGCCTCTAGCAAGTCACTCAATTGTCAAGAAGGCAGCTCACCACCACCTTCTCGAGGGCAATTAGGGATGGGCAATAGATGCTGTCCTTGCCGGCAACACCCACATCCCATGAACGAATATTTTTTATAAAATTCCATGAGATATTTTTCCACCAGTCATTGAATTTGTTTCCACTTGTGGCCGGCTGTGTGATTGCAAGCACCAGTTTGCCATCTGGATACTCGGGTGTGAAGAACTGAGGCCTGCAGAGTGTTAGAAGTGCCCTTCGCATCGTAATGGGGGCAGTCAGCATGAAGGGCACGGGAAGCCCATGATCAAGGCTCAGTTATGCCACCCAACAATGGATAAATTAGGGATCCGCCTCATAATGTCACTCGAGTGCCTGAGCATTGTTCCAGCTCCACAGCACGCACCCATTTGGAGCAGAAGCTGAAGGGGGGGGTCCTAATTTTAACAAAAAATCACAGGGTAGCTCTAATGTACTGTTGTGATTTTCCTCTTTTCTGACGACGCCAATTGTCATGTATTTGCTTCATGGGTTCTTTGCTTAAGAATTCATTGCAACACAATACTATTAAGAACTACTTGGTTTATTAGCAAAAGGTTCAACGGTCACACGACACATTACTAGTTCATCCACCAAGCTCAGAACCACATGCCTCATCATGGATTCCCCCAAACCCAACTGGCTGGGGTTTTAGTGAGTCTTATGAACATCACATGATTGGCTAAGCCTCTCCCAACTCAACAACTCGACAACTCTTTGAAAGGAGACAAAATAAACATTAGTTCAAGTGCCCCCCGATCTGGGGGACACTCCAGACACTTTTCAACTGCCCTTTTTTTTTTGTGTTTTTTTAAAAAAAAATTTGGGGGGCATTAAGATCATAAATTTTACAAGTGCCCCCTATAAAAGGGGAGGGGAACACTAAAACCAGCAATTAAAACAAATTGAACTTTAAAACATATAAGATCAAATTAAAATTTGGTTGCCAGGGGTAATAATGCACTCCAGTCCCTCCGGCGCCCACTTCTCGTGGAAGGCCGTCCACAGCTCTACAAACCTGAGCAGACTCACAGGTCTATACATCACAACAATCCATACAGTTTCTTCGAGGGAGTGAACATAATAATTAGGAGCAGGAGTAGGCCATTTGGCCCTGCAAGCATGCTCCGCCATCCAACAAGATCATGGCTGATCTTCTACCTCAACTCCACCTTCCTGCACTATCCCCATATCACTTGATTGGTAATTTTCACTCAGGAAGCAGTTTCCATTGATAACATAGTAAAACGTCCCAAGACATTTTACAGGAGTGTTATAAAAACAAGAATTTGATACTAAGCCATACAAGGAGAAATTACGGCAGATGACCAAAAGCTTGGTCAAAAAGGTAGGTTTTAAGGAGCATCCCCAGCAGTTTGAGGTGACATTCACTTATCAGCCTACATGATTATCACAGCTCCTGTGTGGGTCAAAATCTTAAAGGGGCAGTATTTCCCCTCCCTCATATGGATGAAGACCTATTCATTTATCTGTTGAAACTGAACTAAGGAAAAAAAAGTTTATTTGATGGTGTTGAAATATTTTGTTGTGTGTATTGCACTACATTTTCTCTTTTTGTGTTTATGGTTGTAAAGCTGTGAACTCAACATCCAGGGGTATTCAACATTCAGGAAGGATAGACAAAAAGGAAAAGGAGGTGGGGTAGCGTTGCTGGTTAAAGAAGAAATTAACGCATAGTAAGGAAGGACATTAGCTTGGATGATGTGGAATCTATACGGGTAGAGCTGCAGAATACCAAAGGGTAGAAAACGCTAGTGGGAGTTGTGTATAGACCACCAAACATTAGTAGTGAGGTTGGGGACAGGATCAAACAAGAAATTAGGGATGCATGCAATAAAGGTACAGCAGTTATCATGGGCAACTTTAATCTACATACAGATTGGGCTAACCAAACTGATAGCAATGCGGTGGAAGAGGATTTCCTGGAGTGTATTAGGGATGGTTTTCTCGAGCAATATGTCGAGGAACCAACTGGAGGGCTGGCCATCCTAGACTGGGTGATATGTAATGAGAAAGGATTAATTAGCAATCATGTTGTGCGAGGCCCCTTGGGGAAGAGTGACCATAATATGGTAGAATTCTTTATTAAGATGAAGTGTGACACAGTTAATTCAGAGACTAGGGTCCTGAACTTAAGGAAAGGTAACTTTGATGGTATGAGACGTGAATTGGCTAGAATAGACTGGCGAATGATACTTAAAGGGTTGACGGTGGATAGGCAATGGCAGACATTTAAAGATCACATGGATGAACTTCAACAATTGTACATCCCTGTCTGGAGTAAAAATAAAACGGGGAAGGTGGCTCAACCGTGGCTAACAAGGGAAATTAAGGATAGTGTTAAATCCAAGGAAGAGGCATATAAATTGGCCAGAAAAAGCAGCAAAGCTGAGAACTGGGAGAAATTTAGAATCCAGCAGAGGAGGACAAAGTGTTTAATTAGGAGGGGAAAATAGAGTATGAGAAGAAACTTGCTCGGAACATAAAAACTGACTGCAAAAGCTTCTATAGATATGTGAAGAGAAAAAGTTTAGTGAAGACAAACGTAGGTCTCTTGCAGTCAGATTCAGGAGAATTTATAATGGGGAACAAAGAAATGGCAGGCCAGTTGAACAAATACTTTGATTCAGTCTGCACGAAGGAAGACACAAATAACCTTCCGGAAATACTAGGGGACCGAGGATCTAGTGAGAAGGAGGAACTAAAGGAAATCCTTATTAGGCAGGAAATTGTGAGGGAAATTGATGGGATTGAAGGCCAATAGATCCCCAGGGCCTGATAGTCTGCATCACAGAGTACTTAGGAAATGGCCCTCGAATTGTGGATGCATTGGTGATCATTTTCCAACAGTCTATCGACTCTGGATCAGTTCCCATGAACTGGAGGGTAACTAATGTAACACGACTTTTCAAAAAAGGAGAGAGAAAATGGGTAATTATAGACCGGTTAGCCTGACATCAGTAGTGGGGAAAATGTTGGAATCAATTATTAAAAGATAAAATAGCAGCGCATTTGGAAAGCAGTGACAGGATCGGTCCAAGTCAGCAAGGATTTATGAAAGGGAAATCATGCTTGACAAATCTTCTAGAATTTTTTGAGGATGTAACTAGTAGAGTGGACAATGGAGGACCAGTGGATGTGGTGTATTTGTACTTTCAAATGGCTTTTGACAAGGTCCCACACAAGAGACTGGTGTGCAAAATGAAAGCACATGGTATTGGGGGTAATGTACTGACGTGGATAGAGAACTGGTTGGCAGAGAGTCGGGATTAACAGGTCCTTTTCAGAATGGCAGGCAGTGACTAGTGGGGTGCCGCAGGGCTCAGTGCTGGGACCCCAGCTATTTACAATTCACATTAATGATTTAGATGAAGGAATTGAGTGTAATATCTCCAAGTTTGCAGATGACACTAAGCTGGGTGGCAGTGTGAGCTGTGAGCTAAGAGGCTGCAGGGTGACTTGGACACGTTAGGTGAGTGGCCAAATGCATGGCAGATGCAGTATAATGTGGATATATGTGAGGTTATCCACTTTGGTGGCAAAAACACAAAGGCAGAATATTATCTGAATGGCGGCATATTAGGAAAAGGAGAGGTGCAACGAGACCTGCGTGTCATGGTACATCAGTCATTGAAAGTTGGCATGCAGATACAGCAGGCGATGAAGAAGGCAAATGGTATTTTGGCCTTCATAGCTAGGGGATTTGAGTAGAGGAGCAGGGAGGTCTTACTGCAGTTGTACAGGGTCTTGGTGAGGCCTCAGCTGGAATATTATGATAAGTTTTGGTCTTTTAATCTGAGGAAGGACATTCTTGCTATTGAGGGAGTGCAGCGAAGGTTCACCAGACTGATTCCCAGGATGGCAGGACTGACATATGAGGAAAGACTGGATCGACTGGGCCTGTATTCACTCGAGTTTAGAAGGATGAGAGGGGATCGCATAGAAACATATAAAATTCTGACGGTATTGGACAGGTTAGATGCAGGGGAAATGTTCCCGATGTTGGGGAAGTCCAGAACCAGGGGACACAGTCTAAGGATAAGGGGTAAGCCATTTAGAACTGAGATGAGGAGAAACTTCTTCACTCAGAGAGTTGTTACCCTGTGGAATTCTCAACTGCAGAGAGTTGTTGATGCCAGTTCATTGGATATATTCAAGAGGGAGTTAGATATGGTCCTTACGGCTAAAGGGATCAAGGGGTATGGAGAGAAAGCAGGAAAGGGGTACTGAGGTGAATGATCAGCCATGATCTTATTGAATGGTGGTGCAGGCTCGAAGGGCCGAATGGCCTACTCCTGCACCTATTTTCTATGTTTCTATGTAAAGAACGTGTTTCTGTCTCCAGTCTCCAACGTTAGAAATTCAGTGACAGATTATAGTCCAAATCTACAAGAGCATTTTCAAATAATTCAGTTGACAATTCAGCGTTCAGGGACAGACAAATCGCCCGAGGTGCATCACAAATCTCACCAGCTTTTTGTCTCTGAAGGGATTTTAAATAAATGGTGAATACTTAATAGCTGATTTATTATCCTAATTGTTCAGCAAAGTAACTCATAAGGCAACAGCACAAATCCGGGTGTAATCTGCAGAACAGACTGACCACTGCCAGTTTTCATCAAACCGATATCTGTTCCAATATGAGGGCTCACACAAGACCACAAATGTATCATGAGCCATTTCAAAAGTTCTTTCAAATGCAAAGACAAGAATGCTCAAATAATAGTGACAAACCATTCCCATTTTTCTCTCAAATGCTCCACAATGGGTACAGGTGAGCATCCTCTCAGAGAACTGTGGCACTCAAATACATTTGGCTCAACCCTACGTCTGTGAATTGCGCACTGTGGGTTACACTATTAAAGGAAGCGAAACTTCAGGAGTGCGAGTTGACATGCATTAAAAATAGATGGGCTCTTGTTTAATTCCAGATCCTGGCCAAGCCTTGTGCATAACAAAAAAGCAGTCACAGATTATTCACTTATCTTGGTAAAGAGAAAAAGAAAGACTTGGATTTATATAGCGCCTTTCACAACCACCGGATCTCTCAAAGCGCTTTACAGCCAATGAAGTACTTTTGGAGTGTAGTCACTGTTGTAATGTAGGAAACGCAGCAGCCAATTTGCGCACAACAAGCTCCCACAAACAGCAATGTGATAATGACTAGATATTCTGTTTTTTTGTTATGTTGATTGAGGGATAAATATTGGATAACTCCCCTGCCCTTCTTCAAAATAGTGCCATGGGATCTTTTACGTTCACCTGAGAGAGCAGACAGGACCTCGGTTTCATGTCTCAGCTGAAAGCCTGGATTTTTGTTGTGCTCAAGTTACTGGAGTGGGTCTTGAATGTACAACCTTCTGACTCAGTGGCAAGAGGACTACCCACTGAGCTGGACTGAAACGATTCTGCTTCAAATGGGCATTGCAGTGAAGTTATCGAATAACTTTAATTACATTTAATAAATTTGCATGGAATTTCTACAAACAACAAATACAACTGGACCAAACTCCCACATCACACGAAGGCATCTTCCGTTGTGTTTTGCAGTGCTGTCAACATCAGGGAAATGCTCGGAGTGCTGGTTTTTGATCACCAAGAGTGCCACAGATTGCAAACTTGACTAACCACACGGAGGTTTCATTTCTTCTGTACTTTGTGTCTGGGGCACTGGTTAACGAGTTTGCATTGTATTCTTGTCTGTGTTCTTTTAATGCAGTTGCTAAATAAGCAGGTTAATGACTGGGTTAAAATAGCACAGACATGAATGCACCAACTAGTGTACCAAAATTAGCACAGAGGAATTAGATCACTTAGACACGTTTGGCATTTTCAAGAATGACAAATAGGTTCCATTTTTAAATCCAAGTGCCACCTCGAATGAGTGATACTTGGCAGAACTCATTTTCTCGCATGTTGTCATGTCCCTTCATCATTTGTCGAGTCACTTGTTCAGATAAAACTTTTTTTTAACCAAACTCGAAAGATAATTAAGCAAATGGATGTGTTCCGGAAGCGCGAGTGATACATTCTGTCGATTCATACACTCAGAAACGAAGATGCGGCATGTGATATTTTTGAATTCCTAGCCATCTTTCACCTGAAAATCCATGATGAAAATTCCTCTCCCAACAGAACTCTAATCTCTTCTGCATGTGCCTGTGCCAGATAGCATTGCGCTGGAAGATTATGAGAGAAAAGGTGGAGGGAGAATATTACTGCATCAACAGAAAGTGTCATTAAATGTGCCATGGCGCAAAAATAAAACCCAGATAATATTCAGAAGCATTATAGAACAGGGTGATGCTAATGGGTTAATATGTGCAACCTGAGCTAATATTAACTTCCAACACAGTTTTGTGTCAATTACTTGATTGTGAGAAGGAAAGTTAAGTTTTACTCGGGATTGGCATTTGGAGGACCGTTTTCTCCTTTGTTATGATCTGAAAAGAAGTGTTCCTTTTAACGGAAATACCAGTGCAATTAAAGTAAGTGAAATTAATAACTGTCGCAAGCTGAGGCTGATAAGAGGGTGGCCAATCCATGCCTCCGACATGCAAGAGCAGCATTAAAATCCTGTACAAACATTAAAGCAGAATCAAGATTCTCCATGCATTTTGCAGACAGCTAAATTCCATTACTGTCACCAACTGTGATGCAAATGCAATTTGAGGGAAACACAATACCCTCAGAAAGGTTACCCTCAGTTTGGCCCCTCAGATGTCTCTATTTTTATATATTCCCAGAATTTAATAACACGTGAAGATTTTCACACAACTATTTTATTCTCACTGCAGCACTGAAAAAGGGCAGCTAAATATATTGAGGGGCTGAAATTGCCCTCCACCCCATTTGGGGCATCTAATTTGAATTAGGTGATGATTCTCCGCACCAATCGATGGGACGGAGAATCAATCGATATTGCCTTCTTTAAAAAAAAATTGTTAAAGCGGTGTTTGGGGCAGCTGAGGGATAGAAGCGCGTGGGAGTGGGGCAGAAGGCAGGCGGACATACCGCATCACGCTGATGCGTAGCACCGTCCCTCCCCTTCAGTTAAAGGGGAGGGCCGCTACAAGCTCTGCAGTCACTTTAGTAGCACCCACTGGGCCACCAGGGAGGGTTTCGGTCGGGTCAACTGCCCAGCATCCAAGAGGGGCCTGTTGGCAACCCGGCCGAACCCGTGGCCGCCATTGTTGGGCCGACTTCAGAGTTGGCCCCAATTAAAATAAAATGGCGGCCATGGCAGTACGCCTTCCCCTTTAAGGGCGGACGCGCCACCCAGCCAATGGCAGCTTCCCACGAGGAAAAGCTGTCGTGGGCATCAACGGGTGGCGGCTCCGTTCCTGCCGGGCAATTTCCTCCATGGGGCAGAAAGGGATGCTGCCGGACGGTAAGGGGTCGGCACGTGTCTTCCGGGGCGAAATCCGTTTACGCCGCCTCCAGCCCAGGGGCAATTTTGGATGGGTCGGCCTGCCCACCTGCCCCCAGTCAGAAAGGCCTTACCACCCCATTACCGCCTCTTAGAGATGGTAATGGACCTTAGAGGGGGGCAATTTCAGCCCCAAAAACTTTAAAAGTGAAATTTGGTTCTCTGGTGCCCATTAACTAGCTTGTCCTGCCCCCTCCACACCTCAACTAGACGGGAACTTAATGCACAACTGTAATGTCTGTAAGCTTGTAATGTTTGTAGCTCCACACTGTGGATATGGACATATTGTGTACTGCAAGTGCAGGGTTAATAATAAACAGAACCAGACAGATTTCCGGAGACTTCCGAGAGAGGTGCCTGCCATGTTAGGAAGCTGTGTGTGCTGTGCTCTGTGAAGATATCACAACAACGAACTGACTCTGCATTATTTTTTCAGCAGCTCCCCCATCATCGATGATTGCCCGTGGAAACTCTGTACCAGCATTTATGTTTTGATCTGCATTTTCACTTCTGTTTTATGTTTCATACTGTACTTTTGTAGATGTTTTTACAAATACTGCAGATCGCAGTTCAATATAACGCGGCAGAAAGCATGGGGCAGCTAAACGCTCGGCTTAAGTGTTTGAAAAATTTGTTCCGAAACAGATCACAAGTTTGAGCCCGGTGTGCCTCATTTAGACACACAGCAATGGTAGGGTCTAGATGGGAAGCTGTAAAGAAGAAAGGCATTCAATTTCAGAGCAAGGAACAAATACTTACACTGCCATGCTCTGCATACTCTGAATGTTAACATTGCAACAAGGAAGATCAAAAAAGCATTGGTGCGATGACGCAGCCTTGCTTGACCCCGCTCCGGACGTGGATTGGGTCTGTGGTGGATTGGGTCTGTGGTGGATCCGTTTGGCAGGATCACGGTTTGCATGTCATCGTGGAGCAGTCGGAGGATGGTGACAAACTTTTGAGCGCAGTTGAAATGGGAGGACGACATTCCATAGTTCCTCACGGTTGACAGTGAAGGATTATCCCTCAAAGCTTCCTTGATAAAGTGCAACATCCCTCCTGACTCCTGGGAATCCCTGGCCCACGACCGCCCAAAGTGGAGGAAGAGCATCCGGGAGGGCGCTGAGCACCTCGAGTCCCATCGCCGAGAGCATGCAGAAACCAAGTGTAGACAGCAGAAGCAGCATGCGTCAGCCCAGGCTCCCTGACTACCCTTTCCTTCAACCACTGTCTGCCCACCTGTGGCAGGGACTGTAGGTCTCGCATTGGACTCCTCAGTCACCGGAGAACTCACTTTTAGAGTGGAAGCAAGTCATCCTCGACCTCAAGGCACTGCTGATGAAGATGATGACTCTGATTGTGTCTTCTGTTGGCCGATTTAACTGCACTATCGATGGAGAACTGCAGTTTTGGCAAATTACTACAGTGAGTTATTGTACAAGCACAAAAGCGAGTTGGATTTCAGGCAGTGGAATTATTTTCCCAATTTT
Source organism: Pristiophorus japonicus (assembly GCF_044704955.1). Taxonomy (NCBI): domain Eukaryota; kingdom Metazoa; phylum Chordata; class Chondrichthyes; family Pristiophoridae; genus Pristiophorus; species Pristiophorus japonicus. The sequence continues at coordinate 264,302,462 of NC_091977.1, read as the reverse complement.
CTTCTCTCCTGCTGCTGACACGTATTAGAATACAAACAGTGCCTGCAGCTCTCCACTAACCCAGCTAAGTGACCATTCGTCACGCGAGTCTCGTCGACACCGAGCGGCAAGCAACTTGACTGCGGGAAGTGTCACAGACAAGCACAAACATGTCCTCTTTCCAATGTTGGTGCAGGTGCACTTTCCTGGAGGGTCGGTAATGAGGAGGTGGACCCCTGGCTGATCTTATCCCTCCCTAGCCCGAGAACTCTAAGGTGAATGGCAGCACCACTACACAGCCCAGCGGAGAACGGCCAAATCAGCAGAGATTAGGAAGTGAAGCCAGGACCTTCCCGGTCTGTACAATATACAGGGTGCCTTTGCCCACTGGCCCATTACAGCTCATCAGTGGAACAGTTTTCAGCCTACTCAAAAAACAGGCCTGTTTGATAAGCTACAATTAGTAACCACAAGCTGGGGGATGCTAAATGGTCAGCAAAAGCAACAAAGTATTGATGAGGGCGTTGAGGAAAAAAGAGAATGAACTAATTGCAATAAATGTCATTTTTTGGGCTATTATAAACATGAAATATTTGACAACAGACTGTCGCCATAGTTAATAAATAAGTACCTAAAAACTCCATTTAATTGGTCTTTTGGGCCTGACAAACAGGAAATCATTGCTGCAAGAACAATTGTTCTTTGTCCCCAATGGCTTACTTCTTGCTTGGCACTTACCCCATGTAACAATACGACTGTTATGGTTTTAATGCATTTTCTTTTCCTGCCCTCCTGTGGAACATCTTTTGGACAAACACATGATTTACTAGTTAACACTGAATACCATGTTCTGTGCAGGAGGAAATAAAAATGTTGGGATAATCATATTGCTCTCCTCCTGGGACATGCCATGATGCTGTAATTACAACTGATGTAACTTCCAAGTTCTGTTCCTCAATGGTCTTTACAGAGGAATGGTTGTTTAAAGGGCAGAACACAGATTTCAGTACTTCCATAGAGTTGTGCAAATTGATGCATTCAGGCCTAGAAATTGCTGTTGGGGATATTTAAGGAATAAGTGCAGTTACGAAAATATATCAGAGAATTAGCAGCTGCCTGCTCATTAACTCGCAGTATTGTTGGTTTCCCATGGCAGCTGGTAATTATTCTACCATTCACACCCTATCTAGACTCATCTTTTGTTTCCTAACTTGTGCCATTACCATCTCAGTTTGGCCCATCATCCCTTTTGTCGCTCAAATCTCTCCTGTTCCACCCTATCACAGACCTTCCCTTTTGTTCTTTCCTCCACTCCCCTTTTCACTGCCCCTTTGCACTTCTTTCAGAATCTGTTAATTTTGAACTTTTGCCAGTTCTGACGAAAAGTCACAGACCGGAAAGCAGAATTAACATTTCAGGTCAATGACCCTTCGTCAGAACGACCCGAAATGTTAACTCTGTTCCTCTCTCCACAGAAGCTGCCTGACCCGCTGAGATTTCCAGCATCTTCTGTTTTTATTCCAAATTCCAGCATCCACAGTATTTTGCTTTTGTGTTCGTTGTAGAGGTGGAGGAGGTCTCATTTACTTGAAGCCTTTAACTTCATGTGAGGAGGTCACTCTGGACAACATAGGGCATGAGGGTATTGAGGGAGGATGAACTGCAGACTACCAAGGCAACTCATACAGCCCCTGCAGCGGGGCCCTTGGTTGCGCAGATCTGAAGTAAAATGGAATTATCTCCCAAATACTCAGAATAAGATTGGGGGTTTCTGGTGAAAGTCAAATGAGATGGCTTTGGTCTTTCTAATGTACAGCTGGAGTAAGGTCTGGGTCATTGATGACAATGATGGACAGGCTGTTGGACAATACAGCAACAGTTAAGAGTCAAAACCGGGGGCAGAGTGTCAAAGCCAAGAGTCATCAGCATATATATGGAAGTTAGCTCCACATATACAGATAATGCTGTCCAAGAGCAACCTATCGTGAGGATCAGCCGAAAGCTAAAAATAAAACCTTCAGGAATCTCAAATTTGATGGCATTGGTATTGGAGAAGATCATGCAGAACTAGTCATTAAGTGCACAATGAATGAAAGCAGATGAATAAATTGCTCAGTGTTCAAACTGAAATTTATTTAGGTTCAATTGTGCCACTAAAACAGAATACCGTTAGTGATGACCTGCAAAGATTCTTTTTTTTTTGTCTGTGCGTGCCAGGATAGTTTTAGTGCCTATTGTATGGCGACTGTGCTGCTTCCAAAGTGCTTCATTTTATGGCATATCTGCTCACAAATCAAAGCTTAAATAACAAAAAAAAAATCTCAAATTGGCAATACAATGACTGGAAACAAAAATCAAAAAATCAACTCTCTTAATGCTTGCTTAACTTGGCCTTAATTTTCACTTCTCTACAACCACACCAAATCCCACTTCAGTAACAGTACCTCACTCCCAAACTGCTGCCATCCTGCTGAAGCACTATCAGCAGGAACCCAAACACACATCATAACATAAGCATCTTCTTTGAGAATGTCGACGCATCTGGTTCTAAAATGGATTAAGCTCATAAATCTGCAGCAAAGTAAAAAGGATTTCCCAGACCCATCTCTGAATGTGCCCACCCCACAGAAGGGTTAATTTAGTCCCTGCTCTGTCATGCTCAGTGTAGTGTACAGCTAAATATGGTCTAAGGCATTCCAATTGCTTCCTCTTTCCTCCATAGACATAAAAATGCATTAGATTCAAAGTATTAAAATAACCTTCTGTTATTCCCATTATAATTGTTAATTAGTGTTGATATGGCTTCATTAATGAGCATATGCAAATAAAGTACCACAACTGAAATCTAGTGTTTAAAGGGAAGGGTGACTTGACAAACTTTTTTTTTTTGGAGACACATGAAAGCCAGAAGAGCCAAGTATAATTTTCATCACAATATCACAAGTAAAACCTGGAGGCAAATCAATGTGATGCTCATACCTGTATTGTGTGTTCTCAAGCAATTGAAAAGTGACTTCAAAAAAAGACACAATGGTGGAAATCTGAATTATAAAATCATCACAGAAACTTATAGCACGGAAGGAGGCCATTTCGGCCCATCTTGTCTGCGCCGGCCAACAAAGATCAATCCAGCCTAATCCCACTTTCCAGCTCTTAGTCCGTAGCCCTATAGGTTACGGCACTTCAAATGCACGTCCAAGTACTTTTTAAATGTGTTGAGGGTTTCTGCCTCTCTCACCCTTTCAGGCAGTGAGATCCAGACCCCCACCACCCTCTGGATGAAGAAAGTTCCCCTCAAATCCTCTCCAAACCTCCTACCAATTACTTTAAATCTATGCCCCCGGTTGTTGACCCCTTTGCAAAGGGAAATAGGTCCTTCCTATCCACTCTATCTCAGCCCCTCATAATTTTATACATCTCAATAAGGTCTCCCCTCAGCCTCCTCTGTTCCAAAGAAACCCACAGCCTATCCAATCTTTCCTCAAAGTTAAAATTCTCCAGTCCAGGCAACATCCTCGTAAATCTCTTTTGTACCCTCTCGAGTGCAATTAAGAACGGAGAAAGCTGGAAATGCATCGTAAGTCAGCATCGGAACGAGAATGGCAGGCTAACAGGTAGGACCAGGTCTGACGCAAACTAGTCTATTGTGCATTTCAAGAACTTAATGCTATTATTTCAAATGGAAAAGAAAGGTTTGCCAACCACTTTTCTATGAAGATGATGCCCTTTGAAGTCTTATTATCCACACTTATGCAACAGGAGCCCAACAATTCAATGCATTAACCTTTCGACTGTGGATATTTTTCATACTAATAACCCTGTCTGCTGAAATCAGGTATAAGTGAATGGTAACATAACAAATTGTAACAAATGAGTCACCAAAATAAAGATCTTGAAATGAACTATGACTATATATTTTTCCTATTACTCTGTTGCACAGTTTAGTCAATACAGACACAGTTACGACATTTATATACATTCCATTCCTCTGATTTCAATTTTTAAGCACTTTGCAATGCAAGTTACATTACTGAATTCAATTTATTGGATAATCCAAACATTTTAATGTGAAAAAAACATAGCATTTGTTAAAATTCATTTTGGGATGTGGATATTTCTGGCAAGGCCAGAATTTATTGCCCATCCCGAGGTGGCCTTGAGGAGACGGTGGTAGTTCTTGAACCGCTGCAGTCCGTGTGGTGAAGTTACTCCCACAGAGCTGTCAGGGAGGGAGTTCCAGGATTTTGACCCAGTGCCGATGAAGGAACGGCGATACAGTTCCAAGTTAGGATGGTGTGTGACGTGGAGGGGAACTTGGAGGTGGTGGTGTTCCCATGTGCCTGCTGCCCTTGTCCTTCTCGGTGGTGTAGCGCCACACAAGTGCCATGCAATGACTATCTCCAACAAGAGAAGGTATCACCACCTCCCCGTGACATTCAATGACATTGCCATCACCGAATCTCCCACCATCAACATCCTGGGGGTCACCATTGACCAAAAACCTAACTGGACCAGCTACATTAATATTGTGGCTACAAGAGCAAGTCCGAGGCTAGGTATCCTGCAAAAAGTGTCTCGCCTCCCCAAAGCCTTTCCACCATCTACAAGTCAGGAGTGTAATTTGAATATTCTCCACTTGCCTGGATGAGTGCAGCTCTCGCAACGCTCAAGAAGTTCGACATCATCCAGGACAAAGCAGCCTGCTTGATTGACACCCCATCCGCCACCTTAAACATTCACTCCCTGTGTGTATCATCAACAAGATGTACTGCAGCAACTTGCCAAGGTTTCCTTGTGTAATGTCTGTAAGCTTGTAATGTTTGTAGCTCCACACTGTGGATGTGGACGTATTGTGTACTGCAACTACAGAGTTAATAATTAAATAGAACCAGGGAGTTCCGGAGACTTCCGAGAGAGCTGCCTGCCATGTTAGAAAGTTGTGTGTGCTTGTGCTCTGTGAATATATCACATTTGGCGGCGAGATGGTATTTTTCGGATGAATTAAAGCTGAAATTTTGTTGGTGAAGGATTCAGCCAGCTGACGAGAGACTTTGGAAGCTTCTGTCTTTGGAAAAAGCTACAAAATCTGAGGTAAATATACCACACTGTGTGAACAGCTAGAGTTTAAAAATGGCAGCACCCGCAGGTGTAATGGGATATTTGGGTGAATATAGACACGACCGGGAACATTTTAAAGCATATGTGCATCGGCTAGAAATGTATTTCACTGCAAATAACATAATTGAAGTTCCAGAGAATGCAGTCCAGAATCAGGCGATACTAGAATGTAAGAGAGCGATTTTCTTGTCGGAAGCTGGACCGGAATTGTATGAAACCCTTGTAAATCTGCTTGTGCCTGACGAACCAAAGGACACAACGCTTAAAGAGATCTTAATGAAGCTGGAGCAGCACTATAATCCCATACCGCTAGAAATTGCTGAAAGCTATCATTTCGATATACGAAATCAAAAGACTGATGAAAGTATCAGTGATTACATTGTAGCATTAAAAAAGCTACCGAAACACTGTAATTTTGGAAACTTTCAAAACCGAGCATTGCGGGAATGTTTTGTTTGTGGGGTGAAAACTGATGCAATCAGAAGAAAGTTATTGACGACAGATGACTTGACTTTTGAGATTGCTTGTCAGACACGAGGTTAGTGGGCATGGCCGATGAATATTCCCGAGAATTTCATAATAATTACGGTCGTCAGTCAACCAAGGTGAATCGCCTGTAGATTCAAAGTAAAAGGCGATGGGGGCACAAGTCTTAGAAAATTGAAATTCTAACAGAGCGTCGAAGTCATGCTACAGGTGCCTGGGACAACACATTGCTCAAAGTTGTCCATATGTGAAGGCAGAGAGTTTCTTCTGCAGAAAGACTGGGCATCTTGCGAAGGCATGCCGACTGAAGGGTAAACCAGCTTTCAAAGCCAAGAGCCCAGCATTAAAAGCTATGAGTAGAAATCCCCAGAGCCTACATAGCATGGAAGAACAACAACAGGATGTGTAAATGTTAGAGTTAAACATCATCAGGAGCACGAGGTTAACGGACAGCGATTCGAAAAGTATCAAAATCCACATAGATATTGCGGGATTCAAGATACCAATGGAAATTGACACGGGTGCATCCGTGAATGTAGTACCGGAGTCGCTATACCTCGACAAATTGCGAGATTTCCCATCGGAGAAAACCAAGATAGAGCTGCGAGGTTACTCGGGAGAGAACAGTCCTGTGGTAGGTCGTATCACCGTATCGGTGAAATACAAGAATCAATTTCAGAACTTGCCTCTAAGAGTAATGAAAGGAGACAAACCTGCCTTACTCGGAAGAAATTGGTTGAGATCACTGAAGCTGGATTGGAGTGATATTCTTCGTGTTGAAACGAGATTTGCATCAACAGATGATGTTATCAAGAAGTATCCGAAGGTGTTCTGCGAAACAGGAAGTCCGATCCAAGGCTTCAAGGCGAGTGTCAGGGTACAGAAGGACACTAGATCGGTTTACTACAGGCCACGTTCTGTACCATATGCACTCAAGGAGAAAGTTGAGCAAGAACTCAAAAGACTAGAGACTGAGAACATTATTTGTAAGATAGATCGATGTAATTGGGCTACACCCATTGTTGTTGTACCGAAGTCCGATGGTAAGGCAAAATTGTGTGGTGATTGTAAGGTAACCGTAAACCAGGTTCATGAGGGTAATAACACTGATAGGTGGCTAGATTTTCTCAAAACTGGATCTTACGAATGCCTACTTACAGCTTGAACTAGATGAGGAGTCCAAGTCATGCTTGACTATAAATACTCACCTAGGCCTGTATCAATTTAATAGGCAACCGTTTGGAGTGTCTTCCAACCCTGCCATATTCCATGGTAATGAACCAGATTTTGCAAGGTATTGAAGGGGTAATATGTTATTTGGATGACATACTAATTTCAGCACCAAATAGGCAAATTCATAATAACATATTAAATGAAGTCCTCAAATGGCTAGAGAAGCACAGAGTACAAGTGTCTGCTCGTAAGTGTGAGTTATTTCAAAACTCAGTGGAGTACTTCGGGTACAGAGTAGACAAAGATGGTTTACATCCAACCATGGCTGGCTAACAGAAAGCAGAGAGTCGGGATAAATGGGTCCTTTTCGGGTTAGAAATCGGTAGTTAGTGGTGTGCCACAGGGATCGGTGCTGGGACCACAACTGTTTACAATATACATAGATGACCTGGAAGAAGGGACAGAGTGTAGTGTAACAAAATTTGCAGATGACACTAAGATTAGTGGGAAAGCGGGTTGTGTAGAGGACACAGAGAGGCTGCAAGGAGATTTGGATAGGTTAAGCGAATGGGCTAAGGTTTGGCAGATGGAATACAATGTCGGAAAATGTGAGGTCATCAACCTTGGAAAAAAAAACAGTAAAAGGGAATATTATATGAATGGGGAGAAATTACAACATGCTGCGGTGTAGAGGGACCTGGGGGTCCGTGTGCATGAAACTCTTTTAGAGTTCCGTGTGCATGAATCCCAAAAGGTTAGTTTGCAGGTGCAGCAGGTAATCAGGAAGGCGAATGGAATGTTGGCCTTCATTGTGAGAGGGATGGAGTACAAAAGCAGGGAGGTCCTGCTGCAACTGTACAGGGTATTAGTGAGGCCGCACCTGGAGTACTGCATGCAGTTTTGGTCACCTTACTTAAGGAAGGATATACTAGCTTTGGAGGGGGTACAGAGATGATTCACTAGGCTGATTCCAGAGATGAGGGGGTTACCTTATGATGATAGATTGAGTAGACTGGGTCTTTACTCGTTGGAGTTCAGAAGAATGAGGGGTGATCTTATAGAAACATTTAAAATAATGAAAGGGATAGACAAGATAGAGGCAGAGAGGTTGTTTCCACTGGTCGGGGAGACTAGAACTAGGGGGCACAGCCTCAAAATACGGGGGAGCCAATTTAAAACCGAGTTGAGAAGGAATTTCTTCTCCCAGAGGGTTGTGAATCTGTGGAATTCTCTGCCCAGGGAAGCAGTTGAGACTAGCTCATTGAATGTATTCAAATCACAGATAGATAGATTTTTAACCAATAAGGGAATTAAGGGTTATGGGGAGCGGGCGGGTAAGTGGAGCTGAATCCACGGCCAGATTAGCCATGATCTTGTTGAGTGGCGGAGCAGGCTCGAGGGGCTAGATGGCCTACTCCTGTTCCTAATTCTTATGTTCTTATGGGAAAGCTGGATGCAATTAGAAAGGCACCCACTCCCAGGAATGTCACTGAACTTTGTTCATTCTTTGGTCTTTTGAACTATTGTGGGATGTTCCTACCAAATTTGGCTACAGTATTACATCCACTGAATGAACTATTGAAAAAACAGGTCCATTGGAAGTGGTCAAAAGAATGCGATACAGCATTCAAGGAGAGTAAAAGCAAATTGGTAGAGAGCGCCATGTTAGTTCATTATAACATATCTAAGGAGATTAAGCTAGCATGTGATGCCTCTCCGTATGGAGTTGGGGCAGTGATCTCTCATGTATCACGTAGTGGGGAGGAGACCCCAATTGCTTTTGCTTCACGCGCTCTCAGTGCCAGTGAGAGTAATTATGCGCAAATTGAAAGGGAAGCTTTGGCATTAATTTTTGGGGTCAAGAAGTCCCACAAATACTTGTATGGTCATAAGTTTACCATCGTTACAGACCATAAGCCCCTAACAGCAATCCTCCATCCAAAGTCCCCAGTTCCAACATTAGCTGCAGCCCGAATGCAGAGATGGGCTTTGATTTTGTCAGCATATACATATGATATTGATCACAGTAATACTGATGCAATGTCTAGACTGCCTTCCCCATCACAAGTTACACCCGATAGGGAAGAAGTGTTCTATTTTTCATACATTGATGAACTGCTAGTCACAGCTGAAGAGATTGGTAGAGCAACCAAACGTGACCCAGTGATGTCAAAGGTGTATGATTACATTGCAAATGGATGGCCAAACCATGTAACAGACTAAGATATTCATCCATTCTTCATTCGAAGGAATGAATTATCAGTCGATAAAGATTGTATAATGTGGAATGTAAGAGTGGTTATACCAAATAAATTCAAGTCCAAATTATTAGGAGACTTCGATGACCAGCATCTGGGAATGTGCTTGACCAAGAGTTTTGAGCGTAGTTATTTATGGTGGCCAGGTCTTGATAAAGATACAGAGTACATCGTGACTCAGTGTACGACATGTCAATCGGTAAGCAAGCAACCACCACCAGTACCATTGCAGCCATGGAAATAGCCTCTCAGGGTGTGACAAAGGCTACATATTGATTTTGCGGAGTTAGAAGGGCAACAATTGTTCATTGTGATTGATAGCCATTCGAAGTGGGTTGAGGTGTTTCCAATGTGGAAAATAACAACAAATAAAACATTGGACGTTTTGCAAAGTTTATTTTCTTAATTTGGTTTTCCAGAAGAAATTGTTTTGGATAATGAACCACAATTTCATTCCGAAGAATTTACACAGTTGACGAGCAAAAATGGTGTGAAACATCATTCCACCATACCATCCTGCTTCGAATGGTGCAGCAGAGCGCACTGTACAAATTATAAAACGTGTTCTCATAAAATAAATGTTGGATCCAAATCCAAGGAAATGACAGTTGTCATTGGATCACAAATTGGCTAATTTTCTAAATACTTATCGTAATACTCCTCACACAACTACTGGTAGAACACCAGCAGAGTTGTTTCTCAAACGACAGCCACGAACCAGATTCTCTTTGTTAAAACCAAATTTGGCACAGTCCATAAAAGAGACACAATTAAGACAGAAAGAGAATCATGATAAAGGTAGAGTAAAAGAGAGAAGTGTGAAATTAAACCAGAAGTTGAGAGTGAAGAACCATCACCATAAATGGTTAAAGTGGTTACTAGGAAAAGTGGTGAAGATATGTGGTCCTCGCACATATGTGGTCAAGATGTTTGATAATGGATAGGTTAGGTTTGTTCATATTGATCATATTTTACCGACAGACATGGAAGGAGTTGAAGGTGGGAATGTTTCAATTATTCCTGATACATCAGATAGTTTTGATACACCAGTAGCATATCCGACATCTAGTGTACTGGAAACAAATCCAGGAGAGAATCAGAATGAAAGTCTGAGTCCGAGTCAGGAAAACAAAGAGCTTGAAGTTAGAGTGAGTTCAAATGAAAATCAAGGAAATTCCGTGGAGGAAAATGTTCCTCAGGATGAGCCTCAAATGAGTGTGAAATCGACACCATGTTTGGAAGGTTCTGTTCGAGAGCGAACGTATCCTCTTCAAAACAGAAAACAATGGTTAAGTTAAATTTGTAAATATGGAAAAAATAAGTCTATATCCTGTTATGTATAAACATGCAAGTTATGTATGATGTTGTTATAATAACTTCTTCATTAAGGAGGGAGAAGTGTAATGTCTGTAAAATTGTAATGTTTGTAGCTCCACACGGTGGATGTGGACGTATTGTGTATTGCAACTACAGAATTAATAATTAAACAAAACCAGGAAGTTCCGGAGACTTCCGAGAGAGCTGCCTGCCATGTTAGAAAGCTGTGTGTGCTTGTGCTCCATGAATATATCACACCTTGATGAAACCTCCTCAATCTGCAACCTCTACCACCGAGAAGCACAAGGGCAGAAGGCACATGGGAACACAACCACCTCCAATCTCCCCTCTGATATGTATCTGGACTTGTATATACTCTGTACAGCCACCAGAGGGCTCATTCCCTCAAGTCCCAAGGGATCTCATAATCCCTTGGGAGCACAGGTATTGGAGATTGGAGAGGCACTCTGGAGACCTGCAATCAAAGACGAAGGTCACACGTTACTTTGCGCTCACAGTGTTCAGTCTGACTCTTTCTCCACACAAAACAGCTGGCGACGAGATACAGATAGCGAACCCAATGATGCAGAAAACAGTGGGCACCCTGGAGAAATTCTCGGAGGGAGATGATTGGGAAACTTTTGTGAAACGACTCGACCAATACTTCGTGGCCAACGATCTAGATGGGGAAGAGAGCACTGCCAAACGTAGAGCGATCCTCCTCACCGTCTGTGGGGCACCAACGTATTGCCTCATGAAGAATCTGCTCACTCCAGCGAAACCCACGGAGAAATCGTACAACGATTTGTGCACACTGGTCCGAGAGCATTTGAACCTGAAGGAAAGTGTTTTGATGGCTAGGTACCGGTTCTACACCTACAAAAGATCTGAAGGCCAAGAAGTGGCGAGTTACGTCGCCGAGCTAAGACGCCTTGCACGTCATTGCGAATTTGAAGAACATTTGGAGCACATGCTCAGACACTTTCTCGTACTTGGCATTGACCATGAAACCGTACTTCGCAAACTTTGATTGTAGAGACCCCAACCTTGAGTAAGGCCATTGCGATAGCCCAGGCATTCATTGCCATCAGTGTCAATACGAAACAACTCGCTCAGCACACAAGTGCTGCTACAAGTACTGTGAACAAAGTGATGTTGTTTTTGAATCGTAACGTACAGGGCAGGTCACACATACCTGCAGCTACACGTCCGCAGATGTCTCAGAGTCCACCATCAAGGGTGATGAATGCAAGGCCATTAACTCCTTGTTGGCGCTGCGGGGGTGATCATCGTTTCCATTCATGCCGATTCAAAGGATACATTTGCAAGGGCTGTGGAACAATGGGACACCTCCAACGAGTGTGCAGGCGAGCTGCTAGGCCTGCGAAACCTGCAGACCACAACGCTGCAGAGCAGGACAGATCCACAGAGGATCACGACGCAACAGAACTTCTGATAAAGGAGGCTGAAGTACATGGGGTACACACATTCACCACGAATTGTCCCCCGATAATGCTGAATGTTGAACTAAATGGACTCCCGGTGTCAATGGAGCTGGACACAGGAGGAATCATCGAAGGCCCTCACCTGCATCAACACGCACAAAGGTCTTTTTTTTATATAACAGATGCCCGTTTGGAATCCGATCAGCGGCGGTGATATTCCAGAGAAACATGGAAAGTTTACTGAAGTTGATCCCGCACACCGCGGTCTTCCAGGACGACATCTTGGTCACAGGTCGGAACACAGTCGAGCATCTGCAGAACCTAGAGGAGGTTCTTAGTCGGCTCAACCGCGTGGGGCTCAGGTTAAAATGCTCTAAGTGCATTTTCCTGGTGCCTGAAGTGGAGTTCTTGGGAAGGAGGATTGCGGCAGACGGCATCAGGCCACCAACGCGACGACGGAGGCAATCGAGAACGCACCGAGGCCACAGAATGGGATGGAGCTGCGGTCGTTCCTGGGATTCTTGAACTACTTTGGTAACTTACCAGGTCTCAGTACACTGTTAGAACCACTACATGTCTTACTACGAAAAGGGGGCGAATTGTTTTGGGGCAAAAGTCAAGAAAATGCCTTTATAAAAGCGAAAAGATTGTTATGCTCAAACAAATTGCTTGTGTTGTATGATCCATGTAAGCGTTTGGTACTAGCATGTGATGCGTCGTCATATGGTGTCAGGTATGTATTGCAACAAGCTAATGATTTCGGGAAACTGCAACCGGTTGCTTATGCATCCAGGAGTCTGTCTAAGGCTGAGAGAGCCCACAGCATGATTGAAAAAGAAGCATTAGCGTGTGTCTATGGGGTAAAAAAAATGCATCAATACCTGTTTGGGCTAAAATTTGAATTGGAAACTGACCATAAGCCACTTATATCCCTGTTTTCCGAGAGTAAAGGGATAAATACTATCGCATCGGCCCGCATCCAGAGATGGGTGCTCACGTTGTCCGCTTACAACTACACCATCTGCCACAGGCCAGGCACAGAAAACGGCGCCGATGCTCTCAGTTGGCTGCCATTGCCCACCACGGGGGTGGAAATGGCACAGCCCACAGATCTAGCCATGGTTATGGAAGCATTTGAGAGTGAGCAATCACCCGTCACTGCCCGGCAGATCAAAACCTGGACAAGCCAGGACCCCTTTTTATCTCCAGTCCAAAGCTGTGCGCTTTACGGGAACTGGTCCAGTGTCCCAGTGGAAATGCAGGAAGCGATTAAGCCATTCCAGCGGTGCAAAGATGAAATGTCTATACAGGCAGACTGCCTTCTAGGGGGAATCGAATAGTGGTCCCCAAGAAGGACAGAGACACCTTCATCAATGACCTCCACAGTAGCCACCCAGGTATCGTAATAATGAAAGCGATAGCCAGATCCCATGTGTGGTGGCCCGGCATCGATGCAAACTTAGAGTCCTGCGTTCACAGATGTCATAGCAGCGCATTTGGAAAGAGGTGACATGATAGGTCCAAGTCAGCATGGATTTGTGAAAGGGAAATCATGCTTGACAAATCTTCTGGAATTTTTTGAGGATGTTTCCAGTAGAGTGGACAAGGGAGAACCAGTTGTTGTGGTATATTTGGACTTTCAGAAGGCTTTCGACAAGGTCCCACACAAGAGATTAATGTGCAAAGTTAAAGCCAATGGGATTGGGGGTAGTGTGCTGACATGGATTGAGAACTGGTTGGCAGACAGGAAGCAAAGAGTAGGAGTAAATGGGTACTTTTCAGAATGGCAGGCAAGGTTCTGTGCTGGGGCCCCAGCTGTTTACATTGTACATTGATGATTTGGACGAGGGGATTAAATGTAGCATCTCCAAATTTGCGGATGACACTAAGTTGGGTGGCAGTGTGAGCTGCGAGGAGGATGCTATGAGGCTGCAGAGTGACTTGGATAGGTACGGTGAGTGGGCAAATGCATGGCAGATGAAGTATAATGTGGATAAATGTGAGGTAAAAACAGAGACACAGACTATTATCTGAATGGTGACAGATTAGGAAAAGGCGGGGTGCAACGAGACCTGGGTGTCATGGTACATCAGTCATTGAAGGTTGGCATGCAGGTACAGCAGGCGGTTAAGAAAGCAAATGGCATGTTGGCCTTCATAGCGAGGGGATTTGAGTACAGGGGCAGGGAGGTGTTGCTACAGTTGTACAGGGCCTTGTTGAGGCCACACCTGGAGTATTGTGTACAGTTTTGGTCTCCTAACTTGAGGAAGGACATTCTTGCTATTGAGGGAGTGCAGCGAAGGTTCACCAGACTGATTCCTGGGATGGCAGGACTGACATATCAAGAAAGACTGGATCAACTGGGCTTGTATTCACTGGAGTTCAGAAGAATGAGAGGGGATCTCATAGAAACGTTTAAAACTCTGACAGGTTTAGACAGGTTGGATGCAGGAAGAATGTTCCCAATGTTGGGGAAGTCCAGAACCAGGGGTCACAGTCTAAGGATAAGGGGTAAGCCATTTAGGACCGAGATGAGGAGAAATTTCTTCACCCAGAGAGTGGTGAACCTGTGGAATTCTCTACCACAGAAAGTTGTTGAGGCCAATTCACTAAATATATTCAAAAAGGAGTTAGATGTAGTCCTTACTACTCGGGGGATCAAGGGGTATGGCAAGAAAGCAGGAATGGGGTACTGAGGTTGCATGTTCAGCCATGAACTCATTGAATGGCGGTGCAGGCTCGAAGGGCCGAATGGCCTACTCCTGCACCTATTTTCTATGTTTCTATGTTTCTAATACATGCTTGCAGTTAAGCAATGTACCCAGGGAGGCGCCGCTAAGTTTATGGTCTTGGCCCTCAAACCGTGGTCTAGGATACATGTCGACTATGCAGGCCCATTCTTGTAAAATGTTCCTTGTGGTTGTAGATGCATACTCCAAGTGGATTGAATGTGAGATAATGTCGGCTAGCACGTCCGCTGCCTGAAAGCCTGTGGGCCAGTTTGCCACACACGGCTTACCCGATGTCCTAGTGAGCGACAACGGGCCATTTTTACCAATGCTGAGTCAAAGAATTCATGACCCGTAACGGGATCAAACATGTCACATCTGCCCCATTTAAACCAGCGTCCAATGGTCAGGCAGAGAGAGCAGTGCAAACTATCAAGCAAGGCTTGAAGAGGGTAATTGAAGGCTCACTGCCAACTCGCCGATTCCGAGTCCTGCTTAGCTACCGCACGAGACCACACTCACTCACTGGGATCCCACCTGCTGAACTGCTCATGAAACGAGCACTTAAGACAAGGCTCTTGTTAGTTCACCCTGATCTACATGAGCAGGCGACTTCAACAAATTGCATACCATGATAGCGCAAATGTGTCACGCGAGATTGAAATCAATGATCCTGTATTTGTATTGAATTATGGACAAGGTCCCATGTGGCTTCCCGACACTGTCGTGGCCAAAGAGGGGAGCAGGGTGTTTCGGGTCAAACTTTCAAATGGACTCATTCACTGAAACACTTGGACCAAATCAAACTCAGATTCACAGATTACCCTGAGCAACTCACCTTGGACCCTACCTTTTTTGATCCCCCAACATACACACACCAGTGGTAACCGACACCATGGTTGACCACGAAGCAGACCACCATCATCCACAGCAGCCCAGCAGGGCCCAACACACCAGGCAGCCCAGCAAGGCCAGCTGCACAGCAGCCCAGCGAGGGCCCAACAAAAGACTCAACAACACCAGCTTTCACACCGAGACGATCAACCAGGACAAGAAGGGCCCCAGATCAACTCACATTGTAAATAGTTACACTACTGATTTTCGGGGGGAATGTTGTTATGTATCTGGACTTGTATATACTCTGTACAGCCACCAGAGGGCTCATTCCCCGGAATCCCAAGGGATCTCATAATCCCTTGGGAGCACAGATAGTTAAGAGTGCTTCACAGATTGCAAAGGCACTCTGGAGACCTGCAATAAAAGACTAAGGTCACACATTACTTTGAGCTCACAATGTTCAGTCTTAATCTTGTTCCATACACTACACCCTCCATGTCATACATCATCCTGACTTGGAAATATATCACTGTTCCTTCATAGTCGCTGGGTCAAAATCCTGGAATCCTCTACCTAACAGCACTGTGAGAGTAACCTTCACCACACAGACTGTAGCGGTTCAAGAAGAAAGCTCACCACAACCTTCTCAAGGGCAATAAGGTGTGGGCAATAAAGGCTGGCTTCCAGGTGAGACATTCTCCACAGAATACCCAGCACTAGTAGCCACACATTTATGTGGCTGGTCCAGTTGAGTATCAGGTCAATGGTAAGCTTCAATATGTTGATGGTGGTTAATTCAGCAATGGCAATGCCACTGAATGTCAAGGAGAAGTGGTTAGGCACTCTTGTGTTGGAGATGGTCATTGCCTCGCATTTGTGTGGTGCGAATGTTACTTCCACTTGGATGTTGTCCTGATCTTGTGACATGCAGGAATGGACTGCTTCATTTGCTAGGGAATTGTGAATGGAGCAGGACACTATGCAATCATTATTCTGACCTTATGATCGAGGGACGGTGATTGATTAAGCAGCTGAAGTTGTTTGGGCCAAAGATGCTGCCCTGAGGAACTCCTGGCGTGGTATCAGGAGTAGAGTGCATTTTTCTACTACGATGTGGTCATTTTGACACAGGTTGGAGGAGTCACAAAAAAACCTCTACAACAAATCGGAAATAAAGAGGATGAATAAAAGTCTGCATTTGTTGCATTCACTTCAAATACACAGCCTGAATTTCTGTGGGGTTCTGCCAATCTTTTGCTGAAATTTTGGTGGAACTCTTTAGAAATTGCATTTTTAGCCGTATACAGTTTCTCTGTGGGATCTGTTGAGCTCCCTTTGGAGAAATTTCAAGAATACATCTTTCCTGTTTTTCAGCAAGTATAAAAATACTCCAATAAATCATTCATTCTCATCCAAAACATTCCCGGGCGCATCTCCATTGTGCAGGATGTCGCTCCATTTCTCCCACTTACTTTCAGCATTATTTTAGCAGTTAGTGGATATCTGAAGGTTATTAGTTAGCACCGCAATATGAAAGTGCTCATATGAGGGATTAAGCAGAATCTCTCTCATCAAACTATGTAAATAACAAATGCTCACTGACTCTTAATTGAATATGCTGCAGAGTAAGGCAGTGAGCAACTATACCTGTACAGTGTACTGTGCTATCATAAGGTGTAAAGAAGGTGTGTCTTAACAGGGTTTGGCTGCAAGGTCTCTTCCTGATTTATAAAGATGCTCCTGTCGAGAAATACAGTACATTGAATCACCATAGCTCAACACCATCGAATGGAGCAATGTGGGAAGGTGGTGAGTGTTGGGACATGCAAAAGATACTGTTGCTGCATGATCTTAACTACAAACACCAAAGACCAGAACACAAGCTTCAAGCTAACTGCAGTTGGAGGTCTAAATAGATCGGCGAAAAACAAGTTGAAGGGTGCATTTCTTCAACCACTTCTCCAACCAAAAAGGTTGGCCTCTTTTTCTTGCTAGACACCTCGGATTCTTCCTCCTCTTCCCAATCCTAAATTCCTCCAAATCCTATCTTCAGAAGAACATAAGAATTAGGAGGAGTAGGCCATTTGGCCACTCGAACCTGCTCCGCCATTCATTAAGATTATGGCTGATCGTCTACCTTAATTTCACTTTCCTGCACTATCCCCATATCTCTTGCTTCCCTTAATATTCAAAAATCTATCAATCTCTGTCTTGAATATACTCAAAAACTGAGCCCCCACAGCCCTCAAGGAGTATTCCAAAGATTCATCACCCTCTGAGTGAAGTTTCTCCTCATCTCAGTCCTAAATGGCCAACCCCTTATTCTGAGACTGTGACCCCTGTTTCTAGATTCCCCAGCCAGGAGAAACATCCTCCCTGCATCTATCCTGTCAAGCCCTGTAAGAATTTTGTATGTTCCAATGAGATCACCGCTCGTTCTTCGAAACTCTTAAGAGAATATTGGCCTAGTCTACTCAATCTCTCCTCATAGTACAATCCCTCCGTCCCAGAAATCAGTCTGGTGAACCTTCGTTGCACTCCCTCTATGGCAAGTATATCCTTCCTTAGGTAAGCAGACCAAAAGATGGATCCGCCTTTATCCTGCCTTCTTTTCCATTGCAACTGTTGATCTCATTTTCCTGCTGCTCGTGACGTGCCCTCAAAACACATTAGAACATTCATGGCTGTACCTCTCATGAGTGTGACTTTCAAGGGATGCTGCTGAAGTGGCATGACCCAGCACCCTCAATAACAGTGGTCCATTCCAAATAATACAGCATCTGAACAAGAGGTCCCGTGGAGCTTAGTGAGTCATAGAATCCTTTCAAAAATCTATCCCTCCCCCAAAACACAAGGAACTATCGAAGATTAAAGACTTCCTCCTATACTAAAAGCTCACTGAAGGTATTTCCAGATACAAATAAAATTGAACTGTGCTTGAATGAAATAAAGATCAGCGTGATTTATTTCCAGCTTCTCCCTTGGAGCTGTTTCTACATAATGTGCAGCACGATCATGCTGCAAGTCGCAAGTTTCAACCAACTCGAGGAATTCTCCATATGACAGATGAACAGGCACATAATGAAGTGGGACAACACCACAGGTGAGCAACCACATTAGGAAATCATCATTCCCAGGAGACAGAGAAGTGCTTTCCAATCCGGTTTTTCTTCCTGAAAAATTCTGCGGATCCATTATGTTCCAAACCCAACCAATTTAGCAGCATAAACAATCCATGACATGTGACACAGTCCACAAATATGATATCGAAACAATGAGTCTGGAAGTGATTTCTGTCGTTGAAGTAAATGAATGCTGTAGGAAGCCAGCAATTTTACAAATGATGTTTGATCTGATGATCTGCACTGCATTCTATGCATTTTTTCCCTGATTCAGTTTTTGCTCAAGTCGAAACAGCTCAGAAAAACAAAAATCTGGGGTTACACAGCTTTTAAAAAGTACAAAGAAATCATTATTTTAGGTGATTTTTTTTTCTGTTTCTTAAACTGCCATCTATACAGTGTAAGAATTATTCGAATAGTGATAGTTTAAGAGCCACGGACCAGGAGGGAGCTCTAATAGACTTAGCGTCATGTACGGAGTAAACTTTGTCAGCAAAAGTTGGGCAAGTTGAAAATGATCGGCAAGAGCATATTTTATTTAAGCTGGGTGATGTAACGTTCCTTTTAATACATTTAACGTCCACATATAAATTACTTATGCCAAAGTAGGGCAGGAAATTGAGATGGAAGCTCTGTGACTTGCTTGGAGACCACATTGGCAAACCGCCTTCCCAGTTCTGTTGTCAAAACAAGATCACAATGCTTCATCGAATACAGAAATCTTTGCATAATGGCCCAAGAAGTGGCCACAGCACAAGTAGAATGAGCTTTTCACTCTAGCACTCCAGGAACTGCATTGTGAGATACAATCCATTACCAAGATGGCTAAATGCTGTTCAGCAATTTAGTTTGCCAAAGGATTATAACTGCGCAAATATTTCTGGTTTTATCAATATACAAAGCTAAGCTTCAGCAAAATGATACTTCTTTTTCTAATTAGGAAATAATGGGAGTAAAATTTCAGAAAAATAATTTCCTGATACAACTGACACGCTGCAACAATTTTAGGCATAAAGCTGGATGTGATTTCAGAGACGTTCTTTCCAAATGCCAGTCAACCAGTAAGGCGTAAAGCTCACTAGCTGAGCTAAGAACAAACAATTATCCAATCAGTGTTCTTTTGGTTTTAAAATAACGGCAATCTACGTGTTTTAATCACGGAAGTGCTATGTAATCAATTCATGTCCAGCGAATAACCTGCTCGCCGAAAAGTGCTACTCACTTATCAACCATTCATTGTGACATCTTCATGAGAACATTCTAATGCACAATCCCTTTAACACTTTTAATTGTAATGAAAACGGTTCAAGAATATGAATAGTTACGTACTTTTAACTTGCACGACATAAAAAAATAAGCAATAGGCGCAGAAGTAGGCCATTTGGCCCTTCGAGCCTGCTCCGCTATTCAATAAGATCATGGCTGATTTGATCTTGGCCTCAACTCCACTTCCTTGCTCACTCCCCATAAGCTTTCACTCTCCTGTCGTTCAAAAAGCTGTCCATCTCCACCTTAAATATATTCAATGACCCAGCCTCCACAGCTCTCTGGGGTAGATTCCAAAGATACACGACCCTCAGAGAAGAAATTCCTCCTCATCTCTGTTTTGAATGGGTGACCCTTTCTTGTTTGGAAAATGTTATTAATGATATAAGGCCCAGGTAGTTTCTTCTCATTTTACTTGTAAATGGTAAAATACAGCAGTAATCATAATGGGTGCACATTTGAGGAAAGCAAGCAGAATTTAATTACCTTTTTTTCTTAAACAGTGCATAGAAAACCAATCACACAACACCAATCCCTCTCAGGGTACTGGTCATTGACTGAATGAATGTCAGCAGCACTGGGGGTTGGGGGAAGAGTTCAACACCCCAAAGCTCAAAATCCATGCTACTGTAACTAGGTTTCAAGAGGTTCAGGCCAAAATCCAGCAGCTTTGTAACAGAGATGGTGTGATAGCTGAGAGAGTGATAATGAAGTAGGTGGACTGAGTAAGAAATAACTGATATATCATATGTCAGAACCATATCAACCAAATCTGGATTTCACTCTGTTTTTCATTGCTTAAGGATGAACAGGCTGGGTCTATTTTCCGTGGAAAAAAGGCAGAGTGGTGACCTAATAGAGGTCTTTAAAATTATGAAATGTTTTGATAGAGTGGATAGAGAGAATGGTTCTACTTGTTGGGACGATCATAACTAGAGACCATCAATATAAGATAGTCACCAAGAAATCAAAAAGGGCAGTTAGACAAAACTTCTTTACCCAAAGAGTGGTGACAATGTAGAACTCGCTATCACAGGGAGTAGTGGAAGCAAATAGCATTGATGCATTTAAGGGGAGGCGAGACAACCATATGAAGGAGAAGGGATTAGAGGGTTATGCTGATAGTTCGATGAGGAAAGACGGGAGGAGGCTCGAGTGGAGCATAAACACCGGCATGGACTGATTGGGCCGAATGGCCTGTTTCTGTGTCGTATATTCTATGTAATCCAAGTAACTCTTGACATAACACAATGTTAAACACTTTGCTGCACTTAGGGTTTTATTTTCACACCGCAAGAAAGAAATAACTTGCATTTGTATAGCACCTTATCCTATCCTCATCATGCCTCAAAGTATCCATCAATTAATTATGTTTGAAGTACAATTACTGTTGTTATTTAGGCAAATGCGGCAATTAGTTGCACACAGCAGGTCCCACTAACAGCTAATGGGATGAATGACCAAATAATCTGTTTTTTTCCGGTGGTGTTATTTGAGGAAGGAATATTGGCCAATACACTGGGAAACCTCCCGCTGCTCTTTGAATAGCCCCAAGAGGTCTTCTACATCTGCTCGCATAGTCAGACAGATGGTTCAATAGATGCTGGCAGTTCTCTGGTATCGCTATCAAGTGGCCATACTTCAGGATAAATTCAGTGAGGCTCCACTCCCAGTATTCAGTGCCAGTAGGCGGGAGCACAGGTTGGAAACTGGACTATTGCACCATTGGGTCTTTTTCTGCCATGCACATTGCCTTCTAACAAGGCTGCATACCTTGCTGAATGAACCTGTTCATGTGTGAGCTTGTACAATGAGTGCTAAGTGACCATTGGTGAACATGATACAAGAGCACCTTCCGATGGAGGTCACTCAATAGGACCAGGGACCTTGGCTGATTTTATTACCGCTTCTAGTGCTTCTACTGCTGTCCCAGGCAGAATTAATTAATTAAGAAAGAAGAAAGAAGAAAGACTTGCATTTCTATAACGCCTTTCATGACTCAGGACATCTCAAAAAGCTTTACAGGCAATGAAGGACTTTTTGAAGTGTAGTCACTTTACACACAGCAATTGGATATTGGCCAGATCATATGTTTTATACGTTGGTTGAGGGATAAATATTGGCTGGGACACCAGGAGAACTCCATGAAAGAGTGCCATGGGATCTTTTAGGTCCACCTGAGAGGGCAGACTTAGTTCAATGTCTGATCCAAAAGATGGCACCTCCCAACAATGCAGCACTCCCTTAGTACTGCACTGGAGTGTCAGCCTGAATTCTGTACTTAACTCTCTGAAGCGGGACTTAAAGCCATGACCTTCTGACTCAGAGGTACGAGTGCTCCCCACTGAGCCATGGCGGACACTATAATAGAGCACAGACATGGGATTTTTCTAGGTTGAAAAGCTTAGTATCGCAACAGGTAGAAAACTCTACTGAGGCATTGGAAAAGTTTGTCTGTAGAGTTAAAATTAAAAAACCTCCGCAAAACATAAAGGGGTAGGAACTTGCCATACAGGTGTAAAAAACTGCCGCCTATTATATAAATGGTTGAGGAGAGTTTTTGTGACTGGAAGGCTGTTTCCAGTGGGGTTCCACAGGGCTCAGTACTTGGTCCCTTACTTTTTGTAGTATATATTAATGATTTAGACTTAAATGTAGGGGGCATGATAAAGAAACTTGCAGATGATACGAAAATTTGACGTGTGGTTGACAGTGAGGGGGAAAGCTCCAGACTGCAGGAAGATATCGATGAACTGGTCAGTTAGGCAGGAAAGTAGCAAATGGAATTCAAACTGGAAAAGTGTGAGGTAATGCATTTGGGGAGGGGCAACAAGGCAAGGGGATACACAATAAATGGGAGGGTACTGAGAGGTGTGGAGGAACAGAGGGACCTTGGAGTGCAGGTCCACAGATCCTTAAAGGTTGCAGGACAGGTCGATAAGGTAGTTAAAATGACACACAGAATGCTGTCCTTTATTAGCCACGGCATACAATACAAGAGCAGGGAAGTTATGCTAGACATGTGTGCAACACTAGTTAGGCCACAGCTTGGGTACTGCATGCAGTTCTGGTTACCACATTACATCATCATAGGCAGTCCCTCGGAATCGAGGAAGACTTGCTTCCACTCCTGAAGTGAGTTCTTTGGTGGCTGAACAGTCCAATATGAGAGCCACAGACTCTGTCACAGGTGAGACAGATAGTCATTGAGGGAAGGGGTGGGTGGGGCTGGTTTGCCGCACGCTCTTTCCGCTGTCTGCGCCTGATTTCTACACGCTCTCGGCGTTGAGACTCGAAGTGCTCAGCCCCCTCCCAGATGCACTTTCTCCACATTTACAAGGATGTTGCCAGGACTGGAAAACTTTATCTATGAGGAAAGATTGGATAGGCTGTTTTCCTTGGAACAGAGGAGGCTGAGGGGAGATTTAATTGAGGTGTTTAAAATTATGAGGGACCTAGAAAGAGTGGATAGGAAGGCCCTATTTCCCTTAGCAGAGGGGTCAACAACCAGGGGGCATAGATTTAAAGTAATTGGTAGAAGGATTAGAGGGGAGATGAGGAAAAAATTCTTCATGGATGTCTGGAACTCACTGCCTGAAAGGATGGTAAAGGCAGAAACCCTCATCACATTTAAAAAGTACTTGGATGTGCACTTAAAGAGCCGTAATCTACAGGACTACGGACCTAGTGCTGGAAGGCGCAATTAGGCTGGGTAGCTCTTTTTTGATCGGCGTGGACACAATGGGCCAAATGGCCTCCTTTTGTGTTGTAATTTTTCTAGGATTCTATGATAAACCGCAAAATTTTCAATTCAATGGACACTGGGTGGTTTCTACAACGAGTGGCCAATCCACTATACCATATTTATGCCAAGGCAGCAAGTTGAAAATCTAATCCAAATAAATGCTAAGCAATATCCATACAGGTTGAGTGTCCGAAATCCGGAGTTCCGAAATTCGGAATGTTCCGGAATCCGGACACTGAGCCGAATCATGGCAGGGTCGTCTGGAATCCGGAAAATGTTCTGAAATCTGGACTATTTTTTAAACTGATTACCGCTGGGATTCAGGCCTAGGGAGGCAGAAAAATACCCCCCAAAAATTCCAAAAGTCATAGAAACATATAAAATAGGTGCAGGAGAAGGCCATTCGGCCATTCGAGCCTGCACCACCATTCAATATGATCATGCATTTCAGTACCCCATTGCTGCTTTCTCTCTATACCCCTTGATCCCTTTAGCCGTGAGGGCCACATCTAACTCACTTTTGAATATATCTAACAAACTGGCCCCAACAACTTTCTGTTGTAGAAAATTCCATATGCCCACAACTCTCTGAGTGAAGAAGTTTCTCCTCATCTCGGTCCTAAATGGCTTACCCCTTATCCTTAGACTGTGACCCCTGGTTCTAGACTTCCCCAACATCGGGAATGTTCTTCCTGCATCTAACCTGTCCAATCCCATCAGAATTTTACATGTTTCTATGAGATCCCCTCTCATTCTTCTAAATTCCATTGAATACAAGCCTCGTCGGTTCAGTCTTTCTTCATATGTCAGTCCTGTCATCCCGGGAATAAGTCTGGTGAATCTTCGCTGCACTCCCTCAATAGCAAGAATGTCCTTCCTCAGATTAGGAGATCAAAACTGTACACAATATTCAAGGTGTGGCCTTACCAAGGCCCTGTACAACTGTAGTAAGACCTCCCTGCTCCTATACTCAAATCCCCTAGCTATGAAGACCAACAGGCCATTTGCCTTCTTCACCGTCTGCTGCACCTGTATGCCAACCTTCAATGACTGATGTACCATGACATCCAGGTCTCATTGCACCTCCCCTTTTCCTTATCTGTCACCATTCAGATAATAATCAGCCCTCCTGTTTTTACCACCAAAGTGGATAACCTCACATTTATCCACATTATACTGCATCTGCCATGTATTTGCCCACTCACCTAACCTGTCCAAGTCACCCTGCAGCCTCTTAGCATCCTCCTCACAGCTCACACTGTCACCCAGCTTAGTGTCATCTGCAAACTTAGAGATATTACATTCAATTCCTTCGTCTATATCATTAATATATATTGTAAATAGCTGGGGTCCCAGCACTAAACCTTGCGGTACCCCACTAGTCACTGCCTGCCATTCTGAAAAGGACCCGGTTATTCCTACTCTCTGCTTCCTGTCTGCCAACCAGTTCTCTATCCACATCAGTACATTACCCCCAATACCATGTGCTTTAATTTTGCACACCAATCTCTTGTGTGAAACCTTGTCAAAAGCCTTTTGAAAGTCCAAATACACCACATCCACTAGTTCTCCCTTATCCACTCTACTAGTTACATCCTCAAAAAAGATTTGTCAAACATGATTTCCCTTTCATAAATCCATGCTGACTTGGGCCGATCCTGTCACTGCTTTCCAAATGCGATGCTATTACATCTTTAATAATTGATTCCAACATTTTCCCCAACACCGATGTCAGGCTGAACGGTCTATAATTCCCTGTTATCTCTTTCCCTCCTTTTTTAAAAAGTGGGGTTACATTAGCTACCCTACAGTTCATAAGAACAGATCCAGAGTCGATAGACTGTTAGAAAATGATCACCAATGTATCTATTATTTCTAGGGCCACTTCCTTAAGTACTTTGGGATGCAGACGAAGGCCCTGGGGATTTATCGGCCTTCAATCCCATCAATTTCCCTAACACAATTAGATGACTAATAAGGATTTCCTGTAGTTCCTCCTCCGCGCTAGACCTTCGTTCCCCGAGTATTTCCAAAAAATAAAAATTCACAAAACATTCACAAAGCCTTTACATACTAAATCGCTGAAAAAGAATTAAAAATAAAAACTTTAACTTACCTTTTTTGCAGGTCTTCAACACAGGTTTTCCCTGGCCGCCAACCCCGACCCGGAACCCCCAACCCGACCCGCAGCCGACGCTGCCGAACATGGAACCATCGACTGTCCCGTTCCAACGCCGATCCCCTTCCCCCCGCTCCGCCACCGGACTCCCCAGGCCCTGCCGCCGGACCCCCTTTCCCCCCTTCCCCTTAGCTCGGCCCGGGCGTTTCCGGATTCGGGGCTTTGGAAAGACGTTCCAAAATCCAGAAATACCCAAAGTCCGGATTTCGGATGCTCTACCTGTACTAAACTTGAAATATAAGAAAATGAAGAAAATGGGGGGAAATAGTCCTGGCACCTTGCATGGTTTCTCACCAGCACATTATTTTGTTGTTTCAATGACTCCCATTGCATCACTGATTTTTTTCTTATCAAATAACTTTCTGTTAAATAGCTTGCAGCTCAGCTAACACATTAACTGAGAGCAGCCTTGATTCTTCTCCCCTCCCGTCTCGTTTTTCCCCCCAGCTCTACTAACATGCTTGCTGGTCACATAGTTTACAATTCTGCAAAAGAGGTTATACCCAAAATGTTGGCTTGTCTCTTCTCTCTCCCTATCCCGACTAACCTCCTGTTGATTTCCAGGACTCCCTGTTTCAGTTTAAATTCCCAAACTAAGAATTATCAAAAATTAGCTCAATGGCGATGAAGAGCAGCATGTTGGGATTGTAAGTCTACAGGAGCTGTTGCATTAAAAACAGTGAAAAATTACAATGCAGACTATTATAGAATCATAGAAATTTACAGCAAAGAAGGAGGCCATTTCGGCCCAGCATGTCCGCGGGGACCGACAAAGAGCTATCCCGCCAAATCCCAGTAATCTTAGGATACCTACGATCTCCGGCGAGTGACTGAGAGTACTTCATAACATAAGACCATACTTATATTTGGAGATAATCAGATCTGATTTAAGCATGCAAAAATATGTAGATATAACGTGCCTATTAATGCTAAACAATTTATTAATGTCATTTCCTCCCCAGAGAAATGAATTGCTTCCACAATCATTAGCTGAGCAACATATGTGCTAATGCATTATAAACTTTACAAATTGAACTGTATAGACATAAATATCACTCTAGTGATGATAGCACAGTGCTATAAAAGATTAAACCATTACAGAGTTATAAAAGCATAACTTTTCTGATTTATTGCACAAAATAGTGCAAGTTCTTCATGGTTACAGAAAACTATAATTTTCAGCTTCATTTTGCTCTGAATTGGGGATTCATACATGGATTTGCTCACAGTTCCCTTGAGTGTGAACTCCCAAGAACAGAATATCAAAGAGGTCGGCAACAGTATTGATGTGCTCCCTATAAATATTAACAAAGGCAATTTACATTGATGTTTGTTGCTATTCTGAATCCACTGCACACATAAACACACACTAAGTGGAGAGGTAATTATTTACACTCAATACCTATACTCTGTGTTATTATCAGTTACAATGTGGAAGCAGGAGACTGCCCAGCAACTATTTAGCATTCTCTGTTGACACCCTGACTTATATGGCTCATTGCACCAAGGCATTCATGTCAACAACTCAATAATCCAACAGATATAATATTCCACCGCTGCAATTTTAGCCTTTAGTGCCCTGATATAGGTCACATTTTAACAAGATAATTCACCTTTTGAATGAATGAATATACAATGCAACAATAGAAATAAGGCATATTCTGTGAGAGACCACACAATCTACTCTCCGGCCCTTGATAGTGCCATCGTGAATTATAAACCACGCGAGAGGGAACTAACACTATACAATGGAAAATATAAACTGAAAAAAACACTACCGTAAACTGATGGGAGTGTTTCACTAAGTGAAGGTTTGTCCCCTCAATAGTAAGATATGGAATATTAGATTTCAGAATGAGGTTCATTTATATTGACAGGATGCCCCATTTTAGTTTTCTATGCCAATGCAGCTTTTCCAGTAGCACAGAAGACCGAAGCTGTGTGCTGTGTGTATATATAGATAGATAGATCGAAACATTGAAAGCACTGGCATTTACAATGATTGGGCTAGTCAGTCATAAAATTTATCAACCCTACAAATCTGTTGTGGCAAAATTGTAATTTTCTCTGTTTCTCATGGCAGCTGGTGATCATTCTGCCAATCACACCCTATCTAGACTTATCTTTTGTTTCCTAACTTATGTCATTACCATCTCAATTCGGCCCACATCCCTTTTGGCACTCAAAATCTCTCCTGCCTTCCACCCTATCATACACCTGCCCTTTTGTTCTTGCCTCAAAAGGGGGCGTGTCCGGCCACTTACGCCTGATTTCAAAGTTTCGTGAGTGAAAACTTACTCCAAACTAACTTAGAATGTACGCTCAAAAAAACCTTGTCTACACTTTAGAAAATCAGGCGCAAGTTACAAATTAGGCATAGGGAATGAGATGGGGGGGGGGGGGGAACGGAAGTCATTAAATTCTACAATCAATCCTTAGTTATACTTGTACAAATATTATACAAATAAATCCAACCAGAATAAAAATTTAAAAGCAAAGAAAAGATTAAATAAACCATGTTCCTACCTGTGTGAAAGTGCTTCAGGCAGGCCTTTCATGTTGGAGACAGGCAGGGGTGTGGCATCAGTGTCTCGACGGCAGCGGCAGCAAGCTTCGAGCTGAGCTGCAGTGCTTGAGGCAGGCCTTCATTCTCTTCGTGGCTGGCCGCGAAGAAGCAGCACCGAACGGACCCGAGGCCATTCGGCCATGAGATATCAGCGGCGTCAGTGGCTGGCCGGTAGCCGAAGAATCAGCGGACCGATGTGAGGCCAGTCGGCCATGAGATAGCAGCGGCGTCAGTGGCTGGCCGGCAGCCGAAGAATCAACGCAGGACACACGCAGTTCATTAAGGTTCTTGAGGCCATTCGGCCACGCTTTAGGGGCGGCGTCAGTGGCTGGCTGGCAGCCAAAGAATCAGCAGCGGACGGACGTGAGGCCATTCGGCCATAGGATATCAGCGGCGTCAGTGGCTGGCCGGCAGCCGAAGATACAGCAGCAGCCTTCGAGCTGTGAGGGGGACTGAGGCCATTTGGACAGGGAGAGGCAGCCACATCGACAGTTTTATATTTAAATTTGCAGAATGGGTGCTGCATTGTCAACACCACGTATTATTGCAAAATTGAATTGGCACTCTTATTTCTCCAAACACACAGTCCTTAATTTGCATGCACCAATGCAGTACCGGTTCTGCAAGTTTAGCAGCGAAAAGCTGAATTCACTGATTTCAGCAGGTGATTTGTTCAGCAGTGCTGCTAAAAGCACTCCCTCACATACACAAATATCAAAAAAAATTAAATTACAAGCCTTTGCAGGGGTCCAAGAAACAAATCTTCATTTTTTCTGCAGTATTTTTAAAAATGGCCGAGTGCCAATGTTTATGTGAGACTGCGCGTGCGTGCACGCTCCAACGCGCACGCGCAGGGTTGCCGGCACCACGAAGGCTAATTTAAATTGTACCCGCCCCCTGCTACTTAGAAAATCGGCGTGAGTGTTAGGCTCCGCCCCCTGCTGCGAAGAGCGCGCCGCGCCAAGCAGACATCGAGCTCCAAGGAGCTCGAGAATATCGGACTTTGTTTTAGGTGCAGTTTTCGGCGCGAAAAACAGGCGCCCAGCTCGGAGGTGCGCCGTTTTCGCCGCGGGACGAAACTTGGGGCCTGTGTGTGAGATGAGACAATGAGTTTCTGCAGCCTACTTGACCATGAAGGGCTCAGGACTCAATCAAATCCCGGTCACGCCCAATGTTTACATATACACATCTCCAGCAACGGTCATCATTCAGTAGTGGGAATGCTGGATGATATTGTTCCCTTATCATACTTGGGATACTAGAGGCAACTGTGGTGACCCTGCCACAACCCCGACTGAGGGCAATTAGTTCAGCATTGATTGGGAATAAAACCTTGGAGCCTCCTAGTGTGTATGATTCTCTTTCCAACACTACATTTACTTACTGAGCATTTGTTTTTATTTCCAAGCAATTTATTAAATGGCAGACATTGTTCCCTTTGAATGGCAATGGCTAATTTTGGTTCTGGTAAGATATAGACCTGTGTGTTTATCATTTGTTGCAATATCTGAAACTCTAATCCCAGTTATATTTAACATTAGAATCCCAAGACTAACAAGGATGTCAGAATTTTCCCAACAGGGAAATCCTGGGGATTATGTTGTAGTTCGGTTTTCTCCTCCGATCACGAAATGCATTCATGTCAGAGAGACCATCAAGATTCCCCATCAGTCATACTTGCTGATCTGAATAACACCACTTTGAAAAATATATTTAAGAGCTATCAATAAGATTTTCCATGAAATAAAGCATGTGAATAGTCTGAGGAGACAGCTCCCATAGAATGGACATTTAAACTGAGGCTATGCCTGTTTTTTTAAAAAACCATTTATTGTGATTATATTGGATTTTCCTTTGAGGTTGTTCTTTTGAAAATATTTACGAGACATCCCTCTTAGCAGCACACTAGCAAAATGCACAATTCAAATGCTTTGGGTTAGAAGCTCAAGTCTCTGAAGATGCATTCATTTGTTTTGGACATTGATTCAATATATAGTTGGTTGCCGCCAGTGCCCAGCAGTACCGAGGGTCCAGTTAATTGATATGTGCAGCATGCTCCTGGGTGGATGTCCTCTTCTAACAGCAAGCCATACAATAACAGTAACGCAGGGACTGTAAAGGAGCTCAGTGGCTCATTTGGTCCCCTTTCTGGAGCTTCACAAAACAAATAAATGGCAAGTTTCATGTATCTGCTCCAAGTTCTGAATCGAGTTTAACTTAAAATTGAAAGGGAGTAAATTGCTTATTATTTTGAATTACAAGCACACATTTCACATGCGTCAGTCACGCGCAAGCTCTGAAGTGGATCCAAAGATTTGATTCAAATATCCGTACCACTTCTGACCTGTGGAGTAGCCATAGGTCACGTAACAGACTGTCATGTAATCATATTTGGCAACTGATTTGTCTCAAGGAGAAAGGAATCATCGGGGAGATCTATTATTAGTTTGGGTCAATGTAACCTCACCAAATTTAAACCTGTACATTATACAGATCCATGTGTTCAAGAGAAAATTGGACTTGTAACCCGTAGTTTAGAAGGTACGCAAAGCAAAATAGACTGCTTTATCACAATGTTTGCAATCACAAAATAGCATGGAAATACCATTCAAATGCTACAATTATCCTTCAAATGATCTGTATCCTCATCTAAGTTCTGAAATGTACTTCAAAGTAAATTCAAATCAGCAAAGTAGAGGCACAACTTAGGTGACATCGAGTCATTATTCCCATCATCTCTTGCTGCTTCCTGACACTTGGGAACATCGGAACAGGAATAGGCCATTCAGCCCCTCAAGTCTGTTCTGCCATTCAATTTTATCATGGCCGATCTGTATCTTAACTCTCTTTATTCATCTTGGTTCCATATCCCTTAATACCCTTACCTAACAAAAAATCTAAAACTCAGTATTGACATTTCCAATTGACTCCT
Source organism: Pristiophorus japonicus (assembly GCF_044704955.1). Lineage (NCBI taxonomy): Eukaryota > Metazoa > Chordata > Chondrichthyes > Pristiophoridae > Pristiophorus > Pristiophorus japonicus. The sequence goes on along the minus strand of NC_091977.1, from coordinate 264,271,310 downwards.
TGCCTCAATAGCTTTTGTGGGGGGGGAAAGAGTTCCAGATTTCCAATACCCTTTGTGTGAAGAAGTGCTTCCTGACATCACCCCTGAACAGCTCAGCTCTAATTTTAAGGATATGTCCCTTGTTCTAAACTCCCCCACCAGAGGAAATAGTTTCTCTCTTTCCACCCTATCAAATCCTTTAATCATTTTGAACACCTCAGTTAAATCGCCCCTTAATCTTATATACTATGCAACCTGCCCTCATAATTTAAACCTTTTAGCCTGGTATATTCCCGTGAATCTGTGTTGCAACCTCTCCAAGACCAATATATCATTCGTGAGCTGCAATGCCCAGAAATGACCACAGTGCTTCAAATGCAGTCTAACTGGAGCTATATGCAACTGTCGCGTAACTTCCACCACTTTGTATTCCAGTCCCCTTGAGATAAAGGCCAACATTCTGAGAGGACGAAAGAGCAAGAGGGAAAGATGCTTCTTGTTAAAGGTCTTCAAGGGGCATAACCTCCGCCCATATTTTTTTTCCCTTTCCCTTTCGTCCTTTTTTTTTACAAAACCACTCCTTTTTTTCTCTTTCTCATGGCAGCTGGTAATTATTCTGCCATTCACACCCTATCTAGACTCATCTTTTGTTTCCTAACTTATGCCATTACCATCTCAATTCGGCACATCATCCCTTTTGTCTCTCTAATCTCTCCTGCCTTCCACCCTGTCACAGACCTTCCCTTTTGTTCTTTCCTCCCCTCCCTCTTTCAATGCCCCTGCACTTCCTTAAGAATCTGTTGCATCTCAAACTTTTCCAGTTCTGACGAAGGGTCACAGACCCGAAACGTTAACTCTGTTTCTTTCCACAGATGCGGCTGAGATTTCCAGCACTTTTGTTTTTTTTTCAAGGGACAGGTCAGGTAGATGCAAATACAGATGCAAAGTAAACAGCTACCCTTAAGTGCGACCATTCTTTTCCTGCCAAACTCTAGCCTCCTATATTCAACCTTTCTTTGGAAAATTTTACCTTCATTTTTGTTCATTATGATTAATGAGAAATGTGCAAGACTGAAACTTTTCTTTTCATTATTAGTTTACAGAGTTCTGACAGGTTTAAAATTTCAGTAACGGATGGGACAATACAACATTTTGAAATCTACAAAATTCTTACAGGGTTTGACAGGGTAGGTGCAGGGAGGATGTTTCCCCTGGCTGGGGAGTCTAGAACTAGGGGTCGCAGTCTCAGAGTAAGGGGTTGGACATTTAGGAATTTGACCCCATGACTATGAAGAAACAGCAATATATTTCCAAGTCGCTCTTGTAGCCACAGTATTTATGTTGCTGGTCCAGTTAAGATGATGCCCAGGATGTTGCTGATGGAGGATTCGGCGATGGTAATGCTAATGAATGACAAGGGGTGGTGGTTAGACTCTCTCTTGTTGGAGATCGCTTTTGCCCGACACTATAACTGCTGCTCTCTATGCTGTCTTCAGATTAGGTACAGCGACAGTGTATTCATTGGGTGTCTCACAGTAAAATGATTTGTCCACCACATGGCCTCAAGCTGTAGATGAATGGGAGCACACACAGCTGCCATTCTCCTAGCCTTCCCACATTAGAAATCTTAAAAAGACAGAAAATACACAGCAGATCTATCAGCGTCTCAAAGTGGCTAACACTTTGGGTGCAGCCCTTCCTCAGACGTCACATTGGGTCACAGTTGAAAAATTATTCTGCTTTTTCTCTTTTAGATGTTGATTGACCTATGCAGTATTTTGCATTTTTATTGTTAAACGTACCAACCCCTCTGAAGCAGCTAAGTTAAAAATCCACAGCGCTCCAAAAATACATTTTGCAGATTCAATTTCAACTCATCCCATCACCCAAAAGCAAAGGTGTACATGTCAAATGTCATACATTTATCCTTGTACCCAGAATGATCTGCATTCCTCCTCACCCCATACAGAAATCTGCAGCTGTGTCAATCTGCATCAGTCAAGCAGAGCAAAGTCAAGTGACAGCAACTTACTGCACTATAATCCACTGTTGTTGCCAAACTTGTAGAGGAGGTCAACTGTTTGTCCTGCATTCATTCTATTTACACATTCGCACTGTACTAATACAGTGTAACCTTCATTATCCACATACCCAATTATTGTAAAAACTTTCCCAAGCTAAATGGCCAGATGAGAGGAGCCATAGTAAAATTAGTTATTTACTCAATGACCCAAGTTTCTGAACAAAATGTTTGGTCAGCACCGTACCTATATACTGAAAAGGTATACACAAACAGCCTCTTCAGCGAGTTTCCAGCAGTATTAAAATAAGCCAGAGATTCAAAGTTCCTGTCCTACACATTGGCTTATGTGACAACTCTCTCTGAATGCAGAAAATCTGAAGCACTTGTATGCTTTTCTCCCATTGAAAAAAACTACCCCTAAACTTTTCAATATGCAGGTACTGTACTAACTGAGCATTTTGTTTCTATTTAAATATCAATACAAAGGCCAACTATTTAACAAAAGGGCACTGGATCACCAACAGTAAAAAACAGTTTTATTACATGGTTCCGGGTGGGTAGGGAGTGTCTGTATCACAACTATATGTGGCAAGCTAGATGGTCCATTTGGTCTTTTCCTGCCATTCATATTCAGTTCATTATCAGGATCCTACATAGAGTACCAGGGCCAAAGTGTCTGATTCCGTGGGTAACTCTAACATAAAGTTCATATTATTCTATGTAGGTGACAGTAATACATGTTGCACTATATTGTTACTAGAGCCGTAGAATTCACTCCTGTACTACTTTGTTTCATTGCAGTTTAATTAAGGGAGCATTCCTGGTAGCTGCAGTTTGCACTGCAGCCGGACAGAATGGTGTTCAAGTTAAGGCTCATGTCTGGCTGGAAATGTAACAGTCTTGCACAAGAGAGACTGTGTGCACAATTGGACACAGCGATTGGTGGAGTTTGAACTTGACAGTTAAATGTTGTAATGTTGTGAGAGTGGGAAGGGGAAGATCCACATTCTAAACACTTAAATCAAGGTGAGATAGGCTTACCAGTGATCGGGGGTCCAAAGGGCCACCCGCACCCCCCCCAGTATTTTTAAATGAGATTTAACCATATTTTGGATTTACAGTCCATGCGGTGTCAAACTAAAATGGTGCAAGACTGCACCCTCTGGGGAAACCCGTTCTGCTCACTCCAGTCAAGTCGGGTCCTGACTCCCGAATTACGCTGCCAGTTTAGCACCAGTGGGAAACAGAAATCTCTTTGCACTGTATTATACTTGCGATGTAAATGCATCTTTAGCGGGACTCTTAATTATCCACCAATGTGTATGTGCATGGGAGGCAGCGAGGCTGACAAATCCATCATCATCATCATAGGCAGTCCTTCGGAATCGAGGAAGACTTGCTTCCACTCCTGAAGTGAGTTCTTTGGTGGCTGAACAGTCCAATACGAAAGCCACAGACTCTGTTACAGGTGGGACAGATAGTCGTTGAGGGAAGGGGTGGGTGGGACTGGTTTGCCGCACGCTCTTTCCGCTGTCTGCGCTTGATTTCTGCATGCTCTCGGCGATGAGACTCGAGGTGCTCAATGCCCTCTCGGATGCACTTACTCCACTTAGGGCGGTCTTGGGTCAGGGGCTCCCAGGTTTCAGAAGGAATTTCGCACTTTATCAGGGAGGCTTTGAGGGTGTCCTTGTAGCGTTTCCGCTGCCCACGGTTTGCCATGAAGGAGCTCCGAGTAGAGTACTTGCTTTGGGAGCTGATCAAGTGTGGTCAGTGCTTCAATGCTTGGGATGTTGGCCTGAACGTGGACGCTGATGTTGGTGCGCCTGTCCTCCCAGGGAATTTGTAGGATCTTGCAGAGACATTGTTGGTGATATTTCTCCAGCAACTTGAGGTATCTACTGTACAGGATCCATGTCTCTGAGCCATACAGGAGGGCAGGTATTACTACAGCCCTGTAGACCATGAGCTTGGTGACAGTTTTGAGAGCCTGGTCTTCACTCTTTTCCTCAGGCGGCCGAAGGCTGCACTGGCGCACTGGAGGCGGTGTTGGATCTCATCGTCGATGCCTGCACTTCTTGATAGGAGGCTCCCGAGATATGGGAAGTGGTCCACGGTGTCCAGGGCCGCGCCGTGGATCTTGATGACTGGGGTGGGGGGGGGGGGGGGGAGTGCTGTGCAGTGAGGACAGGCTGGTGGAGGACCTTTGTCTTACGGATGTTTAGCGTAAGGCCCATGTTTTCGTACATAGAAAATAGGTGGAGTAGGCCATTTGGCCCTTCGAGCCTGCACCACCATTCAATCAGATCATGGCTAATCATTCCTTCAGTACCCCTTTCCTGCTTTCTCTCCATACCCCTTGATCCCTTTAGCCGTAAGGGCCATATCTAACTCCCTCTTGAATATATCCAATGAACTGCCATCAACAACTCTCTTCGGCAGGGAATTCCACAGGTTAACAACTCTCTGAGTGAAGAAGTTTCTCCTCATCTCAGTCCTAAATGGCCTACCCCTTATCCTAAGACTGTGTCCCCTGGTTCTGGACTTCCCCAATATCGAGAACATTCTTCCCGCATCTAACCTGTCCAGTCCCATCAGAATTTTATATGTTTCTATGAGATCCCCTCTCATTTTTCTAAACTCCAATGTATAAAGGCCCAGTTGATCCAGTGTCTCCTCATATGTCAGTCCAGCCATCCCTGGAATCAGTCTGGTGAACCTTTGCTGCACTCCCTCAATAGCAAGAACGTCCTTCCTCAGATTAGGAGACCAAAACTGAACACAATATTCCAGGTGGGGCCTCACCAAGGCCCTGCACAACTGCAGTAAGACTCCCCTGCTCCTATACTCAAATCCCCTTGCTATGAAGGCCAACATACCATTTGCCTTCTTCACCGCCTGCTGTACCTGCATGCCAACTTTCAAGGACTGATGAACCATGACACCTCCCCTTTTCCTAATCTGCCACCATTCAGATAATATTCTGCCTTCGTGTTTTTGCCCCCAAAGTGGATAACCTCACATTTATCCACATTATACTGCATCTGCCATGTATTTGCCCATTCGCCTAATCTGTCCAAGTCACCCTGCAGCCTCTTAGCATCCTTCTCACAGCTCACACCGCCACCCAGTTTAGTGTCATCTGCAGACTTGGAGATATTACACTCAATTCCTTTTTCTAAATCATTGATGTATATTGTAAATAGCTGGGGTCCCAGCACTGAGCCCTGCGGCACTCCACTAGTCACTGCCTGCCATTCTGAAACGGACCCGTTTATCCCGACTCTCTGCGTCCTGTCTGCCAACTAGTTCTCTATCCACGTCAGTACATTACCCCCCCAATACCATGTGCTTTGATTTTGCACACCAATCTCTTGTGTGGGACCTTGTCAAAAGCCTTTTGAAAGTCCAAATACACCACATCCACTGGTTGTCCCTTATCCACTCTACTAGTTACATCCTCAAAAAATTCCAGAAGATTTGTCAAGCCTGATTTCCCTTTCATAAATCCATGCTGACTTGGACCAATCCTATCACTGCTTTCCAAATGCGCTGCTATTTCATCCTTAATGATTGATTCCAACATTTTCCCCACTACTGATGTCAGGCTAACCGGTCTATAATTACCCGTTTTCTCTCTCCCTCCTTTTTTAAAAAGTGGTGTTACATTAGCAACCCTCCAGTCCATAGGAACTGATCCAGAGTCGATAGACTGCTGTAAAATTATCACCAATGCATCCACTATTTCTAGGGCCACTTCCATAAGTACTCTGGGATGCAGACTATCAGGCCCCGGGAATTTATCGGCCTTCAATCCCGTCAATTTCCCCAACACAATTTCCCGCCTAATAAGGATATCCTTCAGTTCCTCTTTCTCACGAGACCCTCGGTCCCCTAGTACATCCGGAAGGTTATTTGTGTCTTCCTTCGTGAAGACAGAACCAAAGTACTTGTTCAATTGGTCTGCCATTTCTTTGTTCCCCATTATAAATTCATCCGAATCCGACTGCAAGGGACCTACGTTTGTCTTGTAAGCCTCAGTAAATACATCGATAGAGTAAGAAAGTTGGAGAAACCAACATTTCAGCATCTGTGGTACAGTACTTAGCATTTGCTCCTGTATTGTCAGCCATTACAGTATTACTGCACCAATATACTGAGACTGCATTTGTGAGCCATTTGCACATTAATCATTCTTGTAACCGAGTTCCTCTGTTTTTATGAGTGTGCATCAGCTGCTCCATGAAACAATGCACTGAGAGTAAGTTGCATGAATGAGTAACAAGAATATATCAGATGGTTGCCAGGGTGACATGAGGTACCTCACAGATGTCTCGAGCATGGCTTTGTGCAAGATACAAGACATGCTGGCACCAACCATCTAGTCAAGAACATTTAATGGCAATAAAATCTGCAGCTCTGCTACCTTTCTGTTCCATTGCCTCTGCCTGGACCAAGGCACCACCATCATTCTCTCTCGGATCAGTTGTCACTGCAGCAAATAATGTGGTGGCAAGCCTATTACTAACTCTTGAAAGGCCAGCAGGAATGCAGGATTGGAGCACTCTGGAACACATAGCTTGGAAGCAAAAGGGAGGGGGTGGGAGTGGGGGGAGGGCAGGAAGGAGAACGCTGATTGAGGCTCAAATAGCAGTAGCATTGCTAATGGCAGACGTGCAGAGAACTGCTCAGGGTGCCTGCCTAGGTGACCTGTTTTGAATCATAATTCATCTTTCAATAGTATTTCCTGACAACCTTGCAAAAGAGAATGGGGAATGGGTTAATTTCCATTCAACACATGTTACTAAAACAGAGAGAGTTCTGTCAGGGCAAAATGTGTTGCGACAAATCTTCTGCACCATTCTTTTGGCTGACATTATGACAATGACTAGATTTCCAAAGTACTTCATTAGCTGTAAAGTGCTTTCAGATGTCCAGTGGGCGTAAAAGGCGCTATATAAATCCAAGCATTTCTTTAATTACATGGATTAGAATATTGAAACGATGTACAACTTGCACCATTTATTTTACCGATAGTGAGTTTTGGAAAAAAGGCAAGTAAGTAAAATAAAAGTAGAGCACGCATCAAGTTTTCTGGACGGGGAAGGGGAATTACATGTTATGCTTAATAAAACATTGACTGCCAAACAAATTCTACTCAATAAATGTTATGAATGGCATAGAAATGGACATGCCAAACCTTGTGCCCAATATTCCAATTAGCACTCCCAATGCCAAAGTACTGAGCCAAGACACTAGTTCATAAAATCTATCTCAGATCAGAAGGAGAAGGGCTCTGCTAATTTATCAATGACATCCTTTCCATGTGAAGACCAAACACAGACCAGTGAAAGAGTAAGTGACTTTCCAAGTCCGACAGAAATCTAATTTTGGGGTTTGACAAAGCTATAATGCATTCTTAAGTGATATATGTTTGAATCGAGTTGATAAGTGACTGTGTACAGGTCTGTAAATAACTTGCATGTTACGGCAGTGGTCGAACTCTACTCTAAGGTCAGTCAAGGTAGGAAGGGAGCATACCGAGGAATCAAGTATTAGGCTTTGAGCGTGAATCAGAAATCCGAATGACACTGGGTTTTTCAGCAACAAATCAGGTTTTAAAGATTCACATTTTAAAAATACATGGATATTTAGAACAAAAATCACTAGTAAGCTAATTATTGTTGAATAATAATGTCCCAAAGCACTTTACAGATAATAAATTCCAGTTGAAGTGTATACACTGTTGTAATGTAGGAAACGCAGCATAAAATTTGTGCACAGCAAGCTCCCACAATCTTCAATGTCTGTTTTAGTGATAGTAGCAAGGATACTGAGATTAACTCAAAAGAAATGCAGATGCCTCAATGTAAGTTTAAAAAAAATATATACACAGTCTATTCCTGATAATTCAAAGTCAGCATTAAAACTAAAAAAAATCGAATTTATCTAGCAATTTTTAGCAAATAACTGAAATAAAATAACACTGGAGTCTTTTTAGCGCAAACTGAATTCAAATAATTCAGTGATTTGAATTAAGCGAACTGGAGTTGTCGAAGGTATACTGTAGTTTAATAACCCTTCTGCTTGTTGTGGGCTGAAAATGCAGGGAAACCCTTTGAGCCATGAGTTGCAGATGATCAGGATGCTGCAACAAATGAACTAAATCAAGGACACAACAAATTGTTTGTGCTGTTGCCATATTTAATGAACTGTCCCTGATTACAAATTCAGATTTTGCACTCTGATTTGTTGTCAGTGAAACCATGAATAAAGAATTTATGGCACACCTTCTGATGAATTTCTAATTAGTGAAATTCAAATGAATACTGAACAGTTCCATAGATTCACAACCTTCTGAGTCAAGAAATTCCACTGGGAGGATAAACGCACCAATGTCAGTGTTCTCGATCAGGCCAACATCCCCAGCATCGAAGCACTGAACACAGTCGACCAGCTTCATTGGGTAGGCCACATCGTTCGCATGCCTGACTCCCAAAGCAAGCGCTCCACTCGGAACTCCTACACTGCAAGCGAGCCCCAGATGGGCAGAGGAATCGTTTCCAACAGTGGATAGTCAAGGGGCTATGGAGGGGGGAGGAGCTTAACACAATCACAATCACGAAGGAGGTGGTACTCAGTAAGATAATGGGACGAAAGGTAGATAAATCCCCTGGACCTAATGGCTTGCATCCTAGCGTCTTAAGAGAAGTAGCGACATGGATTGTGGATGCATTGCTTGTAATTTACCAAAATTCCCTGGATTCAGGGGAGGTCCCAGCAGATTGAAAAACTGCAAATGTAACGCCCCAATTTAAAAAAGGAGGCAGACAAAAAGCAGGAAACTATAGACCAGTTAGCCAAACATCTGTTATTAGGAAAATGTTGGAGTCCATTATTAAAGAAGCAGTAGCAGGATATTTGTATAAGCAATATTCGGTCAGGCAGAGTCAGCATGGATTTATGAAGGGGAAGTCATGTTTGACAAATTTGATGGAATTCTTTGAGGATGTAACGAACAAGGTGGCTAAAGGGGTACCAGTGGATGTGGTGTATTTGGACTTCCAGAAGGCATTTGACATGGTGCCACCTAAAAGGTTACTGCAGAAGATAAAAGTTCACGGGATTGGGGGTAATATATTAGCATGGATAGAGGATTGGCTAACTAATGGAGTCGGGATAAATGGTTCTTTCTCTGGTTGGTAACCAGTAACTAGTGGGGTGCCGCAGGGATCAGTGCTGGGACCCCAACTATTTGCAATCTATATTAACGACTTGGAAGAAGGGACCGAGTGCAATGTAACCAAGTTTGCTGACGATACAAAGATGGGAGGAAAAGCAATGTGTGAGGAAGACACAAAAAAGCTGCAAAAGGACATAGACAGGCTAAGCGAGTGGGCAAAAATTTGGCAGATGGAGTATAATGTTGGAAAGTGTGAGGTCATGCACTTTGGCAGAAAAAAATCCAAGAGCAAGTTATTATTTCAATGGCGAAAGATAGCAAAGTGCCACAGTAGAGCTCCCGCTGTACCTGGGGGTACTTGCGCATAAAACACAAAAGGATAGTATGCAGGTCCAGCAAATGATCAGGAAGGCCAATGGTATCTTGGCCTTTATTGAAAAGGGGATGGAGTATAAAAGCCGGGAAGTCTTACTACAGTTATACAGGGTATTGGTGAGGCCACATCTGGAACACTGCGTGCAGTTTTGGTTTCCATATTTAGGAAAGGATATACTTGCTTTGGAGGCATTTCAGAGAAGGTACACAAGGTTGATTCCGGGGATGAGGGGGTTGACTTATGAGGAAAGGCTGAGTAGGGTGGGCCTCTGCTCATTGGAGTTCAGAAGAATGAGAGGTAATCTTATCGAAACGTATAAGATTATGAGGGGGTTGAGAAGGTGGATGCAGAGAGGATGTTTCCACTGATGGCGGAGACTTGAACTAGAGGGCATGATCTTAGAATAAGGGGCCACCCATTTGAAACAGAGATGAGGAGGAATTTCTTCTCAAAGAGGGTTGTAAATCTGTGGAATTTGCTGCCTCGGAGAGTTGTGGATGCTTGGGCATTGAATAAATTTAAGACAGAAATAGACAGTTTCTTGAGCGATAAGGGCTTAAGGGGTTTTGGGGAACGGGTGGGGAAGTGGAGTTGAATCCATGATAGAAACATAGAAAATAGGTCCAGGTGTAGGCCATTTGGCCCTTCGAGCCTGCACCACCATTCAATAAGATCATGGCTGATCATTCACCTCAGTACCCCTTTCCTGCTTTCTCTCCATACCCGTTGATCCCTTTAGCCGTAAGGGCCATATCTAACTCCCTTTTGAATATATCCAATGAACTGGCATCAACAACTCTCTGCGGTAGGGAATTCCACAGGTTAACAACTCTCCGAATGAAGAAGTTTCTCGTCATCTCTGTCCTCAATGGCTTACCCCTTATCCTTAGACTATGTCCCCTGGTTCTGGACTTCCCCAACATGGGGAACATTCTTCCTGCATCTAACGGTCCAGTCCCATCAGAATTTTATATGTTTCTCTGAAATCCTCTCTCATCCTTCTAAACGCCAGTGAATACAGGCCCAGCCGATCCAGTCTCTCCTCATATGTCAGTCCTGCCTTCCCAGGAATCAGTCTGGTGAACCTTCGCTACACTCCCTCAATAGCAAGAACGTCCTTCCTCAGGTTAGGAGACCAAAACTGAACACAATATTCCAGGTGAGGCCTCACTAAGGCCCTATACAACTGCAGTAAGACCTCCCTGCTTCTATACTCAAATTCCCTCGCTATGAAGGCCAACATACCATTTGCCTTCTTCACCACCTGCTGTACCTGCATGCCAACCTTCAATGACTGATGTACCATGACACCCAGGTCTCGTTGCACCTCCCCTTTTCCTAATCTGCCGCCATTCAGATAATATTCTGCCTTCATGTTTTTGCCACCAGTGGATAACCTCACATTTATCCATGTTATACTGCATCTGCCATGCATTTGCCCACTCACCGAACCTGTCCAAGTCACCCTGCAGCCTCTTAGCTTCCTCCTCACAGCTCACACCACCACCCAGCTTAGTGTCATCTGCAAACTTGGGGATATTACACTCAATTCCTTCATCGAAATCATTAATGTATATTGTAAATAGCTGGGGTCCCAGCACTGAGCCCTGTGGGACCGCACTAGTCACTGCCTGCCATTCTGAAAAGGACCTGTTTATCCCGACTCTCTGCTTCCTGTCTGCCAACCAGTTCCCTATCCACGTCAGTACATTACCCCCAATACCATGTGTTTTAATTTTGCACACCAATCTCTTGTGTGGGACCTTGTCAAAAGCCATTTGAAAGTCCAAATACACCACATCCACTGGTTCTCCCTTGTCCACTCTACCAGTTACATCCTCAAAAAATTCGAGAAGATTTGTCAAGCAGGATTTCCCTTTCATAAATCCATACTGACTTGGACCGACCCCGTCACTGTTTTCCAAATGTGCTGCTATTTCAGCTTTAATAATTGATTCCAATATTTTCACCACTACTGATGTTAGGCTAACCGGTCTATAATTCACCATTTTCTCTCTCCCTCCTTTCTTAAAATGTGGTGTTACGTTAGCTACCCTCCAGTCCATAGATACTGATCCAGAGCCGATAGGCTGTTGGAAAATGATCACCAATACATCCACTATTTCTAGGGTTACTTCTTCAAGTACTCTGGGATGCAGACTATCGGGCCCTGGGGATTTATCGGCCTTCAATCCCATCAATTTCCCTAACACAATTTCCCGCCTAATAAAGATTTCCTTCAGTTCCTCCTTCTCACTAGACCCTCGGTCCCTTAGTATTTCCGGAAGGTTATTTGTGTCTTCCTTCGTGAAGACAGATCCAAAGTATTTGCTTAACTGGTCCGCCATTTCTTTGTTCCCCATTATAAATTCACCTGAATCTGACTGCAAGGGACCTACTTTTGTTTTCACTAATCTTTTTCTCTTCACATATCTATAGAAGCTTTTGCAGTCAGTTTTTATGTTCCCAGCAAGCTTCCTCTCATACTCTATTTTCCCCTTCCTAATTAAACCCTTTGTCCTCCTCTGCTGTATTATAAAATTCTCCCAGTTTGCTGCTTTTTCTGGCCAATTTATAAGCTTCTACCTTGGATTTAACACCATCCTTAATTTCCCTTGTTAGCCATGGTTGAGCCACCTTCCCCGTTTTATTTTTACTCCAGTCAGGGATGTACAATTGTTGAAGTTCATCCATGTGATCTTTCAATGTTTCCCATTGCCTATCCGCCATCAACCCTTTAAGTATCATTCGCCAGTCTATTCTAGCCAATTCATGTCTCATTCCATCGAAGTTACCCTTCCTTAAGTTCAGGACCCTAGTCTCTGAATTAACTGTGTCACTCTCCATCTTAATATTATGGTCACTCTTCCCCAAGGGGCCTCGCACCAAAGATTGCTAATTCGTCCTTTCTCATTACATATCACCCAATATAGGATGGCCAGCCCTCTAGTTGGTTCCTCGACGTATTGGTCTAGAAAACCATCCCAAATACACTCCAGGAAATCCTCATCCACCGCAGTGCTACCAGTTTGGTTAGCCCAATCTATATGTAGATTAAAGTCGCCCATGATAACTGTATTGCACGCATCCCTAATTTCTTGTTTGATGCTGTCCCCAACCTCACTACTACTGTTTGGTGGTCTGTACACAACTCCCCACGAGCGTTTTCTACCCTTTGGTATTCCGTAGCTCGAGCCATACCGATTCCACATCATCCAAGCTAATGTCCTTCCTTATTATTGCAGTAATTTCCTCTTTAACCAGCAACGCCATCCCACCTCCTTTTCCTTTCTGTCTATCGTTACTTAATGTTGAATACCCCTGGATGTAGAGTTCCCAGCCTTGGTCACCTTGGAGCCATGTCTCCGTGATGCCAATTACATCATATCCGTTAACTGCTATCTGCGCAGTTAATTTGTCCACCTTATTACGAATACTCCTCGCATTGAGGCACAGAGCCTTCAGGCTTGTCTTTTTAACACACTTTGCCCCTTTAGAATTTTGCTGTAATGTGGCCCTTTTTGTTTTTTGCCTCGAGTTTCTCTGCCCTCCACTTTTACTTTTCTTCTTTCTATCTATTGCTTCTGCCCCCATTCTTGTCTCCCTGCATAGGTTCCCATCCCCCTGCCATATTAGTTTAACCCCTCCCCAACAGCACTTGTAAACACTCCCCCCAGGACATTGGTTCCGGTCCTGCCCAGGTGCAGACCGTCCGATTTGTACTGGTCCCACCTCCCCCAAAACCGGTTCCAATGTCCCAGGAATTTGAATCACTCCATTCTGCACCACTCCTCAAGCCACGTATTCATCTGAGCTATCCTGCGATTCCTACTCTAACACATGGCACTGGTAGCAATCCTGAGATTGCTACTTTTGAGGTCCTACTTTTTAAATTTAGCTCCTAGCTCCCTAAATTCGTCTTGTAGAAGCTCATCCCATTTTTTTTACCTGTATCGGTGGTACCTATATGCACCACGACAACTGGCTGTTCAACCTCCCTTTTCAAAATGTCCTGCACCCGCTCCGAGACATCCTTGACCCTTGCACCAGGGAGGCCACATACCATCGTGGAGTCTCGATTGCGGCCGAATAAAGTCTATCTATTCCCCTTACAATAGAATTCCCTATCACTATAGCTCGCACACTCTTTTTCCTGCCCTCCCGTGCAGAAGAACCACCCATGGTGCCATGAACTTGGTTGTTGCTGGTCTCCCCTGATGAGTCATCCCCCTCAACAGTACCGGAAGCGGTGTACCTGTTTTGCAGGGGGATGACCGCAGGGGACCCCTGCACTACCTTACTTCCACCGCTCTTCCTGTTGGTCACCAATCCCCTATCCTATCTGCCTGTGTAACCTCTACCTGTGGTCTGACCAACTCACTAAACGTGCTATTCACGATATCCTTAGCATCGCGGCTGCTCCAGAGTAAGTCCACCCGCAGCTCCAGTGCCGCAATGCGGTCTGTCAGGTGCTGCAGGCGGATGCACTGACTTCCCACATTGTACAGGAGGAGCATAACATGTGTCCAAGCTCTCCTGCCATGACTTAAACCCTTAGATTAACTTCATTTGGCAACAACAATGCTAAAGGTTACCTACTGATAAAGGAAAAGAAAAACTACTCGCCAATCACCCCCTTGGCTGTGACGTCACCTTTCAATTTTTTTCTACTTCTTTTTTGCCTTCTCTCCCTGCTGCAGCTGCACCGGCTGGCCTTTATAGGCCATTCCGACGTCCCTGGACTCCCGCTGCTCGCACTCCCGCCTCTCCGACACTGCTGGGCCTATTATCGGCCAATCCGACGCCCCGGACTCCCGCTGCTCACACTCCCGCCTCTCCGACGCTGCTGGGCCTATATCGGCCAATCCGACGCCCCGGACACCCGCTGCTCACACTCCCACCTCTCTGATGCTGCTGGTCAGATCAGCCATGATCTTATTGAATGGCGGAGCAGGCTCGAGGGGCAGTATAGCCTACTCCTGTTCCTATTTTTTATGTTCTTCTGTTTCAAGGACACCCTCAAAGCCTCCTTGATAACGTGCAACATCCCCACCGGCACCTGGGAATTCCTGGCCCAAGATCGCCCTAAGTGGAGGAAGAGCATCCAGGAGGGCGCTGAGCATCTCGAGTTTCGTCGCTGAGAGCATGCAGAAATCAAACGCAGACAGCGGAAGGAGCGTGCTGCAAACCAGACTCCCCACCCACCCTTTCCTTCAACCACTGTCTATCTCATCTGTGACAGAGACTGTAATTCTCGTATTGGACTGTAGTCACCTGAGAACTCACTTCTAGAATGCAAGCAAGTCTTCCTCGATTTCGAGGCACTGCCTATCATAATGATGATGATGTCAAATAAAAACAGAAAATGCTGGAAATCTCAGCGGGTCGGGCAACATCTGTGGAGAGAAACAGAGTTAACGTTTCAGGTCGATGACCTATCAATCCTGCTCAAAATCTCATATGTTTGAATGAGATCACTTCTCATTCTTTTATACTCCAGATTACAGGACCTCCAAACCTTTACAGCCTGTTGGAGCCATGTGCTTTGTACCCTCTCCCTCAAATAAGAACATGAGAAATAGGAGCAGGAGTAAGCCATTTGGCTCCTCGAGCCTGCTCCTCCATTTAATAAGATCATGGCTGATCTGATCCTGGACTCAACTCCACTTCCCCGCCCATTCCCCATAACCCTTTACTCCCTTATCATTCAAAAATCTGTCTATCTCCACCTGAAATATATTCAATGACCCAGCCTCCACAGCTCTTTGGGGTAGAAAATTCCAAAGATTCATGTCCCTCTGAGAGAAGAAATTCCTCTTCATTTCCGTTTTAAATGGGCGACCCCTTATTCTGAAACTATGCTCCATTGTTCTAGACTCCCCCACTAGGGTAAACATCCTCTCTGCATCTAGCCCGTCAAGCCCCTCAGAAACTTTTTTGTTTCAATAAGATCCCCTCTCATTCTTCTAAACTCCAATGAGTATAGGCCCAACCTGCTCAATCTTTCTTTATGAGACACCCTCTCAGGATATAAAAGGGGTCAGAGGGTCTAGTAAGGAGGGGGAACTGAGGGAAATCTTTATTAGTCGGGAAATTGTGTTGGGGAAATTGATGGGATTGAAGGCCGATAAATCCCCAGGGCCTGATGGTCTGCATCCCGGAGTACTTAAGGAGGTGGCCTTGGAAATAGCGGATGCATTGACAGTCATTTTCCAACATTCCATTGACTCTGGATCAGTTCCTATGGAGTGGAGGGTAGCCAATGTAACCCCACTTTTTAAAAAAGGAGGGAGAGAGAAAACAGGGAATTATAGACCGGTCAGCCTGACCTCAGTAGTGGGTAAAATGATGGAATCAATTATTAAGGATGTCATAGCAGTGCATCTGGAAAATGGTGACATGATAGGTCCAAGTCAGCATGGATTTGTGAAAGGGAAATCATGCTTGACAAATCTTCTGGAATTTTTTGAGGATGTTTCCAGTAAAGTGGACAAAGGAGAACCAGTTGATGTGGTATATTTGGACTTTCAGAAGGCTTTCGACAAGGTCCCACACAAGAGATTAATGTGCAAAGTTAAAGCACATGGGATTGGGGGTAGTGTGCTGACGTGGATTGAGAACTGGTTGTCAGACAGGAAGCAAAGAGTAGGAGTAAACGGGTACTTTTCAGAATGGCAGGCAGTGACTAGTGGGGTGCCGCAAGGTTCTGTGCTGGGGCCCCAGCTGTTTACATTGTACATTAATGATTTAGACGAGGGGATTAAATGCAGTATCTCCAAATTTGCGGATGACACTTAGTTGGGTGGCAGTGTGAGCTGCGAGGAGGATGCTATTAGGCTGCAGAGTGACTTGGATAGGTTAGGTGAGTGGGCAAATGCATGGCAGATGAAGTATAATGTGGATAAATGTGAGGTTATTCACTTTGGTGGTAAAAACAGAGAGACAGACTATTATCTGAATGGTGACAGATTAGGAAAAGGGAAGGTGCAACGAGACCTGGGTGTCATGGTACATCAGTCATTGAAGGTTAGCATGCAGGTACAGCAGGCGGTTAAGAAAGCAAATGGTATGTTGGCCTTCATAGCGAGGGGATTTGAATACAGGGGCAGGGAGGTGTTGCTACAGTTGTACAGGGCCTTGGTGAGGCCACACCTGGAGTATTGTGTACAGTTTTGGTCTCCTAACTTGAGGAAGGACATTCTTGCTATTGAGGGAGTGCAACGAAGATTCAGCAGACTGATTCCCGGGATGGCGGGACTGACCTATCAAGAAAAACTGGATCAACTGGGCTTGTATTCACGGGAGTTCAGAAGAATGAGAGGGGACCTCATAGAAACGTTTAAAATTCTGACGGGTTTGGACAGGTTGGATGCAGGAAGAATGTTCCCAATGTTGGGGAAGTCCAGAACCAGGGGTCACAGTCTGAGGATAAGGGGTAAGCCATTTAGGACCGAGATGAGGAGAAACTTCTTCACCCAGAGAGTGGTGAACCTGTGGAATTCTCTACCACAGAAAGTAGTTGAGGCCAATTCACTAAATATATTCAAAAGGGAGTTAGATGAAGTCCTTACTACTCGGGGGATCAAGGGTTATGGAGAGAAAGCAGGAAGGGGGTACTGAAGTTTCATGTTCAGCCATGAACTCATTGAATGGCGGTGCAGGCTAGAAGGGCTGAATGGCCTGCTCCTGCACCTATTTTCTATGTTTCTATGTTTAAACCTCAATAAGATTATGGCTGAACTTCTCCCTCAAATCCACTTTCCCACCCGATCCCCATATCCCTTGATTCCCTGCCTTTGATTATTTATTCTGTTTACACCCGAACTCAACTTCTGAGCTTTACAAAGGAGAAGCAGATTCCGATGTCCTGGAAACACCGATTCTTATTTTTACTTGAAAATCTTCAGTAAGATGCATCAAAAAGATAAAAATGAAAACGTACATTGGACAATGAATTTCAATCCATAAAAAACGATGTAGCTCTCTGCACGGAAAAGCTGGTCAAGTGAGTGAGAACCAGGTTCCACAAAATAAACTCCAGCCAATTACCTGCATCTGCAGCAGACAGAATCAATTTTCATCAAAACCGCTTATATATAATTCAGCAAATGCAGTTGTGTAACTGGAAATAAGTAAGTTCGTCCTCACAACTGTCTGCAAGTTTGTATGAAAAATCTGCTTCATCGGTCAAAGAACCTGAACAAAGCCAAATCACATTCTGAGATGAGCAGATAATGTAAGCAAAAAATCTATATGTAATTAGAAGCAGAGGCAATGTGAAGGAGTTATCATCAGAGACAGTGTGGAATGACAACCTCTCACAGTATGCAACTTGATGGCTGGATCAGAAAAATAATCAACACTAACATCAACAATACTACAATTCAAAAAAAGAATGCAGCAAAATCCCACAATCAAACGTTTGATTGTTGATATTGACTCTCTTCATTAAATGATCACTCGGACAGAATTGTAATTATTTTTTACTTGTGCCATTCAATCTGCTTCCACAAGTGATTTACTTCAGTGCTACACTGTGAGAATACACTTTTGTCTTGTGAGTGTGTGATTGTGCACATTCGTGCACGTGTAATTGTGTACTAACTCACATGTATGCTCACTCGTGATAAGGGTAGTGCGCTCCTGGATACATTATAATGGAGTTTTATTTCTAACTGCATTATTCATTTCTGTGTTTAATTAGAAAATGAGCTGATCTGAACAATTCTCTCACTGAACAAACACTACAACCTCTCTTTCAAAGGACTGTGATTGCACCGGAGACTCATATCGAGTTGTGCTTTCCACCATCAAACTGAGATTGAAAACACTTCAATAAAATCCCCTTATACCATATTTTCTTCAGTATACTACTTTCAACTTAAAGTTAGATACATGTAAACAATGGTGTCGTACTAGTAAAAAGCAACAATGGACTATTTGTTCAGGTTTGATGCTTCTGAATATTTGTTCTATCCCATGTGGATCCACAATTAAAATGTGAGAGAGATAAAAGCACATCTGTAGTTCCTAAATCCTTGTTAAAGTATAATTCTGGAAAAACTTATACAAAATTACTCTGTCAAACTTATTATTATTGATGCATCACCATAGCTGTGACAGAAGTGAATAGTTCATCGAAACATAGAAAATAGGTGCAGGAGCAGGCCATTCAGCCCTTCTAGCCTGCACCGCCATTCAATGAGTTCATGGCTGAACATGAAACTTCAGTACCCCCTTCCTGCTTTCTCTCCATAACCCTTGATCCCCCGAGTAGTAAGGACTTCATCTAACTCCCTTTTGAATATATTTAGTGAATTGGCCTCAACTACTTTCTGTGGTAGAGAATTCCACAGGTTCACCACTCTCTGGGTGAAGAAGTTTCTCCTCATCTCGGTCCTAAATGGCTTACCCCTTATCCTCAGACTGTGACCCCTGGTTCTGGACTTCCCCAACATTGGGAACATTCTTCCTGCATCCAACCTGTCCAAACCCGTCAGAATTTTAAACGTTTCTATGAGGTCCCCTCTCATTCTTCTGAACTCCAGTGAATACAAGCCCAGTTGATCCAGTCTTTCTTGATAGGTCAGTCCCGCCATTCCGGGAATCAGTCTGGTGAATCTTCGCTGCACTCCCTCAATAGCAAGAATGTCCTTCCTCAAGTTAGGAGACCAAAACTGTACACAATACTCCAGGTGTGGCCTCACCGAAGCCCTGTACAACTGTAGCAACACCTCCCTGCCCTTGTACTCAAATCCTCTCGCTATGAAGGCCAACATGCCATTTGCTTTCTTAACCGCCTGCTGTACCTGCATGACAACCTTCAATGACTGATGTACCATGACACCCAGGTCTTGTTGCACCTTCCCTTTTCCTAATCTGTCACCATTCAGATAATAGTCTGTCTCTCTGTTTTTACCACCAAAGTGGATAACCTCACATTTATCCACATTATACTTCATCTGCCATGCATTTGCCCACTCACCTAACCTATCCAAGTCACTCTGCAGCCTAATAGCATCCTCCTCGCAGCTCACACTGCCACCCAACTTAGTGTCATCCGCAAATTTGGAGATACTGCATTTAATCCCCTCGTCTAAATCAAGGGACGTTTCTGCCCTTGAGTATGGTCGTGGTGAGCATTGTTGAGTATGTCGCAGTGCAGCAGCAAGAGGAGGAAAGGGCAATCCAGGAGCACAGAGGGGGTGGGGGACACACAACTGTCAGCAGGCACTACCCTAGACAGAATATCAGTTGCAACAGGGCCAGCTACCTGGGCAGGAGAAAGGAGTTGTGCACGAGTATGTTCAGAATCTGGTTGTGGAAGACTTGTAGGGACAGTACTCCAGTGGCAATGAAGGGCACTACTGTCCTGAAGATCCTTTCAGGCACCCAATGTTGACCTCTCAGGAGCTTTGCCATGCACTGCTTCAGTAAGAAGGTGACTGAAGTACTGTATCGCCATGCACTAAGCTGCATGTACTTCAGCATCAACAAGAAGCAACTGGTTTACAAAGTTAGCAGCTTCCCCAAGGTACAGAGCATCACTGACTGTATCCAATATAGTTAACCATGTGCCCAGCAACAATTCCATGACAGCCTTGAACAGGAAGGACTACCAAACAGATAGGACCACGATTTGTGTCCCACACAAGAATATATTCACTAAAATGCACAACTTCTGGAGGACATGTATGATGCTTGAATATATTTAAGGTAGAGACGGAGAGATTTTTGAACAATAAGGGAGACAAGGGTTATGGGGAGTGAGCAGGGAAGTGGAGTTGAGGCCAAGATCAGATCAGCCATGATCTTATTGAATGGCAGAGCAGGTTAGAGGGCCCAAATGGCCTACTCCTGCTCCTATTTCTTATGTTCTTGTGTTCTTTCATTCAAAAGCATTGAAGCATGCTGCAGATCTTTAAAGGAGAAGGGTGGGTGGAAGGCCGACTCCTCGGCATAAAACAGCTAGAATTAGGTGCCAGCTGTGGCTCAGTGGGTAGCACTCTCGCCTCTGAATCAGAAGGTTGTGGGTTCAAGTCCCACTCCAGAAACCTGAGCACAAAAATATAGGCTGACACTCCAGTGCAGTGCTGAGGGAGCAGTGCACTGTCGGAGGTGCTGTCTTTCAGATGAGATGCTAAACCGAGGTGTGGTATGCTCTCTCAGGTGTATGCAAAAGATCCCATGGCACTATAATGAAGAGCAGTGGAGTCATCGCTGGTGTCCTGGTCAATATTTATCCCTCAATCAACATCACTAAAACAGACTATCTGGCCATTACCACATTGCTGATTGTGGGAGCTTGCTGTGCTCAAATTAGCTGCCACGGTTCTTACATTACAACAGTGACTACACTTCAAACAGTACTGCATTGGCTGTAAAGCGCTTTGAGACATCCGGTAGTTGTGAAAGATGCTACATAAATGCAAATTTTTCTTTTCCTTTTTATGAACCAGACCATCATTGTGTAAACATTTGCGGGGGGCTAAAGCAATGATTTAAATACTTGGATCAACCATTGGGAGGGGATTCAGTGGAACCTTAGAATATACCCCAGAGAAATTATTCAACATAGTTAGTGGACAGAGATCTCACTGTGTACTTGGGTGGAGCAAGCATTGGAAGAACAAGTGTTCAATGGCAAAGCTACAATTCTGAACAACTGTTTGTTCAAGCTATGCAAACAAGTGACTGCTCAAAGCATGCAGGTGCTGGAAAGAAGCTGGCTACGGTTTATTTCCGAGGCAATTCAAAGGAGCAATCAGCAGAATCATACACTCGTGCACAGCGTTTGTAGGCATGCTCAGGCAATATTGGGCACAAATCAAATAAGGCATATAATTGAGGCCATGGTCTGCAGTTTTCACCAAAAACGGACAGGATTGTGGACTATAATATCCAAATAGCTGTAAAATCTGCTGAATCTTCCATTCTAAAAACAGGAGTTGCCTTATTCAGTCACTTGGGTATGATTAATATGCTGCATACCAATCGTAGCCGTCCAACATTTGCAGTCGCAAGGCCTTCCGTGAACTCCGTCGGCAGAAAATCCATTATTTTCTATTCAAATTCAGTGAGAGGTTTCTGCTGATAGGGTCCGCTATTTATTCCACTCCATACTCTATTACTTATGTGGGAAATTTAACTGTTAAAAATAATAGCAGCATGACTTAAGATAAGATGGATGGGTTCATGAAAATTTCTTCCTGTGGCACATTCTCTCTCCCATCATGGGGTGTGGAATGTAATTCAGGGAACCCTGCATTTTTCTATTTGTTGTACCTGGATTAACATTTCTCTGCGTGCACTCATATATTTTACATATGTAACTTCCATTTCCACACAGTTACACGCTTGGTTTTGAACTTGTGCAGCTTCTGCGCCATGGTACACCACATCCTCCAAGTCAAGAACATGGAATTCGCCTGCTCTGCATCACATTGTCAAGTGTGTTGCACGTTTGGAGGTCCTTCCTCCCACACCAGCAAACCCTGCCACTTCTCTATGCGCTGTTTGTAAATACATTTTGGGTTTGAAAAAGCAAACCTTTCATCATTTAAGTAATTCACAAGCAGCCTGCAGGATTAACATCACGACTTGAGACAATTGCCCAATTTCTCCCTACACTCCTGCTTACATTCTTGCCATTTTGTCAGTGAGTCTTAACTAATAATGGAAAAGAATAATTCACCTTTTTCTGATCCAAGGGAATTACACAGCCCTCTTTTCCACCTTCGGGGATTGGATTAATAATTATAAAAATCTGTGGCCGTAGTTTACATGCAAGTTGAATTTTCCACCTTCCTGGAGACCTTGACTCTGCAACAAGTAATGAGGTTTTGGAAAATGTTATTGCAAATTTTATCACATCTTATCCTGGTTTTGAAATTGCAAGGCACTGTCGAGCAGTCGAATCACAACTCCTCCATTTATTCAGTCACAGGCTGCACACCAGCATTGACAAATAATGTTTTTATCAATACATCGTAATCTTCAGAAGGAAAGCTGTGCTTCATTTGAACTTTGTGAAATTACACTCTATTCTTGTCACTGAGGCACTGTCAACAGAAAAAGTCACCCCAAGTATTACTTTGTTCACTTTCCTTGGCCAAGGCCAGATGACTATTGCACGGACTGAATGACGGGGCCAAAGCCTTCCGCAATCAAAATGTTTAAAAATATCACTGAATTCCCGAAGGAGGGTTCAAATACCAGGGGACACAAGTTTAACAACAAAGAAGTTTGGAGTAGAAATGGAAAAGACTTGCATTTATATAGCATCTTTCACGACCACCAGACGTCTCAAAGCTCTTTACAGCCAATGAAGTACTTTTGGAGCGCAGTCACTGTTGTAATGCAGGAAACACGGCAGCCAATTTGTGCACAGCAAGCTCTCACATCAGCAATGTGATAATGACCAGATAATCCATTTTTGTTATGTTTTTTGAGGGATAAATATTGACCAGGTCACTGGGGCTAAGTCTCCTGCTCTTCCTCAAAATAGTGCCATGGGATCTTTTACGTCCACTTGAGAGCGCAGACGGGGCCTCGGTTTAACGTCTCATCCAAAAGACGGCACCTCCGACAGTGCAACACTCCCTCAGCACTGCACTGGAGTGTCAGCCCGGATTATGTGCTCAAGTCTCTGGACTTGAAAGGGATGTCAGGCAGAACGCATTCATGTCAAAGGTGAACGCATTCCTCCGACACTCTCTGATGACTTAACCAACTTGTCTGGAATGGCTGACCAGGAAGATGCAAGTTTTGATTCCCATCTGTGCTGACTCAGCCTACCTCAGTCGGAGTGACAGCAGGACCATTACAATTGGCTCCCAGGTTATGAAGGAGAAAATCACCCAACAAAAGCTCATGGAATAAGTTAGAGTCAGGTCAATAAAGCAAACGGCTCCCAGAGTCAATTAAATATGTTCCTGTAGAAATCAAGGCTTGAAGGATCGAGTGAGAAGGCTGACAGGTTAGGTTAGCCCATCAACTAATGACAGGCTTGTTGGGGCTAATGGCCGTTCCCCATTTCTAAAGTATCTTGTGTAATTACAAACTGAATTTTGTTAATTGCAGTCTCCAAGGGCCCAACTTTCCCTTATAAAAAATAATGGCACTTGCCTGGATGCCCGTTTTTTTGGGCCCCTCAGCGCTGAAAGTAAAAATTCTAAGTCTCCTCCAACCATGCGCACCTTCTGGCACCGACGCTACCCGAGCTGATCTCACAGGGCGGGGCTTCCAGTGTGCGCCTGAACCGCACAGCGCATGAGCTCAAAAAAAAATCGGCAACTAACTGCACATGCGCAAAAAAAAATGTTTTTTTTTAAATGCATTGCGCAGGCGCAGAAAAAAATAATTGTGTGTGTAGACTTTCGGCCGGGGGCGAGCAGCGGCTTCAGTTGACGGCGAGGGGTATCGGGAGAAGGCTGTACTGGATGGCAAAGGAAGACGACTCCGATTTGTCTGCTGCTTTTTCAAACTTGGAGATTTTAAAAGGTTTCCCTGCACTTTTTGGACGATCTTGGGCAGTGAGAACATCGCTGGAAAAAGGTAAAGATTTTTTCTTTTTTGCCAGCATTCATTTATCATCGCAGGAGCATCAGTATTGGTAAGTTTATATTTATTTTTTATACCTGCATATAGTTAGTATTTGCTTTTTAAATTACCTTAAAGTTTATTTATAAGAGGCAGGGAGGCCCTTCGGCCGGGGATAGGAGCGGGCCAATGCAGATTTCTCTAACTGCAGCTATGGGTTTTTCCTACGGTGCTTCTAGGATATGTGTGCCGGTGTGAAAAATGTTTTTGGTGGAGATAGTTTGCCTTATGCACAGAAAAGGCCCACAACCTTATTTTACAGGTACAGCAACGCCAAAATGTATGGAGCCAAACATTCTGGCGCTGGTGGTAGACGCCGGTGCCCCGACATTGGGAAATCTTTGAACTGAGCTTCAGCACCAAAAAATTCACTGGGCGCCGAGAAAACAACACACAGTGATGGGAAAAATTGGGGCCAATGTTCCATCAACCAGCTTTTCCAAACAGTTAAAAGTATAAGTCCATGGAATATAGACATGATAGTGTATGTCAGGTGTGGCAAATGTCTCTTACAATGAGTTCTACTAGAATAAACAACAGCTTCTAAAAAAAACAGTAAAAGCTCTCTTACATGTGCTGTAATAGGACATGACCTGAATTCACATTACATTTGACTCCCTGCATTTTCAAATGGTCTTTAGCTTTTATGTGCAAAGCAGTGTGCCATATTTGCATTTTAGTGCAAGCAGAAGAGAAACCCTCTCCTACAGCAGGAGATAAAGAACATCAGAAATAGAAGCAAGAGTAGATCATCTGGCTTGTCGAGCCTGTTCCACCATTCAATAACATAAAGCGGAAGATCAGTCTGCCTTCCACAGTGCTTTCCTGCACACACCACACTTCTGATCCATTAACATCTCGCCAATGGTTCCTGCACTGATAGCTCACAGTTCCCCCCACCACATTTCCGCTCCTGTAGTACTTGGAAACCCATCAGTTCCCGATTACTGACTTGCACATTAGAAAGCAATCCAGTGACGCCTGCTGCAGCTGGGTCAGATTCAGCACTCATTGCCTCCATGAACAACTGTGAAAATAATTTGATTTATTCATGCACGTAAGGCAAATACCGATAATTACATGCTCCAAGGTACTTTTTGTGTGCTTAAGTTGCATGATCTCTCAGTTAGTTTAATTTTAAAACTCTTTCCTCCTACAATCTTAAATCTTCTGTTGATGATTTTGATAAGATTTCTTTTTATGAAAAGGTTTCTGTATTATTTCAGCAGTATTAGACAAGCTGATCAAAATAAGAACATAAGAAATAGGAGCAGGAGTAGGCCATTTTGATCCTCGAGCCTGCTCCGCCATTCAGTAAGATCATGGCTGATCTGATCATGGACTCAGCTCCACTTCCCCGTCCGCTCCCCATAACCCCTTATCGCTCAAGAAACTGTCTATTTCTGTCTCAAATTTATTCAATGTCCCAGCTCTCCGAGGAGGCAAATTCTACAGATTTACAACCCTCTGTTTTAAATGGGCAGCCCCTTATTCTAAGATCATGCCCTCTAGTTCTAGTCTCCCCCATCAGTGGAAACATCCTCTCTGCATCCACCTCGTCAAGCCCCCTCATAATGTTATATGTTTCGATAAGATCACCTCTCATTCTTCTGAACGCCAATGAGTAGAGGCCTAACCTACTCAACCTTTCCTCATCCCCGGAATCAACCGAGTGAACCTTCTCTGAACTGCCTCCAAAGCAAGTATATAATTTTGTAAATATCGAAACGAAAGCTGCACGCAGTATTCCAGGTGTGGCCTCACCAATACTTTGTATAGCTGTAGCAGGACTTCCCTGCTTTTATACTCCATCCCCTTTGCAATAAAGGCCAAGATACCATTGGCCTTCCTGATCACTTGCTGTACCTGCATACTATCATTTTGTGTTTCATGCACAAGTACCCCCAGGTCCCGCTGTACTGCAGCACTTTGCAATCTTTCTCCATTTAAATAATAACTTGCTCTTTGATTTTTTTTCTGCCAAAGTGCATGACTTACACTTTCCAACATTATACTCCATCTGCCAAATTTTTGCCCACTCACTTAGCCTGTCTATGTCCTTTTGCAACTTTTTTGTATCCTCCTCACACATTGCTTTTCCTCCCATCTTTGTATCGTCAGCAAACTTGGCTACATTACACTCAGTCCCCTCTTCCAAGTCATTAATATAGATTGTATACAGTTATCCCAGCACTGATCCCTGTGGCACCCCACTGGTTACTGATTGCCAACCAGAGAATGAACCATTTATCCCGACTCTCTGCTTTCTGTTAGTTAGCCAATCCTCTATCCATGCTAATATATTACCCCCAACCCCGTGAACTTTTATCTTGTACAGTAACCTTTTATGTGGCACCTTGTCAAGTGCCTTCTGGAAGTCCAAATACACTACATCCATGGTCCCCTTTATCTACCCTGTTTGTTACATCCTCAAAGAACACCAGAAAATTTGTCAAACATGACTTCCCCTTCATAAATCCAGGCTGACCCTGCCTGATTGAATTTTGCTTTTCCAAATGTTCTGCAACTGCTTATTTAATAATGGACTCCAACATTTTCCTAACCACAGATGTTAGGCTAACTGGTCTATAGTTTCCTGCTTTTTGTCTGCCTCCTTTTTTAAACAGGGGCGTTACATTTGCAGTTTTCCAATCTGCTGGGACCTCCCAAGAATCCAGGGAATTTTGTTAAATTACAACCAATGCATCCACAATCTCTGCCGCTACTTCTCTTAAGATCCTCGGATGCAAGCCATCACGTCCAGGGGATTTATCTGCCTTTAGTCCCATTATCTTACCGAGTACCGCCTCCTTAGTGATTGTAATTGTGTTAAGTTCATCCTCCCCTATAGCCCCCTTGACTATCCACTATTGGAATATTGTTAGAGTCCTCTACCATAAAAACTGATACAAAATACTTCTTTAGCGTTTCTGCCATCTCCATGTTCCCCTTTACTAGTTTCTCGGTCTCGTCCTCTCAGGAACCAACATTTACTTCAGCCACTCTTTTCCGTTTTATATACCTATAGAAACTCTTGCTACCTGTTTTTATATTTTGTGCAAGTTTACCTTCATAGTCTATCTTCCTTTCTTAATCATTTTTTTAGTCATTCTTTGCTGGCTTTTAAAAGCTTCCCAGTCTTCTGTGCTCCCCACTAGTTTTGGCCACTTTGTATGCTCTTGTGTTTAATTGGATACCGTCCTTTATTTCTTTAGTTAGCCACGGATGGCTATCTTTTCTCTTACACCCTTTCCTCCTCACTGGAATATATTTTTCTTGAGAGTTGTGAAATATCTCCTTAAATTTACACCACTGTTCATCAACCGTCCTACACTTTAATCTATTTTCCCAGTCCACTTTAGCTAACTCTGCCTTCATAGTCTTCTTTATTTAAGCTTAGTACGCTGGTTAGAAATCCAAGTTTCTCATTCTCCATCTGAATTTGAAATTCAACCATGCTATGGTCACTCATTCCAAGGGGATCCTTTACTAGGAGATTGTTTATTAATCCTGTCTCATTACACAGGACCAGATCTAAGATAGCCTGCCCCCTGGTTGTTTCCATTACATACTGCTCAAGGAACCCGTCCCTTATGCACTCTATGAACTCTTCCTCAAAGCTACCCTAACCAATTTGATTTGTCCAATTAATATAGAGGTTAAAATCACCCATGATTATTGCTGTTCCCTTGTTCCCTTTTTACAAGCCCCCACTATTTCCTGGTTTATGCTCTGAACAACAGGGTTGCTACTGTTAGGGGGCCTATAAACTACGCTCACCAGGGACTTTTTACCCTTATTGTTCCTCATCTCCACCCAAATTACTTCAACATCCTTATCATTTGAGCCAATATCGTTTTTCACTATTGCAGTGATTCCATTCTTTATCAATAGAGCTACCCCACCTCCTTTTCCTTTCTATCTGTCATTCCAGATTGTCAAGTACCCCTGAATATTTAATTCCCAGTCCTGGTCATCTCGTCTCTGTAATGGCTATCAGATCATACCCATTTGTCTCAATTTGTGCCGTCAACTCATCTATTTTGTCACAAATGCTACGTGATTTTAGACAAAGTGCCTTTAAGTTTGTTTTTTTTAAAAACCTTTTTTTCCTGTTTGTTTCCTCTCTCCTTCAAACTCATTTTCTTTATTTTTGCTTGCTAATTCTAGCTTTACTCCTCTCCTTACTGAATCTATTTTCAGGTTCCCATCCCCCTGCCAAGCTAGTTTAAACCCTCCCCAACAGCTCTAGCAAAGCGCCCTGCAAGGATATTGGTCCCGGCTCTGTTGAGGTGCAACCCGTCCAGCTTGTACAGATCCCACCTCCTCCAGAGGCAGTCCCAATGCCTTCGGAAACTAAAGCCCTCCCACCTGCACCATCTCTCCAGCCACGTATTCATCTGCTCTATCCTCCTATTTCTGTACTCACTAGCTCATGGCACTGGGAGTAATCCAGAGAGGTCCTGCTTAGAGATCCGGCTTTTTAATCTCTCTCCGAGCTCCTTAAATTCTGCCTGCAAGACCTCATCCACTCTTCCTACCTATGTCACATTGGTACCAAGATGGACCACGGCCTCTGGCTGTTCATCCTCTCCCCTCAGAATGCCCTGCAGCCGCTCAGTGACATCCTTGAACCTGGTACCAGGGAGGCAACATACCATCCTGGAGTCATGTCTGCGGCCACAAAAATGCCTGTCTGCTCCCCTGACTATTGAATCCCCTACCATTGTAGCTCTTCCATTCTTCTTCCCCCTTGTGCAGCTGAGCCACCTTTGGTGCCGTGAACTTGGCTCTGGCTGCACTCCCCAGAGCCACCATCACCCCCACCGGTACTCAGAACAGAGTACGGGTTGGAGAGCGAGGTGGACTCAGGGAACTCCTGTACTACCTGCCTAGTCGTCCTCTTCTGTCTGGCGGTCACCCACTCCCTCTCTGCCTGCACACTCTTAAGCTGCGGGGTGACCGCCTTTAGAAACATGCTATCCACGTTGCTCTCAGTCTCACGGATGCACTGCAGTGACCCTAGCCGCCGCTCAAGTTCCAAAACACGGAGCACGAGTTGGTGCAGCTGGAGACATGGTCGCCTGGCTGCGCAAAGCACCCGGGACTTCCCACAAGCCACAGGATGTGCAATCCACGGGACTGAGCTCCCCTGCCATCCCTCGAGTTACACTCGCAACTATCGAGTAGAACTAAACTCTAAACCTGAGCACAACACACCCAGCTGCTACTCAGCAAGCAGCCAATTTAATTAACTGGTTCTCCTTCGATAATAAAGATCACATATATTTACTGGCAGATCCTACTTACAACAATGCCAAAAGTTTCCGACTGAAAAGAAAAAGAAAAAGAGAAGAAAAATACTCACCAGTCCACCAGCCAATCACTGACAGATTGTTGTAAAAGTGCACGTGGTTCACAAACGTACGTTAGGGAAGTGAACCTGCCACACTCTACCTGGTCTGGCCGACATGTGCCTCCAGGTCCATGCCATGTGGTCGGCTCTTGGGCCACCCAGGGACGGGCAATAGGCGCAGCTTTGCTGGTGTAGCCCATGTCCCCCGAGAACAAATGAGGAAAATGAAGCGTTACCAATGCATTGTTTGGCGGGACCGGTGATCTCAACATTTTCCCTGTGGAAAGCAGCCTGCAACAAGAAAGGGCCCTATACTTCCACCATGTAGTAGCATTCCCATAAGTGCACGGGGTGTGACTGGCTGCACTCATGGGGCCATACATTCCCCCTCCCCCAACCTCCACCCTTTCAGAAGAATGAGAGGGGATCTCATAGAAACGTTTAAAATTCTGACGGGTTTTGACAGGTTAGATGCAGGAAGAATGTTCCCAATGTTGGGGAAGTCCAGAACCAGGGGTCACAGTCTAAGGATAAGGGGTAAACCATTTAGAACCGAGATGAGGAGAAACTTCTTCACCCAGAGAGTGGTGAACCTGTGGAATTCTCTACCACAGAAAGTTGTTGAGGCCAATTCACTAAATATATTCAAAAAGGAGTTAGATGTAGTCCTTACTACTAGGGGGATCAAGGGGTATGGCGAGAAAGCAGGAATGGGATACTGAAGTTGCTTGTTCAGCCATGAACTCATTGAATGGCGGTGCAGGCTCGAAGGGCCGAATGGCCTACTCCTGCACCTATTTTTTATGTTTCTATTACCCGCTTGGCTAGGATGTCACTTCGATTTTGATTTTTTTTAAAAACTTTTTGTCCCTGCAGTAGCTGGCTCCTGTGACTCCTCTGACTGCTGCTGGCCTTTTTATAGGCCTTGACCTTCTGTTCCTGCTCCTGTGGCTCCTCCGACTGCTGCTGGCCTTTTTATAGGCCTCGACCTCCCGTTCCCAATCCTGTCATGGCTGATCTGATCTTGGCCCTAACTCCACTTCCCTGCTCGCTCTCCATAACCCTTTTCATTCAAAAATGTGTCTACCTCCACCTTAAACATATTCAATGACCCAGCCTCCACAGGTCTCTGGGGCAGAGAATTCCAAAGATTCATGACCCTCAGAGAAGAAATTCCTCCTCATTGAAATGAAAATGAAACACACAAGGAGCTTTCAAATTCATCTCCTGTTCTTCTCGAGGCCAACACATGAAATAGCAGTAAAAATACCCCGCCAACACTGAAACTTCAACCAATTTGTTACTAAATGCTCACAAATATGACTAAAATTGGCTTTTTATTCATTCGTGAGGCAAGGCGGTCATTACTTGTTGAAAGGTTGGTTGCAAGAACACAGAATTAGTATGTAGAAGATCATTTTGTTAACAAATAAATGACTTTATTGACATGGAAAGTGACCCTCGAACGGTGAGCTGCATACTAGTGCCAGCTTGGTGGCTGTTTACCTGTTGACACAGCAAGCATCACTCATTCCGCTTTAAAAATCCGACCTCTTCTGCTCAGTACCATGTGTGTTGCAGCACACCGAATGCTCATTAAGCAAAGGTGCCCTCTCTCCTGTGCTGAATTAAATAAAGGCAATTGCAAAGGTATGAAGACAGAGTTGGCTAAAGTGGACTGGGAAATTAGATTAAAGGATAAATCAGGAGATAAGATTCTGAGGAGGCTTGTCTGGGTAGAGGCTGAGAGGATGTTTCCCCTCACGAGGGAATCTAGAACTGGGGGCATAGTTTCAGAATAAGGGGTCACACATTTAAAACGCAGATGAGGAAGAATTTCTTCTCTCCGAGGGTGTTGAATCTTTGGAATTCAGATTGGAGATAGACAGATTTTTGAACTACAGGGGAGTCGAGGGTTATGGGGAGCGGGCAGGAGAGTCGAATTGAGGGCAAGATCAAATCAGCCATGATCTTATTGAATGGCCTACTCCTGCTCCTATTTCGTATGTTCTTATGTCAGTGAAAAATAAGCACATCTCCACAGGTCTAAATGGGTTTTCAATCTACATCACTCACACTGATCACATATCTCATCCCTCCAATTTTACCAATGTCAACACTTCTGACAGCAACAGAAATGTATTTTGATCTGCATCAGTTGCCTTTGGGCAACAGGGGGATACTCGTCTGGCGAATTGATTAAAAGCTATCATCAAACTTGATTGAGTCCTTGGGTGGATGGATTCGAACATCCAAGATGCTGGAGATGAGATCTCTTGCACAAAGCTATCTCTACTGACAATATGCCAGGTATGATTCCGATTGCTTTGGCTGACTTTCTTTAATTGACTGGGTTATACCGGCTGTGTTGACCCAGTTTAACTCTAAAACCTGGAAGTGCCACATGCACAAGCACGTACTTTCTGCATCATGATAGTGCTCTGACTCTCAGAGGAAGTCGAAGACCCACTCTATGTGGAAGGTCTGGTGAAAGTGCCATTATCAGCAACAGCACAGGACGAGAGGACTCTGTTCCAGGATTTCTGTACTATATTTGCGATCTCAGCGGTATAAAAGTCACAGTACGGCATTAATATTAATGGACCTCAAGACAGAATGCTAATGAATATTTTGAGCCTGGATTCCATTCGGTTTGCATCATGGCAAAAGAGTTCCAATGCAAATTAGAGATCTGTTCTGCCAATCCCACCCGGAGCACAACAATTTTCTTTTACAGTGAACTGCAGAGGGTGATACGCCTGCCTCAAGTGTGGCGCACTGCGCTCCACGAAACAATGGAGGTTTTGCTGCACATATATCACTTTCGAGACAACAACAAAAATCAACATAAATTAACTGGAGTTGAATTCCCCCAAATCCCTTGTTGATTTTGTTGTTGAAATTCCTCCAGTCGACAATTTTGCCAAAAAAACGACATGTGTACAAAATGCAAATAGATTTTTTTTTAAAAACAGGATCCATTTTTTGGCATAACTATGAAAAGGAGGAATTTTGGCCCACTCTGTGATTTATTTTTGATTGACTTCTCAATGAGTCTTCAATGTTTTGGTTCGAAAATGTATCTAAAATATATTTAATGAAACGAATTGGGTAAATGTTTCTATAAATTAGGCAAAGCACTCTCTCAAAGTGGGCATTGACACATTGTTAAACAGCAAATTTCTGGATCAATTGACTAATGGTAGGGCATGTTTAATTTTATTGTCGTAATTAGCTTGAGCAATTACATTAATTATTTGATGAGTACTGGTGCTGATGCCTATGCTTAAATGTGTAACAAGTGATTCTTCGCCAACTTTCCTCATCTGTCCCATTCACAACATCACGGCGCATCAAATCACACCAAATCTCCTTCACACGAAGAGATGAGTATTCAGATTAAATAATGCTGCCTTTTCAAGGAATGTCCTTCACAGAAAACATTAAAATAAAAGTGCGTGAGTCAATTTAATAGGTATGCAATGAAACAGCTCAGCACACTTCAGCGTGTTAGGTAGCTCCTTTATTTGGAATAGAGGAGGTTGAGAGGAGACCTTATTGAGGTGCATAAAATTATGAGGGGCCGAGATAGATTGGATTAGGACGGACCTATTTCCATTAGCAGAGGGGTCAACAACCAGGGGGCATAGATTTAAAGTAATTGGTAGGAGGTTTAGAGGGGATTTGAGAGGAAATTTCTTCACCCAGAGAGTGGTGGAACTCACTGCCTGAAAGGGTGGTAGAAGCAGAAACCCTCACCCCATTTAAAAAGTACTTTGGATGTGCACTTGAAGTGCCGTAACCTACAGGCCTATGGACCAAGAGCTGGAAAGTGAGATTAGGCTGGATAGCTCTTTGGTGGCCGGTGCGGACACTGTTATATATGTAAACTTGTATATATCTTGTACAGCCACCAGAGGGCTCATCCCCTGGAGTCCCAAGAAATCCCACAATCCCTTGGAAGCACAGGTACTTAAGGAGGCCTCACAGGCTGGAGAGGCACTCTGGAGACATGCAAAAGACTACGGTCACACTTTACTTTGAGCTCACAGTATCCAGTCAGACTCTTTATTCATACATAATAACTGGCGACGAGATACAGATGACGAACCCAACGATGCATAGAACAGTGGGCAACCTGGAGAAATTCTCGGAGGGAGATGATTAGGAAATCTTTGTAGAGGGAATCGACCAATACTTCGTGGCCAACGAGCTGGAAGGAGAAGCGAACGCTGCCAAACGAAGGGTGATTCTGGACCCGAAGGAAAGCGTTCTGATGGCGAGGTACCGGTTCTACACCTACAAAAGGTCTGAAGGCCAGGAAGTGGTGAGTTATGTCGCCGAGCTAAGACGTCTTGCAGGACATTGCGAATTTGAAGGACATTTGGAGCACATGCTCAGAGACTTTTTCGGACTTGGTATTGATCATGAAGTGATACTTAGCAAACTTTTGACTGTCGAGACTCCAACCTTGAGTAAGGCCATTGCGATAGCCCAGGCATTCATTGCCACCAGTGACAATACTAAGAAAATCTCTCAGCACACAAGTGCTGCTTCAAGTACTGTGAACAAAGTGATGCTGTTTTCAAATCGCAACGTACAGGGCAGGCCCCACATGCCTGCAGCTGCAGGTCTGCAGATGTCTCAGAGCCCACCATCAAGGGTGATGAATGCAAGGCCATTAACACCTTGTTGGCACTGCGGGGGTGATCATCGTTTCCATTCATACCGCTTCAAAGGGTACGTTTGTAAGGGCTGTGGAACAATGGGACACCTCCAACGTATGTGCAGGCGAGCTGCAAACCACCATGTTGCAGAGGAGGACAGATCCACGGCAGATCATGATGAACCAGAGCCTCAGACCGAGGAGGCAGAGGTATATGGGGTGCACACATTTATCACAAAGTGTCCCCCAATAATGCTGAAGGTTGAACTAAATGGACTCCCGGTGTCAATGGAGCTGGACACAGGCGCGAGCCAGTCCATTATGAGCAAAAAGACTTGCGAAAAATTGTGGTGCAGAAAGGTCTCAAGGCCAGTCTTGACTCCCATTCGCACGAAACTGAGAACTTACACAAAGGAACTGATTCCCGTAATCGGCAGCGCTACTGTAAAGGTCTCCTACGATGGAATGGTGCACAAGCTACCACTCTGGGTGGTATCGGGCGATGGTCCCACGCTGCTCGACAGGAGCTGGCTGGGAAAGAAATACTGGAAATGGGATGACGTCCGAGTGCTCCATGTGCCCAGGTCTTAAACAAGTTCCCTTCTCTCTTCAAACCAGGCATCGGGAAGTTCCAAGGAGCAAAAGTGCAGATCCACCTAATACCGGGGGCGCGACCCACCCTTCACAAGGCGAGAGAGCAATACCATACATGATGAGAGAAAGGGTAGAGATCGAGCTAGACCGGCTGCAAAGAGAGGCATCATTTCGCCGATCGAATTCAACGAGTGGGCCAGTCCGCTTGTTCCTGTCCTCAAAGGAGACGGCACCGTCAGAATCTGTGGTGATTACAAAATAACTATCAATCGTTTCTCCCTGTAGGATCAATACCCACTACCAAAGGCTGATTACCTTTTTGCTACGCTGGCGGAGGAAAGACGGTCACGAAGCTGGACTTGACCTCGGCCTACATGACGCAGGAGCTGGAGGAATCATCGAAGGGCCTCACCTGCATCAACACGCACAAAGGTCTCTTCGCTTATAACAGATGCCCGTTTGGAATTCGATCAGCTGCAGCGATATTCCAGAGAAACATTGAAAGCGCACGGTGGTCTTCCAGGACGACATCTTGGTTACAGGTCGGGACAAAGTTGAGCATCTGCAGAACCTGGAGGAGGTTGTTAGTCGACTCAACCGCGTGGGGCTCAGGTTGAAACACTCGAAGTGCATTTTCCTGGCGCCTGAAGTGGAATTCCTGGGGAGAAGAATTGCGGCGGACGGCATCAGGCCCACCGATTCGAAGACGGAGGCAATCGAGAACGCACCGAGGCCACAGAACGTGACAGAGCTGCGGTCATTTCTAGGACTCCTGAACTACTTTGGTAACTTCTTACCGGGTCTCAGCACACTGTTAGAACCACTGCATGCCTTACTGTGTAAAGGAGATGAATGGGTTTGGGGCAAAAGCCAAGAAAATGCCTTTGTAAAAGCTAGAAAATTGTTATTCTCAAACAAATTGCTTGTGTTGTATAATCCATGTAAGAGTTTGGTACTAGCATGTGATGCGTCGTCGTACGGGATCAGGTGTGTATTGCAAAAAGCTAATGATTCTGGGAAATTGCAACCGGTTGCTTATGCATCCAGAAGTCTGCCTAAGGCTGAGAGAACCTACAGCATGATTGAAAAAGAAGCGTTAGCGTGTGTCTATGGGGTAAAGAAAATGCATCAATATCTGTTTGGGCTAAAATTTGAATTGGAAACTGACCATAAGCCATTAATATCCCTGTTTTCCGAGAGTAAAAGGATAAATACCAACGCATCGGCCCGCATCCAGAGATGGGCGCTCACATTGTCCGCATACAACTACGCCATCCGCCACAGGCCAGGCGCAGAAAACTGTGCCGATGTTCTCAGTAGGCTGCCGTTGCCCGTCACGGGGGTGGAAATGGCACAGCCCGCAGATTTAGTGATGGTTATGGAAGCATTCGAGTGAGCAATCACTCATCACAGCCCGACAGATTAGAACCTGGACGAGCCAGGACCCCTTACTGTCCCGAGTAAAAAATTGTGTGCTTCACGGGAGCTGGTCTAGTGTCCCAGTGGAAATGCAGGAAGAGATAAAGCCGTACCAGTGGCGCAAAGGTGAAATGTCTTTACAGGCAGACTGCCTTCTGTGGGGCAATTGGGTAGTGGTCCCCAAGAAGGGCAGAGACACTTTCATCAGTGATCTCCATCGAAAGTACCCATCCAGGCATCGTAATGATGAAAGCGATAGTCAGACCCCACGTGTGGTGGCCCGGTATCGATGCGGACTTAGAGTCTTGCGTGCACAGATGTAACACATGCTCGCAGTTAAGCAATGCACCCAGGGAGGCGCCACTAAGTTTATGGTCTTGGCCCTCCAAACCGTGGTCCAGGGTCCATGTCGACCATGCAGGCCCGTTTTTGATAAAATGTTCCTTGTAGTTGTAGATGCGTACTCCAAATGGATTGAATGTGAGATAATATCGGCAAGCACGTCAGCTGCCACCACTGAAAGCCTGCGGGCCATGTTTGCCATGCACGGACTACCTGATGTTCTTGTGAGCGACAACAGGCCATGTTTTACCAGTGCCGAGTTCAAAGAGTTCATGACCCGTAATGGGATTAAACATGTTACATCTGCCCCATTCAAACCAGCATCCAATGGTCAGGCAGAGAGAGCAGTGCAAACCATCAAGCAAGGTTTGAAGAGGGTAACTGAAGGCTCACAGCAGACTCGCCTATCCCAAGTCCTGCTTAGCTACCGCACGAGACCCGACTTGCTCAATGGGATTCCACCTGCTGAACTGCTCATGAAAAGGGCACTTAAAACAAGGCTCTCATTAGTTCACCCTGATCTAGATGAACAAGTAGAGAGCAGGCGGCTTCAGCAAAGTGTACATCATGACAGCGCAAATGTGTCACGCGAAATTGAAATCAATGATCCTGTATTTGCATTGAATAATGGACAAGGTCCCAAGTGGCTTCCCGGCACCATTTTGGCCAAAGAGGGGAACAGGGTGTTTCGGGTCAAACTTTCAAATGGACTCATTCACCAGAAACACTTGGACCAAATCAAACTCAGATTCACGGACTATCCCGAGCAACCCACTTTGGACCCTACCTTCTTTGACCCCCCCCCCCCCCCCAACATACACACCAGGGCAATCGACACCGCGGTTGGCCACGAAGCAAAACTCATCACCCGCAGCAGCCCAGCAGGACTCATCACACCAGGCAGCTCAGCAAGGCCAGCTGCACAGCAGACTGGGCCCAACAAACGATTCACCAAAACCAGCATTTGCACCGAGACGATCAACCAGGGAAAGAAAGGCCCCAGATCGTCTCACCTTGTAAATAGTACACTGTTGACCTTGGGGAGGGAGTGTTGTTATGTAAGTAAACTTGTATATACCTTGTACAGCCACCAGAGGGCTCATCCCATGGCGTGCCAAGGGATCCCAAAATCCCTTGGGAGCACAGGTACTTAAGGAGGCCTCACAGGCTGGAGAGGCACTCTGGAGACCTGCAATAAAAGACTGTCACACTTTACTTTGAGCTCACAGTATCCAGTCAGACTTTTTATTCATACATAACAGACACGATGGGCCGAAATGGCCTCCTTCTGTGCTGTAAATTTCTATGATTCTATGAGTCAGTGCAATTGTGCTGCTGCAGCTCAGGGAGTGTAAGCAAACAAAAAGTAACTGAGAATAACTGCATTTCTTGAAATCCGTTTTGCAAATACAAAATTGCAGCTACCTTGCTCTACGATCTTTATCATATGTTAGTTGGGAGCCTGCCAAACAGCACATTACAGTAGTGAAATGCAGTGGGAGGAGAGTTTGAGACCAGAACAGAATGTGTTGGATCTTGCTGCCGTAGACTGTGTTATGGCTGTTGCTGCTCTTGTTCTCCAGTACATCCCTTGGAGAACAACTGGCTGTTCTTCCAGCATGGGGTTAAAGCAAAACAAAAAGTACAACTGGATTGATTTTGTATTCCAAAACTGACTTCAAAAAAAGTCACTTTATTGCAGTTGTGAGGAATACTTTTAGAACCCCAATAAAAAACCCGGGAACTAAAGAACAGGTGGTGGATGGATGGAGAAAGCACAGGAGATACAACTGGCCGACAGCCATGATGTGCAAGGATTCTTCATCGCAGTCAAGGCCACCAACGGTCCAAACTCCCAAGGCCCCACCCCACTGCTGGCCAAGAACAGGGAAACACTCATCAAGGACACCGAGTCAGTCAGGGCCCGCTAGAAGGAGCACTTCGAATATCTCCTCAATCGAGATTCTGCCTTTGACTCGCGTGTTCTCGACTCCATCCCGCAGTATGTGACCCGCCACCACCTCAGTGAAGCCCCAACGTTGCACGAGGCAGGAAAAGCCATAAAACAGCTCAAGAACAACAATGCTACAGGAGCGGATGGAATCCCTGCTGAGGCATTAAAGTATGGCGGAGAGACACTGTTGGCGTGGATACATGACCTCATCTCTCTCATCTGGAGGGAGGAGAGCATGCCGGGAGATCTCAGAGATGCAGTGATTGGGACCATCTTTAAAAAGGGGCACGTCTGACTGCGGCAACTACAGAGGAATCTCCCTGCTATCAGCCACTGGGAAAGTTGTCGCGAGAGTCCTCCTCAACCGTCTTCTCCCTGTGGCCGAGGAGCTCCTCCCGGAGTCACAGTGCGGATTTCGTCCCCTACGGGGCACAACGGACATGATCTTTGCAGTGCGACAGCTGCAGGAAAAATGCAGGGAGCAGCACCAGCCATTATACATGGCCTTCTTCGACCTTACAAAGGCCTTTGACACTGTCAACCGTGAGGGTTTCTATGGAGCGGCCTCAGTTTTGGATGGCCCCAAAAATTCGTCAACATCCTCCGCCTGCTCCACGATGACATGCAGGCCGTGAGCCTGACCAACGGATCCATTACAGCCCAATCCACGTTCAGACCAGGGTCAAACATGGCTGTGTCATCACCCCAACCCTCTTCTCAATCTTCCTCGCTGCCATACTCCACCTCACAGTCAACAAGCTCCCCGCTGGAGTGGAACTAAACGACAGAACCAGAGGGAAGCTGTTCAACCTTCACCGTCTCCAGGCCAGGTCCAAGACCACTCCAACCTCTGTCTTCGAGCTACAGTATGCGGACGACGCCTGCATCTGCGCACATACAGAGGCTGAATGCAAGGACATAGTCGACGTATTTACTGAGGCGCACGAAAGCATGGGCCTTATGCTAGACATCCGTAAAACAAAAGGTCCTCCACCAGCTTGTCCTCGCCGCACAGCACTGACCACCAGTCATCAAGATCCACGGCACGGCCCCAGACAACGTGGACCATTTCCCATACCTCAGGAGCCTTTTATCAACAAAAGCAGACATTAATGAAGAGATTCAATGCTGCCTCCAGTGCACCAGCGCAGCCTTCGGCCACCTGAGGAAAAGAGTGTTCGAAGACTAGGCCCTCAAATCTACCACCAAGCTCATGGTCTGCAGGGCTGTAGTAATACCCGCCCTCCTTTATGATTCAGAGACATGGAGCATGTACAGGAGACACCTCAAGTCGCTGGAGAAATACCACCAACAATGCCTGCGCAAGATCCTACAAATCTCCTGGGAGGACAGACGCATCAACATTAGTGTCCTTGTCCAGGCCAACATCCCCAGCATTGAAGCACTGACCACACTTGATCAACTCCGCTGGGCAGGCCACATTGTCCACATGCCAGACACGAGACTCCCAAAGCAAGCACTCTACTCGGAACTCCTTCATGGCAAACGAGCCAAAGGTGGACAGAGGAAACGTTACAAGGACACGCTCAAAGCCTCCCTGATAAAGTGCAACATCCCCACCGACACTAGGAGTCCCTGGCCAAAGACCGCCCTAAGTGGAGTAAGTGCATCCGGGAGGGCACTGAACGCCTCGAGTCTCATCCCCGAGTGCATGCAGAAAACAAGCGCAGGCAACGGAAAGAACGTGCGGCAAACCTGTCCCACCCTCCCTTACCCTCAACGATTGTCTGTCCCACCTGTGACAGGGACTGTGGGTCTCATATTGGACTGTTTAATCACCTAAGGACTTATTCTAAGAGTGGAAGCAAGTCTTCCTCGATTCTGAGGTGCTGTCTATGATGATAATGATGATGAGAATTATTTTGAAGATACAGAAAATTCATATAAAAGTGACTATTGGAAGGTTCAGAGAAGATTCACGAGGTTGATTCTTGAGATGAAGGGGTTGTCTTATGAAGAAAGGTTGAGCAGGTTGGGCCTATATTCATTAACGTTTAGAAGAATGAGAGGGTATCTTATTGAAATGTATAAGATTCTGAGGAGCCTTGACAGGGTAGATGCAGAGAGGATGTTTCCCCTCATGGGGAAACTAGGGAGCATAGTTCCAGAATATGGGGTTGCCCATTTAAAATGGAAATGAGGAGGAATTTTTTCTCTCAGAGGGTCATGAACCTTTGGAATTCTCTATCCCAGAGAACTGTGGTGGCTGGGTCATTGAATATATTTAAGGTGGAGATTGACAGATTTTTGAATGATAAGGGAGTCAAGGGTTATGGGGAGTGGGCAGGAAAGTGGAGTTGAGGCCAAGATCAGATCAGCCATGATCTTATTGAATGGTGGAGCAGGCTCGAGGAGCCAAATGGTCTACTCCTGCTCCTATTTCTTATGTTCTTTTGGAAGGAGCATGAGGAAAATAGAAAATGTAGTTAAATGACAGCAAGCAGGAGCTTGCTGTCATTTATCACTCAGTATGTAAAGAACTGGAGTTTTAAAGATTAGATAGTCATTTAAGGGACAGGATGTCCAGAAATATTTTCGGGCATCAGGAAATGGCAGATGTACACGTACTAGTGCCAGATTTTGCTCGCATTAGCAGAGAGACCGAAAAGAATTATGAAAAAAAATTCTGACAGGCTTAACTCCCAGTTTAATTGCCAAAGGTTTTCACAAAATCAAAAATGTGCAGTTAGGGACAGGGTAACTAAATGTTCATTGTATTAAAGTTGTACATAATCTGAAGATGTGTATTTAGAATAATATGTAAAAAGACTCTTCCTCACCCTGTTGCCAATAAAGATTGTCAAAAAAATGCTACTTGATTTATATACTACATTCAAAAACAGGTTTTTGACTGCTGATAGGAAGATTTGTTTTGTTTTAATAAAACATAAAATAAAGTTAATCTTATTACTTTTTAAATACTGTTCTTACGGGGAATAACTAGGGAAAGATTTTCAAAGTGCAACTGCATTACTGATTATGTACTGCTAATGAGCACTGAGCTCCTTGCTGAAGGAGCAATGCATGGCAGGGATTCACCAGATCATCATTAGCTTTCCCAGCAGCATCCTGCCACCCAGCAGTGCACTCTCAGGTAAATGAGCTACCCCAGGAAGCTGAAGATGGTGACCAGCCCCAACTGATTCAAACTGACTTTGAACCAAGGCACTTGAAAGTCATGATGCAACATGAAATTGACAAGTCGACAGTTGCAGGATTGCTTGGAATCTTGCTACCTGAGTGGCTGAACGGCCCTGATTCAAATACAATGCTGAATGGGTTTAATTTCCAGAGCTATCAATTACCATCCTGTACAAAAGCAAAATACTGTGGATGCTGGAATCTGAAATAACAACAGAAAATGCTGGAAATCTCAGCGGGTCTGACGAAGGGTCATCGACCTGAAACATTAACTCTGTTTTTCTCTCCACAGATGCTGCCTGACCCGCTGAGATTTCCAGAATTACCAATCCTGTCTTATGTTTCAGATGACTTCATAGGCCCTCATTTGCGTATGTTCATGCTCTTGAAACGCAGCACAAGAATACAACAGACTATCCCCAATCGAAGAATTGACATTGACATACTAGTTCAATGAAAAGTGTTCACAAATCTGCAATGTATTAAAACCAAGATGTATGTGCACTGTGCTTGATGAGTATATGTGCCGTATACACTTGTCACCTCAATAGGAACTCCCAATGTAAATTTTAAAATGTCAAAGTCTCATGTGTCATCATTTTTGACAGCCGTCACATTTAATCAAAATAAATACCCAAACAGAAAGGATCATAGGATTAGGAGGACAATGCAACCAACGCAAAGATTATATATAATTAAGTAAGACAGTCAACCTTTCCAAAAAGAAAAATAATTTAAAAAAACACTCAACAAATCCCTTTTAGTCACAGCATAAATGTGGATGGGGACAGCCATTCAGCCCATCGCACAGTTCATCCATCCTGAAAGATCCCTGTAGCAGCAACTTATTTTTCTCAAAGGATTCCAATGGTTTTTTCCTCTGCAACTCTCTCTGAAAGTCTATTCCATCTCTGGACCTGAGTGCCTCCCTGCTTGTCTGCAAGAGTATTGGCATGGAAGCGTAATGGAAGCACTCTCTCCAAAACAACAGACTGGGAAAACAT
Source organism: Pristiophorus japonicus (assembly GCF_044704955.1). Classification (NCBI taxonomy): domain Eukaryota; kingdom Metazoa; phylum Chordata; class Chondrichthyes; family Pristiophoridae; genus Pristiophorus; species Pristiophorus japonicus. The sequence goes on along the minus strand of NC_091977.1, from coordinate 264,228,654 downwards.
CAATCCAATTCACATTTCGTCTAATGCTGAAGTATTTTAGGAAGTAACTAATGAAATTGGTGATATTTGTACAAGTACAGTGTCCTTACGGAATCACCCACATGAAGCAAATGCAACATCTATTTCTTTTAAAAGAAAATAGAAAGATAACCTTGTGAAATAAGGTGGTGGGGGCTAAGGGCAATAGAGGAAGGAAATAAAAAAAGTAAAGAAAGAAAGATAGTTCGGCTATAGTATTTTATAGAGTTACAGGGGGAGGAAGAAAAGAAATTGTAGGATAAAGTATTATGTCACATTTGTCACAAATGTCCCAAAGTGGTGTTGAAAACAATATGAATGAAATAAGCATTGGTTACAGGAAATAACATGGGAAGGACTCAGAGCACTCAGATAACTCAATATAACCATCAGTCCAATGTGAGATAGCAGTGGCGACAACAAACAAGATGTTTGGGTGAAAAGCCAGAGTTGTGGAGCATAAAATCCAGGAAGTGATAATGAGCTTGTGCAATTCATTGGTTGGGCCTTACCTGGATTATTGTGCACAATTCTGGTTGTGGTGCTACAGTGGGGACACCGGAGAGAATACAGCAGGAAGCAACTAAATTGTCACTTTGGATCTGGCACCTGAGCAATAAGGGAGGCCAATGGAAACTGAGAAGGTTTACACTGAGAAAAGAAGAGTGGAGATCTTATTGAGGTACAGGTATTCAAGTTTCTAAGGGGCACAGATAAATTGAATGCTACTAATATGTTTGACTTGTCATAAACTCTACTACAAAGAGGCACAGACTCTAGGTCCAAAGGGAAAAGGTGAACAGTAAGTTTACATTTACAAAGAGGGAACAGACTGCCCAGAAAAACAGCGAAGCAGATGGCACAGGTAAATTTAAGAGGGAACTAAATAGGCAGAGAAAACAATTGAAGGGTATGAGTGATTGAGTAGTATATGCTATTGATGTAAACTTGCAGACCGGCGATTTAGACCGCAATGATATCCAGCATTCCTGAACATTGGTAACTCCCACTCAGTGGATTGCTCTTGGCGTTCCTCATCCAACAACCTGGTGAAAAGCAAACTCTGGTCCATACGTCCACCCAAACCAGCCAGGGTTTGAGAAGTCAATTGTTTACAATCTTACTCAGCTTCATTTGACCAGCAACATGTTCAGAACATGCGCTGGCGACAAGCAACCTCGTCTACTGTCAGTGACTTTCAGAAAATAAAAGAAAGAAAGACTTGCATTTATATAGCACCTTTCATGACCTCAAGTTGTCTCAAAGCACTTTACAGCCAATAAAGTACTTTTGGAGTATAGTCACTGTTGTAATGTGGGAAACACGACAGCCAACTTGCCACAGCCAACTCCCACAAACAGCAATGTGATAATGACCAGATAATTGTTTTTTGTTATGTTGATTGAGAGATAAATATTGGCTAGGACACCAGGGATAACTCTCCTGCTCTTCTTCGAAATAATGCCATGGGATCTTTTATGTTCACCTGAGGGGGCAAACCTGGCCTCGCTTTAACCTCTCATCCGAAACACAGCACCTCCGACAGTGCAGCACTCCCTCAGCCCGGCACTGCAAATGTCAGCTTAGATTTATGTGCTCAAGTCCCTGGAGTGGAACTTGAACCCACAACCTTCTGACTCAGAGGCAAGTGTGCTACCCACTACCCACTATCCACTGTCAGTGCATCTCAGAAAATGGCAGGCACATTACCAACATTGTTCTTTTCAAATATGTTAGTGGCAAGCGGAGTCCCTCATCGCTGGCTCACACTCAGAACATTTAGGCCATCAGCTTGTCTTCTAAAGCCCTATTTCAGGAAGATGCTTCCAAGATCATTGCTCCTTTTATCATCACTATGCAATGATGTAGTGAAGCAACACCTATGCATCTGGGTGGAGAATGTTCCAACTGGATCAGAAACTGAAATTTGTTTTTTTACTTTGAGCGGTGGGTTCTCTGCTGCAGTGACGTCAATCGAAGACACAACTGGATTAGAACAGCACATAGGAACTTAATGGAGAGCTGGAATCTCGACAAATGCATCGGTTTTCATTCTAATCAGGCTCTATGAATGAACTACTGTTTTATTTAAAGCTGTTTACCATTGATATCTGAAATATTTCCAAATATTGTTCCAAATGGAGAGTTATTTTACAAGGGGAGGGTTGACGCCATCAACTGCTGCCAGAGACTTTCTGCTATGAGTGTTGAGGATGAGAAGCACTGTGCTTTGATTAAGACTCGCTCCAAAACTGGGTCCTGTTAATGCCAAGCCTGCCCAATGCATTACTGCTGTTATTCCAGAGTCACCTCTGCAGTTCTATTTAGTCGGAGGTGTACATGCCTTTGGCTATGCTCAATTCAATTACTCAATCCACAACACCAGCGCAAGCAGAAAAATAGGAACAATTTTCCTTCCTCCTAAACAGACATTCTGATGCTTAACAGGCTTGTTTTCACAAGAAATGGAAACAAGCTTTTTTACTGTTATTAGCACAAGCGGCACCCTGGTCTTGAGCTAAAAGGGTCTTTCAGTCACCTCCAGCCCACTTCGAAGAAATGGAATCAGCACAAATAAGCAAAAGATCTGACAAAATGAAATAAGTCACAGCAGAGCTTTCATCCAGAATACTGTGCATCAATGTGAATGCATAGGTATTGCCTTAAGCAGTAATGGACTCACGTATACACTGCACACGCTGTTTTTGCCAAACTAACGACAGAGGTGGACAGCACGGCAGCAAGATTTCAGGAAGGGGCCAAAGGATAACATTACAGCAGAGGAAAAATTCAACAACACAACGGCTGAGACCAGGATGACAATCAAAGCTCCTCCCTTCCTTTCTGTGACCCTCCTTTTTCCATCCCATAACAAACAGCGTGTGCTGGGCATGTTGGGATGTATTCTCACCATCAAATGAGTTGCAACAAGAACACATTCATGCTCAGTGACCCTTTAGAGAACAGCAGTCACTTCTCACGGTTATAATGTAGTCACGTCATCAGTTGACCTCTACTGGGGCCCAACATATTACATATTGGATTATTTTCTGATAAACAAATAAATCACAGCAGATTTTAAATAGCGATATTACAAAATAGATATCCTTAATATCAACTGCAAAGGTCAAGGTGTAATCTCAAGTAATCAGTTTCATGTTTATGAATTAACCCTTTACCCCCTTTTTCTATTGTTGGAAATGTTTCTTGGCAAGGTTAAATGCTTTTATTAAAGGTATAAGCAAGGCTGGAAGACTTAAAATGAAGAGACATTTTTTGAAGCTTGCAATTAGCGCTGGGCTATTATACTAAGAGCAGCACTCTTGGCAGAAAATCTGTGGCAATGGGAGTGCAGATGGCCCCACAGACCAGTGAATGCATCGCAATGCAAAGTGCATATGGTTACTGCACTGTGCGCCCATACAGAGAAAGCTTCTTCAGCAGGTTTTTGGCTAACCATTTCCAACAAACGGTAAGTAGGTATTAATTTTAGGTTATATTGGTTTTGACGGCTGATGCCGCAGTCTCGGGGTTCTGCAGCCTTCAATTTCATCTTCCCTTTTATGACAGTCAGAAGGAAAACAGCAATTCTGCTGAGCTGCAGCAACCTGCTGTTCACTCAAGAGCCAATGCCAGGGTGGTGGAGTTAGGACCGTCATGCGAACAACAGCCACAATGTTAATCCTTAGTTTCTCACATTAGCAACAAAATAAAAGGACAAAGGAGGACAGATCACAAAACAAAAACCGAGTCTTAAAATATGGTACTGCATTTACTAACACAATGACAGAAGCTGCTTCCAAGTTACAGCAAAACAAGTCTTTATTCCTATTATTTTATGTTATTTTTTGCAGTCTTTCACGGTGAAATTTCACACTGCTGTAAGTAAAGACTGCACGCACTCAGGTAAAATTATTGACTCCAACTGCAAGCCGTCAATCCACAGAAAAGATTGGCAACAGGTCGGAATACAGAATCCGAGGACAAATCATCCAAAGTCACTGCCAACCTGGGTCTCATTCTGCAAGGAGAATTCATCCCAAGCAAGGTTTTTGAGAAAGATAGATCTAAATATTTGAATCTTTTATAGATTTGTAAACATTAAAGTCCATGTAATTAATTAAAACATATTGCACACTTCAGTTAGGTGGATAGACTGGGCCTGTTCTCCTTAGAGCAGAAAAGGTTGAGAGGAGATTTGATGGAGGTGTTCAAAATCATGAGGGATCAGGACAGAGTAGATAGAGAGAAACTTTTCCCATTGGCGGAAGAGTCGAGAACCAGAGGACACAGATTTAAGATGCTTGGCAGAAGAACCAAAGGCGCCACGAGGCAAAAAACATCTTTTACGCAGCGAGTGATAAGGATCTGGATTGCACTGACTGAAAGGGTGGTGCAGGCAGACTCAATCCTGGCTTTCAAAAGGGAATTGGGTATGTACATGAAGGAAAAAAATTGCAGGGCTACAGGGAAAGAGCGGGAGAGTAGAACTAGCTGAAGTGCTCTTGCAGAGAGCCGGCAGGGGTTCGACGGGCCGAATGGCCTCCTTCTGTGCTGTAACCATTCTGCGATTCTATGAATGGAATAGCCCTGGGTTTATTGCATTTATAAAAAATTACCAAATTAAGGTGTGAAATTTGCCCCCAATATTCATGCTGCATTGTATGATATTATTAGATATCATACCATCCTATAACAGGACGGTATCATAGCCAGCAGTTTCATGCACACAGCGGAAACTGAAAGCATACGAGCTTATGACGAGAAACAATGAAAATATGCACAGTAGTCAGATTTCTGATGCAGACTCAACGTCCAACTGTGCAAAGAAAAAAAATGGCAGCGAGATCTAAAGATAGGCGCAAATGTCCCTGCAGACCTTCTGTTCGAAGAACCTTTGGATAAGTTTATGATGAGGTTCTGCACGGGCCTGAGCAGGGGAGGGAGAAGGAGATAACAGATGACCCTGCAAAATTAGGTCATTCTGATGCTCGAACTGGACTTACCCTCAGCGTCAGCACATAGTAGGAAGCACAGGAACACCACCAGTGGCCTGATTTTATGCATCATCTGACAGCTTGGCACCAGCAGCCTTTGGCAGCCTCGTTCTCACTGTCTTACAAGCTGCTGCAAGTAAGTGCAGTCTGAAACTATAGATGCTGTGTGTTCAGAACCTGCAAAAACACAAAAACAAAACAAAAGAAACGGAATGAGACACTTTGCAAAATTCTGTCACATTTCTAGAGCATTTAATCATTTAAATCTGGTCGCTAATCAGTGCGGGTACAACAGCCAGCATTGCCGAAACATACACAGAGAACAGATTAAAAAGGACATTATACCATGAAAATCATCATTCCACTGGAGGAGTCTTTGTAGCTTATAGGCAGCCATCATGAAAAGTAAAGCGAAAACAAAAAGAAAAGAAAAGAAAATCCTGATCAGCTCGTGTAACTCCAATTCCTCAGCCAGTCTCCATGTTCATCTATCTGTGGAATCCTCCAAACCGAAGGGACCAAGCACGGAGGTACCCAACACACAAGGGCTCGCTTCCCCCGCCCCCACCATCATACAACAGTAAGTGACAAGTGAAGTCGAATCCCGTCACCCTCAATCTGCATCTTAAACAGCCATCCTCAACAGCCAGGTGCTTCTTAACATTCTCAGTTCCATTTGCAGTGTAGGTAACATCGAAAACACACACAAGAGGGAGGAGACTTGAGAGTGAAGTGTGCAATCGGCACTGATGGGGGTGGTGAACTGGTGCCAGCATCCCCACGTAGCAAGCAGAGTGTTGCTTCTGTTATTGACGTAGCAATATCATGTCCCCGAATTAATGTTGAACGCGTTTTACGATGACATGTCACCTCCAATACACAAATAAATTTTTCATGTTCAATTTTCAAGATGTTATTCTAAAGAGTCAGCAGCATGACGGCGGTTTGCTTAAATAACGGGACAGACTGCGAGGCAGAAACTGCAACTGACATTGTACCAACAACAGAGACACTACATCATAGCAAATGTGCCAGCCTGCTGTCACTGACCCATCACCTCTCTGAAGTAGAACGGTAATCAAATGTTTTCAAGTGAATCATTATCTAATTATCTCTGATCAGATCAGTTTCACACTGACAGCAACTTTTTTTTTAAAACTGTGTAGATGCAGAGAAACTTTTTAGTGGAGTTTCGGAGCCGGAGAGGCACTTGTCCCCACATACAATCAGCTACTTTCTTTTTTAATAAACTGCAACCATCATATTGCAGGAAACAGAAAGGGAAGGTGTAATACAGAATGATATTGGAAACGCACTGTCGAGAAAAGTTATTATGACCATCTAATACCGTGCATAATCGAGAATTTTAGCTATGAGGAAAGATTGGATAGGCTGTGATTGTTTTCTTTGAAACAGAGGAGGCTGAGGGGAGACCTTATTGAGGTCTATAAAATTATGAGGGGCTTAGATAGAGTGGATAGGAAGGACCTATTTCCCATAGCAGAGGGGTCAATAAGCAGGGGACATAGAGTTAAAGTAATTGGTCGAAGGTTTGAAGGGAATTTGAGGGGAATATTTTTCACCCAGAGGATGGTGAGGATTTGGAACTCACTGCCTGAAAGGGTGGTAGAGGCAGAAACCCTCACCATATTTAAAAAGTACTTGGATGTGCACTTGAAGTGCAATAACCTACAGGGCTATGAACCAAGAATTGGAAAGTGGGATTAGGCTGGACAGCTTTTTGTCGGCTGGCACGGACACGATGGGCTGAAATGGCCTCCTTCCGTGCTGTACATTTCTATGATTCTATGATAATCCTACATCGACATAGGAAAGGCAATGTTTCATTTTAATACAATGCAATGGTTAGCTAGACAGATAGATAATGTAGAGCATGGGAAAAAGATGTAGAATGAAAAAGAGGAAAGCGAGTGCAGCAAAATAGAGGAAGGAAAGATAAGAAATGAGAGAGTGGGAGAGTTAGCGAGTCTTACAGAACTATTTCAAACTAGCGGTTTCTCTGCACAGTTACCGAGACTGCTGCAGTTCAATCTCAAATAACATGCGTCTTCAATGTACCCCTCTCATTTTTCCTTTCGGTGTTTTTTTAAAATTCATTCATGGGATGTGGGCATCACTGGCAAGGCCAGCATTTATTGCCCATCCCTAACTGCCCTTGAGAATGTGGTGGTGAGCCGCCGCCTTGAACCACTGCCGTCCGTGTGGTGAAGATATTTCCACAGTGCTGTTTGGGAGGGAGTTCCAGGATTTTGATCCAGCGACGACGAAGGAACAGCGATATATTTCCAAGTCAGGATGGTGTGTGACTTGGAGGGGAACTTGCAGGTGATGGTGTTCCCATGCACCTGCTGCCCTTGTCCTTCTAGGTGGTAGAGGCCGCGGGTTTGGGAGGTGCTGCTGAAGAAGCCTTGGCAAGTTGCTGCAGTGCATCTTGTAGATGGTACACACTGCAGCCACGGTACACCGGTGGTGGAGGCAGTGAATGTTTAAGGTGGTGGATGGGGTGCCAATCAAGTGGGTTGCTTTGTGCTGGATGGTGTTGAGCTTCTTGAGTGTTGTTGTAGCTGCACTCATCCAGGCAAGTGGAGAGTATTCCATCACTCTCGTGATTTGTGCCTTGCAGATGGTGGAAAGGTTTTGGGGAGTCAGGAGGTGAGACACTTGCCGCAGAATACCCAGCCTCTGACTTGCTATTGTTGTGTGCGATCTCTCTTTAAAATTTGCCATGCGGTCCCTTTTCCAGCAGCAGCTGGTGAGCGGACAGCGCGGGACCTTCCGATTGGTGCGCGGTCCCACAACTTCGGGGGTCTGCACAATGTCCCTTTTTAAACAACATCCTAATTCTAATTCTGTCAATGCAGCTTAACTCGCAACAAACCAACTTGTGACCTCTGCGAATTATGATGAGGCTATCCTCACTTGTGAATTATTAATTTACAGATTTCCATATTTTCACATGTTTTTGGAGGATTTCTGCATAAAACATTATGGCCCCGATTTAAACTGGAGGCCAGTTTCTGGCGGGTGAGTTTTGATGTCATTTTAAAGCTCGCCTGTTCTGGGGAGGAAAATAAAGAGGACCGGTGCATTTTAACTCTTGGCCCTCATTAGTATTCCCAATCCTCTCGGAATGACCAGGAGTTTCCTGGAATTGGGGGTTCCTATCCCGAGCACTGTCTTCAGCAGCTTGGGAGATCAGCAAATGTATACAGGGTAAGAATCTATCATTATGATTCAGTGTGAGGAATAGTCAAGATCATTATTACTTCCTATGGTCACTTTTTTTGTAATGTAATGGAAGAAACAGTTAATATGAGATAACTTTATTTCACTTGATAGATTTTTATCCTCTTTCGGGAAGATACTCGTTTCCAAAAGCAGACCCAGGAACCCTAAGATCAGGACAGGACTTCCATCCAGTTACAGCAGAATTAATTTGGTTCCTACAGAAATGTCCCAAGAAGGTATCAAAACACCAAGAAGCAGGAAGAGGAGGGAACGGGGCAGGAAGAGGAGGGCACAGGGGCAGGAAGAGGCAGGCACGGGGGGCAGGAAGAGGAGGGCACGGGGGGGAAGGAAGAGGAGGACACGGGGGGAAGGAAGAGGAGGGCGCGGGGGGGAAGGAAGAGGAGGGCCCGGGGGCAGGAAGAGGAGGGCCCGGGTGCAGGAAGAGGAGGGCCCGGGTGCAGGAAGAGGAGGGCGCGGGGGCAGGAAGAGGAGGGCACGGGTGCAGGAAGAGGAGGGCGCGGGGGCAGGAAGAGGAGGAATTGTAGAATAAATTAGGGAGTTAGCAAATAAAGAACAGGGGGAGCAGGAAAACAGGGAGCTGGAAGTTATGGACACAGGGAGCAAGAACAAAAGAGCACGGAGCAGGAAGAGGTCAACACAAGAGAGAAGAGGTTGTTCGTTGTCTTTATTAAGAGTGTCAGTGTTAATGAATGGAGGAATGGCATTTATGAATAGAGTGGTGATCGGCAGTGCAACCTATTAAAAAGGAGGATCTGTGACACTGACTTCAATTAAAGCAAAATGTTGCTTTTGCTTGTCCAGTTTTTTCTTTCATCTCATCACTGCTATTGTTCAGTCGATGACAGTAGGATCATTTTCTCTTGTCATTATAACTAAATTCATGAAGCTTATAACAGTTCACCAAGACTTTCATATTAAAAGCCAGAAGAGTTAAAATTGCTTGTGCTGCTTAGATGAGCTTAGCATTTCCTGGAGAATTACTAGAATTGAAGATATTTAACACTTGGGATGTAAGCTCCTGTTGTGATGTCGCTGCCAACTGTGGATTAGGGTCACTGGCCCCTGAAGAGAATTTTCACCTTGGTTGGGGAGCTTTGTTTGGGAAACATTTAGCAATTTGGATTAGGCTCTACAGATGATTACTTGCAAGGTTGGTGGCCTGTTTCTCATAGTTGACCCCAGTTTATTCTCGCTCTTGAGCTGTGTAGCACACAGGTTAAAACAGCATGAGCTTCAGTGAGACAGCAAGTATTCAAAAGCGCTATTGAAGAGGTCAAGTGTTGAACACAGTCCTCGCTACTATTACTTTCACTGCCGACTGTGTGAAATATCATATTTTATTTTACTGACAAAGTGTCAGACCCAAATGGTTCACAATAAGTTGATGCATGATTACAAGATTCAAATGATTACAAGATTCAAATAATTACAGAAACAACCAGAATGTACTTGAAATCATTACACCAGACCAAACAGAGAGCGGTGTGCAATTTATTTGGCCACAGGAAAGACATATACTGACTTTATATTTGAAGGTTATGTCATGGTGGTTTGTGGGGTGGGAGGATAATTTCCTCTGCTTGCTATGTGTTGGCAACATCATAAACATAGCAAGAATATTTATTTTGTTCGCTATTCCTGACAAAATAGTAAACAAGTTTGAAGAGAACATGTTCACCTGTTCATAATCAGAAAACAGCAGGAACATTCCTAATATATAATGACCAGAAGAAATCTTGCCCCCTTCCCCCAAATCTCAAAATCTAATAAGATCTAAAAGTTGATCTAAAATAAGCCATGCAACATAAACTACCTGTATTTAATTCTCCATGGAGCTGAAACTTAAAATATAGCAATTTATATCTCCATCTTGTCAGTCACATACTTTCTATCATAACTTACACAGTATCTAACTTCAATTTCATGGTTTTAACTTATCCTATTTAATGCATCACTTAGAAGGGCATTTACGTGGGGACCATGTGGTCCCTTACGAAATATTTCCCTTTTCTGTTTGTGATTTCGCTCCTGTCGCCATCCCTCGCTTTTTTTTGGTTCCTGCATCCATCCCATCCCACTTTCTGATGACCAAGAGAGCAGGGAGCAAATCTGCTGTCGATCTCGATCAGCTTTGCTCTCGAGTCAATCATATGGGCTGCACAAACAGTTTTGCAGACTGACTCACCCTCTAATTTCCCTTCACTGCCTTTGGAAAGGGCCAAACAATCACTCCCAATTGATTGCTCCCCATGGCAACTCTGAAAAAACTAGAGGGGAGAAGCCACAAGTACCACTCTTTAATACCACTCCTAGTTACCAGCAGCACTGAAATCCAGCTCTCCATGTTAATCAGACTTATACTGCAGGGTTTGTCCATGACAAAAATCATATTCAGCTTTGTACAGAAGATACAGATGGAGACACACGAGACAGCCCTCAAGTGGGCTGACTCCAGCTGCAAAGTGAGTTCTGACGAGTGACAAATAATTCAAATCCTAACCTATTTGGTAATGTATTCTGTTTATGCCATGTTAGAAGTAAACTGAAAGTTAAAAAAAACATTTTGAATGAAAATAATGACTGTCAAATGAATTGGTGATGTCACAGTGAAACTTTTTCAGCAGAGTCCTTTTGTTTAAAGAAAAGATTGTACTCATCAAGGTGAGCGATGTTGGTGCTGCGGGGGGCAGAACTCTTCCCTTTTCAGAGACCCAGGTCAGGTATAGCAAAGCCAGATGCAGAGTAAAGCTCGCTTTAATCTGTCCCAACCCCCAACTACATCAGCGTGACATCTTTTCCTATTTTCCCGATCAGCTTCTCTGAGTGAGATTGCCACGAACTGCCAAATTAGAGAATATTTTGTGCTTTGGGCCCCAAGCCCGCTTGAAACTGGATTGTCACTGCCCATATTCATTTCATGTTAAAACCCTGACGAACCACAGACAGGAGAGATTTCATGGCATCAGTCAGGGCCAGATTTGAACCCAGAAGTGAACGGCCAATGTATAACATAGGAACATGGGAAATAGGAACAGGAGTAGGCCATACGGCTCCTCGGGCCTGCTCCGCCATTCAATAAGATTATGGCCGATCTGATCTTGGGTTCAGCTCCACTTCCCTGCCCGCTCCCATAACCCTTCACTCCCTTATCATTCAACAATCTGTCTATCTCCACCTTAAATATATTCAATGACCCAGCCTCCACAGCTCTCTCAGGTAGAGAATTCCAAAGATTCACGACCCTCAGGGAAGAAATTCCTTCTCATTTCCATTTTAAATTGGCGACACCTTATTCTGAAACTATGCCCCTAGTTCTAGATTCTCCAATGAGGGGAAACATCCTCTCTACATTTACCCTGTCCAGCCCCCTCAGAATCTTATACGTTTCAATAAGATCACCTCTCATTCTTCTAAACTCCAATGAGTATAGGCCCAACCTGCTCAATCTTTCTTCATAAGACAACCCCTTCATCTCAGGAATCAACCTTGTGAACCTTCTCTGAACTGCCTCCAATGCAAGTATATCCCTCCTTAAACAAGGAGACCAAAACTGTACGCAGTACTCCAGGTGTGGTCTCACCAACATCCTGTACGGTTGTAGCAGGACTACTTTTATACTCCATCCCCCTTGAAATAAAGGCCAACATTCCATTTATCTTCCTAATTACTTGCTGTACCTGCATACTAACTTTTTGTGGTTCATGTACAAGGAACCCCAGGGCCCTCTGTACCGCAGCATTTTGTAATCTCTCCCCATTTAAATAATAATTAGCTTTTTTATTTTTCCTACCAAAGTGGATAACCTCACATTTTCCCACATTATACTCCATCTGCCAAATTTTTGTCCACGGGCTCAAATTTGGCCAGTACAGATTTCTGGCGCACTCACCGGAGGTGCACCGCTTTTGTAGAACTCCAAGGGCGCCAAACATCTTCGGGCTGAGTTTGGCCGCTCCCCAGCCTCTCCTCCATGGTGGCGTAACGTGACAACTGGATTCAGGGGCAGAGCCAAGTCCCGCTGCTGAAAACAGTACTAGAGTGTGTGCGCATGTGCAGTAGCTCCCAGCCCCCAGAATCTGAGAGCATGTGATGTAGGCTGTGTGGGAGGGAGCGACGCTCGCCGCCCCTATCCCGGACTGAGGGCTACAAGAGGCAGGTTGGTGGGGGGGAAGAGTTTTGATCGGGGGGGGGGGGGGGGGGGGGGTGCTGGGTGGGAAGAGCTATGTGGGGGGAGGGGGAAGAGTTTTGATGGGGGGGGGGCGGGGGGAGTGAGTTTTGATCCAGCGGTGGGGGTGGGGGGTGGGGGGGAAGAGATTGTCAAAGATTTTCCAGTACTTTAATATCTAGCTATCTTTTCTAAAAATATACTCAGTTTAATCAGGCTGGTAGCATCTACATCCTTCCAGTCTCGCTGCTTGGGATTTGAAAAAAAAAATAGCATTCCTACCATAACACTGTCATTTGGAGGCTACCTGCGCTGATCTCTTAATTCACCACAGGGGTTTTTCAGAACGTACAAAAGTGGCCACTTACTCTGGCCTAACTTAGTTTGGAGTAAGTTTTAACTGGCTAAACTTGCTTAAATGGCCAAAACAGGCGTAAGTGGCTGGTAACGCCCCCTTTTGAAAAAAAACTGTACTAAAAAAAAACCTAACTAACACACTTACACTGGAGCAACTTAAATGGGGAGAATTGCGATTTTTAAGTTACTCCAAAAAAATCTAGTTGCTCCAAAAAAAACGGAGCAACTCCTGTGGAAACTTGGGCCCTATATCCCTTTGCAGATATTTTGCGTCCTCCTCACAACTTGCTATCTTTGTATAACCCACTGCACCAGCCCGTTCCCCCAGCCTCTATTATTAATTGTGGTACCTTCCGAAAGAAATAAGAAGTGGTTCATAGAGCTGACGTAACTATACGTAACATCAAAGCCAGTGCTTGAAAGATTTGCGGGGGAATCAATAAATACAAAACAAGCTATCAGAAAAATGAAAGAAACTAAAGGTACGTCAGAAATCGATTCAGTAAACCTTTCATGTAAGACACATTCCTCTCAGAAGAACCATAAAGCTGACAAAGCTGGCAATTGTTTGCAGTGGCATTCAGCCCAATTCCCCATCCATTATATAACTACAGTTTAGAAGCTCCTGCAAATCTAACATAGTATTGAGAAATGACTGAAGAGTAGGGGACAGTTACAGCCAACCAACCAAATATAATTTGTTGGACGAGCTCTCCTTAAACTAAACAGGAATAGTAAGTTACCACTCGGGCTTTGGCTGTTGATTCTCCAGGGGAGCTCAAATCATCAGTAGGTATTCAGCACGGACAGGCACCTTGGAAATTACAGCACATCTGGAGAACTGCAAGTGATTACAGGAGCTCAGACCCTGCTCTAGCCTGTTCCCAACAGGGTTTGAATAATTCCTACAGGGATTGTATTATTTATCAACTTAGTCAGAAATGTTTATTAAAAGCTGTTTTTCATTCTGATTACAATATTATTACTGCAGTACAAGTCTTGATGCCATCTGCTTGACAGGTCTAGTGTTGTTGAAAACCCCTCAATCTGACTGAGACAAAAATAACAAACATAATCTACCAGCTATAGTCCAGTGGCGATTTCTTTCAATCTAATTCTCTTTCTTCCCTCTGCTCAAACTCATAAATACAAACTATGCCAAAGAACCATAACCTTCACATCAACATTAGACAGAAGGCCACTTCATGCAATAAAGTGCGGTGATTCCAGAGTATGACATTTGCTGGGCCTGTCCCCAAAACTAGGCTAAAAAGATGAAAGTCAAGCTGAAGAATAATAAACATTTATTTACTTCTTGAGTGAATGATGGTACATTACTTGGAAAATCAATACATTCCTTTTATGCATTGTAAAATAAATCACTGGGACCTTCGGAAAGGTGCAGCTTTTCTGATAACTTACAAGGTTGCATGCACCCCATCCAAAATGGCAGAGAAGCATTATAGTCTACCTTCTGACAAACTTATTTTCATACCAATTTTCTCTGCTGGTTTTTCCTTCTCTCTCCTTCTCTTCAGAAGGCAGTGATTCCTTGTTGGAATACAACTCCAGGAGCACGGGTTGCTCTTCAGTAATTTACCTCAGTCAGGTAGTGTTAGCTGTGGCTCAGTGGGTACAAATCCCACTCCAGAAACTTGAGCACATAAATCTAGGCTGACACTCCAGTGCAGTGCTGAGGGAGTGCTACACTGTCAGAGGTGCCATCTTTCGGATGAGACATTAAACAGAGGCCCTGTCTATCCTCTCAGGTCCCATGGCACTATTTCGAAGAAGAGCAGGGGAGTTATCCCCGGTGTCCTGGCCAATATTTATCCTTCAATCAACACAATCAACATAACAAAAACAGATTATCTGGTCATGATCACATTGCTGTTTGTGGGAGCTTGCTGTGCGCAAACTGGCTGCTGCTGCATTTCCTACATTACAACAGTGACTGCACTCCAAAAGTACTTCATTGCCCGTAAATCGCTTCGAGACATCCGGTGGTCGTGAAAGGCGCTATATAAATCCAAATCTTTCTTTCAGTGGCAATCCTTTCTGAGCCTTGATGGTGAGAGTTGGCAGGGTTGTCACAAGATTACACAGGACAGCGCCAAGATGAGGAAGGCCATTCTATCCATCCAGGAAAACACCTACAGTCCTCTCATCACAGCATCCAACTGTTTATTAAATGATTCCACAGCCTTCGCTATGCTACCCAGAAGTGTATTCGATTGGTTGATCACTCTATGTGTAAATAACTTCCTGACAGCAGTCTAAAATTGCCTTTCACCATTTTGCGACCTCAACTTGAAATACTAATCTAGATTGAACTTTTCTATGCCATTTACTAACTTATATTTATGTCTCTTTTCCTTGCTTCATTCCAAGGCTGAAAAGTGCAAATGTTTCAAGTTTGTTCTCATAACTCAGTCCTCTCGTGTTAAGGATCAGCCTCAACATTCTTCTCTACAGCAGTTCCAAAGCTTGAATGACTCCCTTGTGTCCAGGTGACTAAAACTGGACACAGGAGTCACAGGCTTATTTCACCACAGCACTGTAAAATTTTCATATGACTTTCTCCAACTTATTCCCTCCTGTTTTGATGATATAGCTCATCATTCTATTTGTTTTGTTGATTGCTGCTCTGCTTTGACTGGATATGGAGGTACCAAGGCTAACATCCTGAATCTCAAAACTTCATCCTGAGCTTTTTCAACACTTTCATTCATTTACCACAATACAATAATGACTACACTCCAAAAGTACTTCATTGGTTGTAAAGCACTCAGACATCCGGTGGTCCTGAAAGTAGCTATATAAATGCAAGTCTTTATTTTTTTATGTAAATTGTCCATTATTTCTTCCTCTGTGTCGTACTTTGAACGGTCCTTAGAATACAATCATAGAATCTTACAGCACAGAAGGAGGCCATTCAGCCCGTTGTGCCTGTGCCGGAACTCTGAAAGAGCTGTCCAATTTAGTTCCACACCCTAGCTTGCTAAGGTTCAATTGGCACTGTCCACTCACTTATACATTTTATGCAACTCATTTTAAACTGCCTGCGTATTTGATTAGTTTGCACTGAGCTTCTGAATCCATTGTTAATGTAAATTACAAACAGTTCGAGTGCCAATCCCTGGGGCCCGCCGCTCAACACTCTGCCGCACAACAACATCACTCCAGCAACAAGTACTTGCTGCTTTATACCCATCAACCACAGAGAGGATCAGAGTCGAGCCCCCAATTCTGACCACACCCAAAATCCACATTGCGCACTTCTGGCAAGGGTTGCTGGATAGAAATCAAAAGTGCAGACCCTGGACAGTTTTTCCCTCCCGAACCAAAGGGTACTGAAGCCAATTGTATAGGCTCCACCATCTCCCTGCATTAGATCAGTTGACACAGCACAGAAAAATCTGGGTTTTCCTGGTCTGTGTGATGCAATTACTCACTTGGTAAACTCACAGTCATTTGGGAAGCCTTTCCTGATTAATATTTTTTTTTAAATGCAAGTTTGACATCGTATCTAAAAAGCAATTCATTAGACTTGTATTTTTCAAGAAGTTCCTCCAAGTCTTGTTGGAATAAAATTATTTTCCTTGTCATGGAAATTAAGGTAACACATTGCAAATGTTTCCTATTTATTACTGAATGTCAAGTACAGATGGGCAGGCTATTTCTTGAGAAATACCTTATGAATAGCATTATATCTAAATCTATAGCAGGATGTGGAGCGCCAAATTGGCCTCAATTTACTCATCAGTTTGGTCATCCAGGCACCTGCATCCCAGGGTGTTTTCTAAACTTTGCATTCTGTTGCCTCATGACTGGGGATGCCTATTGTAATGTCTGTAAGCTTGTAATGTTTGTAGCTCCATACTGTGGATGTGGACGTATTGTGTACTGCAAGTGCATAGTTAATCATTAAACAGAACTAGGCAGTTTCCGGAGACTTCCGAGAGAGCTGCCTCCATGTCAGGAGCTGTGTGTGCTGTGCTCTGTGAATATATCACAGTTGGCGACTGAGATGGGATTTTTCGGATGATTTAAAGCTAAAATTTTGTTGGTGAAGGATTCAGCCAGCCGACAGAGACTTTTGAAGTTTCTGTCTTTGGAAAAAAGCTACAAAATCCAAGGTAAAATATAGCACATGGTGTGAACAGCTAGAGATTAAAACAGCAGGTTTATTGGGACATTTGGGTGAATATAGACACGGCCTGGAATGTTTTAAAGCATATGTGGATTGGCTAGAAATGTATTTCACTGCAAATAACATAATCGATGTTCCAGACAATGCAGTCCAGAACCGGGCTGTGTTGGAACGTAAGAAAGCGATCTTCTTATCGGAGGCGGGTCCGGCATTATACGAAACCCTTGTAACTCTGCTTGTGCCTGACGAGCCAAAGGACACAACGCTTAAAGAGATTTTAATGAAGCTGGAGCAGCACTATAACCCCAAACCGTTAGAAATTGCTGAAAGCTATCGTTTCGGAATTCGGAGTCAAAAGGCTGATGAAAGTATCGGTGATTACATCATAGCATTAAAAAAGCTATCGATGCACTGTAATTTTGGAAACTTTCAAAACCGAGCATTACAGGATCGTTTTGTTTGTGGGGTGAAAAATGATGCGATCAGAAGGAAGTTATTGACGACGGATGACTTGACTTTTGAGATTGCTTGTCAGACAGCGAGGTCGATGGGCATGGCCGAACAATATTCCTGAGATTTAAATAATAATTATGGTTGTCAGGCAACCGAGGTAAATCACCTGCAGGTTCAAAGTAAAAGACGGGCATGGCCAAAAGTCTCAGAAACTGGAAATTCTACCAGAGCGTCGAAGTCGTGCTATAGGTGCCTGGGACAACACATTGCTCAAAGTTGTCCATACGTGAAGGCAGAGTGTTTCTTCTGCAGAAAGACTGGGTATCTTGCGAAGCCATGCCAACTGAAGGGTAAACCAGCTTTTACAGCGATGAGTCCAGCGTTCAAAGCTATGAGTAGAAATCCCAAGAGACTACATAGCATGGAAGAACAACAACAGGACGAGGAGATGTTAGAGTTACACGTCATCAGGAGCACGAGGTTAACGGACAGCGATTCGGAAAGCACATAGATGTTGCAGGATTCAAGATACCAATGGAAATTGGCACGGGTGCATCCATGAGTGTAGTACCGGAGTCACTGTACCGTGACAAATTACGTGATTTCCAACTGGAGAAATCCAAGATAGAGCTGCGAGGCTACTTGGGAGAGAAAATTCCTGTGATAGGTCATATCACCGTACCGGTGAAATATAAAGATCAATTTCAGAACTTGCCTCTAATAGTAGTGAAAGGAGACAAGTCTGCCTTACCAGGAAGAAATTGGTTGAGCTCACTGAAGCTGGATTGGAGTAAGATTTTCTGTGTGGAAGTGAGATTTTCATCAACGGATGAGGTTATCAAGCAGTATCCAAGCAGTTCTGCGAAACGGGCAGTCCGATCCAAGGCTTCAAGGCGAGTGTCAGGGTACAGAAGGACGCTAGCTCAGTTTACTACAAGCTACGCTCCGTACCATATGTACTCAAGGAGAAAGTTGAGCAAGAACTCAAAAGACTAGAGACTGAGAACATTAGTTGTAAGATAGATCGATGTAATTGGGCTACACCCATTGTTGTTGTACCTAAGTCCGATGGTAAGGTAAGCAAGCAACCATCACCAGTCCAATTACAGCCATGGAAATGGCCTTCCAAGGTGTGGCAAAGGCCACATATTGATTTTGCTGAGTTAGAAAGACAACAATTGTTCATTGTGATTGATAACCATTCGAAGTGGTTTGAGGTGTTTCCAATGTGGAAAATAACAAGTAAAACATTGGACATTTTGCGAAAATTATTTTCTGCATTTGGCCTCCCTGAAGAAATTGTTTCGGATAATGGACCAGAATTTCGTTCAGAAGAATTTGCACAATTCACGAGCAAAAATGGTGTGAAACATACCAAGGTTCCACCATACCATCCTGCTTTGAATGATGCAGCAGAGCGCACTGTACAAATTATAAAATGTGCCCTCATAAAACAAATGTTAGATCCTAATCCAAGGAAACGACAGTTGTCATTGGATCACAAATTGGCTAATTCTTTGATTACATATTGAAATACTCCTCATACAACTACTGGTAGAACAGCAGTAGAGTTGTTTCTCAAACAACAGCCATGATCCAGATTCTCGTTGTTAAAGCCAAATTTGGCACAATCCGTAAAAGAGACACCATTAAGACAGAAAGAGAATCATGATGAAGGTAGAGTAAAAGAGAGAAGTGTGAAATTAAACCAGAAGGTGAGAGTGAAGAACCATCACCATAAATGGTTAAAGTGGTTACCAGGAAGAGTGGTGAGGATATATGGTCCTCGCACATATTTGGTAAAGATGTTTGATAATGGACAGGTTAGGTTTGTTCATATTGATCATATTTTACCTATAGACATGGAAGGAGTTGAAGGTGGAAATGATTCAATTATTTCTGACTCATCAGATAGTTTTGATACACCAGTAGCAAATCCTAAATTCAATGTACTGGAAACAAATCCAGGAGAGAATCAGAATGAAAGTCTGAGTCAGGAAAACAAAGAGCCTGAAGTTAGAGTGAGTTCAAATGAAAATCAAGGAAATTCTGTGGAGGAAAACGTTTCTCAGGAGGAGCCTCGAATGTGTTTAGATTCGTCGCCATGTTTGAAAGGTTCTGTTCGAGAGCGAAGGTATCCTCTTCGAAACAGAAAACAAGTGGCAAAGTTCAATTTGCAAATAGGGAAAAAAAAAGTTTATATCCTGTGTTATGTAGAAACATGAAAGTTATGTATGATGTTTGTTATGATGGCTTCTTCATTAAGGAGGGAGAAGTGTAATGTCTGTAAGCTTGTAATGTTTGTAGCTCCACACTGTGGATGTGGACGTATTGTGTACTGCAATTGCAGAGTTAATTATTAAACAGAACTAAGCAGTTCCGGAGACTTCTGAGAGAGCTGCCTCTATGTTAAGAGCTGTGTGTGCTGTGCTCTGTGAATATATCACACCTACATTGCTCCAAATTAAGTTTGGTATCAATGTACTATTTAACTTGGTTATTAAATTGTTACCTGCAGGAGCCAAGTGCTCCCAGCTTTAAAAACAAAATTAACAAGGACAGATAAAAGAAGGCATTTGTTTGTTTTCTCCCCTATCTCTTTAGTGCACAGGACACATTTTAGAGGAAACTGTTATTTATAATTGTCCACCAAAAAGATAGTTCGCCTCCTGTGGTTGGTCATGAAAAAAAAAAGATTTTCCCTTAAATTGCAGACAGGAGAGAAGTGTTCTAATTGGAAGGTTACAAGATCATAGGACAGTTATGGTTGAGGAAGGTCGTTCAGCCCATCTTAGTTCAGCCACCTAGAAAGATCTGAAACCGACCCCCACCGTACGCCTTTTCAGCATCCAATTGTTTCTTAAAAGATTCAAGGACTTTCACCTCGATTGCTCTTCCAGGAACAAAATTCTATCCACCAATGATTCTTTCTGTGAAGAATTTCTTGACATCAGTCGTAAATTGATGATATCATTTTGAATCTATACCCCCTGCCAAACTCTCACTATTTAGTTTACGGTTTACCATTTCCATTCCCTTAATTATCTTGTAAACCTCAATAAGGGTATCTCTCAGACATCTCCTTTCCAGAATAAAAAGCACAAGTTTCTGCTGTCATCCCTCAAGACTCAGAGCATTTGATTAAATCCCTCCAATTTTCCCTGGGTTACTTCACTCAGCCCATCTCTGCTGAAGATGTGGAGTACAACTGCAGTGCAGTTGCACTCTCACAGTAGACCTCCAATTTCTTGCCTAGATGGCTATTCTTTTCATAGTAACATCGAAAATAGGTGCAGGAGTAGGCCCTTCGAGCCTGCACCGCCATTCAATATGATCATGGATGATCATGCAACTTTAGTACCCCATTCCTGCTTTCTCTCCATACCCCTTGATCCCTTTAACCGTAAGGGCCACATCTAACTCCCTTTTGAATACATCTAACAAACTGGCCTCAACAACTTTCTGTGGTAGAGAATTCCACAGGTTCGCAATTCTCTGAGTAAGGAAATTTCTCCTCATCTCAGTCCTAAATGGCTTACCCCTTATCCTTAGACTATGACCCCTGGTTCTGGACTTCCCTAACATCGGGAACATTCTTCCTGCATCTAACATGTCCAATCCCGTCAGAATTTTATATGTTTTTATGAGATCCCCTTTCATTCTTCTAAATTCCAGTGAATATAAGTCTAGTCGATCCAGTCTTTCTTCATATGTCAGTCCTGCCATCCCAGGAATCAGTCTGGTGAACCTTCGCTGCACTCCCTCAAAAGCAAGAATGTCCTTCTTCAGATTTGGAGACCAAAACTGTACACAATATTCAAGGTGTGGCCTCACCAAGCCCTGTACAACTGCAGTAAGACCTCCCTGCTCCTATACTCAAACCCTCTCGCTATGAAGGCCAACATGCCATTTGCCTTCTTCACTGCCTGCTGTACCTGCATGCCAACTTTCAATGACTGATGTAGCATGACACCCAGGTCTCGTTGCCCCTCCCCTTTTTCTAATCTGTCACCATTCAGTTAATATTCTGCCTTCCTGTTTTTGCCACCAAAGTCGATAACTTCATTCACCTAACCTGTCCAAGTCACCCTGCAGCATCTTAGCATCCTCCTCACAGCTCACACTGCCACCCAGCTTAGTGTCATCTGCAAACTTGGAGATATTACATGCAATTCCTTCGTCTAAATCATTAATGTATATTGTAAATAGCTGGGGTCCCAGCACTGAACCTTGCAGTACCACTAGTCACTACCTGCCATTCTGAAAAAGACCCGTTTAGTCCTACTCTTTGTTTCCTGTCTGCCAACCAGTTCTCTATCCATGTCAATACATTACCCCCAATACCATGTGCTTTAATTTTGCAGACTAATCACTTGTGTGGGACCTTGTCAAAAGCCTTTTGAAAGTCCAAATACACCACATCCACTGGTTCTCCCTTGTCCACTCTACTAGTTACATCCTCAAAAAATTCTAGAAGATTTGTCAAGCATGATTTCCCTTTCATAAATCCATGCTGACTTGGACCAATTCTGTCACTGCTTTCCAAATGCGCTGCTATTTCATCTTTAATAATTGATTCCAACATTTTCCCCACTACCAATGTCAGGCTAACCGGTCTAGAATTCCGTGTTTTCTCTCTCCCTCCTTTTTTATAAAGTGGGGTTACATTAGCTACCCTCCCATCCACAGGAAGTGATCCAGATTCTATAGAATGTTGGAAAATGATCACCAATGCATTCACTATTTCTAGGGCCACTTCCTTAAGTACTCTGGGATGCAGGCCCTGGGGATTTATCGGCCTTCAATCCCATCAATTTCCCAACACAATTTCCTGACGAATAAGGATTTCCTTCAGTTCCTCCTTCTCGCTAGACCCTCGGTCCCCTAGTATTACCAGAAGGTTACTTGTGTCTTCCTTAGTGAAGACAGAACCAAAGTATTTGTTCAATTGGTTTGCCACTTCTTTGTTCCCCATTATAGATTCACCTGATTCTGACTGCAAAGGACCGACATTTGTCTTCACTAATCTTTTTCTCTTCACATATCTATAGAAGCTTTTGCAGTCAGTTTTTATGTTCCCTGCAAGCTCACTCTCATACTCTTTTTCCCCCCCTCTAATTAAATCCTTTGTCCTCCTATGTTGAATTCTAAATTTCTCCCAGTCCTCAGGTTTGCTGCTTTTTCTGGCCAATTTATATGCCTCTTCCTTGGATTTAACACTACCCCTAATTTCCCTTGTTAGCCACAGTTGAGCCACCTTCCCCGTTTTATTTTTATGCCAGACAGGGATGTACAATTGTTGGAAGTTCATCCATGTGATCTTTAAATGTCTGCCATTGCCTATCCACCGTAAACCCTTTAAGTATCATTCGCCAGTCAATTCACGACTCATACCATCAAAGTTACCTTTCTTTAAGTTCATGATCTGAGTCTCTGAATTAACTGTGTCACTCTCCATCTTAATAAAGAATTCTACCATATTATGGTCACTCTTCCCCAAGGGGCCCTGATCAACAAGATTGCTAATTAATTCTCTCTCATTACACAACACCCAGTTTAGGATGGCCAGCCCTCTAGTTGGTTCCTCGACATATTGGTCTAGAAAACCATCCCTTATACACTCCAGGAAATCCTCCTCCACTGTATTGCTGCCAGTTTGGTTAGCCCAATCTATGTGCAGATTAAAGTCACCCATGATAATTGCTGTACCTTTATTTCACGCATCCCTAATTTCCTGTTTGATGCCATCCCCAACTTCACTACTACTGTTTGGTGGTCTGTACACAATTCCCACTAGCGTTTTCTGCCTTTTGGTGTTTCGCAGCTCTACCGATAGAGATTCCGCAAGATCCAAGCTAATGTCCTTCCTTACTATTGTGTTAATCTCCTCTTTAACCAGCAACGCTACCCCACCTCCTTTTCCTTTCTGTCTATCCTTCCTGAATATTGAATACCTCTGGATGTTGAGTTCCCAGCCTTGGTCACCCTGGAGCCATGTCTCCGTAATCCCAATTACATCCTATCCGTTAACAGCTATCTGCACAGTTAATTCATCCACCTTATTACGAATGCTCCTCACATTGAGACACAGAGCCTTCAGGCTTGTTTTTTTAAACACTTTGTCCTTTTAGAATGTGGCCCTTTTTGATTTTTGCCTTTGATTTCTCTGCCCTCCACTTTTCCTTATCTCCTTTCTACCTTTTGCTTCTGCCCCCATTTTATTTCCCTCTGTCTCCCTGCAGTTTCCCATCCCCCTGCCATATTAGTTTAAACCCTCCCCAACAGCACTAGCAAACACTCCCCCGAGGACATCGGTTCCGGTCCTGCCCAGGTGTAGACTGTCCAGTTTGTACTGGTCCCAACTCCCCCAGAACCGGTTGCAATGTCCCAGGAATTTGAATCCCTCCCTCTTGCACCATTCCTCAAGCCACGTATTGATCTTAACTATCCTGCTATTTTTGCTCTGACTAGCACGTGGCACTGGTAGCAATCCTCAGATTACTACCTTTGAGGTCCTACTTTTTAAACTTAACTTCTAGTTCCCTAAATTCAGCTTGTAGGACCTCATCCCGTTTTTTTACCTATATCGTTGGTACCGATATACACCACGACAACTGTTCACTCTCCCCCTCCAGAATGCCCTGCAGTCTTTCCGAGACATCCTTGACCCTTGCACCAGGGAGGCAACATACTATCCTGGAGTCTCGATTGCGGCCACAGAAACGCCTATCTATTCCCCTTACAATAGAATCGCCTACCACATGTGAGCATTATCAGCAAGTGTTGGCAGAACATTCACCAATGAATCATACCTGACTGTGGGCTAGAAATTGATCAAAGGCTGCCACCGCCCGGTTACTGCCCAAAAACTGCAATTAACACCGGAGGAAAATTGATCAAAACATAGAAAAAATACCACCCTGTGGGAAAAATGGGCATTGCACGTGGATTCTCGGCGGTACTCGTCAAATTAAGTCTGAGGCTAGTGTTGGCCGAGGGAGGGAGAAAACCATGAAAAATATTTTTTAAAAAAATAAAACATCAGAAAACATTCAGAGAACCCTTTTCCACTGAATTGTTGCAAAAGAAGTTTTAAAAAAAACATTCACTTAGCTTCTTTTGCAGGGTTTAATACCTAGCGTCCATCGAAAGGCCGGTCTGACTGGGCGATTTTTAAAAAGAAGTGGGGATCACCACTCCCACCAAATCGGGCGGGAGCGGTTTTCCCAGTATTGCACGCCGGCAGTCCACTTCCCAGCAGTATTTCGAAACTGCCAGCGGAACACTGCAATGAATTTTCCACCAATCCGTTTTCAGCCCCAAACGACGAAATACTGTCGAAAAACTGATCAATTTCTAGTCCTGTGAGCCTACCCTCAAGCGACATCCCCACACACGCAGCTTCCAGCAGCAGTAATCAGACAGCGATCTGGAACTGCGACCCCTATCAAGACATTGGGAAGTGACCTACTTCCAGGCCTCTACCAATGTCACTCTGTCAAGGGACTCCCCTCTCTTCATTGGCATCAGTGCTATGCAGCCACCCCAATGGAAACTTGGTGAGCGGCAAATTGCAGATGCAATATTACAGTGAGTTGGTGTTTGAAATAAATTCCATGCATTCAATAATAAAATTTAGCCACTGTCGATCTCTTCAATCCAATCTCAGTGTACCTGCCAATGCTCCAATTCGTAACCGTTTCCCCAGTGCTTACAGAAAGATGCGGTTTGCTTTGCACCAAACAAAACAACAACTTGTATTTATATAGCACCTTTAACATAGCAAAACATCCCAAGGCGCTTCACAGGAGTATTGCAAGACAAATCAATTTGACACCGAGCCACAAAAGGAGAAATTAGAGTAGGTGATCAAAAGCTTGTTCAAAGAGGTAGGTTTTAAGAAGCGTCTTCAAGGAAGAAAGAGAGGTAGAGAGGCGGAGAGGTTTAGGCAGGGAGTTCCAGAGCTTAGGGCTGAGGCAACAGAAGGCACACCCACCAATGGTTGAGCGATTATAATCAGGGATGCTCAAGAGGGCACAATTAGAGGAGCGCAGATAAACTATTAAAGTAGTTCAATTCATAGAACAATTACAATAATCGCTAAAATCGCACGGTAATGGATATCGATATTATTCATAGTGGTGCAACATCTCGTATGGCTGCCTGCTTCGTTATTATCTGTTACCATATCGACATGTATCTGCATAATAAAGGTTTGCCAGTGTTCTGACAATGCCCAAAATAGAGAAAACATTACCTGTGAGCCCGAGGAACTTCTGTAATTGAGGTAGGATTTTAGAGCTTCACAGATCCCAAAAGTCATTTTATTGTATGTATTTATCAAACAATCCTAACTGGGGGAAGAAAAGATAATCCCATTTAATTAATGAGATGCAACGATGAAAAGCTTACTATTTTGGTCTACACGGTCAGTCAGCCGCAGCAGCAGAGCTCGGTTTTGTCAAGAGTTGCTGGAAGAAAAAAGGTTAAAAATGTAAACATGAACAGCTGAGTAACTGGGGGCCTGGTTGGTACAGTGGGTCGAAAACCAACCTGTCACTTCTGGGAATTGTACTTGAATCCAGACCCAGATCTCATCTGGTCTGAATCAACCCAGTTCCTTGTGGATGCAGGCCCACAGGACAGTTTGGTACTAAACTGGCAACCTAACTCGGGGTATCTTTACACTGCAAATCTATTATCGCAGTTCGGGTTGCTGTCAGGCAGAACTTTATTTACGTTGGTTGGCCCCCTGTCTGGCACAAGCTTTACTTGTCTTGTCCAAGAGAGAGCTCTGCATGTGCCTGGATACACGCATGTGCAGAGCTGGTTTCTGAATGTTTGAAATTTTGAGTGTAGGGAGGGGAGGCTACCCGCTCACCACATTTTTATATTAAAGTCTAATAGATTAGGGCCTGTTTTGTCTTCAGGTACAAGTCAGGTCCAATTTGGTTAGCACTGCTTTAACTCCTGCCCGTGTCCCAAATGCAAAGAGCTAATCTAAGCTCATTTGCACAATTATTCACAACTTCAGGTGCATACTCAGATGGGACTCGGGATGACACAGGCAGTGGAAGAGGATAATTGCATGAAAGTGAAATATGTAGGGATGGGGCAATTAAAGTGGCACTTTGGAGGGGGCAAAAATTCAGAACATTTCTGGAAAGCCTTTAAATTCATCTCAACCTATCATCAGCCTTTGCCGATGCTTAAGGGGCAGGGGATTAAGGAGCGACAGGCCAGGATATAGGAAAAGGGACTCCTAGGTGCAGGCATGAGTCTGCAGACCCATGCCACTCCACAGCCTCCTCCCCCCCACCCCCCTGCCTAACCCGCCCCACCCCCATTTGATGACTGCTGAACTTCAAGTTCATCAACCATGAAACAGGGGGTCCAGGTGCTAGGCTGTTGAAGTCGAGGTGGTGCTGCATGAGATGTTTACGAGGAGAGTTGCTCTTTTTGTCACCTCAAATCACTATGCCATAGGACAGCACTGCAACAAGCATGCAACAGCCAAATGTCAGGCCATAGCTGACCATCAAGTCTCTGCATGTGTCCTTGCAGCAGATGGCACAGTTCTGCATCAGCATCTGCTGACCCAGACCCAGCGAAGACAGTTCTCCATTCTCTATCCCGGTTATGGTTAACAGGATCTGCAAATATGGTTGGTGGGACATCAAAGCCCCACACACTGCAACGAGATGCATGATCTGTTCATTTGTTTTTGGGATAAATAGTGGCCAGAACACTGAGAACTTACCTGCTCTTCTTCAAATAGTGGCATTCGATCTTTTACATACATCCAAGATGGCAGGCTTTAACATTTCATCTGAAACGCAGCAAATCTGGCAGTGCAGCACTCCCTCAGTGCTACACTGGAGTGTCAGCCCGGATTATGTGCTTCGAAATAAGTGCTAACACCAAGCCAAGGCTGACATCACTGAGCAAGGCTAAAGGAAGGTATGTTACCTCTCTGTGCAGATGCAGGTATGGGTGCTGGCATTGGCAGATCATGGAGCACTGGAATAGCTCTCCGTTCCTGCTTCTGTTCCTCCAAACAGGTCAGCTTGGAAGATCTTTAATGGCAAACTCTCTGGTTTTCAAATAATGGAGTTGGGTGTGATATATTCTTACGATATCACTAACAAACATACTACACAAGATGGCGCCAATACAAAAACCTGTCGTCGTGTGACTTTTCCACATGATCCTTTATTATTTATGTCAGCAGTTGCATTACCACAGTAGTCCACTAGGGGGAGCTCTAATACATTGGGTACAAATATAAAATCAATTCTGACATGAAGGCTAGATGCAAATGGATGATGTGCCTCACACACCCACAGGACAGAAAATATCATGGGTCCCTTCCATGCTTCCTTTTACAAAAGCAAATCAAACTCCCACAGTCTTTGGACAGGGGCTTCAGAAGCCTGCCCAGACCTAGCTGGAAGATACAACCGAGTTCAAAACCGGCAGGAATCTGGTGGAACTGATCTCCACCAGGTTATCTGGCTGTTGCCTTCCCAAAGCAGACCACCAAGTTAGGCTCCATACCTTGAACAATTTAGTTTTGCCTTTAATAGAAACTTTGAGTACTAAATAGTAACTTTGTTTTTTCTTAAAACAGAGACACTGGTATTACTATCTGTTCAATCAACAAGCATTAAGGCAGTGCTTTTAATTAAAACAATTGCATGGGCAAAATATCGTGGGCGATTCAATCATCTCTAGATTTGTAAAGTACAAAGCTTTCCTTTTGCTCCAAAGGCCAGCACGTTATTTGCAGCTTAATTATCAATACATAGTGAACTTTGCGTAGTATTAATTACTAATCAACATCCATTTTCCTAAAAGTTTTCCACAGAAAATGAAACACAACAATAGATTTTCTCAATGTCCAACCAGTGTACTAAAAATTCTGTCTTAAGAGGAATTCACACCAAGGTTGACAGCACATTATATTCTGGGCCTCTGATGCACCCAAGATTTGGAGTTAAGTAAAACAAATAGCTTTTCTATTGATATTCTGGCAAATCCATTTTTTTTTAAGTTATTTTGCAGTTTATAGTAATTATCAACTTTACTGATTTTGAATTTGCAAACCTGATGTTCACAGGCAGATATTATGATTTAACATGCCAGCATCTGCCAGGGTTTGTCTCAAGGGTTAATCAACTGCAGTCTACTGCTCCCTGGACATTTTAATCTGTGCCACCATAAGCTTGCTATTCTTCTATATCTTTGAATTACTGAAAGTTAACATGCAGGTAAAGCAAGCAATTAAGAGAGCAAATGGTACGTTGGCCTTTATTACAAGAGGATTTGAGTATAAGAGTAAAGATGTCTTACTGCAATTAGATAGAGCTCTGGTGAGATCGCACCTGGAGTAGTGTGTACAGTTTTGGTCTCCTTACCGAATGAAGGATATACTTGCCATAGAGGGAATGCAATGAAGGCTCACCAGACTGATTTCTGGGATTGGGGAATTGTCCTATGAGGAGAGACTGAGTAGACGAGAATTTACAAGACTGAAAGGTGATCTCATTGAAACATACAAAATTCTTAAGGGGTTTGACAGGGTAGACGCAAGGAGAATGTTTCCCCTGGCTGAGGAGTCCAGAACCAGGGGTCACAGTCTCAGAATAAGGGATCGACTATTTAGGACTGAGATGGGGAGAAATTTTTTCATTCGGAGGGTAGCCCTGAGGAAGGGTTCATAGAGTGCATAAGGGATAGGTTCCTTGAGCAGTATGTAACGGAATCAACCAGGGGGCAGGCTATCTTAGATTTGGTCCTGTGTAATGAGACAGGATTAATAAACAATCTCCTCGTAAAGGAGCCCCTTGGAATGAGTGATCATAGCATGATGGAATTTCAAATTCAGATGGAGGGCGAGAAAGTTGGATCTCAAACCAGCGTACTAAGTTTAAATAAAGAAGACTACAAAGGTATGAGGGCAGAGTTGGCTAAAGTGGACTGGGAAAATAGATTAAAGTGTAGGACGGTTGATCAACAGTGGTGTACATTTAAGGAGATATTTCATAACTCTCAAGAAAAATATATTCCAGTGAGGAGGAAAGGGTGTAAAAGAAAAGATAGCCATCTGTGGCTAACTAAAGAAATAAAGAATGGTATCCAATTAAAAACAAGGGCATACAAAGTGGCCAAAACTAGTGGGTGGACAAAAGATTGGAAAGCTTTTAAAATCCAGCAAAGAATGACTAAAAAAATGATTAAGAAAGGGAAGATAGACTATGAAAGTAAACTAGCACGAAATATAAAAACAGATAGCAAGAGTTTCTATAGGTGTATAAAAAGGCAACGAGTGGCATTTCAATGCAATTTGTGGAGCATTTCTACAATTCTATCCAGGCTGTTGTTTTCATTCACTCCCAATGGAGAGGAATGGCCAAAAACTCTTGTAAATCAGCAAATGACTACACTTACGTTAGCTGAGAAAACAAAAAGGTATATTTTTCTTTAAGTTGATAAAAAAAATCAGTGATTATGCCATTAACTGAAGTTGAGTGTGGCAGTTGATAGTTTGAGATGACCAAATACACACGTTATTCTATAAAGTATTTGAGAACTATTTTGACCAACCTCACACCCCGTAACACCAGAGTTCTAAATCTGGATGCAAATGCAAAAACAAATAGATAAAATAAATATGTTGTGCGCGATGCACTCATTGTAACTGTGCCACACACGTACTGCAGACAGCTTATCACTTGCACACCATGTCAAGACAGGTATAGAATTTTAAAACTGAACATCACAGAATAGAAAAACACACACACACACACAAAAAGAAATTTGAAGAAGTGAAAGGAAAGTGCCCGTAGATATATATTCAAAAAGAAATGGAAAGGCTATAATGGTCGCTGATACAGAAACATTATTTCTTGACCTCAGGCATTTACTGCAACTTATTTTTATTGCAGAATAGAGAGTATTGCTTCAAGCGGTATGATCATTACAGCTGCCAAAACTTTGTCTCCAAAATCTTGAAATCAAATTACAGAAGGAAAATGTTGGCAGAGATGTTTCTTTAAAAGCTTTTCACTTATAAAAAGAATGAAATCACGACAACGTGTAACACAACTGCTGAAATGGAGCACGATCTTCTGAGCAGCATTACTGCAGCAAATGGAAAACTTCAGCTCAGGAGTTTATTCCAAGTTAACTGAGAAATGTTATTTGGCTCTGTATGATTCGCTATCGCTGTGTTCTAACATAAGCTTTTGAGAAATGTAAAAGAACATTAATTTCAAGTTGTTGTAGAAAAGAAAAATAAATGCCCGCTTAGAGTGTTGAGAAAGGTTGATAATCAAGTGATATTAAAACAATGATGTCTGTGTCAAACTAATGCATGTAGAATGATTTGCATCAAACTAACTCTACAATCTAATGAACTTTAGATGAAGAAACTGTGAAAACTTCCATTTTACCCACGTCACCAAGGCCGATTACTTACCAGATAAATAAGGAATATGCTATCCTAATGAGGTTTAGCTCTTATCTGAATAATTGGGCTTATTGATGCAAGGTACTGTTTTTGGAATAAAAATAACCTAAGTTTAAAAAAAAATCTGTAATAAAAGTTGACTGATTATAATACCTCTCGCCAGCTAATTTTCAATCTGTGCTGTAGCTATTAAATTTCTGCTCATTAGTCTACCCATTTATTGAATCCAAAATAAGAAATTTCCATGGAGCAACATGAAAACATAAAAACATCTGCAGGGCAGGAGGAGGCCATTTCGGCCCATCGTGTCCGCGCCGGCCGACAAAGAGCCACACGGCCCTCGGTCAACAGCCCTGAATGTTACATATCATCATCATAGGCGATCCCTTGATGACTTCCTTCCACATCAAAAGGAATGAGTTCGCAGATGTTTCAATGAAGGACCCAATATTCCAGAGGTGGAAGGTGCATGAATTCTTTTAATATGTGGTGATGGTTGCACATCAACCACCAGACGGGCTTGACAGAGCTAGGCCTTTATCCAGAGGCAAGGGTTAAACAGGACAACTGGAGACCTGCGCTGCTGCCCGGATTTAGTGCGCACACATATCGCAGTGTGGGCTGGCCCATGCTGCCCCTGGGCCCTCGGCTCTTCTGGCGCCCTATAGTACATATAAACCGATGAAGAATGAACAATGGCGGGAAGGTAAAGAGCATCCGGCCCAAACAGTCCGCCCCATACAACTGCGATACCCCATGTATCGCAACATTTTACACTCCACCCCAACCGGAGCCATGCAATCTCCTGGGAGAGGCCAAAAAACAGCTAAAACCCAGTCCAATTGGAGAAAGAAATCTGGAAAAATTCCTCTCTGACCCATCCAGGCGATCAAAACTAGTCCAGGCGATCACTCTGGCCGTTTTCGATTCCCTGAAGTACTTACCATCGTATCTGTGTCAGCCAACAAGAGGTTGTCCAGTCTAATCCCAATTACCAGCTCGAGGTCTGTAACAATTGCCCATCCAAGCACTTTTAAATGTGGTGAGAGTTTCTGCATCCACCACCCTTCCAGGCATCCACCATCCCTCTGCGTGAAGAAGCCTCTCCTCAAATCCCCTCTAAACCTTCCACCAACCACTTTAAAACTATGCCCCATCATAATTGACTCCTCCACCAAGGGAAATAGGTCCTTGCTAGCCACAATATCCAGGCCCCTCAAAATGTTATGCACCTCAATGAGGTCTCCTCTCAGTCTCCTCTGTTCCATGGAGAACAAACCCACCCTATCCAATCATTCCTCACAGCTAAGATTCTCCATTCCATGCAGCATCCTAGTAAATCTCCTCTGCACCCTCTCTAGTGCAATCATGTCCTTCCTAAAATATGGCGACCATAACTGCACGCAGTATTCCAGCTGTGGCCTAACCAGAATATTATACAATTTGAACATAGCCTCCCTCCTCTTGTAAACGATGGTAAATACTCCCTGTTACAGCAAACGAGCCAAAGGTGGGCAGCGGAAACATTACAAGGACACCCTCAAAGTCTCCCTGATAAAGTGCAACATCCCCACTGACACCTGGGAGACATTGGCCATAGACCGCGCTAAGTGGAGGAAGTGCATCCGGGAGGGCGCTGAGCACCTCGAGTCTCATAGCGAGATCGTGCAAAAATCAAGCACAGGCAGCGGAAAGAACGTGTGGCAAACCAGTCCCACCCATCTCTTCCCTCAATGACAATCTGCCCCACCTGTGTCAGAGACTGTGGTTCTCGTATTGGACTGTTCAGCCACTTAAGTTAACTGAAACAGCCATCTTCATGTTAAGAGTGGAAGCAAGTCTTCCTCGACTCCGAGGGGCTGCCTATGATGATGATGACGATGATGATGTATTCTATGCCTCGGTCAATAAAGGCAAGCATTCTGTATGCCTTCTTAACCACCTTATCCACCTGGCCTGCTACTTTCAGGGATTTGTAGGCAAGCATACCAAGGTCCCTTTGTTCATCTACACTTCTGAGTGGCCTACCATTTAATGTGTATACCCTTTCCTTATTAGCACCCCCCAAGTGCATTACCTCACACTTCTCCAAATTAAATTCCATTTGCCACTGTTATGCCGACCTGACAAATAGATCGGTATCCTCCTGCAGTCCATGACATTCATTATCAACCACACAGACAATTTTAGTGTTATCTGCAATCTTCTTAATCATACTCCCTATATTCAAATCTAGATCATTGATGTATACCGCAAAAGGCAAGGGACCCAGTACTGAGTCCTGTGGAACCCCACTGGAAAGATCCTTCGTCTCAAACACATCCATCAACCATTACCCTTTGCTTCCTACCTCTAAGCCAATTTTGGATCCATCTTGCCACTTTGCCTGGTATCCCATGGGATTTTACCTTCGTGACCAGTCTGCCATGTGGGACCTTATCAAAAGCTTTGCTAAAGTCCAAATACACGACATGTACGCACTACCCTCATTGAATTTTTTGAGGAGGTAACCAGGAGGGTCAATCAGGCTAGTCAAACATGATCTTCCCTTAACAAATCCATACTGACTGTCCCTGATTAATCCTTGCCTTTCTAAATGTAGATTCATCCTGTCCTTCAGGATTTTTTCCAATAATTTTCCCACCACTGAGATTAGGCTGACAGGCCTGCAATTACTCGGCCTATCCCTTTCTCCCTTCTTAAACAAGGGTACCATACTAGCAGTCCTCCATCATCATGCTTAAATCCAAAGAGGACTGGAAAATGATGGTAAAGGTCTCTGCTATTTCCTCTTCTGCTTCGCTCAGCAGCCTGGGATGCATTTAATCTGGGCGTGGGGACTTATCCACTTTCAAAGTTGCTAAACCCCTTAATACCTCCTCTCTCACTATGTCTATTTTATCCAGAATTTCACACTCCTCCTTGATAGCAGTATCTGCATTGCCCTTTTCCTTTGTGAAAACAGATGCAAAGTATTCATTAAGAACCATACCAAAATCTTCAGCCTCTACACAGATTACCCTCATGCTCTCTAATACGCCCTACTCTTTCTTCAGTTATTCTCTTGCTCTTAATATATCTTTAGAACATCTTTAATTTCCTTAATTTTACTTGCCAAGAATTTTTCATGCTCTCTCTTAGCATTCCTAATATCCTTTTTAATTTTAGCTCTGAACTTTCTATATTCCTCCAGAGATTCTACAGTATTTAGCCTTCGGTACATGACAGACACTTCCCTTTTTTTCTTTATCCTCCCCTGTAAAGTCATTAGACAACCAGGGGGTTCTAGAATTATTATTCCTACCCTTTTTCTTTAAGGACACATGTTTGGCCTGAGTCCTCCAGATCTCCTCCAAGAATGCCTCCCACTGTTCTGACACCGATTTACCGACAAGTAGCTGTTTCCAGTCCACTGTGGCCAAATCACTTCTCAACTGAGCAAAGTCAGCTTTTCTCCAATTTGGGACTTTTATTCCTGGTCTATCCTTGTCCTTATCAATAACTACCTTGAATTTGACTGAATTATGGCCACTGGCACCTAAATGCTCTCCCACTGATAGCCCTTCAACCTGCCCAGCTTCATTCGCCAAAACTAAATCCAGAACCGCCCCCTCCCATGTTCGGCTTCTTACATACTGACTAAAAGAGTACTATTGAATACATTTTAAGAGTTCCGCACCCTCGATAACCTTCACAGTATATTTGTCCCAATCAATATTGGGATAGTTGAAATCCCGTACTATTACTGCCCTATGGTTTTTGGACTTCAAGAAATTTGCCGACATATTTGCTCCTCTATCACCCTCCCACTGTTTGGAGATCTATACTACCTGCCCAGCAGTGCGATCGCCCCTTTTTTATTTTCAGTTCGACCCATATAGCCTCATTTGATGATTCCTCTAACATATCATCCCTCCTCACAACTGTGATAGTTTCTTTAATCAACACCGCGACCCCCCCCTCCTTTTTTACCACCCCCTCCCCCCACCCCGTCTTGTCTAAAAATCCTGTAACCAGGAATATTTAGCTGCCAAACCTTCCCCTCTTTAAGCCATGTCTCTGTAATGGCTATAATGTTATACTTCCAAGTATCTACCTACCTGTGCTCTCAGTTCATCTGCCTTATTCGCTATACGCCATGCATTGAATTATATACCATTTAGTGCAAGAAGACCTCCTTGATTATTATTTATTAACCCTGTTTCCTCTGTCTTACAGATTCACTTTCTACATTCTTGCTTTTCAATTTCAGCTTTACTTCTTCCCTACTGAATTTGTTCTCAGGTTCCCATCCCCCTGCCAAGCTAGCTTAAACTCTCCCTGTTATGTATGTAAACCTGTAAATACCATGTCTAACCACCAGAGGGCGTATCCCCTGGAGTCCCAAGGGATCCCACAATCCCTTGGGAGCATCTGTATATAAGGAGGCCTCACAGGCTGAAGAGGCAATCTGAGATCTGTAATAAAGGACTATGATCACGCCTTACTTTGAGCTTACAGTATCTAGTCTGACTCCTTATTCAAGATAGAACAACTGGCGACAAGATACAAATGACGAACTCCACTGCAACAATGCAGAGAACCGTGGGCATCCTGGAGAAATCTTCAGAGGGAGATGATTGGGAAACCTTCATGGAGCGACTCGACTAATACTTTGTGGCCAACGAGCTGGAAGGAGAAGCGAACGCTGCCAAATAAAGGGCGATCCTCTTCACCGTTTGCGGGGCACCAACGTATGGCCTCATGAAAAATCTGCTCGTTCCAGCGAAACCCACAGACAAGTCGTACGATGAGTTGTGCACACTGGTCCGAGAGCATCTAAACCTGAAGGAAAGCGTTCTGATGGCGTGGTATCGGTTCTACACATACAAGAAGTCTCAAGGTCAGGAAGTGGCGAGCTACGTAGCCGAGCTAAGGCGCCTTGCAGGACATTGTGAATTTGAAGGACACTTGGAGCACATGCTCAGGGACTTCTTTGCACTTGGCATTGGCTATGAAGTAATACTTCGCAAACTTTTGACTATAGAGACCCCAAACTTGAGTAAAGCCATAGCAATAGCCCAGCCATTTATCGCCACCACTGACAATACCAAACAAATTTCTTAGCACACGAGTGCTGCTGCAAATACTGTGAACAAAGTAACATTGTTCTCGAATCGAAATGTACAGGGCAGGGCTTAACACACCTGCAGCTGCAAGGCGTCTTAGCTCACAAGAACACAAGAATTAGGAACAGGAGTAGGCCATCTAGCCCTTCGAGCCTGCTCCGCCATTCAACAAGATCATGGCTGATCTGGCCGTGGACTCAGCTCCACTTACCCGCCCGCTCCCCATAACCCTTAATTCCCTTATTGGTTAAAAATCTATCTATCTGTGACTTGAATACATTCAATAAGCTAGCCTCAACTGCTTCCTTGGGCAGAGAATTCCACAGATTCACAACCCTCTGGGAGAAGAAATTCCTTCTCAACTCAGTTTTAAATTGGCTCCACCGTATTTTGAGGCTGTGCCCCCTGGTTCTAGTCTCTCCGACCAGTGGAAACAACCTCTCTGCCTCTATCTTGTCTATCCCTTTCATTATTTTAAATGTTTCTAGAAGATCACCCCTCATCCTTCTGAACTCCAACGAGTAAAGACCCAGTCTACTCAATCTATCATCATAAGGTAACCCCCTCATCTCCAGAATCAGCCGAGTGAATCGTCTCTGTACCCATTCCAAAGCTAGTATATCCTTCCTTAAGTAAGGTGCCCAAAACTGTACGCAGTATTCCAGGTGCGGCCTCACCAATACCCTATACAGTTGCAGCAGAACCTCCCTGCTTTTGTACTCCATCCCTCTCGCAATGAAGGCCAACATTCCATTCGCCGTCCTGATTACCTGCTGCACCTGCAAACTAACTTTTTGGGATTGCCTCTCTTCCGCTCTTACATCCGGTCCAAGGTGTCCTTAGAGATGGAGCACGCGGTGTCCACCGGTACGCTCGCGGCCTTCCGTGAGGGGTGGGCACCGGAGGGACTGGAGTGCATCATCACGCCCGGCAACCAAATTTTAATTTGATTTTACGTTTTAAAGTTTAATTTGTTTTAATTGCCGGTGCTTTTAGTGTCCCCTTCTCTTTTATAGGGGGCACTGGGAAAATTGTGATTTTAGTGCCAAAAAAAAAAAGAAAAGAAAAAAGAAAAACACACACAAAAAAAAAAGGGCCTTGTAAATGTCTGGTTGTCACCCAGGTCGGGTGGCACGGTTTAATGTTTTATGTTTTGCAGGTAGACTCTAAAAGAGTTTCATGCACAAGGACCCCCAGGTCCCTCTGCACCACAGCATGTTGTAATTTTTCCCCATTCAAATAATATTCCCTTTTACTGTTTTTTTTCCCAAGGTGGATGACCTCACACTTTCCGACATTGTATTCCATCTGCCAAACCTTAGCCCATTCGCTTAACGTATCTAAATCTCTTTGCAGCCTCTCTGTATCCTCTACACAACCCGCTTTCCCACTAATCTTTGTGTCATCTGCAAATTTTGTTACACTACACTCTGTCCCCTCTTCTAGGTCATCTATGTATATTGTAAACAGTTGTGGTCCCAGCACCGATCCCTGTGGCACACCACTAACCACCGATTTCCAACCCGAAAAGGAACCATTTATCCCGACTCTCTGCTTTCTGTTAGCCAGCCAATTCTCTATCCATGCTAATACATTTCCTCTGACTCCGCGTACCTTTATCTTCTGCAGTAACCTTTTGTGTGGCACCTTATCGAATGCCTTTTGGAAATCTAAATACACTACATCCATCGGTACACCTCTATCCACCATGCTCATTGTAGCCTCAAAGAATTCCAGTAAATTAGTTAAACATGATTTCCCCTTCATGAATCCATGCTGTGTCTGCTTGATTGCACTATCTAGATGTCTTCCTTAATGATAGTTTCAAGCATTTTCCCCACTACAGATGTTAAACTAACCGGCCTATAGGTACCTGCCTTTTGTCTGCCCACCTTTTTTAAACAGAGGCGTTACATTAGCTGCTTTCCAATCTGCTGGTACCTCCCCAGAGTCCAGAGAATTTTGGTAGATTATAACGACTGCATCTGCTATAACTTCCACCATCTCTTTTAATACCCTGGGATGCATTTCATCAGGACCAGGGGACTTGTCTACCTTGAGTCCCATTAGCCTGTCCAGCACTAGCCCCCTAGTGATAGTGATTATCACAAGGTCCTCCCTTCCCACATTCCTGTGACCAGCCATTTTTGGCATGGTTTTTGTGTCTTCCACTGTGAAGACCGAAGCAAAATAATTGTTTAAGGTCTCAGCCATTTCCACATTTCCCATTATTAAATCCCCCTTCTCATCTTCTAAGGGACCAACATTTACTTTAGTCACTCTTTTCCATTTTATATATCTGTAAAAGCTTTTACTATCTGTTTTTATGTTTTGCGCAAGTTTACCTTCGTAATCTATCTTTCCTTTCTTTATTGCTTTCTTAGTCATTCTTTGCTGTTATTTAAAATTTTCCCAATCCTCTAGTTTCCCACTAACCTTGGCCACCTTATATGCATTGGTCTTTAATTTGATACTCTCCTTTATTTTCTTGGTTATCCACAGCTGGTTATCCCTTCTCTTACCGCCCTTCTTTTTCACTGGAATATATTTTTGTTGAGCACTATGAAAGAGCTTCTTAAAAGTCCTCCACTGTTCCTCAACTGTGCCACCGTTTAGTCTGTGTTTCCAGTCTACTTTAGCCAACTCTGCCCTCATCCCACTGTAGTCCCCTTTGTTTAAACATAGTACGATCATTTGAGACACTATTTCCTCACCCTCAATCTGTATTACAAATTCAACCATACTGTGATCACTCATTCCGAGAGGATCTTTTACTAGGAGATTGTTTATTTTTCCTGTCTCATTACACAGGACCAGATCTAAGATAGCTTGCTCCCTTGTAGGTTCTGTAACATACTGTTCTAAGAAACAATCCTGTATGCATTCTATGAATTCCTCCTCCAGGCTACCCCGTGCGATTTGATTTGACCAATTGATATGTAGGTTAAAATCCCCCATGATTACTGCCGTTCCTTTTTCACATGCCTCCATTATTCCCTTGATTATTGCCCTCCCCACCGTGAAGTTATTATTTGGGGGCCTATAAACTACGCCCACCAGTGACTTTTTCCCCTTACTATCTCTAATCTCCACCCACAGTGATTCAACATTTTGTTCATTCGAGCCAATATCGTCTCTCACAACTGCCCCGATATCATCCTTTATTAACAGAGCTACCCCACCTCCTTTCCCTTCTTGTCTATCTTTCCGAATCGTCAGATACCCCTGTATGTTTAATTCCCAGTCTTGGCCACCCTGCAACCATGTTTCTGTAATGGCCACCAAATCATACCCATTTGTAATGATTTGTGCCGTCAACTCATTTACTTTATTTCGAATGATGTGTGCGTTTAGGTAGAGTGTTTTAATACTAGTTTTTAAACCATGATTTTTAGTTTTGACCCCTCCTGCAGCCCCTTCACATTCAGTGGCCCTTTTTGTTTTTTGCCTTGGGTTTCTCTGTCCTCCACTTTTACTCATCTCCTTTGTCTTTTGCTTTTGTCTCCTTTTTGATTCCCTCGGTCTCTCTGCATTGGTTCCCATCCCCCTGCCATATTAGTTTAACTCCTCCCCAACAACACTAGCAAACACTCCTCCTCGGACATTGGTTCCGGTCCTGCCTAGGTGCAGACCGTCCGATTTTGTACTGGTCCCAGAACCGGTTCCAATGCCCCAGGAATTTGAATCCCTCCCTACTGCACCATTGCTCAAGCCACGTATTCATCTGAGCTATCCTGTGATTCCTACTCTGACTAGTACGTGGCACTGGTAGCAATCCCGAGATT
The DNA here is from genome assembly GCF_044704955.1 of Pristiophorus japonicus. NCBI lineage: Eukaryota > Metazoa > Chordata > Chondrichthyes > Pristiophoridae > Pristiophorus > Pristiophorus japonicus. The sequence continues at coordinate 264,188,877 of NC_091977.1, read as the reverse complement.
ACTACTTTTGAGGTCCTACGTTTTAATTTGGCTCCTAGCTCCTTAAATTCGTCTTTATTACAAGAGGATTTGAGTATAAGAGGACAGAGGGAATTTCAGCCCTCTGTCCTCGTATACTCCAATCCTCTTGTAATAAAGACCAACATACTTGCTTGCTGTACCTGCTTGTTAACTTTCAGTGATTCGTGTATACATGATTAGTGAACTACAAATAATATGTACACCACCCCTAAAGCATGTTACTTTGCACTGTGGAAGATTTATCATTAAACAGAAAACAGAGCTTTAGACTACCTATTGTAATCAGGACCCATGTGCAAAACTGTCATGGTGCTTCTCTGATTTAAGAACAAAACAACATGATGCAGTGCTATATATTCATCACTCAGATTTAAACCTAACTCCTCTCATGAGTTTTGAGACTGCGTTCTCAATAAGGCATAACACTGCCGAGGGAAATGGGACAGGTCACTGCCGTGGGGAATGGGGCAGATCACTGCCCTGGGGAATGGGACTCAACACTGACGTGAGGAATGAATCCCAATGCTGCTGTGGTGAATTGATATACAATGCTCATGTATTGCTCTTCTGATGTAGGGACTAGGGCATTCCTGCAAGTGGGCCTCAAGTAGTACACTGGTCAGATTGAGGCCCTTGGCAACTATTTGTAAGACTCCACAGTCCAATATCTTGCATCATTCTTCACTGCGATCCTCCAGCTAGACATCCATTGCGACTGCGTTCCTTGATAATAAATGACACCGTGCTACCACTAACAGCTGACCATTTCTGCCCTGATCACCTTTCAAGTGGTTTTCACTGGATATACTGTGAACGAGACTCATTCAAGCACGCAAATCGAATCTACAAAACCTGTAAATGGCAAACGTGCACCACCTCAAGTAAATGGATCTGCTGACATTTATTACTAATCCAGGACAACTCCATTTCAAGCAATATATGTTGTGCTGAGAAGCAGATTTTTACTTTCAGAATCTCAAACAACATTGCAAGAAATCGCTGGCTCTTCACACAAAGAGCTGTGCTATTAAAAATCATTTAAAGTAATTTGATAGTTTAAAATGCCCACTGGGCAAGCGTGCTATGCAGTATTCATCGTATCTATTGGATCTGCTTAATGCTGCAGCTCCTACTGGTTTTAAAACATTTTAAAAAATCATCCATTCTCGGAAGATAATACATGTTTTTTTTTCCATTTTCTAGCTGCTCGCTTTCGATATTGAAACAGACTCAAATGTTTTCCCCCCAACAGATGTAAAGGTAATTTACTTCATTATGCCATGTTTCTGCACTAAAATAAATATTTCATGCATTTATCATCAGAGAAGGCTGTCCAATTTTGAAAACCAGTCATTGAGTACCCGTTCAATGCGTCACATCTGATTTTACGAGCTGTAAAGAAATTGTGATTCTCTCTGTAGCCATTTAAAGCCTGAGGTAACACTCCTGCGCGACATTAAACTAAAACAAGGACAAGGGTAAAACTGGCCAGGTTTCCAAAAACTGGAAGTCTCGCAGCACTACACTTGGACTGCTTATGATCTACATTTAAAATCCTGGTTCAGATTCAAAAAATAATCCGTCTTATTGTGACAAACACATTCCAAATTCATACAAGTTCCCGAACTTCCAGCATCAAAATGACAGAAATGCTCTTTCCGAATGTGCATTCCTTTTTTGCTAGTTATTTTAAACCTCGGGTTGACAAAACAACATTGCAGAATAAGCACAGAGCCAATTAATACCTTGTTTACAGTGGAGAATGGGTGCTGAATTTATTCGATGGGTAATTTTGGCTTTGCACAAAATCTAAGAGCAAAACTGAAAGAGCCAACGAGAGAGGTTAGATTTTCAACAACAAAAAATGGACTGAAAAGTGGTTGCTAAAATATTTATGATAATTTTCTCTCATTCCTTCAGCTGGCCACCTGCGTGTGGCAGCTGAGCGGAGATTGAGGAATTCAGTAACCGAGAGGTTGTAAACTTCAATGTCGCTCCTCTGGTGCTTCAGTACACTGTACGGCTGACCAAGCCAATCCTACTGGCCAATGTTGACAGCTGCAACTCGCAATCACAAATAGCATCAAGAGTACATCCAGCACACTTCAGAATTGAGCCCCAGTTAATTCAAAACATGTTTATATTTTGTCAGAGACATTTTAAATTTGAATTTGCTACAGAAAGAGACATTTGAAATACCTTCTGCAAGAATGCTACAGTTTACAATGGTACTTAGCCCTCTAAACTGCACCATCATGGTTAAAGACTACAAAATGGTTAGATTTTTTTATAAATACCCACTTTATTTTCTCTTTGTACACTGGAGTGGCAGACAAGCAGTTCTGGTCAGCAGGCTACAGCACTGAGTGGCTCTGTGACACAGTGCAACTCCTATTGTTACCATTCAAGCATCCACAGGGAGAAGGTACAAATACTTGTACTCAAATGAGCATTTAGAATGTATTTATTTATACATCACATCAATTACATTAATCAATCTGCCCATTCCAGTCCCGGCCCCCTGCCCATCCCAGTCCCGGCCCCCTGCCCATCCCAGTCCCCTGCTCATGCCAATCCCTTGCCCATCCCAGTCCCCGCCCCCTGCCCATCCCAGTCCCGGCCCCCTGCCCATCCCAGTCCCCTGCTCATTCCAATCCCTTGCCCATCCCAGTCCCCGCCCCCTGCCCATCCCAGTCCCGGTCCCCTGCCCATCCCAGTCCCCGCCCCCTGCCCATCCCAGTCACAGCTTGGACACTGTAATATAGACTTCCCCCTAGTGGACTACAATAAATACAATAAAAGGCCACATGATAGTTTCTGTAGAACTTAGTGATGTTGTAAAGAATATATCACAGACACAGTTGACTGACAACTCTGGATATGAAATAACTCACTTTATAGGGTAAATTTTACAAACTAACGGAATTTCACCACCCCCCACCCCCGCAGGAGTTAATATATTAATTTTATTCTGGAGAACATCCTGTGGCCCCACTGACCCCCCCCCCCACTACACCACCATTTCTGCTATATGCTCCAAGCAGCCAAGCTCCATGTTGGAAATGCAACAATCAAAAAAAAGTCATCCCATAAAAGGACGACAATCGTGCCAAATTGTGGGCAGTTTTTTGTTCTTTTCAATTTAATCAAATAAAGTACTTCAGATTAAAGAGAGATAATTCAGCTTTACCTTTTAAAACATTTCTAAAATTTAACTTGTGGTGTTTTTTCCCTCATGGATTACACAATTTTCTGCAGTGGGAGAATGGAAAGGTGACCTAGTTGGAGGCCACTGCCAATGCTCAGTAACAGGCTTTGTGAGAAATGGCAACTCACCTGTTGATTTCCCCTTCCCTTTGCAGAGGAATCCCACAAACAAATCAGGAACTCCCAATGTGGGCAATCATGACTGAGAACCCAGATTCTTACAGCTTCAAGGCACATCAACATTTTGCACCCACTTTCCATTTTTGAAAAGCTTTAGAATTCTTCTGCACAAAGTTCCGAGTCCCCAGTTGGACAGGTTTGAATTGCACATTAAAGTAGTTAACCTTTGAACACATTTCTGTGTATCAATAAATGCATCAAGGTCAGGGGTGCCAATTCCAGACACATTTTTAACCGTCACTGAGATCCAGAACATAGCATCAATCAGCACCGAAGGAGTTCATTCGGCCATTGTGCCTGTCCCATCTCCTTGAAAGAGCTATCCAATTAGTTCCACACTCCTGCTCTATCCCCATAGCACTGCTATTTTTTTCACTTATCAAGTGTATAACAAATTCCCTTTTGAAAGTTCCCATTGATTCTAACTCAAACACCCTTTCAGGTTGTGCATTCCATAAGAACATAAGAAATAGGAGCAGGAGTAGGCCGTTTGACCCCTCTAGCCTGCTCTGCCATTCAATAAGATCATGGCTGATCTGATCTTGGCCTCAACTCCACTTCCCTGCCTGCTCCCCACAACCCTCGACTGCCTTCCAGATTCCATATTCCAGATAATAAAAACTTGCTCTCCTCATCTTTCCTCTGGTTCGTTTGCAAATTATCTGATCACCATGTGCCAAGAGTGGAAACCATTCACCCATCAATGCATGTGCTTCAGCTGAGGGAATCTAATTGAACACAAGAAGTCATGTCACCAGCTGAATTGCTTCCACCAAGTGAAATTCTCAACCAAATCGCATAGACTGCTACAGAATGGTGAGTATTCAAGGTGGGAAATAGTTAAGTTTTCTCCCAACACCGATTTTTAAAATTAAAAGCTTTGCTTCTCTACTCCCCACTGCAATTTCTCCCAAAGAAAAATTTACAATCGGAATTACACAGGTCCTGTCAATTCAAGGTTGATAAGCAATGTTGACAATTCTATCCCTTGAAAACATATGCCCTGCCCTTCATATGCAGTACTTACCACGTCTTCACTGAAGGCTATTTGCAAAAGCTGCACTAAATTCATCAGCACAAACATGATGAGTAAAGTACAGCAACAGAATGGTTTGCATAAATATAAAGTCTCCTGAATAATGCAGAGATTTTATGAGCCATTGTTTCTGATATCTTACTTTTTCCATATCCTGCAGTGAATCAGAAGAAGAGTACCCTCGCATATTTCTAATATCCTGATTTTGGTTCCAAAAATAATCCATTTTATTGCCTGCGATGGCTAGATTTCTAAGTCATAGGAGCAGAATCACTTATTCCAAAATTCTGCTGCAGTTGAATTGCAAGTAGCCTATTCTGATTGCATCTAAGTAGATGTTCAACAGTGAAACATATCTTCCTTCAGGGATAGAAACCATTAGGATGATCCCAACTGCCCATGATCCATGATACAGGTCTCGACCGAGTTTCCTTATCTCAGGTAAAACTGCTTCTAGTTCTAAATCCACCTAGTTTCCTTACTGTTTTCCTTGTCCTCAGCCACAGCTCTTACATTGTTTCTTGTTCTCTTAAGGATTTCTCATTACTTTTTTTGCTCTCCTTTCTACATATTTTATTTGTTTCTAGTTTGTTTGGGGTGATTCGACAATCCTGTACCAGGAAAGGTATGGCAAGGGCCAGCAGCGAGGTCGGGACCTGAGGCCAGTAATGAGGTCGGGACCCAGGAAAGGTACAGCACGGTCCAGCAGTGAGGTCGGGACATGAGACCAGAATACGCATGGTGACCAATGACCAAAGCGTGAGCCGCTGGAGAGAGAGCGGAAAAAGCGCAGCAGAGCCTGTGCATGGAGACCAGCATGCTGGAGCTGGAGCCGGGGGGTGCCCAGGGTACAGTGTCAATATTCTATGGACAAATACACAAGCTGCTCCAAGATTAGTGCGCTCACTTACACTGCCATCTCTGAAAACCAGGGAGAGAGGACCTGAGGGAGGGGGTCAGTAGGAACATGTGTGCGTATGCTAGGCCCATGCAGCAGGACCCTGGTCTCCAATCGTCTTGGATCCCCTTGCCATTGGACCAAGACCTTGTTCTGTCAAGTCCGTAGCTGGTGTGAACGGCCACACCACATTAAAACAATTCACACACAGCTATCTGCCATCCTCTAAAATGAAGTTCAGGACCTGGCTCGGATTGGTCTCATCAGTCACCTTAGAACTCATTTTAGTGTGGAAGCAAGTCATTCTCAACTCTGGGGGACTGCCAATGACGACGACTTTTCTTGGGGAAACTGCACTCACAGGGAACAAAGGTTGGAACAGGGCTACGACACGGTCGTCTTGTTTCTCTAACCTGCAATTACTGCTCCCTACTGGAAGTGCAGAATCGCTTCCATTATACCTTTTACAAGTTTTACTACTTTTTATATTGTTCTTGCTTCTTCTATATCAGTCATCATATCTAAATAAGCACTCTTAGCAACAGGGAAAGTCCGTCTGCTTCAGATGCCTGTCCTTTCTTTTTAAACATCAACCTTGCTGCACCACAGCCCTCAATCTTCTCTCGACAGAAACACATCCAGTTGCTTCTTGAACCCACTCCTAGATCTTCCATCTTTTGTTCATTTATTTTGCTTTGTTGTGCTGTTCAACATCATCTTTTAAATCAACTGCCAGGTTTAGGTACATCACAAGGATCTCAAAACAGCTCAGTAGGTATGTTTACTGCCGCATATGGTACTGAGTCAGAGAAACGAGGGGGAAGATTCCCTCTCTATCGCTTTGTGTAGGGAAATCGCAAACGTGAGTAGAAGGGACACATTTTGGATTTTGCTACCAATTGCAGAGGAAATAATCCACCAGCAGAATCTTAATTCTATCTCTTATCTGTGTTGTTAATTGACCTGAGATGTGGTGCCAGTGTGGGCACTACAATTGGAACCAGTACCACTGGGCGAAGAAAGGGGGAAATCAGCTGATGTTCCCACTCTTGCTCACAACCCAGCGACTCCCACAAGGTGTGCATGAACGCATATTGGCGTGCTGTGCTGGCCTCCCAGTCAAACAACCTTTTAAACCTCACTGACCCAAATTTTAAGACATACTCTGGTGCTTTGGTCCACCAATAATGAGAATGAATTCACAAGGCACTCTACATGTAGACCCAGTGCTAGCTAGTCTAGGCTTAATCATCCACACGCACTTCTTCTTCTTGGGCAATCCCCCGGAGTCGAGAATGACTTGCTTCCACATCCGCTAAGATCAGAATTCTGTGTGTGTTTCTCAGAAGTGATACATCAGCTTGTGCTAAAGGAAAGGGAATAATGTGGCAAAAGGAAGGATTTCTATGTTTGGTAGTGTTTAAATAGCTTCGGGTCAAAAATGGAGGCTGCTTGTAGCTGACGATAAAGTGGTGGATTGGAGGGAGTCAGCCTGCAAAATCCAGGTGAGGCAGATGATCACTAATAAACAAATAAAGGTTTCCTTTGATGGAGATGAGCAGTGTCATTAAAATATTATTAAATTGCTTCCACAGATTAATTTATGATTTCTGATTGTTGCCATAAATAGGTTGAAATGCAGGAATGGAAATATAACTATCACAGGCCATTATCAGATAGTTTATCAAGGTGTGAGAACTGTTAACATTTTGATTGTTGTACCTCTTGAAAGGAATTGCTTTACTTCAAAGGAGATCAGAGGGATAAATGTCCCCATTCTGGCAGGCAGCTCCAGTTGAAGTGCAGCTGTACCAAGTTCAGGAGGCGTTGCATATCCCAAATGCAAAGCTCATCCTGAAAAATGCATTTCAAGAACTCATACTATATACCAAGGAACAATAAGATTGGATCCATCAAAATATTCACCTGTAAGAAATACCGCCGAAAGCAGCATTCTGAAAAGGGCACATTGACTTCTTATGAGCGTTTAATACTGTGCCATTTCGTATTGTGCTGAAGTTTTCACTCCGATGAATCATTTTCAATTGTGTAACAAAATAAATTTGACTAGTAGTTTAAGCCTGAACAAAGTAGTGTAGCCTTCTGACATTTTCCGGTTTCCAGATTGAAAGGAGATGCAGTGAGCAACCTGTGTGCTATCCAGTAACTGAGTCTCACGGTTAGACATGGGCTGGGCAGCACAGAATAAAAGACAAAGGTTTGGGGTTGCAGGAGAAAGCCTGAAGCGTAATAATAAGTCCTGATAGATTTGGGGGGGGGGGAAAGCTAACTTGAATCTTCAAGGAGTACAGGGTTAAGCGTGTGGGGAGGGGTGAATCAGAAAGGAAAATGGTTCCATTCTCTTCAAATACTTGCTAATAAAATCGGGATTATGCTGCCAAGGATTGAACTGATACTTTTCAAAGCCAACCAACATAAAGCAACAAAAGGAGACACTGTCTCATTACATAACGCAATAGTAGCTCTACTAAAACAGGCAGGGCTGGCATGGATATATTAGTTTGTTATGTACTGCATGATACCAGATAAACAGAGGCAATCTCTAATCACCAGCATAAAACAAAGGTTACTTTATTGGAAACGTCAATGCGCCAGAGGATTACGGTGTGTTTTCATTTCCCTACAGGTCAGTTTACACCGGTATAGTTATATTTCTCTGTTCATTGTTTTCCAATTAACTCACGTTCTATGGGCATCAATTAAATCCATTTATCAAAGTGAAATCAAGCGATGCCACCACTCAGCGAAGGTGTTTGATCAAAGTATGTAACAGTGTGACATTTTAGTCACACATTTGCACCAAAGAACTGGAAACCAAATGATTTTTTCTCCTCACCCATAAAACTTTAATTTCTATACAACCTGCATTGTATCGGGAAGGTAACAGAGGGAAAGAGGAGCCCCTTGCTGTTTTACCCAGTCAGTAACTGAGCCATATAGCCCAGAGGTACCAGTTTCAATCCCCATGTTATGCTGAGTTAGTTGCTTTCAACCAGGGAGGTGGTCAGGGCACAATGTCAGCCGTGGCTCAGTTGCTAGCCCCATCGCCTCTGAGTCAGAAGGTTGTGGGTTCAAGTAAATCTGGGCTGACACTCCAATGTAGTGCCGAGAGAGCGCTGCACTGTTGGAGGTGCTGTCTTTTAGATGAGATGTTAAACCGAGGCCTCGTCTGCTCTCTCAGGTGGATGTAAAAGATCCCATGGCACTATTTTGAAGAAGAGCAGGGGAGTTATCCCCTGTGTCCTGGTCAATCTTCATCCCTCAATAAACATTACTAAAAAACAGATTGTTGGTCATTATCACATTGCTGTTTGTGGGGGCTTGCTGTGTGCAAATTGGCTGCTGCATTTCCTACATTGCAACAGTGACTACACTCTAAAAGTACTTCATTGGCTGTAAAGCACTTTGGGATGTCCAGTGGTCATGAAAGGTGCTACAGAAATGCAAGTCTTTCTTGAGGGGCAGTACGGTTGGCTTCATCACCCCTGGGTTCCACTGGATGAGGACAGGATTAGACTCAACTGTAACTCAACCACAGTCAAATAACCTAACAAGGTTTCCAGATGAACAATAGCCACCCGAGTGAGGCTCAGAGGGCAACTGGCACTCACGGACCACACACCAGGAAAGAGTCAACCCTTTGAGATGAGGAGAGGAGAGGCACAAAACTGGTAGAGAAAACTTGCAAAATTGAAAACATAACAGAGCCACTGGAAATCACAGGTTTAAGAAATATGAGCAGGAGTAGGTCATTTGGCCCCTTGAGCCTGCTCCGCCTTTTAATAAGATCATGGCTGATTTGATCTTGAGCTCAACTCCACTTCCCTGCCCGCTCCCCAGAACCCTTCACTCCCTTATCATTCAAAAATAGTTTGGCAGTTAGAAATAGCTAGTCCCTGGTACACGTGAAGGTTGATACACAATACTCCAGAATTTTTCGTGTGGTCTTGCTCAATGGACTGACACCATGTAAAACGTAATATTCAGGATGCTGGGAATTAGTATTATTTATGTTTGATGGCTTTAATAGGATGTTTTATTCAGCAATAAAAATTCTTCAATAATAGTGCTGCGGTGCTCATGCAACTAGAAGTACATCATAATATATAACAAATCGATTTATTACCTTCTCGTCAGCGGACGGGAGTTTATTTTGAAGATGACCATGCTTTCCTTAAGAGTTTTTTCATTTTTGGGTTGACATGGAAAGGATTATGATTTAACAGTTTTGTATAGTCCACGCAATATGCTGCTGGAATCGTGCGCCATTTTCTCCCTGAATATTTGGTCGCTGTAATAATTTCTTGTTGGGTTAATAGGAGAGCACATCGAGAGTTAGAGCAGCAAGAAAGCAGAATTGGCAATGGTATTTCCAGGGTCTCGTTGATACTAATGATTTCTGCTCTTTTGAGACACTACGTGACATACGCATTGGTGTACAGCCAGTTTCACTTAATGCCCCTCTTAAAGATATTGGGCAATAAGCTGGGCTGAACCTCATCTCTCTTGTGGCATGTAAAACGAGGGCAGTGGTTTAGTGGTTTCTTTGGCTGAATTTCTGATTAACTCTAATCAGAAAGGTATATCATTGGAAAAATGATATTGATTTGAAACAGATGGTGAAGTAATTGGCAGGGAATCAAAGTTCTGGCTTGATTCTGCAGTCCAATAATTTACATTGACTTGATACAATGAACCTTGGCAAAGTCAGCTTTTGTTCCGGCTTGTGTTGGGGTGTGGGAGGATGTGGTGGGGTGGAAGATAAGGTGGGGGGGGGGATTGGGATGTGGGAGGGGTGGAATGTAGTGGGGGATGTGTGGGGGAGGGAGGGGGGATGTGTGGGGGAGGGAGGGGGGATGTGTGGGGGAGGGAGGGGGATGTGTGGGGGAGGGAGGGGGGATGTGTGGGGGAGGGAGGGGGGATGTGTGGGGGAGGGAGGTGGGATGTGTGGGGGAGGGAGGGGGGATGTGTGGGGGAGGGAGGGGGGATGTGTGGGGGAGGGAGGGGGGATGTGTGGGGGAGGGAGGGGGGATGTGTGGGGGAAGGGAGGGGGGATGTGTGGGGGAGGGAGGGGATATGTGTGGGGGAGGGAGGGGATATGTGTGGGGGAGGGAGGGGATATGTGTGGGGGAGGGAGGGGATATGTGTGGGGGAGGGAGGGGATATGTGTGGGGGAGGGAGGGGATATGTGTGGGGGAGGGAGGGGATATGTGTGGGGGAGGGAGGGGATATGTGTGGGGGAGGGAGGGGATATGTGTGGGGGAGGGAGGGGATGTGTGGGGGAGGCGGGAATGTGTGGGGGAGGCGGGGGAAGGAGGGGATGTGTGGGGGGGGAGGGGATGTGCGGGGGAGGGAGGGGATGTGTGGGGGAGGGAGGGGATGTGTGGGGGAGGGAGGGGATGTGTGGGGGAGGGAGGGGATGTGTGGGGGAGGGAGGGGATGTGTGGGGGAGGGAGGGGATGTGTGGGGGAGGGAGGGGATGTGTGGGGGAGGGAGGGGGTGTGTGGGGGAGGGAGGGGGTGTGTGGGGGAGGGAGGGGATGTGTGGGGGAGGGAGGGGATGTGTGGGGGAGGGAGGGGATGTGTGGGGGAGGGAGGGGATGTGTGGGGGAGGGAGGGGATGTGTGGGGGAGGGAGGGGATGTGTGGGGGAGGGAGGGGATGTGTGGGGGAGGGAGGGGGTGTGTGGGGGAGGGAGGGGGTGTGTGGGGGAGGGAGGGGGTGTGTGGGGGAGGGAGGGGGTGTGTGGGGGAGGGAGGGGGTGTGTGGGGGAGGGAGGGGGTGTGTGGGGGAGGGAGGGGATGTGTGGGGGAGGGAGGGGATGTGTGGGGGAGGGAGGGGATGTGTGGGGGAGGGAGGGGATGTGTGGGGGAGGGAGGGGATGTGTGGGGGAGGGAGGGGGTGTGTGGGGGAGGGAGGGGGTGTGTGGGGGAGGGAGGGGGTGTGTGGGGGAGGGAGGGGGTGTGTGGGGGAGGGAGGGGGTGTGTGGGGGAGGGAGGGGGTGTGTGGGGGAGGGAGGGGATGTGTGGGGGAGGGAGGGGATGTGTGGGGGAGGGAGGGGATGTGTGGGGGAGGGAGGGGATGTGTGGGGGAGGGAGGGGATGTGTGGGGGAGGGAGGGGATGTGTGGGGGAGGGAGGGGGTGTGTGGGGGAGGGAGGGGATGTGTGGGGGAGGGAGGGGATGTGTGGGGGAGGGGATGTATGGGGGGGGGAGGGGATGTGTGGGGGGGGAGGGGATGTGTGGGGGGGGGAGGGGATGTGTGGGGGGGGAGGGGATGTGTGGGGGGGGGAGGGGATGTGTGGGGGGGGAGGGGATGTGTGGGGGGGGAGGGGATGTGTGGGGGGGGGAGGGGATGTGTGGGGGGGGGGATGTGTGGGGGGGGAAGGGGATGTGTGGGGGGGGAGGGGATGTGTGGGGGAGGGAGGGGATGTGTGGGGGATGGGATGATGGGGGGATGTGGGGGTGGGCTGGGGAGGGCGTGGGAAATGGCGAAGGGGAGAAAAACAGACAGGACGAGCACGGAAGATCAACCTTTTATAATAATGGTTTTTTAACCTTCTCAAGAGTCAGATCTCTGCTGAAGTGACGGAGGATTGACTACAATTTACACGGTTGGCTATGGAAGAGTGAAATCAGCCAATATTTCCACTCCTGGTCATCACCCAGCAACTCCTGCTGAAATGTACAGGTATGGACATTAAGTGAGGATCAGGTGTTGCTGTGAAGCCTGCCACAATCGATCAACCTGCCAAGATCCACTGTCTAGGTTTGCACGTGCTCCATGAAAGTCAAGGGGGATGGTGTATAAAAGTAGGGAAGTCCTGCTACAACTGTACAGGGTGTTGGTGAGACCACACCTGGAGTACTGCGTACAGTTTTGGTCTCCTTATTTAAGAAGGGATAGACTTGCATTGGAGGCAGTTCAGAGAAGGTTCATGAGGTTGATTCCTGGATGAAGGGGTTGTCTTATGAAGAAAGATTGAGCAGGTTGGGCCTATACTCATTGGAATTTAGAAGAATGAGAGGTGATCTTATTGAAACCTATAAGATTCTGAGGGTGCTTGACAGGGTAGATGCAGAGAGGATGTTTCCCCTCATCGGGGAATCTAGAACTAGTGGGTATAGTTTCAGAATAAGGTGTCGCCCATTTAAAATGGAAATGAGGAGGAATTTCTTCTCTGAGGATCGTGAATCTTTGGAATTCTCTACCTGAGAGAGCTGTGGAGGCTGGGTCATTTAATATATTTAAGTTGCAGATAGACAGATTTTTGAATGGTAATGGAGTCAAGTGTTCTCGGGAGCAGGCAGGGAAGTGGAGCTGAGTCCATGATCAGATCAGCCATGATCTTATTAAATGACGGAGCAGGCTTGAGGGGCCGAATGGCCTACTCCTGCTCCTATTTCTTATGTTCATTGGCTTCAGAAACAGAAGGCAGGGTGAAAAGTTAGAAGAAATCTGGTTTATTTTAATGAAGAAACAGGTACATCACTCTTTCAGAGTAAGTGCCTGGACACTTCCTTCCGACATCAACAATCCAGTGCACAAGCTCCTATTTGCAGGGAATGGTTATTCATTTCCTGTGGGGCAATGCTCTGGAATTGAAAATTCCAATGCGTTATTAATTTTAATGGCTAGCCAAAGGATACCCCAGAAATTGCTCCATAAATTTTCAGATCACTGAAAAAACAGGTCAGCAAGCTTAAATAAGGGTTCATGCAGGATGTAACTTTTGAAGCAATACATTGAAGCAGTGTTCCCCAGTCGGTTTCCGTCTCACTTTCCCCGCTTCCTTCTTTGATATAAGCAGTCATTTTCAATCTGTTTAAGGAGATGAATACTCCTTACATTTTGATTCCTTTGCACACACATGGTCTGCCAGTAATGTTGCAGGTTCAGGGCGACAATACCTGATTTATCTCTTCTGGTGTTTAGCTTCTTATGAAGAAATTATTTTCCATTACTTTTTCAAGCTCATTTGAGAATCCTGAGGCACTCCCCAAGATCAAATACCATTTAATTTGCTCTGTAAAATCAATTAGATCTGCAGTTTCCAGTACAAAGAAAAATATAAAGATATCAACTGTAGATAATGGGATATGGTTATCATTTAGTCCTGTTGGGCACTAACGTTGAGCAGGCTTTGAAGCTTTATGCTATGGATACCAGTATATGCAGCATATATGTTGCATAGAATTACATTGAATTTTACAGCGCAGAAACAGAACATTCATTCCAACTGGTCTATGCTGGTGTTTATGCCCTACACGAGCCTCCTCCGACCTTACTTCATTTATCACACCCTCTCAACATATCCGTCTATTCCTTTCTCCCTCATGTACTTATCCAGCTTTCCCTTAATTGCATCGATACTATTCACCTGAGGTAGCGAGTTCCACATTCTCACTACTCTCGAGTAAATAAAAGTTTCTCCAGAATTCCCTATTGGATTTATTAGTGACTCTCTTATATTTATGGCCCATAGTTTTGGACTCCCCACAAGTGGAAACAGCTTATCTGCACTTCCTGCAGATCCATCAACAATTTCAAAACTGGAGAGAAAAACCATTCCCTTTGACAACAAAATGATGCCATTCTGAAATAATTTCTGAAATCTAAATAACTGGCGAGCAGCAGCAAATGAATGACTGATGTGAGCTGCACCATGAGTTTGTGACCTATTACGATGTATTACAGTGTATCCAGGATGAAAAGAAGAAAGACTTGCATTTATATGGCACCTTTCATGACCACTGGACGTCCCAAAGCGCTTTACAGCAAATTAAGTATTTTTGAAGTGCGGTCACTATTGTAATGTAGGAAACGCGGCAGCCAATTTGCGCACAGCAAGCTCCCACAAACAACACTGTGATAATGACCAGATAATCTGCTTTTCTTATGTTGATTGAGGGATAAATATTGGCCAGGACACTGGGGAGAACTCCCCAACTCCTTTTCTAAATAGTGCCATGGAATCTTTTACATCCACTTGAGAGCAGACAGGCCCTTGGCCTAGATTTTTTTTGTGTTCACGTCCCTGGAGTGGGACCTTTTGACTCAGAGGTGAGTGTGCTATCCACTGAGTTACAGCAAGAAGACAATTTGTTAGTAGTTAATATGAGATGGTAATAATCAACATTGTTTACCAACCCGTTAAACTTGCTTTTTTCTGTCTCGTGGGAGCCACACTGGGACTTGAGCTCCCAATCTAGGCTAACTTCCCCCTGCAATAGAGAGAGATGATTGAATTCTCAGAAGGACCGCTCTTTGGATGAGATATTGAACAAAGATACCACTTGTCTGGTCCACTGATTCCGATGGAGATTAAAGATCCCATGGCACTTTCAAATTGTGAATGGTATCCTTGCCAACAATCTTTTCTCAAACACCACCAAAAATAAATATTAATTGATGCTCTAAAAAGAAAACTTACACCAATAACTAATATGGCATTCCTCATATAGCATTCCTCATATTGTTAGGACATCCCATATAACAAGTCATTATGAAGTGAAAGTATCCTAAAATTACTATCAAGTGATTCTGCTGGGTAAACCCAATGTTAATCACTGGCTTTAGTAACCAGTAGTTAAAATGACTAGGACAGACTGGTGACACATTTATGCCACTCCTACATTGGAAATACCTTGCTTAAAATCTGTTACATCTCTAACTTTTTTCAGTCCTGATGAAAGATCAGCAACCTGAAACGTTAACTCTGTTTCTCTCTCCACAGCTGCTGCCTGACCTGCTGAGTATTTCCAGTATTTTCTGTTTCTACTTCAAATTTCCATCATCTGTAGTATTTTACAATTATATTGGTAATCCTGTTGATGCCCATGTATGCTGTAGGGTGAGATTCAGAGCACTACAGGGGTAATGTATTTGCCTCATGGGTTCTTTGCTTAAGAATTCATAACAGCACATTGCTATTAAGAACTAGTTGGTTTATTCGCAAAAGGTTTAGCAATTACACTGCGCATTACCGGTTCATCCACCAAGCTCACAACTACCTGCCTCATCGTGGATTCCCCCGAACCCAAATGGCTGGGGTTTTATTGAGTCTTGAACATCACGTGACTGGCTCAGCCACTCCCAACTCAACAGCTCTACAACTATTTTTAGTTGAACCAATAATCAAGTGCCCCTTGATTAAAGGGGACACTAAAACCAACAAATAAAAAAAATTAAACTTTTAACACTATATGGATCAAATAAAAATTTGGCCGGGGGTGATGATGCACTCCAGTCCCTCCAGTTCCCACCTCTTGTGGAAGGCCGCGAGCGTACCAGTGGACACCGCGTGCTCCATCTCCAGGGACATCCTGCCTCGAATGTAACTGCGGAAGAGAAGCAGGCAGTCGGGCTGAGCGATCAACAGCGAACATACTCACAGGTGCATACATTCCAACAGGCAACAATGAAACAACTGCATACCAGTAGAGTTCTATTGCACTCTTCAGTGGTTGGGGCCAAGGGCTGAAATGCTGAAATGTGGAGGGAAGGCATAGCCAAAGGCTAGGGTGGTGGGGATGCAGACAAACAATGAGGGAGGCAACAGCAGCCAAACCAGTGGAATGAAGGGCTGCTCAGAGGGGTCTGGTGGTGAAGGTGTGGGAGGAAGTTCCCGAGATGCTGGTCTGTGATGCTGGTGCCAATGTAGGTGAGGGAATGTCGGTCAGCACAGGAGGGGCCTTGCGCAGCAGAGCTCAATGGTGGCAAGGTGGGGTTTTGGAGAGATCGGACCATGATGGAAATCTTAAAATGGGAGCATCGCGGGAGCAAATGAAACGTTGAAAAACATTTCAATTTTACTTGCAAATTTAAATCTTAGGTGGTTTATTTACCTATACCAAGATGGCTGTTGGCTTAGAGAAATTTTGAATGCTCTACAGTGACACTCAATGACCAGAAACTGCAACTACAGGCAGATTCAACTTATTTTTCTGTTAGCTCTCAATATTACTGCTGTTGTTTTAGCAGCGACCCGTTGTGACATTTAACATTGGAAACCCCAATCACAGTGCCCCCTAAATGGCATAACAGGTACTGCAGTTAAATATTAGTACTTTTATTGTTGGTTTTTCCATTGACATAGTATGACATGGACCTCTGAATGCATTCTGAAATGGAATGTTGCAACCCACTCTGTGATTTTTCCACATGCCCGACACGAGACTCCCAAAGCAAGTGCTCTACTCGGAGCTTCGTCATGGCAAACGAGTCCCAGTGGCCAGAGGAAACCCTCAAAGCCTCCTTGATAAAGTGCAACATTCCCACCAGCACCTGAGAATTCCTGGCCCAAGACTGCTCAAAGTGGAGGAAGAGCATCCGGGAGGGCGCTAAGCACCTCGAATCTCGTCGCCGAGAGCATGCAGAAACCAAGCGCAGACAGCGGAAGGAGCGTGCGGCAACCCAGACTCCCCACCCACCCTTTCCTTCAACCACTGTCTGCCCCATCTGTGACAGAGACTGTAATTCCCGCATTGGACTGTACAGTCACTTGAGAACTCACTATTAGAGTGGAAGCAAGTCTTCCTCGACTCCAAGGGACTGCCTATGATGATGATGATTATAATATTATAATAAATAGATAAATAGATATATTACCTAACTGCAAAGCACGCTAAAGTCGTCAAGGAAAACTAAATGCTATGGGTACCAACGTTTTCTTCCATGTTGGTTCGTTAAATTCAATAATAGAAAATTGACACAGTAGCCTGAATGGACTCCTAGTTTTAGAATTCCAGCTGCATTACTTTTGGGATACTTCCTCATGTTTTCTCCCCTTTGAGACCAAAAATCATCAACAGCTGTGAAGAGAGACTGCAGACGTACTCTCTGGGCTTGGCCTGGGTCATTCTAGAACCAACTGCACAGAAATGCTCGGGGTTACTGGTTTTCCCTCTGATTTTCCCTGCTTCCATGTGAGGAACATGTGGCCTCAGCCTGCATGCCCAAAGGCATTGCTGAGAGTAGAAACGCCTCGTAGGAAACCTGAGGCACAAACCCAAATTCCAAATTCTGCCACTTGTGCCACCCCATTTTGAATCATTTTCCAACTTTGGTATTCTAAATTTGTCTGTGGTTGACACCTGTAGGAAGATTGTTTTTTTTTATTCGTTATGGGGATGTGGGCAAGGCCAGCATTTATTGTCCATCCCTAATTGCCCTCGAGATGGTGGTGGCGAGCCGCCTTCTTGAACTGCTGCAGTCCGTGTAATGAAGGAGCTCCCAGAGTGCTGCAGTCAAGATTCAACCACATTGGACACTGGAGTCACGTATAGGCTAGACTGAGTAAGGATGGCAGGTTTCCTTCCCTAAAGGACATTAGTGAACTAGATGGGTTGTTACAACAATCCGGTAGTTTTATGGTCACCATTACTGACACTAGCTTTTTCATTCCAGATTTGTTTAATTAGCGGAATTTAAATTTCCCTGCTGCTGTGGTGGGATTTGCACTCATGTCTCCGGATCATTAGTCCAGGTCTCTGGATTACTCGTCAAGCTACCGTTCCCCTGTTCTATGCTGACAATAAGGACTTCAAGCCTCTCTGAAAATGACAACTGACAGAGGAAACGTGTTTTGTTTGATTGGAGAAAATAAAAACTCCATGAAAGTAAAACGTACATGAAAATGTAGGTTACAAGAATAATTTGTGTCATTCAACATCAAGATGTAGCAGCATCGCAAACAGAAAAATCAAGATAAAGAAATGACCTATCTTCAAGAACCTAATGTCTTTGGTCATAAATAACACAATGCATAATGTTCTAAAAGCACTGTGGTAGACTGCAGAAGAAACAGGAATAATATCACAGGAATAATGGCAATTTAAATCTATGGCTCCTTTAACTTGCCACCTACTAAAAGTTGACTTCCTCGCAGTTGTGCAAGATTTTCTGACGGCTTTGCTGACTTTAATGAGTGTCACAGCCATTTCACCCTACGTTGGTCAATTGAGTACAACAGCCACCTTTGAATATGAGCTCCATCCAATGTCAGTACATGATCAGCGTCACTGTGCTTCCTGTATCACATATTCTATCCCATGACAGTTTGCATTACAGTTGTGTCAGTATGTTAGCAATTGCCTGTCATTGTCCATCTACCAATGTCACTAACAGTTTGACTCAGAAATTCGGAACAGAATAGATCTTTGTATGATTCTTTGGTTATTCAAAAACAATGAGCGGGATTTCAGTAAACTATACATTTGATGCTTTTTTTTTTAGGAAAGTGTTTATTCATAATGCCCCACATATATGTATCTTTCTGCTTCAAACTAGAAATAAGGAAATAATAAAACAGGCAACGAGAGCCAGTGCAGCTGAAATGCTGTTCCCATACATGTTAACGTAAATGAATCAATAACTCGAAATGTCAAACAATGTAAAGTTAATAACTGGGTAGTACAATGTGATGTGTATATGAGGCACCCCACTGAAGCTAACCTGCAAAAGCACACAATATTCAATATCCAATCAATTATGACAGGAATTTATATGAATTCCCCAGTATTCACAGAACATAAGAACATAAGAAATAGGAGCAGGAATAGGCCACCTGGCCCCTCGAGCCTGCTCCGCCATTCAATAAGATTATTGGTTGATCTGATCTTGGTCTCAACTCCACTTCCCTGCTCGCGATCCCCATAACCCTTGCCTCCCTTATCATTCAAAAATGTGTCTATCTCCACCTTAAATATATTCAATGGCCCAGCCTTCACAGCTCTCTGGAGTAGAGAATTCCATGATTCACGACCCTCAGAGAAGAAATTCCTCATTTCCGTTTTAAATGTCTGACCCCTTATTCTGAAACTATGACCCCTCGTTCTAGATTCCCTCATGAGGGGAAACGTCCTCCCTGCATGTACCCGGTCAAGCCCCCTCAGAATCTTTTACGTTTCAACAAGATCACCTCTAATTATTCTCATAATCTCATAAACTCCAATGAGTATAGGCCCAATCTGCTCAACCTTTCTTCATAAGACAACCCCTTCATCTCAGGAATCAACCTCGTGAATCTTCTCTGAACTGCCTCCAATGCAAATATATCCCTCCTTAAATAAGGAGACCAAAACTGTACGCAGTACTCCAGGTGTGGTCTCACCAACACCCTGTATAGTTGTAGCAGGACTTCCCTACTTTTATACTCCATCCCCCTTGCAATAAAGGTCAACGTTCCAGTTACCTTCCCTGATTACTTGCTGTACCTGCATACTAACTTTTTGTGTTTCATGTACAAGGACCCTCTGATCCGTCTGTACCGCAGCATTTTGTAATAACTGGATCCGAGTCATACAGACCAACTGAGTTTTAGGGCCAATCCCTTGTGTGTCTGGGGTTAGGGAATAGAAAACTCAGGCAAGACTTTCACTACCGGACCATTCAGTAACTTTTTGCGGTGAGCACACGTGTGGATGTTGGGTGAGGACACAATCGGAACTGTGGAACCCATCACACCATAAATCTTCAGTCGAGGAGAGCAGGAATGATAGATTGGAGGGGACTACCTCAATAGCTGAGTAACTTTATCCCTACACACAGACCAGGAAGGTCACAGCTTTGATCCGCATCTACGCCAAATTACAGATCTCTGTTAAAATGATGGTAGGGGCATTATAATTCACATCAGTACCCCTGGGCTAGAGGGGAAAATTGGGTGAGGTTCCCACTCCTTCTCACAGGACAGTGGATCTTGCTGGATGTGTGCATGCTGATATCAAATGAGGCAGGGTCAGGGCTGGACTGATGCCCACTGCAGTTGAATATGCTGCTGACATTCATGGTCAAGACTCACACATGGTTACTTGGGCAAGGTATCTGCCACACCGGTCTATTCCTGCAGGAAGTAAATAGCCTCATTAGAGAGGAGAGGTGAAAATTTATATAAAACAAATCGAATGAAGAAAACAAAGAAAAGTGTTGTTGAAACAGTCCCATTGGAGGTGTAGCCTGCTACCGTACTAGGGAATACTCAAGACTTTTGGAGGACAATGGCCCTTCAGACAAAATTACTCTTGGCAGTAATTCAGCTTTCCCCTATTTAAAAAAGATCTCCGATTATTTGGCACATTTCATGTCCTCGGGATGTCCCAAAGCAATTAGCCAATTAATTACTTTTAAGTGGTCACTGTTGTTAAACATAGAAACATAGAAAATAGGTGCAAGAACAGGCCATTCGGCCCTTCAAGTCTGCATCGCCATTCAATATGATCAGTAGGCAAACGCGACAACCAACTTGCACACAATCTCTTTTCTGGCGATACTGGCTGAGGGGAGAAATATTCCCGAGGACATTAAGTAGAAGAGTAGTTGATCTCGAGACCATATTGAGGCAGCTTCCAATGCCGATCACTGCACATTTACAGGCCATCTTAGCAATGAGCTCACTGTATCAACCCCTTGACTGATGCAGTCCCCATTAAAGATCCATACTCCGGAAGTAAGCGATGACAAAATCATTCAACACAATTCTAGGAGGCCACAACTTCTGAAAGATCAACCTTCATCTTTGGCCCAAACACTGTAAAGAATTTGAATAGGAAAATCTTGCATTACTCAGCGAAACTTTATCTAATCTAACGGAATATCCTCCATTGTACATCCCAATCACCCCTGCTCTTCCAGTCACAATGAGGGCACATTCAGGTGAGACCCAAGAGGGCAGAGGAAACGCTTCAAGGACACCCTCAAAGCCTTCTTGAAAAAATGTAACATCCCCACCGACTCTTGGGAATCCTTGGTCTAAGATCGCTCAAAGTGGAGGTGAAGCATCCGAGAAGGTGCTGAACTCTTCGAGTCTCTTCGTCGGGAGCACGCGGAAGCCAAGTACAAATAGTGAAAGGAGCATACGACAAACCAAGTACTCCAACCACCCGTCCCTCCAACCACCATCTACCCCGCCTGTGACAGAGACTGTAGGTCCTCCATTGGCCTCATCAGTCACCTGAGAACTCATTTTAAAGTGGAAGCAAGTCATCTTCCACTCCGGCAGACTGTCTATGAAGAAGACATTCAAGAATCTTCTAGGGTCCAGGGCCTACGCTGTGAACAGCACCAATAGTGTTGACTACAAGCTCAAGATTCATTATTTAAAAAAATCACAATGATTATTCAAGGTAACACTTTAGTATGAATATGTTGTAAATGTTTTTATGCTGTAGATTCAAGTCCAGTTAAGCACCTTCATTATTGAGACTCTTTAAAAAAAAAATGCTAACTTTATCCACCTACACATCCAACTAACAGTGGGCAACTCCTCTTCAGAGCTGCCATATTGTAAGCCAGATAAAGGCATTCTGCAGCAGCACTGGTTCAAAATGGATGTTCCAAGAAACTTAGAATTAAGGATTTATTTTAAGTGCAGATAAGAAAGGTGAAGCAGTCACATTATCACATCACCATGCATTCTCTGTTTACAAAGCTGAAAGTAATTTTACTGGAACTATGATGCCCTTTAAATTAAAGCCAGTTTATCAGCTCAAATTGGCAGCTCGCTCCCTGGAAACAATCCCACTCATGTCAATCTATGCTGATCCTCACCTTTTACAAATTAATATGTGTCAGCGCTTTCACTGCATCTGGGGTTACAGGAGTGGGGAAATGACGGCACTGGAGTGACAGTAGGCACAATGGGGGTCACTCTGGATCAGAAGAGCACCCTTTTTCTATGTTACATGTCGGTAAGCACAAAAGTTGCCCCGACGCCGTCTCACAGAAACAATAAATGAAGGGCTAAAATACAAAAGCGGATGCAGCAGCCTGTACTGCCTCTTGTTTAATTTTTGTGGACTTTGTTACAATGAATGTGGATGCAATTTGGTGGCGGGGGAGGTCACTTTGTTCCATTTGCTCTCTGAGAACATGCACAAGATTTGGCAGCAAGATATATATATATATATATATAAATTTAAAAATAAACAGCAATACAACTCGCTACCAGAGTTTAAATGTGGGCACTTGAGAATGAGTAAAATCCCTATTCACAATAAACTTAACGTTAATTCTGTAAAACAATTCTGATTAACTTCGGCTAAAGTTTCTTTTCCATCAGAGGTTGATGCTTTCTCCTGCTAATATTCTCAGAATGTTCCACATTATGTTTTGACAGGGGTCATGTTACGTTCCGTGAAGCATTTAATAACGTACCAGACAGATTGTAACTGTTTCATGTCCACATTGTTACGGACCAGCTGGTTACACAGACAGCTTTACCTTGACCTTTCACCACAGACAAAAAGGAGGCTTTGGCAACTTGACAAAGCACACAGGAGCAAAACAAGATTCTAACGCTGCAGCGACACGGGACAGTTGAATCCTCTTTCAAAAGTGCGCGGTTGGCATAAAGCAAACTCAAAAGAACTAGCCAGGTTGTACCTCACATTCGCAAATGCAGACCTTTTTTTTTGCTCGAGACTCAGTTGAAGACTGAGATCTTCAAGCTAGCTGAGGTAGCAAGGCTGGGCTTGTTTTATGCTCCCTCTGTGCTGATGATTTATTTGCAACATCTGCACGCAGCACAGCTCAGCTGTTGTGGAGTGGCACCCCGAAGGCCACAGTCATTGACTCCTGCACAATTCATACAGATGCACAAATCAGTTTCACTGTGCCCAATTGGAGAGCACTCTGCAGGCCTTTAGAGCGGTGAGAGGTCCCATCTTCAGCCTGAGTGTCTGCCTAATCTGTAAAATCAATAGAGGTTTAACTGATTGAATTACTGCACAGTTTCTTCATCACTGACACTTCCCCCCTCCTCCATTATGAAGTATCCAGCATTCTCCGTGGGATTTATCTGCTTCAGAGAGCATTCACTGTATTAAACTTTCACCTCTATTTTTCCTTAAAAGGCAAAAGAGTCACAGTTCAGCTTGCTTAATGCATATTATATAGACTTTCCCAGATGCATTTTGTATTTCTTAAAAGCTATAAAGCCCAAACCAATTAATAAATCAGTTTGTTTGAAGAATGCTTATTTTACCATCCAAGTGTATTGCTTTGGATGATATGGTGCACTAAATCACCTCCTGTAGCCAAGCTTCAAATGCAAGAATGACCCGGTGAGCCCATTAAGGGCCATTTTTCTTCTCCTACTGTCTGGGACACTGACTTTATAGATGATTCAAAAATCTTCATCTCTCCTGTTCAAACGGCTGCTTACCAGGCTATCAAACAACATGCAAGAGAAATACCCATTCTGTGCCCCTTCAGCCCCTTGAATGTCAACCCCTCTCACGTCACAGTGTTTACTGAATCTCCCGGTCAAACTGTCTTCTGCTCCATAAAACCGGTACAAGTGAATGCTGCCGAGCTAATTTGCCATTGTAATGTTGCCGCGATAAACTTCTTGTTAATGTTACCCAGGATCTAACTGCACAACGCAGAAAGGCTATTTTGAAATGAACAACCAGCAGTTAGATTATAAACTTATCATTGCTAATTTCAGTCACTGACCCTATTTTGTAGTACTTCTAGCAACTCATACATCATTTAACCCCCCCTCCCCCCCCCCCCCCAGCTCATCACCTCAAACAAGTGTTCTCCACAGGTCACGTTGCTATAACTCCCAAATGACAGGACTAAAAAGGAGGCCATCGACACAGTTGGGTTTTATTCCATTGTTCGAACAGTTCATACTCTGCTTGGGCTGCCTGCTGAGCACTATTACAGGATCTAGAGCTCCTCTGGGACCAGACAGATCTCTCTTTTTTTTCAAAAAAATAGAACAAGCCTGTACTTTTATGGAAACGGCCATTGAGAGCAATCACTAATGGTCGAATAAAGAATGAACACGTAATCTGTTGATGCAAACCGCGTTTTCTGTCTTCCCCCGCACCTTCCAAAAAAAAATTGCACATGCAAACAAAGCAGAATGAGCCTGACTCCTGCTGGACAAGTGCCTCTCCCGAGAGGGCACCATGGTTTGCAAGGCTTGCAATCAATAAAAAGGCCTGCTTTTCTGCATTTAAAAGTTTACATGCTTATTGAGCGTTCAGGCGACACTGCATTTCTCCGACACGTTGAAGCAACTGTCAAGAAAATAAAAAGTCATCACCAACAGCTTCACACGAAAATGCAGCATTGGGTGAAAGGCAAACAGCTCAACATCTAAATTTGGGTGTTGCCATTCTACTGGGATTTATTTTTGTGGGGGTGAGGGGGGTGGTTCAGTTCTTGGAGAGCTGGGAAAAGCAGGAGCTTAGAAAGCTGTTAGGGTAACACCCGAGAGAAAAGGTGCTGCTGCAGCACACACACACACTTCCTCTGCACTTCTCACACCAAGAGCTGTGTTTCTATTTCTATCGAGAAATGAGCAGGAGATCCTTCTGTCAAATGGCACTCGGAGTACTGAAGTTGAATGTTCAGCCATGAACTCATTGAATGGCGGTGCAGGCTAGAAGGGCCGAATGGCCTACTCCTGCACCTATTTTCTATGTTTCTATGTTTCTATGAGACGTGCTGACAGGAGGTGCCCACCACTGACATGGGGGGAGACGCCAGATTCAGTTTTCTCTCAATTCTTGTGGGAAGATGACTGGGGTCACAGCTTGGGATCCTCACAGTGGGTCAATCGAGATTGGGATCTCTTGGTGTGCAGGAGTCTGCTGGCATGAACCTCAGTGTGCAGTGCATTAGGGATTCTGTTGATTTCCTATTATCTGGTGTCACCAAGCTGTTGCGACAAGCCATCAATGTATTCGATGGTGTTGTCAAATGCACTGTGTTGTTCCTCTTTCTAAATGGCAGCTATTTTATTCAAACAGCAGTCCATTATGCAAATGTAAGTGATAGCAAGTTTTCAATAAATTCTGTGACTCTCAACAACCCAACAAAGAATGGATTCTACAAAGCCTTTTGCTGAGCAGTGCTCCATCAGAGGATTTTGCTGATAATCTTTGTGAATTTAACAGCAGGGTTCAGGCATGTATCCTAAAGTTCAAAAGCATTTGGATCAATTGATTTTGTATCTTTTCTGAGCACAGACTAATAGGATTGTCCAGCTGTTGCTGTTACAGCTGCGAGGATGAACATAGCAGAAGCCAGCCAATGAAGTGGTGCGGAGAGTCATTGCAACATAAATAGATAAATCAAGCACCTTTCAACCGTCACAACAGGCTGCATTTCACTGCACGGATCACAGGCTGACCATAAAATGGTTACATTGTTTTTGGGATAACCAAGATGCGCGATGCTGCCTCTCACCTGCAGGGCGAGAATCCAAAGGACTCGACAGCTTTGCATTTGCATAGTTACTAAATTTAAATTAAATACTGTAGTCAAGGGAGGGATTAAATGTTGTGAAATAAAGAAATCTGCCCTTTGTTACACAATAAAAGCTACATGCCCTAGAATGACAGCAGCCTTGCGTTAGTTTGTGTCAAACTGCTGCCGATGGAATCAGATGAATCTTGTACGACAACGAGACCAGATGTACAAGCAGAGGTAGAAAAGGATACCATGAATGCTGGAGATGCTGCAAATACGCAGCAGGCTGGCCAGCATTTGAAAGAGAAAAGACAAGTTAACATTTGGATGCAATGCTCCAATCAAGGGTCCCACACAAAACGCGAATTGTCTTTTTTTCTCCATTCAGTTGCTGTGCATTTTCAATATTATCTATTTTTATTTAATCATGATGTCCTAATAGTAGTACAACGCTTTAGATAAACACATTATTATATTTGCTTCAAATTCAACGACTTAGCTGAAGCTTCACCTTCAAACATAATTGGTAGCGGCACCAAGAGTCAGCAAACTGAGGCTGAACAAACAAGATCTGCACTAAGTCTGCTACTGCGGTGTCAATTGGGCACAAGTGCATGCTCCCCAAAGTCGTTTGAATTCCTACTGTTCAAATCTTTCAAATTGGGTTGGTATTAGATCCATAGCAAGAAATGTTTTCACAGCTGTTCAATGTTTGTTCCAAAGCATTCACAGTCAACAGCAACTGCCAACATCAGTTGAAACACAGTTAGCTTCATAAAAGCTTGGGAAATTGTAAATTACACAGTGACACAAGAGTGAGCTAGCTGCCTGATGTTACTGGCTTTACTTTCAAAAGATAATTGAAACAAATATTCCTTTAATTTGCACTTACTCTTTTATTTTGTCCATAATCGAGGTGGTAATAACTGTTTGTCAATTCTGCACGTTCTTCAGCTTTCATTAGCAGAAACACTTTCTCAAATGCCACTGACAGCGAGGCTTCTACACGCTTGCTGAAGTACCAATGCGTCCGGAGGAGAAAGGTTAGACGAGGAAATAAAGCATTCACGGCTGGCGAGCTCAGTACAACTTCAGATTACTACTGATGACTCAAAAGAACTTGGAAAGAGGAAGGAGGTGGGATTTGGCAAGTAAGGATTGTACACAGTGAGTAAGTAGTAAGCAAAAAAACAAAATTAGTTCAGGGTCTTGAAAACGTAAACATTTTAAAGCCACGCTGAATGCAGCTGTTACACAGGAATTGCTTATCCTGTACTTTTTAAACTGAGGACCCACTTATTATGCACGGCAACATATTGTATATAGGTTTTAATTTTCAGAAGATGTTAAAACCACTGAATACACATTTATTCTTAATGAAACACCAAAATAGCAGTAATCCAAAATAATTGAACACTGGTCAACTAAATGCAGCCTATGAAACAGGACACCCAAACGGATGAATCTGCTTCTCATGGGAATGTTTGTTTAAAAGGAACATTTATGCAGGCATTTCCCACACATTCCCCAGCTAACACTACTGGCTTACAGGGGCAGTTTGGGTGAGACTTGGGGGTAACTACACTGCAGGGGTGATCCTGAAGCAGCATTGTATTTGGCCAAGGACAGGGAAACATGTTAACTCGAATCCAAAGGTGAGGAGCATCATTTGCTCGTTGTTCCTAAATACTGGGATGTTCAAGGCTATCTTGAGTTTGCTCAGCCAGAGGCAACCCCAATGTAAACTTGACAATGTTACTAAATCCGACTGCCGGGAAAGATCTTGTAAAAAGTTGGTCTTCTCACTGGCTGAATTTAGCAAACCTCACCGGTTTATATTGGGGTTGCCTCTGGCTGTACAAGACTTGCACTTTGGGGAACCAGTAGTTCAAACATCCCACTCCACCAATATAAAAGGGTGTATATTAATGGAAAGAGACACTGGTTAAAGGAACATAGCATGAAGAGTAGGCCATTCAGTTCCGAGAGCGTATTCCGTTACTAAATTAGATCATGGCTGATCTATATCTCATGTTCATTTACTTGCCTTTGCTCCATATCCCTTGTTCCCTTAGCAAACATAAATTTCTCAAGTTTCAAGTGACTCAATCCACAGCCTTTTAGGGGAGCGAGATCCCAATTTCCCTTTAAGCCTTGGTATGGTGAATCTGCGCTGTAACTCTTCCAAGACCAATGTTTCTTTCCTGAGGTTTGGTGCCCGAAACTGAATGCAGTACTCCAGATGGGGTCTGACCAAGGCTCTGTACAATTCACCCATCACTTCCTCACTTTTGAACTCCAACTCCCCTGAGATAAAGTGCAATCATCAAGGGTTATGGGGAGCGGGCAGGGAAGTGGAGTTGAGGCTAAGATCAGATCAGCCATGATCTTATTCAATAGCGGAGCAGGCTCGAGGGGCCAAATGGCCTATTCCTGCTCCTATTTCTTATTTTCTTACATATGTATTCTATTTGCCTTTTTGATTATGTTTTGTACCTGTGCATTAGTTTTTAGTGATAAATGCACCCGAATCCATTGAGCATATTCCAATGAGTCTTTCTCAGATTCAAAGTGAATAAACTCACATTTCCCAACAATGGAACTCCATCTGCCATAGTTTTGTCCACTCACTTAGTCAGTTGATGTCCCTTTATAACTTTCTGTTCCCATCTACACAGCTTACTGTGCCTCCTAACCTACATATTATCTATAAACTTGGATATACAACTCTATTCCTTCATTCAATCATTCAAGTCATTAATATATATGATGATTAGCTGAGGTCCCAGTACAGATCCCTGGGGAACACCAGTTGTCTAAACTCGTCAATCAGAGAACAAACCTTGTATCCTTACTCCCGGTTTCCTACCTTCCATCCAATTACCTACCCAGTCACAAGGTTGCCTTCAAATTCATTTGCTCTCATCTTTGCCAATAATCTCTTGTGCAGAAACTTATCAAATGCCTTCTGAAAGTCCATATGGACAAGATCTACAGACACTCCCCGATCTACCATGCCAGTAATCTCCTCAAAATCATTCAACGAGATTAGTCAGACATGAACAACATTTCACAAATCCATGCTGACTCTCTTTGATCAGCTCATGCTTGTACAAGTGCTCAGTCCTTCTGTCTCTGATGGTGGATTCCAATAGCCGCCCCACAAATGATGTTAAATTGACAGGTTTGTAGTTACCTGGCTTCTTCCTCCCTCCCTTTTTAAATAATGGGAGTAACATTTCCAATTTTGCAATCCAAGGGCACAATTCCTGAATCTAGAGGGCATTGGAAAATTCTGATGAATGCATCTGCAATTTCGTCATCTATTTCTTTTAATACCCTGGGATGGAAACACCTGGAGATTTGTCAATCTTAAGTACCATTATTTTCTCCATTACCATTTTTTAACATATTAAATTTACTAAGTTCCTCCCCTTGATTTATTTTTAGTTTCCCTTGTACCACTGGTATTTTGTCCTCTTCTTCCATGTGAAAACACTTAATTATCAAGTCTGCCATGTCCACATTATCCATTACAGTCTCTGCTGCATCCATCTTTAATGTTCCCACATTCCACTTAGCCACTCTATCTCTTCATGTACTTTTAAAAACATTTTCTGTGAGCTGCAAGTTTTAAACATTCCCTTTTTGCACCTCTCTTTACTTTCTTTGTATCCCTTTGTTTCTTTTTTTTGCTTTCCCAGTGTGCTGGATTTCCACTTTTTCTTGCATTTTGTGTAGACATTTCCTTTTAGCTTGATACTGGCTCTTACCTCATTTAAGAGCATAAGAATGAGCAGGAATAGGCCATTTGGCCCCTCAAGCCTGCTCCGCCATTCAATGAGATCATGGCTGATCTTCTACCTCAACTCCACTTTCCTGCTCTATCCCCATATCTCTTGATTTCCTTAATATCCAAAAATCTATCGATCTCTGTCCTGAATATACTCAATGATTGAGCCTCCACAGCTCTCTGGGGTAGAGAATTCCAAAGATTCACCACCCTCGCAGAGAAGAAATTTCTCTTCATCTCAGTCCTAAATGGCCGACCCCTTATTCTCCAGCCAGGGGAAGCATCCTCCCTGCATCTAGCCGAGCAAGCCCTGTAAGAATTTTGTATGTTTCAATGAGATCACCTCTCATTCTTCTAAACTCCAGTGAACATAGGCCTTGTCTGCTCAATCTCTTCTCATAGGACAATTCCCTCAATTCCAGGAATCAGTATAGTGAATCTTCGTTGCACTTCCTCTATAGCAAGTATATCCTTCCTTAGGTAAGGAGACCAAAACTGTACACAGTACTGCAGGTGTGGTCTCATCTTATACTCAAATCCTTTTGTAATAAAGGCCATGTTGACTGTGGTTGCTTAACTACACAAATGAAGCCTTTGCCTTTTAGGGCTAGGTTCTAGTTTTTATTGTACCAAAATTATTTTTGAATACTTCCCACTGCCTACCTGTAGATTTACACACTGATAGTGTGACTCCATTTACTGCAATTAATTCATTTCTTATCCCTTTAAAGGTTGCCGTACTTACATTTAAAACCTCGGTTTGTGACTCTCCTTTCTTCCTCTCAAGCGTAATACCAAATGTAATCACATTATGCTTACTATTTGCAAAATGCTCCCTTACCATCAGATCGTTTGTCTCCAGTATGCTTCTGTTGGATCAACTTTGGAGCAGCCCTGAGCACAGCAATGGAGATGTGTATGGGATGAAATTGTCAGCCTGATATTTACATATCTGTTACAATTCAAAGACGGAGGTTTTTACGGAGTGTTAGCTTTCAAATTATACAACTAACACTTAGAAATGTTTTTCAGCATCATTAAAAAAATGTAGATTTCCAAAATGAAAGAATTCCTACTGCAAAATTGTATTATATATAAGGCCTGGTGCTAAAAGATTCACCAAGATTTTAATCAATTATCTGACAATTGACTGTTCATTCCACACACAGTCTTCATGAAAATATATTTGATAATCCATTTTGCAAGGGGAAGAAACAACGTTTTCATAAGCAAGTGACATAATTGTGGGTTTTGATAGAATTGCACTTGCCGTACACCTCATCATGCAGACAGTGTCCCTTTAAAGACAATCTTGAAAAATATATTGACTGCATACATTGCACAACTTCAATTCTGCCACCTAATGTTTTAGCATTATCATCCATTCTGATTTGGCAT
Organism: Pristiophorus japonicus; assembly: GCF_044704955.1. Lineage (NCBI taxonomy): Eukaryota > Metazoa > Chordata > Chondrichthyes > Pristiophoridae > Pristiophorus > Pristiophorus japonicus. The sequence continues at coordinate 264,158,118 of NC_091977.1, read as the reverse complement.
CGGTGTTAAATTATTTGAGTGTGTTAATTAGTCAGTGTTCTGTCAGAACAGAATTAAAATAAACAGATTCTGATGATCTCTGGTACATTTTGTTTCAGAAACATTGTGCTTAGCAATGCAAACCCAGTGAGACTGCTGATACCATCAATTTTAAACATCATGCTAACTCCCAGAAGCCAACTACAAAAACTTTCATTTATAAAGCAGACTCTTGAACAAGGGTCTGGGTAGAAAACTAAAGATTAGCCACATCATGATACTTTTTATTCCTTTCTTAACAATATTCCATTCAGTTTTGGGTTCAAAATGTTTATTGCACATAAGGCCAATGGTATGAAAGTAATCTCCAGGGCACTCAACTGCACTTTCTGTCCCTTCTCCCACCATCCTTCCTGCAAAAATGAACCACCCTGTTTTAGTTTCAATCATATTCCTTCATTCAAGCAGTTGAACTGGGAATCGAAAATAGTGCATAGAAAATGCTACAGCAAAAAAGCACCCAAACGAATTTAAAGTTACATTTTAACAGGCATTGATTTCCTCAAAGCCCCAAAGTAACTGTGCGATTTCTGGATGAGAAATTATCTCTCCTCCCCCCTGCTCCGACCGAGTGTGGTATGGTTATCACAGCTGAGCTGAGCTGGCATTGAGACCAGCTTTCCAAAGTATCCAGTCTATTAGTGGTTGTATTATTTTATGAACTTGTTAAAATCACGTTTACTCTTTGACCAAAGGCAGCTGATTTACACAGGCTTTGCTCCAGCAAAAAAGCAACTGTATTTTTTTTTTGTTTTAAAAAAAAAAGTGCTATCTCTTTAGACAAAATGAGTTTATAATTACAGAATATCAGTATGATCTCCGGAGATCTCAATCACTCAATGTTGTGACACAACAGGGCCAATTAAAATGCTTTTGTTTTGTCATTAACTCATGTTTTGCGCCGTTTACTGAGGCAAACAATAATTTGCACACCGCTTGTTATTTAACATTTTTGTTTTCTGGTGACACCATCATTATAATGAAACCGTTTGCATTCGGTGTTTGCACTGCATCAATAATAAATAGTAATTTACTTTCTGTATCGCAGGCACAGCCTCAGGCCCAGGCTATGTCAGGACTTGCAAAAATCATTCAGTGTGACCCAATGTTTCATGGTGGCATTGTTACATTATTATAATCCCCCAAGACTTAAAATTGGCACATTCATATTCACCAAAATTATTATGCCACTTTTAGAAGTACAGCTGCGGCTCCTGTGGGGAATACACACGACCAAGAATTGGGGAAAGCAGCAATCCTGCTCAACTATCTTTCAGTGTATTATTGAGGTAATTACATCGCTCTCTGACTCTGTGGTTTATTACCAGAGATCAAATGGCACTGTGCTCCTTTTAGACCCTACACAGCAGACATCTTTGTGCTTGTCACGACAGCTGGGTATCTGGGTTTCAAAAAATATATATATGTACACATCAAGGTCATCAGCCAGATCAGAGCAAAAAGATATTATCAACACTTGTCAACGAAGATAAAACAGAATGTCAACACACATTCCTGGAACTATTGGTTGCAATCAGGTGTGCAGTGACTGCTGTGCAAGTAATGCAATACAAACGGACCTACGTGAGCGACACACTCCAGGTGCAAGCCAGTTTCAGACTGCTAACCTGTCATTTTGCCATTCAGTGCGTGTGTTTTGCAGTCGGGTAATTAGGGAATACGATTCAACTCATCAGTCTCCAACATGCAGGCTGTTCACGAACAGTACTAACTTGCAGCAATATACATTCTCAGGAAAGTAAAATAGAACTTCAGATGTAGAATTTCTTTGCTGACTGTCAAGCAGAAAAAAGACTTGTATTTATATAGCGCCTTTCACGACCATCGGATGTCTCAAAGCGCTTTGCAGCCAATGAAGTACCTTTGGATTGTACTCACTGTTGTAATGTAGGAATCGCGGCAGCCAATTTGCACACAGCAAGCTCCCACAAACAGCAATGTGATAATGACCAGACAATCTGTTTTTTTGTTATGTTGATTGAGGGATAAATATTGGCCAGGACACGGGGAATAATTCCCCTGCTCTTCTTCGAAATAGCACCATGGGATCTTTTACATCCACTTGAGAGAGCAGACAGTGCTTCGGTTTAACGTCTCATCCAAAATATGGCACCACCGACAGTGCAGGACTCTTGCAGCGCTGCACTGGAGTGCTAGCCTACATCTTTTTGTGCTCAAGTCCCTGGAGTGGGACTTGAAACCACAACCTTCTGACTCAAAGGCAAGAGTGCTACCCACTGAGCCACAGCTGACACTATTATGAAATTGAATTATGTGAATAAGATTCACAAACTATCATGCCTTTGTAACCCATGCAGAAATGTAAGTAGGATGGCAGTCAATAGGATGCAATTAGAAAAATCCTGGCGGATAATTATTTTATTCAGTTGCTGAAAGTTTTTGATAAGAGTAGACACTGAGCGATTCCACTTCTGGGGAAGAGCAAAGCTAGAGGCCAGCAATATAAAATAGTCACCAAGAAATCAAATCGAAAATTCAGAAGAAATCTCTTTACCCAGAGAGTGGTGAGAATGTGGAACTCACTATCACAGGGAGTAGTTGAAGCAAATAATATAGATGCATTTAAGGGGAGGCTAGAGGGAGAAGGGAAAAGAGGGTTATGCTGATAGATTTAGATGAAGAAAGACGGGAGAAGGCTCGAGTGGAACATAAACGCTGGCATGGACTGGTTGGGCCGAATGGCCTGTTTCTGTGCCGTATATCCCATGTAAAGTATGTTGGAAGTTACTTATTATTATACCTCATCTTAAATGATATTGTTAACATTTCAAACACTCACTACACTTTTATTCACATGACTATATCAAATTGAATTTGATCAATATCCTTTATTTTCTTCCGATATTGAAGGGCCCTTTTGCATTTACCGATCTGTCTGGCTTTTCTGTTTAGCTCTCGTGTGCCTGAGCTTTTACTTTCCATGAGTTATTCTTTTATTCTTGTCTGCTTGTGGTTTGTTTTGGTGGTGGGGGTGTGTGTATGAATTTATAGATGCCTGCAGCCCTCCAGCACCTCGCCTACATCTGGGCCTATACAGCATGTACCTGAAAGGTATTTGCCTGTGAGAGATGTTATGGACGAGCCCAATCCTGCCTTCCTCCAACATCCACACGCACACTTTCTATCAGGAGTCACAGGATGAGGAAAATACGTTTATTTTTTTTTCTCTTGCGCTGGAATAATGCCAGTGTTTTTTTTCAATGTTCAACTATCTTGTTTCTGCACCCCCTTTCAGTTTATAGAAATATAGAAAATAGGAGCAGTAGTAGGCCATTCGGCCCTTCGAGCCTGCACCGCCATTCAATATGAGCATGGCTGATCCTTTATCTCAACACCATATTCCCGCTTTTCCCCCATACCCCTTGATGCCTTTTGTTTCTAGAAATCTATCTATCTCCTCTTAAATATATTCAGTGACTTGGCCTCCACAGCCTTCTGTGGTAGAGAATTCCACAGGTTCACCACCCTCTGAGTGAAAACATTTCTCCTCATCTCGGTCCTAATTTCCTATCCCGTATCGTGAGACTGTGACCTCTTGTTCTAGATTTCCCAGTCAGGGGCAACATCCTCCCCACATCCAGTCTATCCAACCCAGTCAGAATTTTATACGTTTCAATGAGATCCCATCTCATTCTTTTAAACTCCAGTGAATACAGGCCTAGTCGACCCAATCTCTCCTCATACGACAGTCCTGGGATGGCAGGAATCAGTCTGGTGAACCTTCGCTGCACTCTCTCTATGGCAAGTATACCCTTTCTGAGGTAAGGAGACCAAAACTGCACACAATACTCCACGAGCAATTGTGGAAAAATAGCAGAGATCGAGAGAGAAAAATGAGAAAATACGGCCCAACCGAGAGACTGGGAGGGGGCTCCGCCACCGTAACTTTAACGTAAACAGGAGTTTGCACCGAACTTACAATGGTAGAGCGGAAGAAGCCTTGAGAAAACTCACCCCCACCCTCCCTCCCTCCCTCCCCATGAACTGCACAGAAAGACCAAAGAACAGGGAGCTCTTAGAAACATAGAAAATAGGTGCAGGAGTAGGCCATTCAGCCCTTCAAGCCTTTTGAAAGTCCAAATACACCACATCCACTGGTTCTCCCTTGTCCACTCTACTGGTTACATCCTCAAAAAATTCCAGAAGATTTGTCAAGCATGATTTCCCTTTCATAAATCCATGCTGACTTGGACCGATCCTGTCACTGCTTTCCAAATGCGCTGCTATTTCATCTTTAATAATTGATTCCAACATTTTCCCCATGACTGATGTCAGGCTAACCGATCTATAATTCCCTGTTTTCTCTCTCCCTCCTTTTTTAAAAAGTGGGGTTGCATTAGCTACCCTCCAATCCATAGGAACTGATCCAGAGTCCATAGACTGTTGGAAAATGATCATCAATGCATCCACTTTTTCTATGGCCACTTCCTTAAGTACTCTGGGATGCAGACTGTCAGGCCCCGGGGATTTATCGGCCTTCAATCCCATCAATTTCCCTAACACCATTTCCTGACTAATAAGGATTTCCTTCAGTTCTTCCTTCTCGCTGGACCCTCGGTCCCCTATTATTGACCAAGTAAAGATATTGAGGAAATGTAGGCGGGGGGGGGGGGGGGGGGGGGAGCGGGCGGGGGGGAGACTGGAACAAATGAAAATATAAAGAACTTGTGTATTCATATTGTGTATTTCACATCCTCATGATGTGCCCAAGCACTGCGTAGCCAATGAAATATTTCTGAACTGTAGCCACTGTTGCAATGCAGGCAAATGCAGCAGCCAATGTGCACACAATAAAGTCCCATAAATTGCAATTAGATAAACCACCAGATAATGTTTTAGTGATGTTGGTTGAGCGATATGGGGAGGACTACCCTGCTCTTCTTCAAATAGTGAGGTTATTCCATGAGGGCATATTGTGCCTTAGTTTAAGGTCTCATCCAAAAGATGGCACCTCTGATAGTACAGCACTCCCTCAGTACTGCACTCAAGTGGGGCTTAAGCCCACAACATTCTGCCTCAGAAACACGAGTGCTGCCACTGAACCAAGGCTACCAATTAAAACCCAGTTAAGTACAAAGACAGACCAGTAAGAGTAAAGATAATAAACAGAGCGAGAAAGTGGAAGGAATGCCTCTCAACATAGAGAGAGAGAAGCAGGGGAATGTGTACTGAGCGTAATAATGTGGCCAATTAAGTTCCCAATGCTGCACCTTGCGGCTTTTTAAAATCTGTGGTCCAGTTTATTCAAAATCTGAATATAGTAAGGAGACTAAGAAAAATTAGGCTCTCCCAATGGCTGTGTGATTAAACTCATCGTTACCAGTGCAGGACACAGCCATAAAGACCTGTTGGGCCAAATGGCCTGTTAGGCGGATAAAATTCTTAAAAGGCAATCAAAAAAGAAAATAGGTTGCAGGCCAGTAAGACTGAGATGACTTAACACATGGAACTCTGAACAATTTCCCATGGCAACTAACGCTCCAACAACGATTACACTCCAAAAGTACTTGATTGGCTGTAAAGTGCTTTGAGATGGCCGGTGGTCATGAAAGACTCTATATAAAACCAAGTCTTTCTTTTCTTTCTCTTGAGAATTTACTTTAAAACTACAATTCTAACAGCAAAACATGGAAGAAACTGTACATAAACAGTTCCCTGTTATGTTCTGTGATCTCTCATTCCTGTCCCCCACTTGCGTGCTTTTTTGTTCATGTTTTCTGCACTTCACATGCCCACACAGTGCTTACATTCATAGTGTCATCATGTCTTTCACAATACACAGGGGTAGGAGATGAACACAGCGAGATATGGGGAACAGTCTGTAAATCAGCACTTTGTGAACAGCAGCTCAATCAACGCAATGCAATTGTACAGTTCCTGCCTCCAGTAACTTCAGCATGATAGTGCGACGTCAGTAATGTGATGCTGGATAAGGCAGCATCCTTTGCAAGATATGTATAGATACAATTAAACAATAATTTGGAAAAAATCCTGTAATGTTGCCTCAGCCATTATGATCAGCACAAGTCAGCAAATGATCTGCGGAGTGATTTTTATTTATTTTTCAGAATTACACTTTTATCTTAACCACTCAACTTCCCGAGAATGATAAACAAAAGGAACTCAATTAAATATTACACTGCCATTCCCCAACTCAGCATCCCATTCACCCGACCTTCACAGTGAATGCGAGCTGCTTACGTGGTGTTTGTCTGGACAGACAAAAATCATTAAACATTATACATTACTATTAATATATACAACAGCAGCCTGCAGTCCTGGCGTACTAGCAGGTCACAGACTGCACTGAATCCTATTAGTCTTTCCAATTACAATAATTATATTGGTCACTGTAATGCATATAATGCACCCAGCGGTACTTCACCACAGATTGTAAGTGCATCTCATAAATGTAGATTCAGCTCCACTACACATAGCCTTACAACTGATTCCAATGGGGCTCCAGGGAAACAGGCAAGAGTTAAAGCAACCGACACAGTTAAAGCCAAGTCTATGTAAACTCTACACCTAAACAATGCCAATGGTGAGAGTATTCAGGGAAAATAACGGAGTATTTAATGCAGTTACATATCATTCACTAAAATTATATAAACCGAGAGTGAATCTTACCTTACGACTCACTTCTCCAATAAACATTTCGCCGAGGTGCACCTATTGAATACAATCTGTCCTGCTTGCACTAGATGTCCAGCTACCATATCTCTACAGTAATGATTTAATCTCAAGAGGATCACATCACTGAAACCTCTTCGTGTAAAAGCTGCAGACATCAATAGGCAATCATTTAGTTAACAGGAGGCGAAGACAAAAAAAATGTATGATGTCTACAGATTCTCTCGTCAGTGCCCTAATTCTAATTGCAGCACCAGCACAAAACAGATTCCATTTTTTTTTTGGACAGACTTCATCTGAATGCTACAACACAGCATGGTCACTGTGTTGATTGTGTGATGAGGCACAATGGCCACTTGATAAAAGTACAATGGAGTCTATGTTTTCTGCAGGTTGGGAGAATGGTGGAATGAATAGCAGCAATGAACTTGCTCAGTCCCAACTAACAGCTGTACCTTCGACCACAAAATCCCCCATGACAGAACATCCAGTGAGTCACAATCTGTACACAGCTACTGCTGATATAATTGTAACATAAATAACTTTATTTTTCTTTCCATTAATATTTTTACTCAGCAGAAAAGCCTGTGCCGTCTTGGAGGATAAAAAGGTGATATGCTTCATGGTAATTATACAGCTTCAAGTGTCCTTTGTCTATGTATGTATTATGTTTTGGTAACAGAGTCTTCTCACTTAACCCTTTAACCCATTTAGTTCGCTCAGTCGCTTGCTGGCATATCAACCAGCTCTGAACTATGAAGGTACCTTGAGAAGCCATTTCAAAATATTTCAACACAGGAACTCGCTTCATTATTTTTATCGAAGTGCCCTGCGACATCTGCAATGCAACCACAGAGGGAGTACAATTATTTAGGACAGTACAGTATTGAACAATACATTGCACAATGCCATTTTATGGAAAAATAAAACATGGGAATAGGGTAAATCTTCATGGGTTAAAACGATCTAGGTCTTACAAAGCTAGTAATAAATACCTGAGCAATTTTTCAATGGAATAATGCGGTGATCATTTTGGTAGCAAAGTAGTTCATGTAGTTGGATGTTCAACTGGACTGTTAATTAAGTGAGTTTCGCCAATTCCTGGTTTAGATTGGAGAGGTGGGTAGGAGCAATAGGAATGAGTGACAACATGGTTCCAACTTGAATTGCATGTCTTACGAATCGTAGAGCAAAATAAATAAATCCTATACTGATCTAGGAGGGGCCGTGACATCTATTTGAATCATTCTCAAGTCTTTTCTGCTCATTACTACTGGCTAATGCGATTGAAATGTTTTCCTTGTGACTATACACATCATCAGGAACAAGCACATAAGATGACTGTCTTCAATGACAAGAGGCAACGTCTAAATACAAGGAACAAGCGAACCCATAGAGCGACAGTCTTGGCCCACAAAGAACAGATGCTGGGCTGCAGTTTGACTGACAAAAGCACTACTTAGTTTGAAATCTTCAAGGGAGGATATCCTCCATTGTTCAAAGAGGTTACCATGGCAACTAAATGGCAGATCTTCAACAAGATAATATTTATGTCATGTCTAGTCGAAGGATTAATGAATATCTCAACTCTGATTTCCAATTGAGAGACAGGGGAGGGAACTCGACTACTCAGAGGTTACATTTATACCTGCACAGCTGTGTCACTTGAAAGCAAACACAAACAGGTCCTCTGTGAATCACAATTCATTAAAATGCATATCAACATAATGAGGATAGCTTCAACATAATACCACTAGAAATTATTTTCTTTAGCCAACATTCAATATTTCAGCAGAAGTCAGTGTCCAGATAAAGTTTTCCATAGCTGAGAAAGAGTTACGAGTGTCGATGGGTTATGTAACTTATCCAAGAATTGCCATCATAGCCCAAATCCAAAACAACAACAACTTGCATCTTTAGTAAAATGTCCCAAGCACTTCACAGGAGGGTTATCAAACAAAATGTGACATCCAGCAACATAAGGAGATATTATGACAGGTGACCTAAGGCTTGGTTAAAGATGCAGAGTTTAAGGAGGGAAAGGTCGAGAGACATAAGTCTACGGAGGGAAGTCCAGAGCTTCAGACCCAGGCAGCCCAATGGTGGGGTGGAGGGAGTCAGGATGCGCAAGAGGCAAGAATTGGAGGAGCGCCGAAATCTTGGAGGGTTGTAGAGCTGGCGAGGTGGCCAAATTGTCCATCAGACTTAAGAATCCAGCAGAAGTAAACTGTACCACCAAGAAGACAATCTGCTTATTAAAAGCATAACATAACAACATAAGATATAGGAGCAGGAGTAGGCCCTTCGGCCCCTCGAGTCTGCTCCGCCATTCAATAAGATCGTGACTGATCTGCCTCAACTCCACTTTCCTGCAATATACTCATATCCCTCGATAACCAAAAATCTATCGATCTCTTTCTTGAATATACTCGAAGACTGAGCCTCCACAGCCCTCTGGGGTAGAGAGTTCCAAAGATGCACCACCCTCTGAGTGAAGAAGTTTCTCCTCATCTCAGTCCTAAATGGCCGACCCTTTATTCTGAGACTGTGACCCCTGGTTCTGGACTCACCAGCCAGAGAACCATATATTCCAAGTTGAGCACAAATCACAGGTCATACTTGCATTTAGGAGTACAATACCTATTTACACACATTGCCTTACAGAGCATCTGCTTGTGAAATCATCTTTCCTTCAAGTAAAAACAGGCAGTTGTAAATCTGCTTCCGCAAAAATGCTGTCATGCATTTAAACCGAGTGTGAAATGTGCAATGCCTACAAACTAGAAATCAGTATCACAACATATTACCCCCTTTCTCCTGCATTATTCTGTATTATTTCCACTGGCCTAATGTGACCAATAAAATACAACTATCAAAAGACAATGTCATCTTTAAGTCATCTTTATACTCTTGCTTAAAATATCAAAAAATAATTTTGAAACCAATAAATCAGGAAGATCAGACTGATTTAATCTCAGGAGCGGCCAACAATAATGAGCTGATGAAATTTAATTCCTTTGGTTTTTGATAGCATCAGAAATCCTTGATGGAATCTGGGGCTCATAACTGCCTTCGGGTATCCATTCTTCCACACAGCGCACAAATCTCTGCCTATCCTATTGCAGCAGTCAACATGCTATGTCATGTAACAGTTAGAACATCCAAAACATACAAAGAGACTTTTTTTTTCTCTGTTGTTCAATTAGGCCACAGGGGAACAGACAAAGATATTTTAGGCTTCAAGACAGGAAGCAATTCGTGTGAGGATGCAAGGATGTCATTCATTTGAAAATGAATATGAAACCCCTTTATTTATATTTTAAGAAACACGTACAAGTCTAGAGGAAAAATTTTCACAGAAAAATGTCTTTCTTCTGGCTTATGGTTTTGGTGAGTTTCATGCTCATTACAGAGACACATTGGTGCAGGAGTAGGCCATTTGGCCCTACGAGCTAGCACCACCATTCAATATGATCATGGCTGATCATGCAACTTCAGTACCCCATTCCTGCTTTCTCTCCATACCCCTTGATCCTTTTAGCCGTAAGGGCCACATCTAACTCCATTTTGAATATATCTAACGAACTGGCCTCAACAACTTTCTGTTGTAGAGAATTCCACAGGTTCACAACTGTCTGAGTGAAGAAGTTTTTCCTCATCTCGGTCCTAAATGGCTTACCCCTTATTCTTAGACTGTGACCCCTGGTTCTGGACTTCCCCAACATCGGGAACATTCTTCCTGCATCTAACCTGTCCAATCCCGTCAGAATTTTATATGTTTCGATGAGATCACCCCTCATTCTTCTAAATTCCAGTGAATATAAGCCTAGTCGATCCAGTCTTTCTTCATATGTCAGTCCTGCCATCCCGAGAATCAGTCTGGTGAACCCTCACTGCACTCCCTCAATTGCAAGAATGTCCTTCCTCAAATTAGGAGACCAAAACTGAACACAATATTCAAGGTGTGGCCTCACCAAGGCCCTGTACAACTGCAGCAAGACTTCCCTGCTCCTATACTCAAATCCTCTCGTTATGAAGGCCAACATGCCATTTGCCTTCTTCACCGCCTGCTGTACCTGCATGCCAACTTTCAATGACTGATGTAGCATGACACCCAGATCTCGTTGCACCTCGCCTTTGCCTAATCTGTCACCAGTCAAATAATATTCTGCCTCCCTGTTTTTGCCGCCAAAGTGGATAACCTCACATTTATCCACATTATACTGCATCTGCCATGCATTTGGCCACTCACCTAACCTGTCCAAGTCACCCTGCAGCCTCTTAGCTCACAGCTCACACTGCCATCCAGCTTAGTGTCATCTGCAGACTTGGAGATATTACATTCAATTCCTTCATCCAAATCATTGATGTATATTGTAAATAGCTGGGGTCCCAGCACTGAACCTTGCGGTACACCACTAGTCACTGCGATTAGGTAACTCTCCCTTCTGTCTTGCTTCAATAGAGTGCATTAAATTCAACCGCAGAATGAATTCCCCTACTACATTTGTTTGATATTTCGCGAACCAAACAAACAGTTACCCGTACTTTTTCTTGAAGCAAACCTGCCCAATTAGCATAATGTAGTGCCAAATTCAGGATTGAATTGCGCTGTGGAAAAACCACCGATCAAAATTTCTTCATGTTCATTTAATTTAGACCGGGCAATCCAACCTGCAGCCCTCGGGCCACATACATCCCTCAACTCAAGCCCCATAAACCTCGCCCAGGCAATTCAGTCCTATTCCAGCTTGTGCAGATCGCCCAAAAATGGGCATTATTTCCAGCTTTCGCATTTTGAGATCGCCGGATTATTGCTCATTTTCAAACCCACTAGTTTTCACTTTATAAAATGGGCATTGGTGGGAGCGATGTGAAATGGGCGTTAGCGGTATTTTTTTTTCTTCTGTAGTAAAATGTCAGCGTCCATAGCAATGCCATAGCAACGGTCTTGTCCTGCATTTTAGGAGGTCAGGGGTCATCAATACATGCACAGAAGAAGGGAGAGAGAGAGAGAGAGAGAGAGAGAGAGAGCGAGCGAGAGCGAGAGAAAGCTTTTGTGGGTTTGTTGTGTAGATGTTTGTGATTTGTTTGACTATTGTGGGAGTTTGGAAGGATTTTGTATGAGGAGTACTCATTACAAATAGCAGTATTCAGTTCTGTGAGAGAAGTATCTGTCACAAAAATATTTTAAAAATGGAAGACATGGAGGAGGCAAGAGATTATGATGTGGAGGTGGAGGAGGCTGGTGAGGGCAGTTAGGTTGGAGAGGAAGTGGAGATTGGAGGTCGAAAAAGAGCGAGGAGATTCTCGGACGAGGCAAATGCTGCCCTCCTGCAGAGGGTGGAGTCAAGTTGGGATCAATTGTGGGCGTGGGAAGCCTACCCAGAAGATTTATCAGAAGATTTGGTCTGAAATCGCTGAGGTGGTCTCGTCGGTGACGCACGAGGTGCGTGAGGGCAACCAGTGCCGCAAGCGCTGGAATGACCTGGTTGGCTCCGGCAGAGTAAGTATTACATTTATTTACATTTACTTATATATTTATATAATTGGAATTGTGAGTGTAATGAGTAAATACATTCAGATCTGATGTATTGCAGTTAGACCAGTAATGTTTTACTCAAATTTTACATTTACGGTGTATGTGTTTCGGTTAATAATGATAATAATAATAATGATTACATCTGTCATTTATGTGTTGTATCACTCTCTGTGACAGAACCTAGCAATGATCTTATGCATTGTTGTGCTGTTGTTTCCTTTTGCAGAAGAAGCTTTCGAAGAATGGGGCCAAGCAGCGGCACACGGGTAGCAGCCCACTAGTGATCAGTGAGCTGACAGACCTTGAGGAGCGGGCGCTGGCACTAGTGGGGAGCCCAATCGTTCGTCCACCCGTGCAGCAGCAGAACCTGATGTTATGCCACGTGAGTAAAGTATACACCATTGCTGGATAGAAAGGCAATAGATGCCACACCCAGTCATATCCGTACAATATATGATAGATGATTGACGGAAGTGTTATGTAATTAATGATGGGCTCATGAAAATCATTGTAATGCAGAATTTGGTTATGTTCATTCAATGTGATGTCTGTGATTATTGTTATAGCGGTAGTGTTGTTCTGGTGCATATGCTGTGTGCAGCATTTGAATTACCCTGTGACCCAAGCACCCGCTTCTCCTCGAATTACCTCATTTATGTTTTGTAGCTCAGGCAACAGCACAGTCACTGCCAACAGCACCGAGGTGAGGTGATGATCCGGCGGTGGCGTCTGCGGTGGATTGTGCTTCTGCTGGTGTTGAGGGGCCCTGTTGTGCTGCAGGTTATCCTCTCCACTGAGGACAGTGAGGAGTTGGAGGAGCCTGCAGCAATAACCTCAAGATCAACCACACCTATTACTTTTAGTGCTCCTGTGACCATGTCCTCCTCCACCGTGGAGGTAGTGGGCCCCAAGCACTTTGCAGCAGGGCACCCCAAGTGTCTCCACGCCGGCGGCGACCCTGCGGAGGTTGGTTCGACGCAGCAGGACTGCTCCTTGAGCGGCAGATCTCAGCGGGGACATGGTACATTTGTCCAGGAGTGTTGACATCGGTCAGCAGATCCTCCAGACAATGGGAGGGCATATCCCAACAGCTGGCCACAATATCCGCAAACATGACCGAGAACATGACGCGGATGGCGGTGGCCCTGGAGGTGATAGCCAGGAACACTGGTGCCAGAGGACTACCAGTGTCCTCGGAATGCGGCACTGAACCCCAAGGTGCCGCACCCCCACTACCAATGACACGAAAGCCAGGAGGAAGCTCTTGCTTCTGGCTTGGAGGACATTTCCTCCTCGTGAACATCCTCTCCAGCATCCGGCCAAACAGCAGATCTGCATTCATCCCCACAATGAAGCAGCACCTGAGGAGCACTGCGGCAAGGTTTCTTGGAGTCAGGAGGGGAAGCGAAAATGTGGTGCATGGCCGCAGGAGTTAGAAATCTTACAGTATTTTTGTTGTTGTTGCTAGTTAATGAATGTTGGGAGGTTTGGGGCAAGGGGGAGGGGGGTACGTTGTTCTGTTTGCATGTGTGTTACTTGTGTTATTAGTTTTATTGGAAATGTTAAAAATGTTATAAATTTGCTGTGGGGTGGGGTGTTTTTTAAAGTAATTATAATGAATTAATACAAATGGCTTCATTAAAATGCTTTTATTTAACATAACATTGTTGCGCATTTTCTCATATAGCTGTAACGTAAAACATAAATAAACGTAACTTGAATCAACTTTAACTTTAACTGTTACCAAGGTAATGCACACCATTCATGTATGAGTTGCAGACACAGCAGTCTTGCAGCTTTGTAAATACTACTGACGTTATTTCAAGCAAAGCACTCATTTATGAGCTGCTGAACTAAGAGTCTTGCAGCTATGTAGCCACCACGGGCCCTTTCCTGCGGTCTACAGGGGGGCGGGGGCATGGTTTCATCGTCAGCCTGATTGACTGAGCCGAAGTCATCGTCCACCTCGTCGTCCTCCTCTTCCCCTCTCTCCTGAGGTGGACGGTCAGTCCCTTCTGGCGATTCTTGGCCTCTCCTGATAGCCAAGTTGTGCAGCATGCAGCACACCACCATGAACTGAGCTACCTGCTCAGGGTGGTATTGTAACTCACCTCCTGAGTGGTCCAGGCATCGAAAGCGCCGCTTAAGCACTCCAATTGTCTTTTCGACAATATTGCGTGCAGCTATGTGGCTTTCATTGTATCTCTTCTCAGCTTCTGTCTGGGTCTTACGCAGAGGGGTCATCAGCCAGGTGGTGAGGCCATATCCTTTGTCACCAAACATCCAGCATTGACCTTGTGGCTGACTGATAAACATGTTAGATACAGCACTCTCACGCAGGATGTGAGCATCATGGATGGTTCCCGGAAAATTAGCATTTACTGCCATTATAATTTGCTTGTGGTCGACAACGAGTTGCACATTCAGGGAGTGGAATCCCTTTTCGTTCCGAAAAACCTCAGCATCCTGAAAATGCCGATGTGCTTACAGTCTATTGCTCCCTGCACCTTGCAGAAGTTTGCTATTCTGGAGAATCCTGGAGCCTTTTCAGTCTGTGCCACCCTGGTCATAGGGAAGCTGATAAAGTCCATCCTGCGTGCGTAAAGGGCTTCAGTCACCTGTCGAATGCTGCAATGTGTGGCATGCTGAGATATAGCACAAATGTCACGAGCTGAGGCCTGAAAGGAACCCGATGCATAAAAGGAAAGTACCGCAGTGACCTTGACCTCAACGGACAGTGCGGTCCTGATGATGCTGGTAGGCTGCAGATCTCCCCGAATGAGCTGGCATATCTCACTGATGACCTCTTTCTGGACGCGCAGTCTCCTAAGGCGCATGTTATCGGACAAGTTCAGGCAAGACCGCTTCTCCCTGCGTCGGGTATATGTTCTCGTCCTCCTCTTCTTCAGTCTGCCACCTCTTTGAGCACATAATGCTCTTCAGTCTACCTTCTCCCATCTCTAGTGTGCAGCTTGTGCATAGTCATCAAGATAAGCTGAGAAATTACAGGCCCCATTACAATAACAATCAGTATTATACCTATTGTTCACAAACAATAAATTTACCTACTAAAACACCTAAAATAAATTCAATACATCCACAGTATAAGATGTTTGTTCAGATTTTCAAATCACCTTAAAATAACTCCAGATTACATCAAAACTCCCCAGAAGTTGAAGCAGCCTTTTATATGAAAAGTCCTCCGATTTACAAAATGGCGTCCATACCGCTGGGTTAAGATCAGGTGAGTGCAGCTTTTTTTCAGCGTTTTTTTTGGCGAGTGATATTTTCAGCGATATGTGGGCGAGATGCCGAAAGTAATGCTTGCCGATCTTATGGACGTTAGTTTCGTCTATTCTGATGATTACGGCAAAAAAAAATGGGCGGGCGGTATTATTTGGCATTAACTATATGCCGAAAGTAACGCTAGGCGATAAGTGTGCGATAAATGAGCATTAGTTTCCATTTTTTTGCGAAAAATATCTGGGCGTAATACCTCATCTCAGCATTAAAATGGACGTTAAGTGGGCGGTAGCGATGCAAAACTTATGGAAAGTCTAGCCCTATATTTCTTATTACAAATATTTCTTATTTGTCCTCTTCAAATTTTGTGGGCCTGCAGGTTTGGAAATGGCTGCTACCTCATTGGTGGGTCAATCCTAAATCAGAACACCGAGATCAGTTCATATGAGCAACTTCGGATAAACATAAATAAACAGTGTAATGTGTGCACCTGTGAGTATGCTCACAGCTTTGTACATCTGTTGCCAAGCACGTGGGGAGATCCCGTCCGAACTGACCCCCGTCCGGACGGAATTCCTCATCGGCGCCAAGCCTCGAAAGCTCCCTCAGGAGCCGGCACCTCACAACTTGAGCCTCCTCCAGGAAATCCCCTCCGTGCCTTTCAGTTCTGCACGGAGGGGATTCCTGTATGGGCTGCTCTTGCACACTCTCCACATTGCCATCCTCATCTGCCGTCTGGACATGCCATGGCAAACTATCTTGCCATTCGGAGGAGGCGGGGGTCCCCAATGGAGTACTCTCTATGCGGGAGGCCTCCCCTTATTTATTGGGGACTTGGCCTAGAGGGTAGTGCACGGAGCAGTCCCATGCAATAAGTTTTTAAGTCGGTTCACGGGCTCCCAAGCCGCCTGTAATTTCTGCGGTCTAGAGGAGTCCGTGTGTCACGTTTTTATTGAATGTGCGAGGTTGCAGCTCCTGTTCCAACATGTGAAGGGGCTGCTCCTCAAATTCTGGTTGCACTTCAGTCCCACACTCCTGATCTTTGGGCACCCTGTGCTCCTGGGCATGGCCAAGGGGGCCATCAGCCGGTCCAGGCAGCGGGCGGTCAAGGGGGTCGTTCAGCCCGTCTGCCTGCCTCTCTTCCGCGGTTACATCCGAGCCAGGGTGTCCCTGGAGATGGAGCACGCGGTGTACGCTCGCGAGATGGAGAACGCTCGCGGCCTTCCGCGAGAGGTGGGCGCCGGAGGGACTGGATTGCATCATCACCCCCGGCAACCAAATTTAAATTTGAACCACATGTAAAAAGTTATTTTGTTTAAGTTTGGCGGTTTTAGTGCCCACCCCAACTTTTAGCCAAAGGGCACTTGTAAAATTTGTGTTTCTGGTGCCCTCAAGAAAAAAAAACAAGGGGCACTTGATTTAATGTTTATATATTACAGATACAACTCAAAACAGTTGAAGAGCTGTTGCATTGTGAGTGGCTTAGCCAATCACGTGATCTTCACAAGACTCAAAAAAACCCCAGTCAGTTGGGTTTAGGGAATCCACGATGAGGCATGCAGTTATGAGCCTAGTGAATGGACTGGTAATGTGTAATGTGATTGTTAAACCTTTGTTAAGAAACCTACTAGTTCTTAATAGTAATGTGTTGCTATTAATGCTTAAGCAAAGAACCCATGAAGCAAATACATTACAAATGGAAACATGGATTTAAACATTATACATGGCCTGATGTATCCATGGTCTGCATATATGCAGCTCATGAAGACAAAAGCTTGGATATTCTTGATTGAGGCCTTTTAGAGCTGCCGGCAAAACTGAGCCATCATCCTAACTGTATGGGGGGTAGTTCAAAGGAAGATTTCCAAGGTGAAAGGGAAGTGCTCTAGTCAGTCTTGAAACTTCCTACAAAAAGGATCATTTCAGATCAATTGGGAATGAAAGTTGTATACCAAGATATAACATATACTCTGATGAGCAGAAAAGTATCCAACATAAACGAATCAAGCTACTTTAGGGCGAGATCTCCATGCTAAAATCCACATTAAAACGTCATAATCTGGGCAGGTGGGGAAATTGGGGGCAGTCCGATCACACATATGGAAGGGTGCATTATGACACTATGCCTGTGAGGGAAATAGGCAGTACACATATTTCCTGCCACTCACGTCCTGGCAACACTGGGTGCAAGGGGCACCCATGTGACCGGCACAGTGAAACACATGGGGGTGCAAGAGGGGAGGTTGAGGAGCAGTGTTTAAACTTTAAATAGCCAGTTCCATACTGCAATTGAAAACTAGCCATTTAAAAAAAAAGCTTCACTTATTTTTCCACATTTTTTCCTGAGACCGCTGGGCACACATGCATTGTGGTAAGGTGTCACAATTCCCTCCCTAAATATGCCCTGATCCTGGAAAGTGGGCCAGGGGTTCAGTAAGAGGTGTGCAGAAGCTCAGCTCCATCGAGGATCTGCCGCCATTGTGCCCAAAGGGGCTTGGGTCAAAAACTAGGATTATTACTTTTTGATCATCACCGCTGAAAAAAAAAAAAATTTCTAAATATTAATAACCCAGTGGAAGCAAACTATAGTATTCTCAATTGATAACAGTCAAATCAGCTTGTAATCTCAAGCCAGATATTTCTGTTTCAGCTTTTGGGGCTGTCGAATCCCCTGGGTGCTGCGAATACAGGAGAATTGGGCAGGAGGAGCACTGATATTTCAAATGAATGGAAAATCGGGCAGGCTCCCTTACACACACACCTCATCCCCAAGTTTCCTGCATACACCATACTCACGCAATCCGGTACCAGACACAGCACAAGAACATCTGCCCCATACACACATTCCAAGTATACCACAATTCACTGGCAATGTGCAGGTATTAAATAACAACCACTCACTGCATTTGCAGATATCATTCCTTCAATTTAAATTAAGCCTTTGCTAAAATACATTGAGGCATTTCAATAACAGACCAACGCAATCGAGATAAAAGTAAAAAAAGCCACAAACTGAAAGTTAAAGATTAAAATCACAAAGACGAGAAAGCAGCTGGAATTGAAGAGCAGGGATTTCTTATAATTCTTTTTTAAAAAGCCGCACAACAAATTTGGAAATTCCTATCTGCCGCTTTACGTTTTTCATTTACTAGTATCTGTATCAGTCCCACAATTATTCTCTTTAAGTCCTTATCAATGTTTCATTAAATTCATTCTCCGGACGTGGGTGCCGCTGGCAAAGTCAGCATTTGTTGCTCAAGTGAACCAACTGAGCGGTTTGCCAACAGGGTCAACCACACTGATCTGGGACGAGAGTTACATATCGGCCAGTCCTGTTACAGTCCTTCTGGACTCATCATCGAGTTCAATCATTTCAGACCGTAACCTCTGTCCATATTTTGCTTCCTTTCCTCCTTTTTTTAAACTGCCTCCCCACCCACACCCCCCCCCCCCCCGTCGATCTTATGTATTTGTTTTCTCTCTGTTTCCCATGGCAGCTGATAATTATTCCATCATTCACACCCTATCTAGACTTAGCTTTTTCTAACTTCTGCCATTACCATCTCAATTCGGCCCATCATCCCTTTTGTCTCTCTAATCTCTCCTGTCTTCCACTCTATCACAGACCTTTCCATTTACTCTTTCCTCCCCGCCCCTTTTCAGTGCTCCTTCAGACTCTGTTCATTTCGAACATTTGCCAGTTCTGACGAAGGATCATCGACCTGAAACTTTAACTCTGTTTCTCTCCACAGATTCTGCCTGACTCGCTGAGATTTCCAGCATTTCCTGTTAAGGATGCCTGGTTTCCTTCCCTGAATTACATTAGTGAACCAATGGAGTTTTCCCGACTACCCGACAGCTTCACGGACACTTTTACTGATTCCAGTTTTTTTTTATCTCTGGATATATATTTTTGTTCTAGTTATCACAGATGAGGAAGCAAAACGATTCTAACTAATGCGAAGTTACATGGTGAGACTTGTTTCACTAAACATCGGCCAATACATTAACATGACTAATTGGGAATCCAGATTTGAGTAACCAGATTTTTGATTAGTAAATAATAAATGAGTAAAAGACACCGTTGTTGGGCATGTGATCTCAATATTCTGATTTGCGAAATGTGTGCATGTGAACGTTAACGTTTCTGTGCATTTTTTGGTCAAATGTAAAGCAGAGAGCACGAGGGTTTTTGATTGTTACTTGCTTGGTTACTGAATGGTGGTAGATGTTTTCCAACTAAATATACAGGTGCAGTGCATTTACCTGTGTTGTGTGAGTGTATTTAGCATTTAGCAGTTAGCATAAAAATGAATACGCATGGCTAAAATGGTGTTGCCATAGTCACTGTGGCTAGTCAGCAATTTCTACTGGACAAGACTGAACTAAAACACCTTGGGATATACTTTCCTACTTTGGAAATAAGCATTCACCCATTCCTGTTAAGCCTGTACATCAAAGTAATGGGTGCATTTGGGTTTCTTCTGGTCAGGTTCACCGCAGAAACCAACCATTCCAAGCTTACTCACTTTCACATTTCTCAATCAGCAAGCCTTTCATCACCAGTGCTTCCAAGCAAACCATAAATGCAGCAAAGTGGCAAGGAAATCAGAGACAGTGGCTGCTTGCAACGTTACAAAACCCCAATTTTCTGACAAGGATCTCAATGCCCCGCTTGACAACACGCTTGAAAAAAACAACATGAGCTTATTAGCATCAGAGACTCCCCCATGAACCAAACTCAGGACGGTGAAAAGACTTATTTTTCGGCAGTCCCTTGGAGTCGAGGATGACTTGCTTCCAGACTAACATGAGTTCTAAGGCGACTGATGAGACCAATGCAGGATCTTTCGTCTCTGTCACAAGTGGGGCAGGTGGTGGTTGAAGGGACGGGTGGGTGGGATGCTTGGTTTGTTGTACGCTCCTTCCACTGTTTGTACTTGGCTTCCGCGTGCTCCCGACGAAGAGACTCAAGCGTGCAGACGCTATGGACGGACATGAGGAATAAAAGCATCTAAACTTGAAGATAGTGAACAAGGTACTGTAGAAAGGGAACTGCAAATGCTGCAATCATAGTTTTCAACTCACAGATGAAGGTATGCCAACGTTATTGCTGAAAGTGATACTCTGCTTTGTAGTGACACAGATGTGATTGTGTAAAGGTGTCACAATGAAGCTAATGTGAGGGGTCTTGTAACATTTGCATTGTCACGCTACGATAGTACAGGAAAGCTAATGGAGTATTACATGAGCCTTGCTGAATAGAACCTGGTAATAAAGTCTACTCATGTCATTTTAACAGAAAAGGATAACAGACACAACAGCGTCCACATCGTACTAGCAGGGGAAGTGATACAATGAAGGCCTTTGACCACATTTGAAGAAAGAATGTTAGCCTATATCACTACTGAGTGCAGTGAAAATCCTGTTCAGGAGATAGACGGGATACATGCTGGTATGTGTCAAATTCATGCTACCGTCTCCTGATCCGTGGAGCAGCGAACATGACGAGTTTAATGCCCTCACACAGAGAAATCAGTTTTCCAGATCACTACATCAAAACCCAATCGTCAATTGACAAAGTGAAGTGGGGCGCTTGTAAATTTTCCCTTCTACTTTCTTTAGTTCTGGTGATGCACGAGGCAGTGGAGCAGAGCTGGAACCAGAGCTGTACAGGACATCAGGGCACGCAAGAGTCCTCAGCTGCACTTGCAGCCAGCACCAGCCACATTCTACCAGTGTGAAGGACAGGAAGAAGCTCAATGAGGAAGCAAAGATAGAAAGTGAGGAAAGGAGTACAAGAGATGGGGGCTGTGGCACTGGCTGCCCTGCTGCATTGATTGGATTGGAGCACTTGGTCTGCCTGCCTTCTGAAAGTGATTGATTGATTGCATGAACAATATGGGAAATCCCTGGAGTTTATCTCCTCAATATTGGAATGAACGCATGGACAGTTATTTGGAATTAAACCCACTATTGGTAAGGCATCTGCACCATTCCTAAATAGCATGGTGTCCATTGAGGATGAGCAATTGACATCAGGAAGTCTCCCAGATGCACACTATACTGTCCTCCATCAGATCACTGTGCCTTGAGGTGAGACCTTCTGGCGGCAGCCTGTAAGCACAGGCTAGGGAACAGACAAACGGCCAAGGTGCAAGCACCTACTCCATGTTACGACTAGACCCCGCACAATTGAGTGAATGAAGCACAGGTGCCTCCTGGCACTGATGAAAGGATATCAAGGGCTGTCACCACTCCAGTCAGCGGCAACTCAGGGCTGGATTTTTCGGGGGAGCCAATGGGCATGATCGGTGTTGGGTCGGGTGGGAAAGTGTTTTATTCTCCAGCCAGTTGGGATCCCGCTGTGAATCCGGTGCCACGCGTCTTTACCAAATGTCGGGTTTATCAGCACTGAGCAGACCCGACACAATGCAGCGGGGGAGGCTGTAAAAATCATTGGTGGCTTGTTTACAGCCACTTAACAATGGGTTTTTCCCAGGTTTTTGAATTTGACAGGTTGCCCACTGGTTTCCCGCTGTGCCTAAACTTCGTCAGTGAAGCTGAGGTGGAAGGTCAGTGGCCATTGAATCTGCTGATGAGTTGACAGCTTCAAATATCAAGTCAAAGCTCCCAGCTTATGGAGAAATGTTCCCTTAACCACTATTTTCTCTAAACTGCATTTTCACCCTGGACTCAAGATGCTGCAAGTTTACACGTCTCTATCCAGTCTGACCTCATTAGCTCTCCCACCATTGACAGATCGTTTCTGTCATCTCTGCTTCACCTGCCATCTATTGCATCAGCATGTGTGACCTTGAAACTATCTCACCTTGGCCCTCAGAATCCCACTACGATCAGTCCCAACACCAGCAGCACCAGGCACACTAGCAACATCACCAACCTCCTCCGCAATCAACCGATGCTGCACAGGAAACATGGCATCAGCACCTGACCACATTGCTGCCCAGGATGCCAGGGATGGCCTCACCATGGCCAGATTTACTTCACTTCATGCTGTACACCCTGGTTGCCACATGATGTGCCAGGTTGGCACCACCCCACACCAACACCATAAAGCAATCCTGCAATGCCCAAGGCATTCCTTTCATGCTCATCACCATTGCAGGGTGTACCGTTATGTCTCACTATTCACTGCAACTCACTAAGCCACTTCTAAAGATGCACAGAAATCTGCCCAAGAACGCAATGTGGTGACAATAAAGGATTCAATGTGTGACACAACAATAATAACTTGTATTTATATCTGGCGTTTAACGTAGTGAAACGGCACAAGGCGTTTCACAGGAGTATTATGAGATAAAAATTTGACACCGCGCTGCATAAGTAGAAATTAGCGCAGGTGGAGGTATGTTTTAAGGACCATCTTAGAACATAAGAATATAAGAACTAGGAGCAGGAGTAGGCCATTTGGCCCCTTGAGCCTGCTCCACCATTCAATAAGATCATGGCTGATCTGATCATGGACTCAGCTCCACGTCCCTGCCCTCTCCCCATAACCCTTTCTAAGTCTTGAAGGAGGAAAGAGATCTAGAGGTGGAGAGGTTTAGGCAGGGAGTTCCAGAGCTTGGGGCCTGGACAACAGAAGGCTCGGCTACCAATGGTTGAGCGATTATAATCAAGAATGCTCAGGTGGGCTGAATTAGAGGAGCACAGACATCTCAGGGGGTTGTGGGGCTGGAGGAGATTACAGAGATAGGGAGGGGTGAGGCCATGGAGGGATTTGAAAATAATGACGAAAATTTTAAAATCGAGGCATTGCTTAACGAGAAGCCAATGTAGGTCATCAGGGGTGATGGGTGAGTGGGACTTGGTGTGAGTTAGGAAATGGGCAGCGAGCACAGGGGTGATGGGTGAGCGGGACTTGGTAAAAGTTAGGACACGGGTAGCAAATTAGCAAAAACTTTACATGAACATTGCACAAAACACCCAAGTGCCTACCCTTGTGTGTTGTTAGTTGATATGTTTGCACAAGGATGAGGGTGGTTGTGAGCGGTGGCTAGTGAGATGGGGATGGAATAATATAGAAATAGAGAGAGGGTGGATGGAGGTCCAAGGTAAGCTGCTGTGTGTAAGGATGTGCAGGAGTAGGGTAGGAAGGCAGAGTGATGGGAATTCGATGAGAGGCACAGCAGGATGAGGTTGAATGTGGCTTTGTGCTAATGTTTCATGATCTACTGAGATCATTGAAACAATTGTAGAACTGCACCCAGGTCCTTCTGGCCACATCCCTGCTTATGCCCTCCTCTGCAATGTGCAACCAGGCTATGTTGATCTCCGAGGGAGGTCGCTTCTTCCCATGGGAAGGGTGCTGTGCTATAAGCATATGGAGGGATTCACGGGAGAGCCTGGGTGCAGACCTGTGCCTTTGTGCAGTGCTTGTCAGTGTTTGCAGCACCTCAATGCTGTAGAACACTGACAGTACAAATGTCAAAAGAAAGTTGGCCATGGTCTCAATGAATGGCGTCACCAGACCCACTTCCTCCAATTGGTCAGAAATTGGGCGGGCTTAACCAGTCCAGTCCAGTAAGCTCATTTCAAAGGCTGGGTTGGAGCCAGCAGTGGGGTCGGGACCAGCTATCGACGTTGCCCACCAAGGTTTGTAAAATCCATCCCTCAGGGTCTGGGGAGCATCAGCAGTCCCTATCATTGGGCCCATCACTTAAAAAAGACTTGGATTTATATAGCGCCTTTCACGACCACCGGTCATCTCAAAGCGCTTTACAGCCAATGAAGTACTTTTGAAGTGTAGTCACTGTTGCAATGCAGGAAATGCAGCAGCCAACCTGCGCACAGTAAGCTCCCACAAATAGCACTGTGATAACGGCCAGGTAATCTGTTTTTGTTATGTTGATTGAGTGATAAATATTAGCCGGGACACCGGGGATAACTCCCTTGCTCTTCTTCAAAATAGTGTCGTGGGAGCTTTTACGTCCACCCGAGCGAGCAGACGGGGCCTCAGTTTGATGTCCAAAAGACGGCTCCTCCTACAATGCGGTGCTCCCTCAGCACACTCAGTCCCTGGAGTGGGACTTGAACCCAGAAGCTTCTGACTCAGAGGAGAGAGTGCTGCCCACTGAGCCACAGCTGACACTGTAAACCCCAGTATCATTCTGGTGAATCTGCGCTGCATCCCCTCCAAGGCCAATATATCCTTCCTGCAACACCGATATTTTTTGTTCAATGATTTTTATACTTAGGCGAGTACATAGATACAGCAAAGGACACCATATCCACCACTACATTGAAGTAAATAATAGTAAGCGAATCACAAAAACATCTTTCATCGATAATAAATATGCTACTGGGGTCAACAAAAGATGAATACAAATATATTGTTTCATTAAAACAGTGTGAAGAAAATGGGAGTCACAGTTGACTTTCAAAAAGAGAAAATGGAAGACCTTTTAAACACTGGCAGGCCTCCCTGAACAGGTTACAATGATCTCCCACACATCTCCGTCAGCCTGCGGTGCTTAGTTTCCTGCCGCCGTTTGGTTGGCAAGTTCCCACCATTCCTGCCAACCTTCCAACCCAAGGCTCCGTTGATGGCGACTTGGGAATGGGCCAATGCCCGACTGAAGAATCCAAGCATCAGAAGCAGTCAGACAGGGTAGATGCTGAGAGGATGTTTCCCCTCGTGGGGGAATCTAGAACTAGGGGGCATAGTTTCAGGGTAACGGGTCACACATTTAAAATGGAAATGAGGAGGAATTTCTTCTCTGAGGGTTATGAATCTATGGAATTCTCTGCCCCAGCGAGGTGTGGAGGTTGGGCCATTGAATATATTTACGTTGTCTATCTGTAAAGTGTGCACTCGCATGTTCCGCCACCTTGGAGCGCATCCTCTGAAGTCCCAAAGGATCCCAGCATCCCTTGGGAGCACTGTATATAAGCCAGCCCCTAAGGCCTGTTCCTCACTCTGGAGTGTATTAATAAAGACTGAGGTCACTGTTACTTTAACCTCCCTATGTGCAGTCTCATCCGTGTTAGGAACACAACAACTGGCGACGAGTACACGAATCCAACGCAAAGATGCAGCAAACTGTGGGCATCCTGGAGAAGTTCTCGGAGGGTGAGGACTGGGAAGTCTATGTCGAACAGCTCGTCCAGTACTTTATAGCCAACGAGCTGGACGGAGAAGGAAGCGCTGCAAAAAGGAGAGCGGTCCTCCTCACGGTATGCGGGGCACCGACCTACAGCCTCATGAAGAATCTTCTGGCTCCGGTGAAACCCACCCATAAGTTGTATGAGGAGCTGTGTACACTGGTTCGGGAGCATCTTAACCCGAGAGAAAGCATGTTGATGGTGAGGTATCGGTTCTATACATACCAGTGATCTGAAGGTCAGGAAGTGGCGAGCTAAGGCGACTTGCAGGACAATGTGAGTTTGATGGCTACCTGGAGAAAATGCTCAGAGACTTTTTTGTACTGAGCATTGGCCACGAGATCATCCTACGAAAACTTTTGACTGTAGAGACACCGACCCTCAGTAAGGCCATTGCGATAGCACAGGCATTTATGTACACCAGTGATAACACCAAATAAATCTCTCAGCACACAAGTGCTAGCAATGTTCATAAATTAACTGGAATTGTGTTTGCGAGCAGAAATGTACAGGGCAGAAACCAAGAGTCTGCAACTACCAGCAGGCCCCAGGTGACCCAGATAACTCAGATTCCGCAACAAAGGATGAATGCAAGGCAATTCATACCTTGTTGGCGTTGTGGAGGCTTCCATTCAGCCTATTCATGCTGCTTCAAAGGGTATGTTTACAAGAGCTGTGGAACAATGGGACACCTTCAACGTGCTTGCAGAGCTGCAAGCTCTGTAAAACCTGCTAACCACCACGTGGCACTGGAAGATCGATCCATGTTGGATTAAAGCAATGTTGAGCCTCAGAGAGAGGAGGCAGATGCTGAAGTACACGGGGTGCACACATTTTCGACAAAATGTCCACCTATACTGCTAATTGTAAAATTGAATGGCTTACCCGTAGCCATGGAACTGGAAACTGGCGCTAGCCAAACCATCATGAGTAAAAAGATGTTTGAGAGACTGTGGTGCAACAAGGCACTCAGACCAGCCCTGAGCCCCATCCACACGAAACTGAGCATGCACACCAAAGAGCTTATCACTGTCCTGGGCAGCGCCATGGTCAAGGTCACCTACAAGGGCACGGTGCATGAACTGCCACTCTGGATTGTTCTGGGCGAAGGCTCCACACTGCTTGGAAGGAGCTGGCTGGGCAAATGCCACTGGAACTGGGATGACATCTGAGCGCTATCACATGTTGATGAGGGCTCATGTACCCAGGTTCTTAACAAATTTCCTTACCTTTTTGAGAAAGGCATTGGAAACTTTTCTGGGGCAAAGGTGCGGATCAACTTGGTCCCAGAGGCATGACCCATTCACCACAAGGCGCGAGCAGTACCTCACATGATGAGGGAGAGAGTGGAAATCGAGCTGGACAGGCTGCAACGTGAGGGCATCATCTCCCCAGTGGAATTTAGCGAGTGGGCCAGCCCGATTGTTCCAGGACTCAAAAGTGATGGCATGGTCAGGATTTGCGGCGATTATAAAGTAACTATTAATCGTTTCTCGCTACAGGACCAATACCCGCTACCGAAGGCAGATGACCTATTTGCGATGCTGGCAGGAGGCAAGACGTTCATCAAGTTCAACCTGACTTCGGCCTACATGACGCAGGAGCTAGAGGAGCCTTCGAAGGGTCTCACCTGCATCAACACGCACAAGGGACTGTTCATCTACAACAGATGCCCGTTTGGAATTCGGTCGGCTGCAGCGATCTTCCAGAGAAACATGGAGTGCCTACTCAAGTCGGTACCATGCACGGTGGTTTATCAGGACGACATATGGGTCACGGGTCGGGACACCGTCGAGCACCTACAAAACCTGGAGGAGGTCCTCCAGCGACTGGATCGCGTAGAGCTGCGGCTGAAGAGGTCGAAATGCATCTTCATGGCAACAGAAGTGGAGCTTTTGGGGAGAAAGATCGTGGCGGACGGCATTCGGTCCACAGACGCCAAGACAGAGGCTATCAGGAACGCGTCCAGGCCACAGAACGTCACGGAGCTGCGGTCATTTGTGGGACTCAACTGTTTTGGTAACTTCCTACCGGGGTTAAGCACCCTCTTAGAGCCCCTACATGTGTTATTGCGTAAAGGTGAGAACTGGGTATGAGGAAAAAAACAAGTAATTGCTTTTGAGAAAGCCAGAAACATTTTATGCTCCAACAAGCTGCTTGTATTGTAGAAACCGTGTAAAAGACTTGTGCTAGCATGTGATGCGTCGTCGTACGGAGTCGGGTGTGTATTACAACAAGCTAACATTGCGGGGAAGTTGCAACTTGTCGCCTATGCTTCCAGGAGCTTGTCGAAGGCCGAGAGGGCCTACAGCATGATTGAGAAAGAGGCATTAGCGTGTGTGTTCGGGGTAAAGAAAATGTACCTGTTTGGCCTCAAATTTGAGCTGGAAACCGATCACAAGCCCCTCATATCCCTATTCGCTGAAAACAAGGAGATAAATACTAATGCCTCAGCCCGCATACAAAGGTGGGCACTTGCGCTATCAGCGTATAACTATACCTTCCGCCACAGGCCAGACACTGAGAACTACCATTGCCCACCATGGGGGTGGGAATGGCGCAGCCTGCAAACTTCTTGATGGTGGCGCAGCCCGCAGATTTGTTGTTGGTCATGGAAGCGTTTGAAAATGATAAATCACCTGTCACGGCCCGCCAGATTAGGACTTGGACCAGCCATGATTCTCTGCTGTCCCTAGTAAAAAACTGAGTACTGCATGGGAGCTGGGCCAGCATCCCCGTTGAAATGCAAGAGCTAATCAAGCCGTTCCAGCGGCGAAAGGACGAGCTGTCCATTCAGGCAGACTGCCTGTTGTGGGGTAAATGCGTAGTGCTACCAAAAAAGGGCAGGGAGACGTTCATCTTGGATCTCTACAGCACACACGCGGGTATAGTAATGATGAAAGCGATAGCCAGATCCCACGTGTGGTGGCCCGGTATCGATTCTGACTTAGAGTCCAGTGTAAGGCAATGCAGCGTGTGTGCTCAGTTGAGCAACGCGCCCAGAGAGGCACCACTAAGTTTGTGGTCCTGGCCCTCCAGACCATGTTCGAGGATCCATGTCAACTATGCGGGTCCGTTTTTCGGTAAAATGTTCCTGGTGGTGGTGGATGCTTTTTCAAAATGGATTGAATGTGAAATAATGTCGGGAAGCACTGCCACCGCCACCATTGAAAGCCTGAGGGCCATGTTTGCCACCCACGGCCTGCCTGACATACTACCAGTGCCGAATTTAAAGAATTCATGACCTGCAATGGGATCAAACATGTCACCTCGGCCCCGTTTAATCCAGCCTCCAATGGACAGGCAGAGCAGGCAGTACAAACAATCAAACAGAGCCTTAAACGAGTCACAGAAGGCTCACTCCAAACCAGCCTGTCCAGAGTACTGCTCAGCTACCGCACGAGGCCCCATTCACTCACAGGGGTGCCCCCGGCTGAGCTACTCATGAAAAGGACACTTAAAACCAGACTCTCGCTGGTTCACCCCAACCTGCATGATCAGGGAGAGAGCAGGCGGCAACAACAAAATGTAAACAATGGTCGCACCACTGTGTCACGAGAAATTGATCTGAATGACCCTGTGTATGTGCTAAACTATGGACATGGTCCCAAGTGGATCGCGGGCTTGGTGATAGCTAAAGAAGGGAGTAGGGTGTTTGACTGCAAACTGGACAATGGACAAATTTGCAGAAAGCACCTAGACCAAATGAAGCTGTGGTTCACAGACTGCCCTGAACAACCCACAGCAGACACCACCTTTTTCGAGCCCTCAACACACACCCAAAGGATCAACGACACCACGCTGGACCAGGAAATTGAACCCACCACACCCAACAGCCCAGCAAGGCCAGGCTCACCCAGCAGCCCTGCAGGGCCAACAACACGCCAGCCCAGCGAGGGCACAGCCAACGCACCAGAACAGACATTTGTACCGAGGCGGTCCACCAGGGAAAGAACGGCTCCCGACCGCCTCACCTTGTAAATAGTTTTCACTTTGACTTTGGGGAGGAGTGATGTTGTGTATCTGTAAAACATGTACTCCCATGTTCCGCCACCAGGGAGCGCATCCCCTGAAGTCCCAAGGGATCCCAGCATCCCTTGGGAGCACTGTATATAAGCAGGCCCCTAAGGCCTGTTCCTCACTCTGGCGTGTCTTAATAAAGACTGAGGTCACTGTTACTTTAAACTCCCTGTGTGCAGTCTCATCTGTGTTAGGAACACAACAATTTAAGGCAGAGATAGATAGATTTTTGAACGATAAGGGAGTCAATGGTTATGCGGAGCAGGCAAGGAAGTGGAATTGAGGCCAAGATCAGATCAGCCATGATCTTATTGAATGGCAGAGCAGGCTTGAGGGGCCAAATGGCCTACTCCTGCTCCTATTTCTTATGTTCTTGTGTTCTTATTACTTGAGCACCCTGGAAGCTTGTTCGAGGAGCACCATCCTTCTAGTGTGGGCAGCACTTCATTTTTGCTGGAGTTTGAAGCAAAATAAGTTATTTATTTAAGTTTGTGGTACTTAGTTAATGAATCTTCCCCTTTATAGTGCGACCCATTTGGGCACCACAGCCTTACTTGAGACATCGACTTGGCACACGTCCGATTGCAGTAAAGTTAAAGGTTTATTAGAAACGTACGCATGCAAAGCAAATGCACAATTGAAGCATTATAAGCAATTACATTACAGGAGATTACTTGTTACACTGCACAACTTTGTGAGTCAGTGCCTTTGCACAATACATGTTATGGAAAGCACTGACGATTTAGGTGGCTAACAGAGTGAGTGTCTTGTGGACTTTCGGAAGATTGCCACATGTATGCCTTACTCTGCTGAGAGTGTACATTTGTCCAACTTGGTAGCATCTTATGCACTTGGCATGAAATTCAAGCTCCCGGCAACAAAGTGGGCTGTGAATGCGGAGGCTATGATTGACTGCAGGAGGCCTCGTCTGTGTGTGGGTTTGGGTGGGAAATGTTGGTGAGAAAACATTCACCTCCCTTGGAAAGCACACTGCTTCACCGAATGCAGCCTGCTGTTACATGGGAATATTTGTTCCTTTCTGCGAATGAGTATAGTAAGTTATTTTTTCATTTACTTTAATGTCACTTTTAAATGGTTGGATAGTTTTGAGGGAATTTACAAAGACAAAAGAACAGATTTCCTCAATAGTTTATATGCTACGTCCGCTTGAAAGTACTCCCTTCCATCTTACTTAGATTTTCCATCTTTAAAAACAAAATTCTAACATGGTGAACTTCAATTCTTACCTATAACAATTATTAATGAAGTAAGCCAATGTGACCAAAGACTGCTCTGCCCGACAATGATTGTCTTGTGTTAAAACAGTCATTGTCAAACAACAGTTTGTGTTGATTTGAACTGGGTTTTTTTTAAAACTCATTCATGGGATGTGGGCATCGTTGATAAGCCAGCATCTATTGCCCATCCCGACTCGCCCTTGAGAAGGTGGCGGTGAGCCACCTTATACAACTGAGTGGCTTGCTAGGCCACTTCAGAGGGCAGTCAAAAGTCAACCACATTGCTGTGGGTCTGGAGTCACATGCAGGCCAGACCGGGTAAGGATGGCAGATTTCCTTCCCTAAAGGACATTAGTGAACCAGATGGGTTTTTAAACGACAATCGGGTAGTTTCATGGTCACCATTACTGATACTAGCTTTTTATTCCAGATTTATTTAATTAATTGAATTTAAATTCCCAGCAGCCATGGTGGGATTTGAACTCACGTCTCTGGATCATTAGTTCAGGCCTCTGGATTACTTGTCCAGTAACATAACCAATATATACACACATCATCAATAGTGTCTAGGGATATGTGTGTGTGTGTGTGTGTGTGTGTGTGTGTGTGTGTGTGTATATTATATATATATATATATATATATATATAGAGATTAACAGAAGGAAATTACTTTGCACAAGTATTGTCCCTGATTACATAGATGTCTGCCTTCAGTACTTGTTGAATGTTGCTTGACCAACTGATACTGTACAGTTAAATGTTAAAATATAGTTAAAAACAACTGTCAACTGAAGATTGTTACAACTCTGAAATCACAAATTCTGCCTCAAAGGCAATTTATTCAAATCAAAATATGAAATTGTACTGGAGAAAGGATTAATATATGATGTGTTTTCTGGTGAATTCCTTCCTATATTGAAGTTTGGTGCTGCAAGGCATTTTGAACATAGCAAATGCAAACTGTAAATGCTTATTAATTTGTGATTAATATATCACAGATGTTATACTTTACACATCAGTAAATGTGCATCATCTTGCTAACTGCTGTTGAACCCACAGGCATTCCTTCTGCAGTTCTAATTCTTGATTTTTAAATCTCTGGAGCACATTCTATATTTTAGGTCACTCTTCAAATTATGGGCTTTATTCGGTGACAGCTCTTTCCATAATGCATTCCATACTAATTCTGGTTATGTTCTCATTTATTTTCAATAGAAACAGTCATTTAAAATAAAGAAAAAAGATTGCATTTATATAGTGCCTTTCACGACCACCGGACGTCTCAAAGAAGACAATGAAGTACTGTTTGAGTGTAGTCACTGTTGTAATGTGGGAAACGCGGCAGCCAATTCTGCACACAGCTAGCTCCCACAAACAGCAATGTGATAATGACCAGATAATCTGTTTTTGTTGCATTGATTGAGGGATAAATGTTGGCCAGGACACCGGAGATAACTCCCCTGCTCTTCTTCCAAATAGTGCCATGGAATCTTTTACGTCCACTTGAGAGAGCAGATGGGGCCTCGGTTTACCATCTCATCTGAAAGATGGCACCTGCGGCACTACAGCGCTCCCTCAGCACTGCACTGGAGCATTTGTCTAGAATTATTTTGTGCCCAAGTCCCTGGAGTGGGTGTTAAACCCACAACCTTCTGACTCAGAAGCAAGAGTGCCACCCACTGAGCCACAGCTGAAACTATAAGCTTCAAATGAAAGCAAACCTCCTGGTTAATGAACACATGGGACAGGGACTCCCTCATCTTCAGTTCGACACTATTACATATGGGGAGAATTTTCATCTTCACCGCCTGGGTACTAATCTGGCAGAGTGACTTGCCCACCCTTTCTGGAACTCGTCTAAATTTCAACCCATTCCACTCCCAGTATCTCAGGAAAATACCTCAGGTAGTTCATGCGGGCTGGTCCCATGCGTTCATCAATCAGGATGTTTGCTGTTACAGGTTGATCGACCGAAATCCGGAGTTCCGAAATCCGGAAAGTGTTCCGAAATCCGGACATTTTTTTTTAAACTAATTCCCGCTGTGAGGGGGATAAACACCCCAAAAAATTTCAAAGAGTGGAATAGTACAAAACACTTGCCTACTAACTCGCTGAAAAAGAATTTAATAATAAAAACTTTAACTTACCTTTTTCACCGGTCTTCAACGCAGGTTTTTCCCGGCCGCTGACTTCCTGCCGCCGTCCCTCCGACGCCAAACGCCCGCCGTCCTGCTGACCCTCCGCACCGCCAATCCTCTGCCCCGTCGCCCTCCCCGTTCTGCCGACCCTCTACTCCGGCGCCAACCCCCACCATCCCTCCTGCTCTGCCCAGGCGTTTCCAGATTCTGGACATCGTAAAGACGTTCCAAAATCTGGAAATAACCGAAATCCGGAACGGCCTCGGTGGCGAGGTTTCCGGATACTCTACCTGTGTTACCTTAGAAAATAAGAGCCTGAATGGAGTAGAGGAGCAATGGAATCTCTGAGTACAGATACATAAATCACTAAAAGCAGCAACGCAGTTTATAAGGTCGTTAAAATAAAGCAAAGGGGTTCATTCCTCGGGAAATAGAATTGAAAAGCAGAGAAGTTATGTTAAATTTGTATAGAATCATAAAAATATAGAAATTTACAGCACGGAAGGAGGCCATTCCGGCCCATCGTGTCCATGCCGGCCGACAAAAAGCTATCCAGCCTAATCCCACTTTCCAGCTCTAGGTCCGTAACCCTGCAGGTTACAGCACTTCAAGTGCACATCCAAGTACTTTTTAAATGTGGTGAGGGTTTCTGCCTCTACCATCCTTTCAGGCAGTAAGTTCCAGACCCCCACCACCCACTGGCTGAAAAAAATTCCCGTCAAAATCTCTTACCAATTACTTTAAATCTATGTCCCCTGGTTATTGACCCCTCTGCTAAGGGAAATAGGTCCTTCCTATCGACTCTATCCAGGCCCCTCATAATTTTATATACCTCAATAAGGTCTCCCCTCAGCCTCCTCTGGTCCAAGGAAAACAAACCCAGCCTATCCAATCTTTCCTCATGAGGGGTGAAATTATAGAGATCTTTAAGATTATGAAAGGGATTGCAAGGGGTAGATGTAGACTATGTTTCCACTTGTGGAGAGACCAAAACTGGGGACCACAAATGTAAGATAGTCACAAATAAATCCAATCAAGAATTCAGGAGAAACTTTTTTTTACCCAGAGTGGTAAGAATGTGGAACTTGCTATCACAGGGAGTAGTTGAGGTGAATAGCATAAATGCATTTAAGGGGAAGCTAGATAAACACATGAAGAAGAAAGGGAAGAAAGACTTGCATTTATATAGTGCCTTTCATGACCACCGGACGTCTCAAAATGCTTTACAGCCAATATGATACTTTTTGAAGTGTAGTCACTTCTGTAATGTAGGAAACATTAGCATAATATAGAAAGGAATAGAAGGATATGCTGATAGGGTTAGATGAAGAGGGGTGGGAGGAGGCTTGTGTGGAGTATAAACATCAGTCTGTGCCAGTTTCTGTGCTGTACATTCTATATAATTTATCGGTTTCAAAATAGATTGCATTTTGTTTCAACATTTTTTTTAATTTGTAAAATTACAACAATCTCCATGAAATAATTGAGCCAAGCACACTATCATGACTGATTGGTGCAACCTTCAGTACCCGAACTTATTTTGCAACAGGCAGCTAAGTCACTATAAGCAGGAGTTTCTGAAGTATTTGAAGATTAATGTTGACTATAGTCTCCTAATCGGCTCTACTGGGAACTGCGACGAAAGCAGTCTGCTTTATCTCTTAGCCTCAAGAAAGATAGAAGGAAGTTGCAAGTTATTCACAAGGAGGGGAAGATGGAACATTCTTCACTGCCAATTAAGTTATCATTTTTAGACTCCCTCGATGGTTCAACAGGTTTACCCAACCAGTTGCTGATCCATGCAGGTAGAAAGTTTCCAGCTCCAATTTGTGATAAATTAGACAATCTCAATTGGGGTGGATGTCAGGGTGACACAACAGATCTCTGCTCCTCGCTGTTTGGAGAAATTGGCAGTTCTTATGACTGTGTTAGTGATTTGCCAATACAGTGATTCCTGAATTCAGGAGAAAATGATACACTTCAGCTTTTTTTTTTTCCCCCATGAAGAGACACATTTTTCAACACATTATTTCCATGCTTGGCCTTCTTTAAAAAGCCTCACGTCAAATACTTTGAGAGACGTTCAGCAAAATGATACCACTAATCGGCCGCAGTCTACCAACTTTGTTGCCGTCTTAAAGAATTCCAGTAAAGTCGTGAAGCACGAGCTATTGCTTCTAAAACCACTCTTTGGGTGAACATTGCTTGCACCACAACAATGTTCTCAAGCATTTTCCCTGCTACAATTGTTATCTTAACTGGGTTGTAATTTTCTCGATCAGGCCTCACTTTTTTTGAATGTCTGTATAACATCTGCTGTCCTTCAGCCCGCAGGCATAGATCCTACGGTTATGAATCTCCTAAAAATCTTAACCATAGCCTCAGCCATTTCCTCTTTGCATTTCTTTGAGGATTCTAATAACTTAAACAAAGCTCCCACTGCTCTGCCTCACCAATGTGCTTCAATCTCGACGCCACTCTTTTACCACGTGTGTGAACTTCTTTGTTCCCTCAGCAGCTCTCTCTATAAGTTAAGTATGATTACCAATTGTGGCCATATTTGTGTGTGTGCCAGTTCCCACTTAGGTTCGGGTTGAAACTAGACTATATTATCCAATGGGTCAATGCCACTAGTGAAATGGCAGCTGAAGGTATTTCATTCAAATGCGTTAAGTGCCCATACATAGGTACTTGCATTGGAATGTCAATGTGCTCATGTTTGTACAGGTAAGTCAAATTCATGGGCTCCTGCATCTCATGTGTCCCATACTTCAAGACTCATGAAACTGTTTATTTAGAACAATAACTTGTGTTTATGTAGCGCCTTTACCGCAATAAAATGTCCCAAGGCTCTTCATAGGAGCGTTATCAAACAAAATTTGACAGTGAGCCACATATTCGGGCAGATGACCAAGAGCTTGGTGAAAAGGGTAGGTTCTCAGCAGCAATTTAAAGGAGGAATGAGAGGTACCAAGGCGGAGAGGTTTAGGGAGGGAGTTCCAGAGCTTAGAGCCTAGTCAGCTGATGGTGCAGCAAATAAAATCGGGGATGCTCAAGAGGTCAGAATTGAGGAGCACAGATATCTCGGAGGATTATGCGGCTGGAGGAGGTTACAGAGATAGGGAGGGGCGAGGCCCTGGAGGGATTTGAAAACAAGGATGAGAATTTTGAAATCAAGGTGTTGCTTAACAGAGAGCCAGTGTAGGTCAGAGAGCACAAGGGTGATGGGTGAACAGGATTTGGTACAAGACAGGATAAGGGCAACAGAGTTTAGGATGACCTTGTGTTTCTGGAGGGTGGAAGATGGGAGACCAGCCAGGAGTGCATTGGAATAGTCAATTCTAGAGGTAAAAAGGCATGGATGAGGGTTTCAGCAGCACGTGAGCTGAGGCAGGAGCAGAGTCGGGCAATGTTACAGAATTGGAAATAGGTGGTCTTAGTGACAGCACGGATATGTGGTCAGAAGCTCATCTCGCAGTCACTTTGACACCAAGATTGCGAACAGTCTGGTTCAGCCTCAGATAGTTGCCAGGGAGAGGGATGGAGTCAGTTACGAGGGAACGGAGTTTCTGACAGGGACCGAAGGCAATGGCTTCAATCTTCCCAACATTTAGTTGGAATAATTTCTGCTCATCCAATACTGGATGTCGGACAAGAAGACAGATAATTTAGAGGCCATGGAGGGGTCGAGAGAGAGGTGGTGGTGAGGTAGAGCTGGGTGTCATCAGCGTATATGTGGAAACTGACACTGTTTTTGGATGAGGTTGCCAAGGGACTGTGGGTAAATGAGAAATATGAGGGTTCAAGGATTTAGAAGAAACTGCAGTAAAACGTCTTTTGGCCGTTAATTTACTCATTTAGTTAACAGAATGAATTTCCTGTTGCTGTGAAAATTTTGCTTTCAAACATGACGGATAGTTTATTCATATTTCACGTATATTTCGCATGTACATTTCCAGAAGTCTTTTTCAAGCATAGTATAATGTATAGATTTAATTTCCAATCATACTTCTATTAATCATGTTTAATGTTAATATGTCCTAGAAATACGCAGGCTTCAGAAGTATGACTACAATTCTGATCAGCAATCTGAGGCATCACGTCCCTCCCCTTCAGTTAAAAGGGAGGGCCGTTGCAAACTCTGCAGTTTTGTTCAGTTAGGCCACTGGGCCACCAGGGAGGGTTTTGACTGGGCCAGCGGACTGACAACCAAAAGAGGGTGCCAGGCTGCCTTTTGATGGCCCGGTTGAAACCCGGGGGCATAATTGTTGGCCCGACCTGGCAGTTGGCAGACAATAAAAAGTAATATGGCGGCCGCAGCAGTGCGACCTCCCCTTTAAGGGCGGACACGACGCCCATCGGAGAAAGCTGTCAGTGGCACCAACCGGCAGCAGAAAGGGTGTCTCTGACGGTCGGTAAAGGGTCGGCGTGTGCCCGAGGCGGCAGGAAAACGGTCGGAGTGGAAATCCGTTCCCGCCGCTTCCGGCCTGGGGGCAATTTCTGAAGGGTTGGTCCATCCGTCTGCCCTCAGGCGGTAAGGCCTCTCCGTTCCATTCCCGCCTCTTAGATGCGACAATGGAACTTATGGAGGAGGGCAATTTCGGCCTCTTTAAGTCCTAAGACAAGACAAGCAGGTCCATTCAATAGTGAATAAAAACAGAAAATGCTAGAAACCTCAGCAGGTCAGGCAGCATCTGTGAAGAGAAAGCAGAGTTAACGTTTCGGGTCGATGACCCTTCGTTAGAGTGTTCGGAAAGAACAGATTCTTAACCAGCACTGAAAAGGAGAGGGGAAGAAAGAACAAAAGAGAAGATCTGTGATAGGGTGGAAGACAGGAGAGATTAGGGAGACAAAAGGGATAATGGGCCGAATTCAAATGCTAATGCCAGGAGTTAGAAAAACATTAGTCAAGATAGGGTGTGAATGGCGGGATAATGACCAGCTGCCATTAGAGACTCGGAGAAAAAAAAGAAACAGGCTCGGGGGTGGGGGGGGCTGCGGGGGCAGCGGGGAAGGAAGTCAAAGATCGTCAGCGGCTACGCTCTGAAATTGTTGAACTCGATGTTGAGTCCAGAAGACTGTAAAGTGCCTAAACGAAAGATGATGCGCTGTTCCTCAAGCATGCGTTGAGCTTCGTTTGAACAGTGTAGGAGACCGAGGACGGAGAGGTCAGAGTGAGAATGGAGTGGAGAATTAAAGTGACAGGTGACCGGAAGCTCAGGGTCACACTTGTGTTCTGACGTTTCCGCAAAGCGGTCACCCAATCTATGCTTGGTCTCCCGAATGTAGAGGAAACTACATCATGAGCAACGAATACAGTGTACTAAATTGAAAGAAGTACAAGTAAATCGTTGTTTCACCTGGAAGGAGTATTTCGGGCCTTGGATAGTGGGAGGGGAGGAGAATAAAGAGCAGGTGTTGCATCTCCTGCACTTGCACGGAAAGTTACCATGGGAAGTGGAGGGGATGCTGGGGGTGACTGTGGAATGGACCAGTGAGTCGCACAGGGAGCAGTCCCTTTGGAATGCTGAGAGGGGCGGGGAGGGGGGGGGGGGCGATGTGATTGGTGGTGGGATCACGCTGGAGGTGACGGAAATGGCGGAGGATGATCCGTTGAACGTGGAGGCTGGTGGGGTGAAAGGTGAGGACAATAGTGTGCCATTTCTGTATCTGACATCTTCTGTTGGTAGGCTCCAGAAACACAGTAGCCAGTGTTTTCTGCTGATATTGCAGGAATCCCACTGAAAATGCGGTAGTTATCCTGACCCCGGAAAATTAGCCAGGATCAGAGGCACATCACTGGGGCTGGTGGAATTCCCACTTTGCTGAAGGTGCGCCAGCGTTCCACCAAACTTGGAACTCCTGCCCATTGTTGAATAGCAGAAACTGAGTACTGCAATGAGGCATTCAGTATTTACAGACACTTCCTGTTGGACTTCAGGCAGATATGTCCTGCTGGTCCTAGAATTCATACTACTGGAATTTTTGAATCCTCATCCTCGACAGTGGGCAGAAAGTTTCAAGTTCCTTTGTTGTGTTGCTGGATTAACATCCAGCAGTATTCCAGTCGCATTGCTCGATGAAGGCAGAGATGGAACTCTCCCTGGTTCTTGTCACAACAATACCTGAAAATAAAATCTCTCATTTATTCATTATTCATTCAGTGCCCATCAACTGACACTGACATGAATTCCAACATTGAGTTAAGGACGAGGAACTCAAAATGTCTCATCATGTTTATCAAATCTTCCTACAGCGTGTTCCCAAGAGATCGTGCTCACGGAAACACAAGGAACACCACATCTGAGTAAGAATAAATACACCGAAAGCTCACCTAACACACTATTTCTGAGATTTTTATTCATTTACAATATGCAATGTGTGCCAATATTTGAAAACTGCCTTTTGTATTGGAGTAGGATCAAAATAACAAACAAGCACTAAAGTTTATGTCCTATTTAAATTTTGTTTCAAAAATAAATAAATAATGTTCTTTTTTATCCAGATAAAACTGAAAGGCTGATTTTCTTGCACCCCGCCTCCCCCGGGTGCTGGACATAGGAACGCACTCAAAGTGTGCTTGGCCTGTCCTGTCCATACCCAGAGCTTCAGAATTTGGTGGTCCAGGTCATCAAAATAGCTTGGCGCTGACTCGCACCAGGAACTGGTGTGCTGCGATCTGAGGGCCCAAAGCACAAGGCTGACAATTATTTATTCCGGCACCTGAGGCAAGAAGACAAAACAGGGAAGGGAGGTGGGAGATCCGGGAACATCACCTCCAGCCTCACTTCCATTGGCAGCACTTGGCTTGTGCTTATTGCAGATACAGCCATTGGTCAGGCACTTTGGGGAAGTCCCAGTGCCAGATAGACGGAGTGGAGACTTCCAAGGGCTGGATTTTCCGGCAATGGCGGCGATGAGCTCTTCCAGGTGGGCGGCCAGCTTCCAGCACCCCACCGGGGTTTTCGGGGCCGGTTTCAACGAGGAGCGGAGCATTACCGCCCGGAAGAGGCGAGCCGGCGTGCAACGTCCCTGGTTGTGACACCGGCTCGATTTTCGACTCCCGCCCAACCCATAGCGCCGTGCTGGGACCACCTGTGAAAGCGGGAAGTCCGAGCTGCAGCAGCTGCAGAGAGGCAAGTAACGTCGACATCAGATAAGTGTGATTGGTTTTTTTGCGATTTATGTTGTGGTGGTAGGAGTTATTTATTGTTCATGGTGGGGATTTTTTCAGTTTTTTCTCTCACAGAGCGCTCCCATGCTCAGCCAGCCTAGCGCCCTAAAAGAGGAGTGCAACGCTTTCCTTAGCGCTCCACCCCCACACTCAGGACCCAGCTGCCCAATTTTGCCGAATGAGGCGCAAGCTTTCTCCAGGCAGTATCAGGACTGCCCTGTCGCCATTAACGTCCCGAAATCTCAAAAGCCAAAAATCCAGCCCTTAATGTCTCAGCTCTATCACCCTCTTTCTTCCCATTGGTTTTCCAGGGCAAAATGGATAGGAAAATTAGTCTATGTAATGTGCAACGGGTCTTTGGTCTTCAGAATTTTTGACGTTATGTTATAACAATGAACAAGAGATTTCGAGATGCTATATCTCAACTGGGGGTTCGCGAAAAGATTTCAAGGGGTCCACGAATAAAAAAATCAAGATGTAAATAAAAAAATTAAAGTACAATGTTGTGTGAAGTTGAACAAACTGTCGGAACCGCCCCGACTCAGACCTCCAAATGTTTGTGCGAGGGCAGCGGTAGATGCCACTGAGCCCAGGCCTCCGCTCACTGAGAAGGGAGAGGCGCGGCGGTCGTTGAGCACAGATACCCCAGCTCAAGCTCTCCGTCCCACTCTCTCCTCTTGCCAGGTCCCGCTGTATATTTCGTTCTCCCCACCACACGGGTTTGTTGATCCCCCTCTCCCGGGCTAATTGGGGCAGTTGCTCTTCTACTTTCACCCCTCGCTCCCTGAATCCTCTCTCCGCCATATGTCACCAGCGGCAACTGTAACCCATTCAGTTCAAGTATCCCGCCACTACTGAAATCAGCCGCTGGTGGCGCCCTGCTCGCGTATGTCGGTTCCGTTTCGGTTTTGATTTTTTTTCCTCCTATTTTTGTAGTGATTGTCAAACAGATGAAGAAGAGGCAAGGAAATGGCCAACAGCAGCAAGGAGGAAAGGAGCTGCTGGGGTCAAATAGTGAGGCACTGTCTTCATGGAGGCAGGAGGGGAAAATGTCAGCATTCGAAACTATTAGAATTGACGCTTATTACCAGCAAAACCAAAACAGTTTGTAAACACAGTTAAATATTCCGCACTTTCTAATTTCAGCACCCCTCTCCCACACACTCACCCCGCATTTTCTCTCCTGCTGTCTTCAAAGTATTAACTCACACTGTAGTATAGTTACAATGGTGTTGGCTGCCCTTTGTTGCCCAACCTCACTCATTCTTCACCTGCGGGCCGATACATCGAGTGGTAGCAGTCTTGCTCTACCAAGGAGGGCATCACAGTCAGACTTGTTTGTTCACTCCCAATGTTGGCCTCCACCTAGCATTTCAACCCTCTCGGATTGTCCTGGAGTCACCAGGAATAAAATATTAATCTAGCTCATCCCGGATTGTAATCGCTCAACCATTGGTGGCCGTGCCTTCTGTTGCCGAGGCCCCAAGCTCTGGAACTCCCTGCCTAAACCTCTCTGCTTCTCTACCTCTCTTTCCTCCTTCAAGACGCTCCTTAAAACATAATTCTTTGACCAAGCTTTGTCACCTGCGCTAATTTCTACTTATGCGGCTTGGTGTCAATTTTTAAAATCTCATAATACTCCTGTGAAATGCCTTGGGACGTTTCACTACGTTAAAGGCGCTATACAAATACACGTTGTTGTTGTTGTTGGAAAATGTTGCGAGCAATTTGGGAGAAAATTCTTACAGGCCTTAAAAAATTGTGTTTTTTTTTCATTTTAATTGTACACATTTGTTTATTCGTTATAAAAATATTGCAGATAGGGCAGGGAATGCTGTTGACTGACATCAAGCAGACATCCAGGACCGACTGAGTGAGGTGAGGAACAGTCGGTGAGAGAGTCAAAGGTTGTGGAGGAAAGAGGGAGGGTGGAGGTCAGGTGATGTGGAGGGAGAGAGGGTGTGAGATGGGCGAGGGGACCAGTATTTTATGCAGTGCCGGGGATAGCAGCAGCAGTAACATGGTGAGTGGGAGCAGCATTGAGAGAATTTTGATACAGAAAAAATACTTATGTTGTGTTACAGTGGGGAGGAGGGTCTGTGGAATAGTTTTAAATGGGAGGGAAGCCTCAGAAGCAAAAAATAGTTGAGAATCCCTGCTATATGCTGCACAACAGTTAACAAAGTTTATGCACTAATCAATAGGATTACTGATCAAACAGCCAGGCTCACTGAGCCTGCTAGTATCATGGTGACTATTCCAGCTATCGAGCAGGACAGACACGGCCTACACAGTGTGGTTTTAAGCTAATCACATGACTTGTGAAGTTCCTTCCCTGCTGCTTTGATTGTTAATGTTCAACACCGTGGAGCAAGGAGACTGCAAACACGATTGGAACTGTTCAATAATCGGACTAAAAATGCAAGGAACAGACAAGAGCGGAGTCTTTTGATAATATAATGACCAAGTCTGTAGACAAACTAAAATAATGCAGCTTCAATTTCAACCCCCCCACCCACCACCCCGCAAAAAAAAAATCAATTTTGGCTTTGGATTAATAGTTCGACAATTTCCATATCTCCCAATGTGAATATCGACAGCATTATTTTTGTATTCGTTCCTTTATTTTTGGTACAATCCAGATACTCAGAATAGTCATAATGGGCCCCAAGTTTCGACATGATTTGCTCCTGATTTTTAGGAGCAACTGGTGTAGAACGGAGTATCTTAGAAATCGGAATTCTCGTCATTTAGTTTGCTCCAGTTCTAGTCAGTTAGAACAGTTTCACTTTGGAACAGAATTTTTTTTTCAAAAGGGGGCGTGTCCGGCCACTTACGCCT
Organism: Pristiophorus japonicus; assembly: GCF_044704955.1. Taxonomy (NCBI): domain Eukaryota; kingdom Metazoa; phylum Chordata; class Chondrichthyes; family Pristiophoridae; genus Pristiophorus; species Pristiophorus japonicus. The sequence continues at coordinate 264,115,080 of NC_091977.1, read as the reverse complement.
GATTTCAAAGTTTCATGAGTGAAAACTTACTCCAAACTAACCTAGAATGGAGTAAGTGAAGATTTTTGTACGCTCGAAAAAACCTTGTCTATACTTTAGAAAATCAGGCGTAGGTTACAAATCAGAAGTGGGAGAAGGGGGAGGGATGGGGAGAAGGGGGAGGGATGGGGGAGAAGGGGGAGGGATGGGGGAGAAGGGGAAGGGGGAAGGGGGAAGGGGGAAGGGGAGAGATGAGGGGGGAGAGATGGGGGGGGGAAGAGATGGGGGGGGAAAAGAGATGGGGGGGGAAAAGAGATGGGGGGGAAAAGAGATGGGGGGGAAAAGAGATTGGGGGGGGAAAGAGATGGGGGGGGAAAGAGATGGGGGGGGGAAAGAGATGGGGGGGGGAAAGAGATGGGGGGGAAAAGAGATGGGGGGGAAAAGAGATGGGGGGGAAAAGAGATGGGGGGGGAAAGAGATGGGGGGGAAAGAGATGGGGGGGAAAAGAGATGGGGGGGGAAAAGAGATGGGGGGGGAAAAGAGATGGGGGGGAAAAGAGATGGGGGGGAAAAGAGATGGGGGGGAAAAGAGATGGGGGGGAAAAGAGATGGGGGGGGGAAAGAGATGGGGGGGGGAAAGAGATGGGGGGGAAAGAGATGGGGGGGAAAGAGATGGGGGGAAAAGAGATGGGGGGGGGGGAAGAGATGGGGGGGGAAAAGAGATGGGGGGGGGGAAAGAGATGGGGGGGGGAAAGAGATGGGGGGGGGAAAGAGATGGGGGGGGAAAAGAGATGGGGGGGGAAAAGAGATGGGGGGGGGAAAAGAGATGGGGGGGGGAAAAGAGATGGGGGGGGAAAGAGATGGGGGGGAAAGAGATGGGGGGGGAAAGAGATGGGGGGGGAAAAGAGATGGGGGGGGAAAAGAGATGGGGGGGAAAAGAGATGGGGGGGAAAAGAGATGGGGGGGGGAAAGAGATGGGGGGGGGGAAAGAGATGGGGGGGGGGAAAGAGATGGGGGGGGGAGAAAGGGGAGGGAGGCTGAACGGGCCGGGCCCGAGACTTCGGGCAGGGCCCGTCCCCAGCACCAGATTTACAGGTAGGTGGCGTTGGGTCGGGTCGGGGGGGAGCGCGGGTCGGGGGGGGGGGGGGGGGAGGTGGTGGGAGGGAGGTCGGTTCGGTTCGGGGGGAGGGAAGGAGAGGGAGGTCAGGTCGGGGGTGGGAGGTCAGGTCGGATCCAGTCCGGGGGCGAGGGGAGCGGGAGTTGGGTCGGTGTCGGGTCGGGTCCGAGGGGTGGCGGGAGTCGGGGTCGGGGGCAGTGGGGGGGGGGGGGGGGGGGCGGTGGAAAGCGGGAGTCGAGTCGGGTCAGGAGGAAGCAGGAGCTGGGCGTGGTAGGCAACCTTATGCACACAGCCCCAGTGAGGCCATTCGGCCAGGGCTAGGGGCTGCGTGCTTCGGGCCCCTCCCACACAGTTTCGGGCGCCTGGATCTACTGTACTTGCGTGCCCACTGTAGCGCGCATGTGCAGAGGTCCCGGCACTGTTTTCAGCGCAGGGACCTGGCTCCGCCCCCTACAGCTCCTGCTGCGCTGCGCCGAGCTGCAAACAACCTGCAGGGAGCTGGAGAATCTGGAGGGTTTTTTTTAGGCGCACTTTGTGGCACAAAAAACGGGCGTCCAGGTCGGGACTGCGCCATTCTAGGTGCGGCTCGAAACTTGGGCCCAATGTGTCTGAGGATAATGGATCTTCAACTGGGACTTCCATATGGTTTAACAGACAAATTGTTGCAACTGGGAAGCAATCACAAAATGAATATTGGCAATTGATTATTTTATATTTTAATAAAAGGCTGATAATGGTCAACAATGTTTACTTGGAGTTCAACTTCTGAAAGGTTCTAAAAGACAAACCATTGCACCTTTTACAAAGGGGGACTGAACTGTTCACTCTATATTCTCAAAACATTATCAATTGGTAACAAGTATAGATAATGAGCCGAATAGATAATGGCTTCTAGCAAGTACTTGGACCTCACCTAATTTGAAGATAATTGGGGAAAAAGTTAATTGACAACATGCATCAGATAACAGAGGCATACCCCTGTTAACAAATGAAAGTAGTTATGGAATCTGGAATTTCTTCGATCCTCTTGCAAAAAAATCTCGCCGGACAGAAACCTCAAAAGGTTGAATTTAAAGGTATCCATTAGGGTGATATCATGAAGTCCCAGGGATTCTTCAGTGTACAGGTAAGCTATGTGGCACTATCTTCTAAATTCTGTCACTTTTAATTTGTTAGTACAGGTACTCTTTAGCCTGGACTCAGCTGCCCGTGTCCTAACTCGCATCGTCCCGCTCACTCATCACCCCTGTGCTCGCTGACCTATATTGGCTCCCGGTTAAGCAACGCCTCGATTTCAACATTTTCAAATCCATGGCCTCGTTCCTTCCCATCTCTGTAATCTCCTTCAGCCCCACAACCTCCCCAAGATATCTGTGCTCCTCTAATTCTGCCCTCTTGAGCATCCCTGATTATAATCGCTCAACCATTGGTGGGTGTGCCTTCTGTTGCCTAGGCCCTAAGCTCTGGAACTCCCTGCCTAAACCTCTCCGCCTCTCTACCTCGCTTTCCTCCTTCAAGACACTCCTTAAAACCTTGGTCACCTGCCCTAATTTCTCCTTGTGTTTCGCGGTGTCAAATCTTTTGTCTCGTTAAAGGTGCTATATAAATATAAGTTGCTGTTGTTGAATATCGTCCACGTCTTGCTGCATTCGGGCATGGACTGCTTCACTATCTGAAGAGTTGCGAATAGAACTGAACAATGTGCAATCATCAGCGAACATCCCCACTTCTGACCTTATAATGGAGTGAAGATCGTTGATGAAGCAGCTGAAGATGGTTGGGCCTAGAACACTACCCTGAGGAACTCCTGCAGCGATGTCCTGTGGCTGGGATGATTGACCTCCAACGACCACAACCATCTTCCTTTGTGCTAGGTATGACTCCAGCCATGGAGAGTTTTCCCCCTGATTCACATTGATTTCAATTTTACTAGGATTCCTTGATGCCACACTCGGTCAAATGCTGCCTTGATGTCGAGGGCAGTCACTCTCACCTCTGGAATTCAGCTCTTTTGTCCATGTTTGGACCAAGGTTGTAATGAGGTCTGGAGCCAAGTGAGCATCGGTTGAGCAGGTTATTGGTGAGTAAGTGCCGCTTGATAGCACTGTCGACAATACCTTCCATCACTTTGCTGATGTTTGAGAGTAGACTGATGGGGCGGTAAATGGCCGGATTGGATTTATCCTACTTTTTGTGGACAGGACATACCTGGGAATTTTTCCACATTGTCGGGTAGATGCCAGTGTTGTAGCTGCAATGGAACAGCTTGGTTAAAGGCTGAAAACATTTCAAAAATTTAACAGGCAAGCAAATGTTCACAGTCCTCTGCAAATGGAATTGTTAATGCAGTAATGTGGAGTTGTTTGAGGAGGGCCAGGGTGACTCTCCCTTTGACTCGTCTTCTTTCCTTTAGGAGAAACATCTGGCCTACTCACAATATTTACACTTCCCTCCCCCACTAATGCTACCCATTCATTCGGTGTGATAGCATTTTGGGAGGTCCTGAGGATGTGAAAGGATGTCAGATAAATGCAGGTCCCTTCTCTTTCTTACCATTAAATGAAGGCAATCGCTGTGTGGTGCATCACCAATACACCTCCCCATTAAAGCTACCTTAAATGAGAATAAAAATGCTCATGTTTTGATGTGCCCCCAATGTCGTGAATAATGTATTTCAAACAAATCATGGCATACCAAGGCTAACTTGTCAGCCATTTTGTACGTCAATAGTCCAACGACTGAGATTGTGCTCATTGTGTTCTATCCTAACTTTATTTGCCTTGTGTACAAAAAGCTTTAAATGATGGATTGGAATGTGTGAAGCGGTACTGAGAATTAGCAATACCCTGACAGCAAAACAATCAATAAATACCGTTGACCAGAAACTTCTGGAAATGCACAGCATTTGCAAAGAGAAATGGCACAATAACATTACGTAGACCCTTCATCTGACTATTTACTAGTCCTTTCTCTTTCAAGATGCTGACAGCCCTGCTCTATATTTCAAACACTTCTGTTTTTATTGCAGATTTTCTAGTTTTTGTTTTTCGCTTCGTAATTTTATCAATTCTATTTAATATATGGGATGTACTCTAATTAAGTCTGGGCTATAGAGAGTATAATGGCTGCTGCTGCGTTTCTAAAGTCGAGTTTCAGGCAATTTTGAGACCATCAGCTACACCACTTTGTCAGGATTTCTCCATTTATTACAATGGTTTTATTAGAACGAACACAGCGCTAACATAATTAAAGCATGCATAAATGCACATAAATGAGATCAATTTAAAATAATAGGCTTGAAATTGCATGGAAGTGCATCTGTCATGGAATTCACACATTACCATACTGATTAGACTTATTTTTATACACAAGTTTTAATGCGCTATTGCCATTTCTTTCTTATTTATAATGATTCTGAATACCTTATTGGCTGCATGGCAAAAGTTTCCTCTGGCTAGACCATCATTGTACGACTTTGGAACTGATGAGCTCCACAAACTGGCAAACCAGATTAGTCAATGTTCCTTAGTCAACTGTAAGAGTTGGTAAGGCTGTTCTGTAACTTCAATACTGAATAATGCTTTGCAATGAAATGATACACGCCATCAAACCAGGGCGATCTGTCGTGTGCCACTTTTATAGCAACCAAAGGGATGCAAATCATCTCGGTGTGTACAGTAATGTGTGCAGGGAGTTATCTTGGCTGATCTACGATCTCAACTTCACTTTCCCGCCCGATCCCCATAACCCTTGATGCCTCTAGAGTGCAAACAATCTATCTATCTCAGCATATACTCAACAACTGGGCATTTACAGCCCTCTGGGGCAGAGTTCCAAAGATTCACCATCCTCTGAGAAGAAACTCCTCCTCATCTCAATCTTAAAAGGCCAACCCCTCATCCTGAGACTATGACCCCTAGTTCGAGACTCTCCAGCCAGGGGAAACAGTCTCTCAGCATCTATCCTGTCAATCCTCCTCATAATCCTATATGTTTCAATGAGATCAGAAGAAGCCTGCGCCACCATTTAATATGATCATGGCTGATCCAATCATGGACTTGGCTCCACTTCCCTGCCCGCTCCCCATAACCCATTATTCCCTTATTGGTTAAGAATCGGTCTTAAATTTATTCAATGTCCCAGCTTCCACAGCTCTCTGAATTCCATAGATTTACAACCCTCTGAGAGAAGAAATTTCTCCTCATCTCAGTTTTAAATGGGCGGCCCCTTATTCTAAGATCGTGCCCTCTAGTTCTGGTCTCCCCCATCAGTGGAAACATCCTCTCTGCATCCACCTTGTCAAGCCCCCTCATAATCTTATACGTTTAGAAAAGATCACCTCTCATTCTTCTGAATTCCAATGAGTAGAGGCCCAACCTACTCAACCTTTCCTCATAAGTCAACTCCCTCATCCTCGGAATCAACCGAGTGAACCTTCTCTGAACTGCCTCCAAAGCAAGTATATCCTTTCGTAAGTATGGAAACCGAAACTGCACGCAGTATTCCAGGTGTGGCCTCACCAATACCCTGTATAACTGTAGTAAGACTTCACTGCTTTTATACTCCATCCCCTTTGCAATAAAGGCCAAGATTCCATTGCCCTTCCTGATCACTTGCTGTACCTGCATACTAACCTTTTGTGTTTCATGCACCAGGACCTCCAGGTCCCGCTCTACTGCAGTACTTTGCAATTTTTCTCCATTTAAATAATAACTTGCTCTTCAATTTTTTGTGCCAAAGTGCATAACCTCACACTTTTCAACATTATACTCCATCTGCCAAATTTTTGCCCACTCACTTAGCCTGACTATGTCCTTTTGCAGGTTTTTGTGTCCTCCTCACACATTGCTTTTTCTCCCATCTTTATATCATTAGCAAACTTGGCTGCATTGCACTCGGTCCCTTCATCCAAGTCGTTAAAATAGATTGTAAATATTGGGGTCCCAGCACTGATCCCTGCGGCATCCCACTAGTTACAGATTGCCAACCCGAGAATGAACCATTTATCCCGACTCTCTGTTTTCTATTAGTTAGCCAATCCTCTATCCATGCTAATATATTACCTCCAATCCCGTGAACTTTTATCTTGTGCAGTAATCTTTTATGTGGCACCTTGTCAAATGTCTTCTGTAAGTCCAAATACACCACATCCACTGGTTCCCCTTTATCCACCATTCTTCTAAACTCCAGAGAGAGTATAGGCCCATTCTACTCAATCTCTCCTCAGAGGACAATCCTCTCACACCAGGAATCAATACGGTGCGAATGAGAATTTTTTTGTTGCGAAGAGTGGACAGGCTAATCAGCTCTTTCCAACCATCAAAACAAGCTGACAGAATTTGCTTTGAACTTTTTGTTTTAAAACCTCTCACATACAACAGGGTCTTGCTTTGGTTTCTTTTGCCCTGTAGCCACTGCACATCATTACCAATGTAAGAGCATTTCTTCTTCCAAATGGTCCTTGTACCAGTACACATACGTGCATCTTCCCACTTTTTACTGCATTCTTGGCCCTGAATCAATGCCCGAGAGGATGCCAGAAACGTAGTATAAAAGCTGAACTACAAAAGCAGCCTGGATCATTCACAAGTCACCTAGAAAGCCACGATAGTTTGCCATTATTCAGTTCTGCCATCTGTTACGTGCATCAACAATGAAATGTAATGTGTGCACAATGGGTTTCTGTATTATAACTCACTAACTGTCAAACTTATGTCAAACGGAAACAATGGGGAAACAAACATGAAGCCTGCTTGATGCAGTGTCGAACAACACAAGGTAGCTTCACCAGCAGACCATCAAGCTCGGCAACTACTCCGTATCACAAAAATGCACAACTCAAATGAAACTGACACAGGATGTGTAAAGGAAAATTGTGGTCCCAGGTAAATTTTTACTTTCCAGGTGTCTTTCATGAACCGAGCTGTCACTGGGTGTTCACCAACTGCCTTTCTTGCCAAAGTAAGGTGACTGGCTACATTTTGAACCATTAACAAGCCAGCTGGTAGTTCCCAAGTTGATATACAGTGATAGTTGGAATGTCACAGCACGGCCGCTGTTTAGTTATTTCAATGCCAAAGAATGAACCATTTTCATTTTGTACTTGATGTTGCAAGGTATCAAAATCTAATGGCCGCAATCACTGAAGACTTAGACTGGCCCTCTCAAGAGTACTGTGCCAATCTATACCTGTTTTAAATGATTTCTCTAGGATTAGGGAGTGGCCAAATGTCTTAATTTCTTTAACAGAAATGATAGAAGCATTCTGTTGATCAATTTCAGCCACACAAGCAGTTATTAAACAATATTAGGCCTCATAGGATTGGGGATAATATACTAGCATAGATTGAGGTTTGGTTAACAGACAGAAAACAGAGATCAGGAATAAATGGTACATTTTCGGATTGGCAATCTGTAATTAATGGGGTGCCACAAGGATCAGTGCTTGGGCCCCAGCTATTCACAATCTATATCAATGATTTGTATGAGGGGACCAAATGTAATACATCCGAGTTTGCTGATGATACAAAGCTAGGTGGGAATGTAAGTTGTGAGGAGGATGCAAAGAGGCTGCCAAGAGATATAGATAGGCTAAGTGAGTGGGCAAGAACACGGCAAATGGAATATAATGTGGTGAAGTTATCCATTTTAGTCGGAAAAATAGAAAAGCAGAGTATTTTTCAAATGGTGAGAGATTGGAAAATGTTGGTGTTCAGAGGAACTTGGGTGTCCTTGTACATGAATTACTGAAAGTTAACATGTAGGTACAGTAAGCAATTAAGAAAGCAAATGGTATGTTGGCCTTTATTACAAAAGGATTTGAGTATAAGAGTAAAGACGTCTTACTGCAATTATATAGGGCCCTGGTGAGACTGCACCTGGAGTATTGTGCACATTTTTGGTCTCCTTACCCAAGGAAGGATATACTTGCCATAGAGGGAGTGCAACGAAGGTTCATCAGACTGATTCCTGGGATTGGGGGGGGGGGGGGGGGGGAGGATTGTCCTATGAGGAGAGATTGAGTAGACTAGGCCTATATTCTCTAGAGTTTAGAAGAATGAGGGGTGCTCTCATTGAAACATACAAAATTCTTACAGGGCTTGACAAGGTAGATGCAGGGAGGATGTTTCCTCTGGCTGAAGAGTCGAGAACCAGGGGTCACAGTCTCAGAATAAGGGGTCAGTTATTTAGGACTGAGATGAGGAGAAATGTCTTCACTCAGAGGGTGGTGAATCTTTAGAATTCTCTACTCCAGAGGGCTGTGGAGGAGCAGTCGATGAGTACATTCAAGACAGAGAGTGACAGGTTTTTGGATATTAAGGGAATCAAGGGATAGGGCGGGAAAGTGGAGTTGAGATAGAAGATCAGCCATGATCTCATTGAATGGCAGAGCAGTCTCAAGGGACCAAATGGCCTACTCCTGCTCGTATTTCGTATGTACTTATGTAATATCAATTGTTTGCAAAGGAAGGACTTTCAGTTAGTGTTGAACATTTGGTTTCCTCTGACCCTTTACTGCAAACATCTTTCCAGAGCTCAGTTCAACAAAGCTGCCTGTGTTCTCCAAAATAACAAATGCCAGAAATGTTCCAATTCTGTAGAATGAATTAGCAGGCTGACCAGAGGGCAACTTCAGCAAGCTTCAGACAATCTTACACACATTCATTTTAAGATCTCCATGGTAGGTACTTCACTAAAAATCAAAAGGAAATGCTGCCTTTATCTCATTTTGTGCTCATTTTATTTAGCCTGCACGGCAAAAGAAAAATCATGAGACAGCATGTAGTGTCTCTGTCGCCACTCACCTGAGTGGGCATGTACTGTACCATGGATAGTTGAAAGGAAAGAATGTACCAAAGCTTTACCAGCTGCCTTTGGCAATTGGCGCTCAGTTCATTCTTTTATTGACCATGTTACTTATTCTGTGAATATCAGTCACTCTTTCAGTAAATTGCTGCTCTTTACTTTCTCCTCTTTCTTCAGATGTATCCCGATTGTCAAAACATTGTTTCCTGACTGAAGGCGGCAGGGACTCATCTTTTTATAGTTCTTCTCCTTGTGATACCACACTGTTCTGCCATTGCCTCACATTGGGCCCAGATTTGGCCAGGAGTTGCTTTGTTTTTTTTGGAGCAATTTGATTTTTCTGGAGTATCTTAAAAATCCCCATTGTGCACATTTAATTTGTGCCAGTGTGAGTGAGTTCGTTAGGACTTTTTTTTAAAAGTTTAGTTTAGTTTTCTTTTTCCAAAAGGGAACATTACCAGCCACCTACACCTGTTTTGGCCATTTAAGCCAGCTGATAGTTGCTCCAAACTAACTTAGGTCAGCGTATGTGAACACTTTTAGCCCGCACAGAAAACCCTTGCGGTGGGTTAAGAAATCAGCGCAGGTAAGTATATTCTAAGCACCAAGCACTAAACAAAGCACAAAAATAAGAATTCAATAACAAATAAAAAATACAAGGAAGCTGAGACAACCTGCACCTAGCACCAAGACTTACAAAGCACAAAACAAAGCACAAAAAGTAATAAGCAATTAATTAACAAATAAAAAAAATAGAAGGAACCCTGCACCAAAAGCACCAAGACCAAAGTAATAAGCAATCAATCAATAACAAATAAAAAATAGAAGTCCTACCAAAACACGTCTCGGGAAGGCAGTGGGCCGCCGATGAGGGAGCCCCATTTGGCCAGGGATAGGGGCGGCACACTTTGGCTCTTCCCACACAGCCTGCGGCACACTCATAGATTCTGGGGGTGAGGAGCTACTGCGCATGCGCGCACTCTCTAGCGCGCATGTGCAGAGGTCCCGGCACTGTTTTCAGCGCCGAATCCAGTGGCCATGTTATGCCACCATCGAGGAGAGGCTGGGGAGCAGCCAAATTCGGCCAGAAGATTTTTGGAGCATTTCGAGGTGAACAAAAGCAGTGCACCTCTGGTGAATGCGCCAGAAATCTGTACTGGCCAAATTCTACCCCATTATATGTGCCTTAATTGTTTCAAAGTACCATATGATCTGGTGCATTTGTCACAATGCACAAAAATCATAACCCGAGTTTTTAGTTCAGAAAGAGCTGTAGAGTTCGGGCTGTGGCATCGCCCAACATGGACAAGGAAAGAAAATCACGAGAGTGGTGCCTGAGTGGTCCTCACACCTCCTGCATATATTGCATACCAGGGACACAAACAAAATCAAAAGTAGGAATGTCAACCAAAATACCCCCATAAAAATGTTAAAATCTCTTTTCCAGTTGTAACAGTAATTTTTTTACCTTCGGTCACATTTCCATCTGCTTTAATTTGTTTACCAAATGCAACAGAAAGAAGACATTTTACGTTTATTCCATTTCTAGCAATGCATTCTTATTTTCATTTCAATGGCAGGTGATTGCAAACTCAAACCTGCAATTCAATAAAAAGCACATAATGCGCCTGACAAAATCCGAGGCCATTTTCGGAGAGCTAAAGTATCAAAAGTGATAACAAGCCCGACACAATTAACATTGGCCGTACGATGTTAGTGTCCATGCAATATCCTAGGATCTGCTGTAAAAAGCCCTAGGGGTGGATTTTCGGCTCCTCTCTGCCCCAGAGTTGCGGCAATGACGGTAGTGGTGTTTTGGGTGGACGGTCAGCCTCCAGCGCCCCGCAGCAATCCTCGGGTTCGGTTCTGCAGCGGCGCGGAGCAGCGGAGAAATAACTAATGGACTACTAAGGTAAATGTGATTGCTTTTTCTTTAAATTTTTTATGCGATTTGTATTGTGGTGGCGTGGCCAATGTTTTGGGTATATTTTGTGGCTTTTTTTTAGGGTTTTCGTTACCCGCTCCCCACCCCGCCGTCTCCCAGAGCGCTCCCGTCACAGCTCTTTAAGCTCGAGATTTTCCCAATGCCCAAAAGAGACTTCTGAAATCCAAAAACCTTGGAACCAAGTCCATTCCGATTTTCCCGGATTTCGGAGAGGAAATCTGCAGTCAAAAAATTTGGCTCGCGGCATAGTTAGGAAGGAAAAAAATGCTCAGGAAAAAGCTGCGTTGCAGACCTCGGAACAGCGGTAGGTATGAAGACCTGCAAAAAAGGTAAGTTAGAGTTTTTATTTTTTAATTCTTCTGCAACGATTCAACAGTTAAGTGTCTTATGACTTTTTTATTTTTGCTTTTTTTTTGGTGTGTGTGTGTGTGTGTGTGTGTGTGTGTGTGGTTGGGGGGAGGGGGCGGTGGTTATTTACAGAATACTGATGCGGTCCGGTCCGGTTTTCGGAACATTCCGGCTTTTGGAACTCCGGATTTTGGAGGTTTTACCTGCACACCACCTCCCTTAGCGCTTTGGCCCCTGACTCAGTTACTTATTAAGGCGCAAACTGTTACCGCCCTGCCACCATAACCGCCCCAAAAACATCAAAGCCAAAAATCCAGCCTCTGGTCTCCAGAGGCAGTATTGGGCCTTTATATGGAGAGGGATGTCGCCCCTTCTGGTCCCACTTAAATCAACAGCATCTATACAATCCTGTTCCCTTGCTTTCCCACTTCACAGATTTGGATCAACTTTAATGCATAGTGTGAGGGAACTCCTTACACCAAAGGAACTGGGGCTTGAAGAAGTGTAATGGAAACTAAACCAGCCTTAAGGGAGCTGAAGGAAACTCCTTAACAGCATAAAAAGGGTGAAAACTGAATTATTAGTAATCCCTGTGACACGCTGAGATTCCACCAATTATTTCTGACTGGAAATTGAAATAAAAAATAAAATGCGAAGTATAAAAAGGTCCAAATGGAGCAACTTCAGCTTAGCTTTCATGTGGTAGTGAGCCCACCTGCTGATATGTGTAGCCAGTATACTGAGAGTCACTTAGCTTTTTATGTAGACGTAAGGCATAATTTTCACCTGCTAAGAGGCCATATCAGATATTTTCCAAACATTAAAAAGTGTGCAGTGCAATTTGGAATTTCACACCAGCACTCTTGCCAGGCGCCGACTCCCACCCCACCCCTCCAGAATGGTCAGAAAATTATCCCTCAATTGTTACATCGGGCACAGGTAATGTGACAGTGCCAGATCACCACACAGACTTCCCAAAATGCCTGGATAGACATAAATATTGCAAGGTAAATGTAAACTGTGGCACTCTGCACCTCACCCTCAGTCATTTTTTTTTCCTTCTACATTTTGCAAACATTTAAAAGGCAAGCTGGTCATCACCCAACTGTTATTTCCTATATCGCAACTTTTCTCCTTTTCCATTACTGCAATTGCTCACCATTTGCAACACCTCGTCACTTGTTCATGGATTGTTAGTGCAGTGTAAAATATTTGTGTTTCAGTGTACATTATGAGAGATACAGAGCGACAGGGAGTGAGCTTTACACAGCGGCTGACAACAACTGAGGTGCTGATCCTGGTGTTGGTGTATCGGGGTTATTCTGCGACTGTAAGTTGCAATAACATTAGGATTCATTGCGTCTTCGTAGCTGTATCGCTGTGCCTATGAACTTCTACAGGCAAGGGGTTGACCATGCCCATTTTGTTTTGTCCCTGAACACTATGGTCAGGTGGTGTCAGTGTCTCAGCAGCATGGTTTCTGGCCAAACATGGGAACCAGATCTTAGAGCGTTTCCTGAGTTGGCCTCAGCAAGAGCACATTCTTTGCAGATTGGACTACTTCTCGTAGTGCAGAGTCCCGACATCACAACAGTTCCGAAACGCATCTCATTGGGTGTAAAGCGCTTTTGAACAGGCCTAGGTCGTGAAAAGTGCTACATAAATATAGGTTCTTTCTTTTCTTTCTGACCCACATTGAACAAGTGAAGGATTTGCCGACCAACATCTCAGTAAGAAACACCATTATGCTGTAATAGGAGGAAACCCAAGTATTGGATCATAATTTGGGTCCAGTGGAATCCCTGCAGAAGGCCAAGGTGACAAAGCAATATCCAGCAAAATTTTTGGTCTTCCTGATTCCATAAGCACTTTTGCCAATATAGCTCGATCTTTGAGCATTACTACAACCATTAAATATTGTTCCCATTCCATCCCAGGCTGTCCTACATCCTGGCAAGGTTCCAGCTCGAATCTATGCAGATGATAAGGGATGTGGGATCATTCTAATGTGTCCTTATTTTAATTTGCTGCCGGTGAAAACTATATGCACGGCCTCAAAATGGATTCTCTTTTGTCACAACAACAACTTGTATTTATATAGCATCTTTAACATAGTAAAACGTCCCAAAGCATTTCAAAGGAGCTGTATCAAACATAATTGGACACCGAGCTACATACGGTGATACAGTATTAGGGCAGGTGACCAAAAGCTTCATCAAAGAGGTAGGATTTAAGGAGCATCTTAAAGGAGAAAAGAGAGGTAGAGAGGCAGAGAGGCTGAGAGAGGGAATTCCAGAGCTTGGGGCCCTGGCAGCTGAAGGCACAGCTGCCAATGGTGGAGCGATTAAAATCGGGGATGCTCAAGAGGCCAGAATTGGAGGAGCGCAGACATCTTGGGGAGTTGTGGGGCAGGAGGAGGCTACAGAGATAGAGGGGCAAGGTCAAGGAGGAATTTGAAAACAAGGATGTTCATTTTAAAATCTAGTTGTTGCTTAACCAGAACCAATGTAGGTCAGCGAGCACAGGGTTGATGGGCAATGTTACCCCTAATTTTGCTTGGGGGCTGTGGTCCCATTTGTTATGCCTTGAATAAAGAATCAGACTCGATACTGCGAGCTCAAAGTCAGGTGTGACCGTAGTCCTTTATTACAGATCTCAGAGTGCCTCTCCAGCCTGTGAGGCCTCCTTATATACAGGCGCTCCCAAGGGATTGTGGGATCCCTTGTGCCTCCAGGGGATCAGCCTTCTGGTGGTTAGACATGGTATATACAGGTTTACATATATGACAACACTCTCTTCCCTCCGCCCCCTTCCAATTCAATAGTGTAACTATTTATAATGTGAGTCGATCTGGGGCCTTCCTTTGCCTGGTTGATCGTCTCGGTGCAAATGCTGGTTTTGGTGAGTCGTTTGTTGAGCCCTCGCTGGGCTGCTGCGCAGTTGGCCTTGCTGGGCTGCTGGGGGTGGTGAGTCCTGCTGGGCTGCTGCGGGTGATGGGTTCTGCTTCGTGGTCAACCGCTGGTTCGGTTGCCACTTGTGTGTGTTGGAGGATTGAAAAAGGTGGACTCTATTGTGGGTTGTTCTGGATAGTCCATAAATCTGAGTTTGGTTTGGTCCAAGTGTTTCCTGCAGGTGAGTCCATTTGAGAGTTTGACCTCAAACACCCTACTCCCCTCTTTGGCCAACACAGTACCAGGAAGCCACTTTGGACCTTGTCCATAGTTCAACACAAATACAAGGTCATTTATCTCAATTTCACGTGAAACATTTGCGCGATCACGATGTGTATTCAGTTGAAGCTGCCTGCTCTATACCTGTTCGTGTAGATCAGGGTGGACTAATGAGAGCCTTGTCTTAAGTGCCCTTTTCATGAGCAGTTCAGCGGGAGGGACCCCAGTTAGTGAGTGGAGTCTTGTGCAGTAAATGAGCAGGACTCGGGATAAGCGAGTCTGCAGTGAGCCTTCAGATACCCTTTTCAAGCTCTGCTTGATTGTTGAACTGCTCGTTCTGCCAGATGAGACATGTTTGATCCCATTGTGGGTCATGAACTCCTTGAACTCGGCACTGGTAAAGCACGGCCCATTGTCACTTACAAGGACATCAGGCAGGCCGTGTGTGGCAAACATGGCCCGTAGGCTTTCAATGGTGGCAGCGGACGTGCTTGCCGACATTATCTCACATTCAATCCATTTAGAATATGCATCTATGACCACAAAGAACATTTTTCCCAAGAATGGGCCTGCATAGTCGACATGGACCCTGGACCATGGTTTGGAGAGCCAGGACCATAAACTTAGTGGTGCCTCCTTGGGTGCATTGCTTAACTGTGAACATGTATTACATTTGTGCACGCAGGGTTCTAAGTCTGCATCGATTCCGGGCCACCACACGTGGGATCTGACTATCGCTTTCATCATTATAATGCCTGGGTGGGTGCTGTGGAGGTCACTAATGAAAGTGTCCCTGCCCTTTTTTGGCACCACTACCCGATTACCCCATAGGAGGCAGTCTGCCTGTATAGGCATTTCATCTTTGCGCCGCTGGTACGGCTTTATTTCTTCCTGCATCTCTAACGGGACACTAGACCAACTCCCATGGAGCACATAGTTTTTTTTTTAAACTCAGGACAGTAAGGGGTCCTGGCTCGTCCAGGTTCTAATCTGTCGGGCGGTAACAGGTGATTGCTCACTCTCGAATGCTTCCATTACCATAACTAAATCTGCAGGTTGTGTCATCTCCACCCCTGTGGTGGGCAATGGCAGCCTGCTGAGAGCATCGGTACAGTTTTCTGTGGCGGATGGCATAGTTGTATGCAGACAACGTGAGCGCCCATCTCTGGATGCGGGCCGATGCATTCGTATTTATCCCCTTGCTTTTCAAAAAGAGGGATATAAGCGGCTTATGGTCGGTTTCCAATTCAAATTTGAGCCCGAACAGATACTGATGCACTTTCCTTACCCCATAAACACACGCTAACGCTTCTTTTTCAATCATAATGTAGGCCCTCTCGGCTTTAGACAGACCTCTGAATGCATAAGCAACCGGTTGCAATTTCCCAAATTCATTAGCTTGTTGCAATACACACCCGACCCCGTACGGCGACGCATCACATGTTCGTACCAAACGCTTACATGGATCATACAACACAAGTAATTTGTTTGAACATAACAGCTTCCTAGCTTTCTCAAAGGCATTTTCTTGGCTTTTACCCCATACCCATTCATCTCCTTTACGCAGTAAAAAGTGCAGTGGCTCTAACAAGACCCGGTAAGAAGTGACCAAAGTAGTTCAGGAGTTCTAGAAACGACTGCAGCTCCGTCACGTTCTGTGGTCTCGGTGCGTTCTTGATTGCCTCCGTCTTCGAATTGATGGCCCTGATGCCGTCCGCCACAATGCTTCTCCCCAGGAACTCCACTTCAGGCACCAGGAGAATGTACTTCGAGCGTTTTAGCCTGAGCCCCACACGATTAAGCCAACTAAGAACCTCCTCCAGGTTCTGCAGGTGCTTGACGGTGTCCCGACCTGTAACCAAGATGTCGTCCTGGAAGACCTCGGTGCGCGGGATCGACTTCAGCAAGCTTTCCATGTTCCTCTGGAATATCGCCGCGGCTGATCGAATCCCAAACGGCATCTGTTGTAAATGAAGAGACCTTTGTGCGTGTTGATGCAGGTGAGGCCTTTCAATGATTCCTCCAGCTCCTACGTCATGTAAACAGAGTTCAAAGTCCAGCTTCGTGAACGTTTTCCCTCCCGCCAGCGTCGCAAATAGGTTACCTGCCTTCGGTAGTGGGTATTGATCCTGCAGTGAGAAACGATTGATAGTTACTTTGCAATCACCACAGATTCTGATGGTGCCATCTCCCTTGAGGACCGGAACAGTCGGATTGGCCCACTCATTCAAAATCGATCGGCAAAATGATGCCCCCTCGTTGCAGCCTGTCCAGTTCGATCACCACCCTCTTTCTCTTCATGTAAGGTACCGCTCTCGCCTTGTGGTGGATGGGTCGCGCCCCCGGAATCAAATGGATCTGCACTTTTGCTCCTTGGAACTTCCCGATGCCTGGTTCGAACAGTGAGGGGAACTTGTTTAGGATGTGGGCACATGACGTGTCTTTGACGGACGTTGTCCCAGTTCCAGCGTATCTTTTCCAGCCAGCTCCTGCCGAACAGCGTGGGGCCATCGCCCAGTACAACCCAGATTGGTAAATCGTGCACCGGCTCCATCATAGGAGACATTTACGGTAGCACTGCTGACCATGGGAATCAGTTCCTTTGTATACGTTCTCAGTTTAGTGCAAATGGGAGTCAGGACTGGTCTTGAGGCCTTGCTGCACCACAACTTGTCGAAAGTCTTTTTGCTCATTATGGACTGGCTTGCGCCCCGGTCCAGCTCCATGGACACTGAGAGTCCATGTAATTCAACCTTCAGCATTATCGGGGGACACTTTGAGGTAAATGTGTGCACCTCCATATACCTCTGCCTCCTCGGTCTGAGGCTCTGGTTCGTCATGATCCACTGTGGATCTGTCCTCCTCTGCAACATGGTGGCTTGCAGGATTAGCAGGGTTTGCAGCTCGCCTGCATATATGTTGGAGATGTCCCATTGTTCTAAAGCCCTTGCAAACGTATCCTTTGAAGCGGCATGAATGGAAGCGATGATCACCTCCGCAGCGCCAACAAGGTGTTAATGGCCTTGTATTCACCACCCTTGATGGTGGACTCTGAGTCATCTGCGGACGTGCAGCTGCAGATGTGCAAGTCCTGCCCTGTACATTTCATTTCGAAAACATTACTATTTTGGTCACAGTACTTGCAGCAGCACTCGTATGCTGAGGAATTTGTGTGGTACTGTGACTGGTGGCGATAAATGCTTGGGCTATCGCTATGGCTTTACTCAATGTTGGGGTCTCTACAGTCAAAAGTTTGCGAAGTATTACTTCATGGCCAATGCCAAATAAAAGTCCCTGAGCATGTGCTCCAAGTGTCCTTCAAATTCGCAATGTCCTGCAAGGCGCCTTAGCTCGGCGATGTAGCTCACCACTTCCTGGCCTTCAGACCTCTTGTACTTGTAGTACCAATACCTTGCCATCAGAACGCTTTCTTTCGGGTTTAGATGCTCCCAGACCAGTGTGCACAACTCATCGTACGACTTGTCTGTGGGTTTTGCTGGAGTGAGCAGATTTTTCATGAGGCCATACGATGGTGCCCCGCAAACGGTGAGGCGGATCGCCCTTCGTTTGGCAGCGTTTCCTTCTCCTTCCAGCTCGTTGGCCATGAAGTATTGGTCGAGTCACTCCACATATGTTTCCCAATCATCTCCCTCTGAAAATTTCTCCAGGATGCCCACGGTTCTCTGCATTGTTGCGGTGGGGTTCGTCATTTGTATCTCGCCGCCAGTTGTTACGTCTTGAATAAAGAAAGAGTCAGACTAGATACTGCGAGCTCAAAGTAAGGTGTGACCGTAGTCCTTTATTACAGATCTCAGAGTGCCTCTCCAGCCTGTGAGGCCTCCTTATATACAGGTGCTCCCAAGGGACCCCTTGGGCCTCCAGGGGATAAGCCCTCTGGTGATTAGACATGGTGTATACAGGTTTACATATATGACACCATTAATGGGCATTTTTCACACATACGCAGAATTTCCCATTCAAAAGCCGGTAAGCGGCCTGCGTGGGACCTCCAGACAGCTGCACGGCTGCATAGCTTAGCATTAGTGATGGGCAAACGGGAATTGGTGCTCGTTAGCACAGGCAGCGTGTTTTGGATGACCTCAAGTTTATGGAGGTTACGGAGCCAGAAGTGCATTGGAATAGTCAAGTCTGGAGGTAACAAAGGCATGGACGAGAGTTTCAGCAGCAGATGCGGAGTCGGGCGATGTTCCATAGGTAGAAATAGGCCGTCTTTGAGATGGTGCGGATATGTGGTCGGAAGCTCACCTCAGGATCAAATATGATATCAATGTTGCGAACTGTCTGGTTTAGACTCATACAGTTGACAGGGAGAGGGCTGGAGTCGGTGGTTAGGGAACGGAGTTTGTGGCGGGGGCCGAAGATAATGGCTTCGGTCTTCCCAATATTTAGTTGGAGGAAATTTCTGCTCATCCAGTACTAGATGTCAGACAAGCAATCT
Organism: Pristiophorus japonicus; assembly: GCF_044704955.1. Taxonomy (NCBI): domain Eukaryota; kingdom Metazoa; phylum Chordata; class Chondrichthyes; family Pristiophoridae; genus Pristiophorus; species Pristiophorus japonicus. The sequence continues at coordinate 264,096,257 of NC_091977.1, read as the reverse complement.
GACAATTTAAAGACAGTCACAGAATAGGATTTGTTGGGAGCTCTCGTTCCCAGACTGTTATTACTGAGTTGCCAGATCATTGAGGGCTCAGTAAGACAAGATGTGATTTATAGGTAATAGGAGCCATTGTTCCGGCTGAGCTAGAATTTAGCTCAGAGGCATCACGGAATTTACTTAAGGCCCTTCTTGTCTCAAGAGCTAAAACCCCAGTCTGGGATTCAGGTGCGATGTCAAGAGTTGCATTATAGAAACATAGAAACATCAAAACATAGAAATTTACAGCGCAGAAGGAGGCCATTTCGTCCCAGCGTGTCCGCGCCGGCCGACAAAGAGCCGCATGGCCCTTGATCAGCAGCCCTGAAGGTTACATATAAACCTATAAACAATGACGGAAAGGCAAAGAGCACCCAGCCCAACCAGTCTGCCTCACACAACTGTGACACCCCTTATACTGAAAACACCTACACTCCACCCCAAATCGGTGCCATGTGATCTCCAGGGAGAGGCAAAAACCAGATAAAAACCCAGGCCAATTTAGGGAGAAATAAATCTGGGAAAATTCCTCTCCGACCTATCCAAGCGATTGAAACTAGTCCAGGAGATCACCCTGGCCGTATTCTATTCCCTGCAGTACTTACCATTATATCTGTGGCGTCCAACAAAAAGCAAAAGGTCATCCAGTCTAATCCCAAGTACCAGCTCTAGGTCCATAACCCTGCAGGTTACAGCACTTCAAGTGCCCATCCAACCATCTCTTAAAAGTGGTGAGGGTTTCTGCATCCACCACTCATCCAGGCAGCGAGTTCCAGATTCCCACAACCCTCTGCGTAAAGAAGCCCCCCTTCAAATCCCCTCTAAACCTTCCACCAGCCACCTTAAAACTATGCACCTCGTAATAGACCCCTCCACCAATGGCAATAGACCCTTACTATCCACTATGTCCAGGCCCCTCAATATTTTGCACACCTCAATGAGGTCTCCTCTCAACCTCCTCTGTTCCAATGAGAACAAACCCAGCCTATCCAATCTGTCCTCACAACTAAGATTCTCCATTCTGAGCTATGGCTCAATGTGGCTGACAAGCCCTCCACTTGGTGATGTTTTACCTGGGCTTCTCAATAATAATACAAAATCTCTGTTGTGTCGACACAGGGTGATGCGGGGGAAGGGGGGGGGGTGGTGGCAAGGTAAGAGAGAGGAGAGGAAAATGTTTGAAAATGTGGACCGCACCATAATGCAAAAGCACTGTGAAAGAAATTGTGCAATAGGATGATTCCACCAAGGGCAGTTCCCAAATTTGAATCCATAACTCAATCTGCAAAGCCTTGACTGAAGAATGAAAAGCATTCTGTAAATACAGGGCTCGGTAAATACAAATAAATTCCTCTTTGATCCTTGCATTTCCTGTGGCACATAAAATCACTGCCAATTGTCAACAAAGGCATACTTAGATTGCAGTCGCTACATCCATTAAAGTCTCTAAGCTAACAAGCTAAAATCAACTGAAGAATTAAGAGCATTGCTGTCCAGTAAAAATTAAATGAACATAAAGTTGCTGCTTCAGTTGCACATTAATACAAGACATTAATAAACTTGCAGAATGGGTATGTAATTTGCAAATGAATTTCAATATAGATAAGTATGAAGTGGTGCCTTTTGTTAGTGAACATAAGGAGGCCTGCTGTGAGCCATTTAACAGGGCAGGCAGGTATCACTGCTGCCCTGTAGACCATAAGCTTGGTGCCAGATTTGAGGTCCTGGTCTTCAAACACTCTCTTCCTCAGGTGACCGAAGGCTGCGCTGGCACACTGGAGGCGGTGTTGGACCTCGTCATCGATGTCTGCCCTTGCTGATAGTAGGCTCCCGAGGTATGGTAAATGGTCCACGTTGTCCAAGGCCGAACTTTGGATTTTGATGACCGGGGGGCAGTGATGTGTGGCAGGGTCAGGTTGGTGGAGGACCTTTGTCTATATACAGCAGACACCTCAAAGCGCTGGAGAAGTACCACCAGCGCTGCCTCCGCAAGATCCTGCAAATCCAATGGGAGGATAGACACACCAACGTCAGTGTCCTCACCCGAGCCAACATCCCCAGCATCGAAGCACTGACCACACTCGACCAGCTCAGTTGGGCGGGCCACATCATCCGCATGCCCGACACGAGACTCCCTGAGCAAGTGCTCTACTCAAAACTCCTACACGGCAAACGAGCCCTAGGTGGGCAGAAGAAACACTTCAAGGACACCCTCAAAGCCTCCTTGATAAAGTGTAACATCTCCACCGGCACCTGGGAATCCCTGGCCCAAGACCGCCCAAAGTGGAGGAAGAGCATCCAGGAGGGCACTGAGCACCTTGAGTCTTGTCGTCGAGAGCATGCAGAAACCAAGTGCAGACAATAGAAGGAGCGTGCTGCAAACCAGACTCCCCACCCACCCTTTCCTTCAACCACTGTCTGTCTCACCTGTGACAGAGACTGTAATTCCCACATTGGACTGTACAGTCACCTGAGAACTCACTTTTAGAGTCTTCCTCAATTTCGAAGGACTGCCTATGATGATGATGATGATAAGGAGGCCACAAACTGCTTAAATGGGGTAGAGGAGCAAAGGGATCTGGGGATATAAATGCATAAATGACTAAAAGTAGTGACACAGGTTCGGAAGGCAATAAACAAAGCAAACCAAACACTGGGGTTCATTTCTGGAGGGATAGAATTGAAAAGCAGAGAAGTTATGTTAAACTTGGATCGAACTTTGGTTAGAGCACCCCTGCTCCCCATAGTTCTGGTCCCCATGAAAAGGATATGGAGGCACTAAAGGTGGTGCAAAAACTATTCACAAGGCTGATACCAGAACTGAGGGGACATATTTGTCAGGAAAGACTTAACAGTCTGGGGCTCGTTTCTCTAGAAAAGAGAAGGGTGACCTAATAGACGTCTTTAAAGATTATGAAAGGGCTTGATAGGGTAGATGTAGATAAAATGTTTCCACTTGTGGGCGAGTCCAAAATTAGAAGTCATAAATATAAGATAGTCACAAATAAATCCATTAGGGAATTCAGGAGAGACCTCTTTACTCAGAGTGGTTAGAATATGGAATTCTCAACCATAGGGAGTGGTTGAGGCAAATAGCATAGGTGCATTTAAGGGGAAGCTAGGTAAGTACATGAGGGAGAAAGGAATAGTAGGATACCGATAGGGCTAGACTTTCCACTTGGCTGGCTATCGCCCAAAAAATGGGCAATTTTCCAGCGATGGTCGATGTCTCAGCCTTACCGAGTGCTGGAACATCACCCATTTTTTGGATCGCGATTTTCCACTCGGCGCAAGGCCATCGATGTGAAATGGGCGATGTAAAAGGTCAGCGATGTGACGTTCGCCCACCAAACGGCCAGCAATGTGGAAGGCAAAAGCTTCCCTAGCAACGGCCTTCTGCACATACGATTTTTTTTCTTGGTGACTGGTTTCGGGAGGTCAGGGGTTATCCACACATGCGCAGAAGGCACAAGGAGGGGCAGCAAGAGAGAGAGAGAGAGAGAGAGAGGAGATACCGAGAAGGCAGTGAATTAGAGAAGAGAAGAGAAAGAGAGAAAAGAGGTTTACAGATCAGAAAAGAGGTTTGCAGATCAGGCTTGCAGATTTATAAGTTACTTATAAGATACAGATAGCTTACAGACGTCATTTAAAAGTTATACTTATAAGATACAGATACAGTTTACAAACAGTTTACCACAATAAACTCAGCGACCTGGTCAGGGTGGTACTGCAGGCTGCCACCAGAGTGGTCTAGGCATCTGAAGTGCTGCTTTAGGACTCCAATTGTTTTTTTGACGATGTTGCGTGTAGCTATGTGGCTTTCATTGCAACGTTTCACTGCTTCAGTGACGGGATTACGCAGTGGGGTCATCAGCCAGCTGGCAAGGCCATATCCTTTAACCGCCAGCATCCAACTGTGACCTTCTGGCTGATTGACAAACAGGTCAGGGATAGCACTCTCATGTAGGATGTGCGCATCATGGATGCTGCCAGGAAATGTAGCATTTACGGTAATGATAATTTGGTTGTGGTCGACAACAAGCTGCACATTCAGGGAATGGAATCCCTTTCTATTACGAAACACCTCCGGATTCTGTAAAGGGGATTTCAGGGCAATGTGCATGCAGTCTATTGCTCCCTGCACCTTGCAGAAGTTTGCTATTCTCGAGAAACCCAAAGCTCTCCTGGTCTGTGCCTCCCTGGTCATAGGGAAGTTGATAAAGTCCATCCTGCGAGTGTAAAGGGCTTCAGTCATCTGCTGAATGCAGCAGTGTGTGGCGTGCTGAGAGATACCACAGATGTCGCCAGCTGAAGCCTGAAAGGATCCAGATGCATAGAAGGATAGGGCCACAGTAACCTTTATCTCAACGGGCAATGCGGTTCTGATGGTGCTGGAAGGCTGCAGATCCCCCTTGATGAGCTGGCATATCTCATCGATGACCTCCTTCCGGAAGCGCAGCCTCCCAATACACGCGTTTTCAGACAAGTTAAGGTAAGATTGCTTTTCCTTGTACCTTCGTTGGCTGTACACTCGCCTCCTCTGTCTCCTCCGTCTCCACATTACTCTGCCATCTCTTCGATTGATCCTTTCAGAAACCAGCGTGTGAGCAGTTACGAATAATGGCATAGAAGCCCTATGCCCCAACACTAAATAAATGTCACTTGCTATAAATGCACTTTTTAGTTAAAAAAATGCCTAATCTACTAAGCTATTATTATAATTAAATAAGTATAAATGTGAGTGGATCTATCTGTAAAAGACCCTTAAATAACTCACAATATATAAGCTGGATTTTTTTGCCTTCCTCCTCCCTTCCTCAAAATGGCGTCTGTAGTGCTCAGTCTGTCAGGAAGGCCCGGAAAAAGCAACTATTCTGCAGCGATGTTCTTGGCGAGCGATCAGCCCGGCGATATGCTGCCGATGTGCCGAAAGTTCCACTCGACGATGTGCGGGCGATCACCTCAGCGATCAGCTCGGCGATGAGAGCCGAAATTTGGGGACTTAATTTTCCAGCGATGTTGCAGCCTGAGTTTCCACTTTTTGGTCAAAATGGGCGCTAGCAGGCCATTTTGGGCGATGTGAAGTGGAAAGTCTAGCCCATAGAATTAGATGAACCGGAGTGGGAGGAGGCTTATGTGGAACATAAACACCAGCATGGACAAGTTGGGCCAAATGGCCTGTTTCTGTGCTGTAAACTCATGTATAGGTTTACCTATGTTTCTGTTGTAATTTCAAGAAAAATAATCAATGTTTTCCACCTTTTTCTGCTGGAGACTCTGACTCGTATGGGGAAATGCATCTGAATGTCCAATGTGTGTTAACAGTGTGGGAGGCTCCTCATTGGGAATGCACAGTCAGAGAATTTACTCCTCCTGTGTCAGCCATTTATTGGGCCATACCTTGGTTGAGGATTATTCTGCTAAAGACAGGGCAAAAGCTCAAAAAAGCATTCGTGAAGGGGTAAAGTTAGATATTACAGCACCCAACACTTGATAAAATGCAACTTGATTTATCTTCCGCTGACAATCAGGGGTACACTCACACTGTACATTAAATACAAATCCATGAAGTGAAAAAATGAGAATCTATATTGCATACATTATGCTCAATTATTTACATGACAGCTGAATCTTTTAATCAGGTCTCAGTGCCCTACTTCATCATAAAACACACATAAATCTTCATTACAACAGTACCAATTTATTTCCTCTTTTAAAGCATGGTTATGTGAGTGTGCTATAAATCCTTGCTCACCATGAGAAATCTAAACTAACACAGTAATACATTACGTACACCGAACACTCAAACCAGGTAATAAAGAAAGTGGCAGTTACTTTAAATGCACATATTAACATTTTGGCATGCTAGTTAGTTGCTGATGACTAGAAACAATGGCAAATCCTAGCTGCTTCTCTCACTTACTCCACAGCCACAAGAGATGACAAGACTGAGAAAGCAGGATCCTCACTAATGACTAAAACTGAAGTCAGCATTACCGAGAACAGGGGGAAGCTCCCCCCTGTTGTGCTGAGTGACCCAAACAGATTCTCAGAGACAGTGGAAAGTGCCACCTTGCATCTTTGATCAGCCAACAAACACAAAATCGTACATCTAAATCAATGGATTGAACTGGATTTCCCCCAACCCAAGGTTTAAAATTGGCGAGAATAGTCAGGGCTTGATGTATGCAGTTTCTCGGTTGGTCATCAACATTCATCATTAAGATCTACCATCTCTGCATTGCACACAACAATGAAGGCTGATGAAACATCATGCCAAACATCTTCATTTCTCCACGTGACACACTGTACGTGCTTATTATGTTATTTGGACCACACATATATGATGATAGCTGCATCATATCACAGAAGCACGAATTCAATATAGAACAGATGCAGAATTCACTGGTTACAGCTGCACTACATTACAACATTTCCCACATCACAACAGTGACTGCACGCCAAAAGTACTTCAATGGCTGTAAAGCGCTTTGAAACATCCGGTGGTGGTGAAAGGTGCTATAGAAATCAAAGTCTTTATTTTTTTGTGTAAAAATTATGCCAAGTATTTTTGAGAGCTCATTCCGTAAAATATTAAATATAAGCAGCTTGCAGACAGGTTTGATGCTCATATTTAAAGAAGTTATTAAGAATAGATAGAAAAGACAAATAAAAAAAGAACACAAAATGTTGGAAATACTCAGCAGGTCAGGCAACGTCTGTGGAGAGAAACAGAGTTAATGGGGTCAAAATTGCCCAGGAGTTGCTCTGTTTTTTTTGGAGCAACTTGATTTTTCTGGAGTATCTTAAAAATCCCCATTTTGCACATTCAATTTGCGCCAGTGTAAGTGAGTTAGTTAGGATTTTTTTAGTTTCGTGTAGTTTTTTTCAAAAGGGGGCGTTACCAGCCACCTACGCCCGTTTTGGCCATTTAGGTCACTTTGGCCAGCTAATAGTTACTCCAAACTAAATTAGGCCAGCTTATGTGGCCACTTGTGGCCGCACAGAAAACTTCTGCGGAGTGTTAAGAAATCAGCGCAGGTAGATACATTGGAGGCCAGCAGAACTTAATGACTTGACTAAAGAATGTGAATAGGATCAAACAGCTATACAGGACATCATATGACAAACTTTGCAAAGTTAGTTTACTATACAACAGATGCATTCATGGAAGCTTAAACTACAAAAATAAAAGAAGTAATGAGACAAAACATATTTACATAATTTTTTCAAACTATCCAAATAAAAAATAGAAGTACCTCCTGCTTGAAATTCTTATGTTCTTATGTAGGAAAGTATTTTCATCAACAGGGTTAAGGAAAGTCTCGAGTAAGCGTATTAAAATTACTGGCAATATAGTTATCACACCCGGCCCCCACCCCGCCCCCCGCCCCTCCCCCTGGGATCAAACCACCCCCGCCCCCCGGGATCAAAACTCCCCCACCACCCCCAAGATCAAAACTCCCTCCCCCCCCCCCCCCCGCCTCCGGGATCAAAACTCCCCCCACCCCCCCTCCGGGATCAAAACTCTCCCTTCCCCCACCCCCGATCAAAACTCTCCCCCCGCCCGATCAAAGCTCTTCCTTCCCCCACCCCCCGATCTAAACTCTCCCACCCACCCCCAATCAAAACTCTTCTCCCCCCCCCGCCCCCCACCGATCAAAGCTCTTCCCCCCCCCCCGCCCACCCCACCCCCCTCCCCACCTCCACCCCCGATCAAAACTCTCCTGCACCAACCTGTTTGTTGTAGCCTTGGGCCTGGGATAGGGGCGGGACGCATCGGGTCCTACGCAGCAGCACGCACACAGAGGCTGGGGGCAGCAGCTATTACGCAAGAACGCACACGTGCAGAGCTGCCGGCACTGTTTCTGGCGCAGGGCCCTAGCTCCGCAGCCCCACCCCCCCCCCCAAATCGACTGGCCACACCGCCAAGCCCCAGGAGAGGCAACATAGCGGCCAGAATTGGGGGAGATTTTTTAGGCGCCGTTTTCAGCTCACAAAGTTGGCACATCTCTGGCGAGTGCGCCGAAAAAAGGGGTGGGGCCAAATTTGGGCCCATAGTTTGGGTCTGTGACCTTTCATCTGAACTCATGGCTTGCACTTGCTACATTGGTGCACTGGCCAGGTTCTGACGAAGGGTCACAGACCCAAACGTTAACTCTGTTTCTCTCTCCACAGATTCTGCCTGACCTGCTGAGATTTCCAGCATTTTCTGTTTTTACTTCAGATTCCAGCATCCGCAGTATTTTGCTTTTGTAAAGAAAGACAGAATTACATTTCTATAGCGCCTTTCATGACCACCAGATGTCTCAAAGCGCTTTACTGCCGATGAAGTACTTTTGGAATGTAGTCACTGTTGTAATGTGGGAACTATGCAGTTCTGAAGGGAGGTAAATGACTGTATAATTCATGGATGAAAATGTCAAGATTGGACGGGAATAGATTTACTGTTCAAGCAAAATTTTGATTCGTACACTGTACCTGCTTGACTAAAAATACCGCAGCAAAAGAACAATAAAGGTCTGGAAATTTGTATTTTTCTATGCATCGGTGTAATGCATTATCAGTAATCAGTTAGGAAGCATTCGAAAAATTCCCTCAATAACAAAGCTGATGGCAAAAAGTTAGATATCCAAAATGGGGAACAGATATCCCAGGAGGGAGCATCAAGCCCGACGGAAATAAAATCCGAACCATAATGCTGGAAAGATAATCTTCGGTTACTTAAATCACATTTCTTTCACCAGTCAGGGAAGGTGATAACCAGGTCTGTAAATTGTGACTGGAGACACAAAGACTAGACCATGGCAGAGAGCTGCAGCTGCCTATGGCTTTGTGATCAGCCGATAAGCTATGAAAACCACTGAGACAGATTTATTTGCCCACTGGAACTATCCCTATTTTGTCTTGCTGATTAAAAAAAAGGTCAAATGCATATCTGGCATACATGCTGAGTCCAGGAAAACAGGATGCTATTCTGCTATTGACAGCTGTACAGCACATACAGTAGAGACTGAACCATATAATCACAAGTAATATGAAAACGATTAGGTCTGAATTAATTAATGTCATATCAGCTGCCTGTACTGTACACTATATACAGATGATAACTGGCAAAGGCTACAATCTCGCATCAAATTTCACGGTGACATGCACGCACCGCACGTGGTCTGCATGCTTCGGCAGGATTGTTACTCATGCCTGCATCATTTCTGACCTTTCTATTTACTTCGGTTCAATCTGAACAACTACCCTGTCCGGAATCCAGCTGCCAATGCTTAAAACCCTGATAAAGACGGAGCTTGTTTGCCAAGAAATGCTCTGCGTGTAACTGGATTGATATAAACTGGAATTTAATGCAGCAACTTTGCAAGCCTCAAACAACCGATCCATTCACTCATTTGTGGAGCCACGCAAAAAACAACAGAACACATCTTCACAAAAGCATATATTTTACACAGGAAGTGATGAGACTTTTTGAAACATGCTGCCGTCACAGACTAGAAATTGGCAGCGAGCTGAGTGTATTTAATGTGCTTGGCATTAATGCTGGATAACTGGGGGACATTTTATGCTTGGATCAGGATTATGTACGCAAATTGTAATACAGGTGCAGTGTCGAGAATACGGAACCCTCGGGACAGAGGCCGTTACGGATTCCGGGCTTTTCTGGACTTCCGATCGTCTTTCTGAAGAGTCACGAATCGGGAAACACCCGAGGGCAGGTTCAGGTATTTCCGGATTTCGGAACGTTAGAAAGTAAGGGGGGCCCACCAAGAAGGTGTTCGGGCAGGCCCCACCACTGAGGGGGTGTTCGGGCGGGCCCCGTCAAAGAGGACATGTTCGGGTGAGCCCGGCCAAAAGAGGACATGTTCAGGCGGGCCTCGCCGTGGTGGAGCTGTTCGGGCCGGCCCCCCGTGGTGGAGGTGCTCGGGTGGGCCAGCGAGGAGGCAACGAGGTAAGGGCAGTGGCGGCGAGTGGAGACGAGGTCCGAGATCGGGCAGCAGCAGGACTCAGAGGTCGGCAGGGTCCGGATTCCGGACAACCCTGCCACCGATCGGTCCAGAGTCCGAATTCCCAATTTTCGACGCTGCAGCTATAAAATAGGAGTGAAGTACCTTGGTACTTTGAAACATTTATGCATTAATGAGAATTTCGACAAGTTTGGGCAAACTTTTTTACTTCAGAAACAGCTCTACAGGTGCAGCAAGGGTTGGAATCTTAAATCATATACTACAACGGTCGTTAGTTGCTGCACTGTTCAGATATGCATTATCTTAAAGCACTGAATTCAGCACTTATGACGCATCACCCGGCACTATCTGATACACGCCAAGATTAGAGAGGAGAGCAAATATTTTGCAGTGTACTTTCCAGATAAAGACATGCGAGTAGAAAAACAAGAATATGCATCACACTGAGCAGAAAGTTGGGGGGAGGGGGGTGCGGAGGAAGAAGTCTTAAAATAAATCCGCATTTTCCAAACGGCTTGTATTTTTTTAAATGGCAGGCTGCAGGGAAAGGTTTCACAGCTTTGGTGCAACAGGAGGCTCAATGAAGGCAAGTGGCAGCCATCGCCAGGAGGTCACACATTTTCAATGTGGGGGCAGGAGGTAATCAATGCAGAATACATCAGTTTTGCCCGATTTAGATTTAAAGAAAGAACGTGCATTTATATAGCGTCTATCATGACCTCATGAAGCCCCAAGGCACTTTAGAGCCAAGAAACTACTTTAGAAGCGTAGTCACAATTTGCACACAGCAAATCCCCACAAACAACTACCAAATAAATAACCAGATCATCAGATTTTGTGTGTTGGTTGAGGAATAAATAACGGCCATGATACCGGGAGAACTCCCCTGCTCTTCTACAAATAGTGCCATGGGATCTTTTACATCCACCCATAGAGACAGATGGGACCTTGGTTTAATGTCTCATCCAAAAGAAGGCACCTCAGATAGTGTAGCACTCGCCCAGTACTGCACTGGAGTATCAGTCTGCATTATGTGCTTAGGTCTCGAGAGTGGAGCTTGAACCCATGAGTTTCTGATTCAGAGGCGAGAGTGCTACCAACTGACCCAACTGACTGGGAAATGTTGGTGTTCAGAGGGACCTGGGTGTCATTGTACATGAATCACTGAAAGTTAACATGACCGTACAACAAGCAATTAAGAAAGCAAAAGATATGTTGGCCCTTATTACAAGAGGATTTGAGTACAAGATAATTATATACGGCCCTGGTGAGACCATACCTGGAGTATTATGTACAGTTTTTATCTCCTTACCTAAGGAAGGATATACTTGCCATAATGGGAGTGCAACAAAGGTTCACCAGTCTGATTCCTGGGATAGGGTGGATTGTCCTATGTGTAGAGATTGAGTGGACTCTTCTCTTCTTAGGCAGTCCCTCAGAGTCGAGGATGACTTGGCTCCAGACTACGGGACCTACAGTCTCTGTCACAGGTGGGGCAGAAGGTAGTTGAAGGAATGGGTGGATGGGGTGCTTGGGTTGTCGTATGCTCCTTCCGCTGTTTACGCTTGGCTTCAGCTTGCTCCCGGCAAGGAGACTCGAGGTGTTCGGCACCTTCCCGGATGCGTTTCCACAACTTTGGGCGGTCATGGGCCAGGGATTCCCAGGTGCCGGTGAGGATGTTGCATTTTTTCAAGGAGGCTTTGAGGATGTCCTTGAAGCATTTCCTCTGCCCACCTGGGGCTCGCTTGCCGTGTCGGAGCTCCGAATACAGCGCTTGTTTTGGAAGTCTCATATCGGGCATGCGGACAATGTGGTCCGTCCAACGGAGCTGATCGAGCGTGGTCCAGGCTTCGATGCTGGGGATGATGGCCTGAGCGAGAACACTGACATTGGTGCGTCTATCCTGCCAATGGATTTCCAGAATCTTGCGGAGGCAGCGTTGGTGGTACTTCTCCAGTGCTTTGAGGTGCCTGCTGTACATAGTCCATGTCTCTGAAGCATATAGGAGAGGGGTATCACTGCTGCTCTGTAGACCATGAGCTTGGTGCCGGGTTTGAGGTCCAGAGTGGACTAGGCCAATATTCTCCAGCGTTTAGAAGAATAAGAGGTGATCCCATTGAAGCATACAATGTTTTTGCAGGGCTTGACAGGGTCGATGCAGGAAGGATGTTTCCTCTGGCTGGGGAGTCTGGAACCAGGGATCACAGTCTCAGAATCAGGGGTCGACCATTTAGGACTGAGATGAGGAGAAACTTCTTCACTCAGAGGGTGGTGAACCTTTGGAATTCTCTACCGCAGAGGGCTGTGGAGGCTCAGTCTTTGAGGATATTCAAGAGGGGATCGACAGATTTTTGGATATTAAGAGAATCAAGGGATGTGGGGCTAGTGCAGGAAAGTGAAGTTGAGGTATAACATCAGCCATGATCTTATTGAATGGCGGAGCAGGCTCAAGGGACCGAGTGGCCTATTGATAGAATCATAGAAATTTACAGTACGGAAGGAGGCCATTTCGGCCCATCGTGTCTGCGCTGGCCAACAAAGAGCTATCCACTTTCCAGCTCTTGGTCCGTAGTCCTGTAGGTTACAGCACTTCAAGTGCATACCCAAGTATTTTTTAAATGTGGTGAGGGTTTCTACCTCTACCACCCTTTCAGGCAGTGAGTTCCAGACCCCCACCACCCACTGGTGAAGAAATTTCCCCTCATATCGCCTCGAAACCTCCCCTCAATTACTTTAAATCTATGCCCCCTAGTTGCTGACCCCTCTGCCAAGGGAAATAGGTCTTTCCTGTCCACTCTATCCAGGCCCCTCATAATTTTATTCCATCAATAAGGTCTCCCGTCAGCTTCCTCTGAAGAAAATTCCTGCTTCTAATTCTTATGACCCATGGCTAACATTTAATTTATATGGACAGACAGTCTGACTGACAAACAGGTAGCTAGATAGATGGACAGACAGACAGAGAAATAAATACATAGATAGATACTGAGAACCATTTGTCTTGTCTACATTAATGACCTTGTGGATGGTATCAGAAGTGATGCTCTGTTTGAAAATGATACTACCCATTAACAAGCCAAAACCAAATCACGTCAGGCAGGTATAGGCAAAACTGAACAGTGTGCATCTTTTTTTTAAATCAACAAGATTATGCCAATAACCTTATCAAGAAAAGTGGATTTTGGAGATTGCCCATCCGCCTCTGCTTTGTTAAAGTTCCAAATTTTCTTCAATCATTCATTCAGCTGCATTGTTTATTTAAGCACATTTGAACTTAACTGGGCTAAAACATGATGCCAAATCAAAGAAGAAGCTATTTGGAGGAGAAGGGAAAAAAACTTGGTTGAAGAAGTTTTAAGGAGGGTCTTAAAGGAGGAGAGGGACGTGGAGAGGCAGAGAGATTTGAGAGGCAGTTCCAGGGCTTGGGGCCTCAGCAGCTGAAGGCAAGACCTCCAATAGTGGGGCAAGGGGGACAGTGCATTAGGTGGCAGAGTCAGAAGAGAGAGTCTGGGGAGGAGAGGAGAATGAGGGCTGGGGAAACGTAAGAAATTGGGAGTGACTTAAACACAAGGAAATAAATATAAAAGTTTTAAATTTATATTAAATTGTGGATACATAATTGTAAGATTTTGCATATTTTAATTGATCATATTTATTGTTACCCACTGCAATGCAACCACTGTAATATGTGGTACATCAACAATTTCCTAAAATATTTCCTTACATTTAGTGGTTGTTTTCCTACATTACAACAGTGACTACACTTCAAAAAGTACTTGATTATCTGTAAAGCACTTTGGGACATCACAAGGTTGTGAAAGGTGCTACATAAATGCAAGTCTTTCAAAAGAACATGAGAAATAGGAACAGGAGTAGGCCATACGGCCCCTCGAGCCTGCTCCGCCATTCAATAAGATCACGGCTGATCTGATCATGGACTCAGGTCTACCTCACTGCCCACTCCTCATATCCCCTTATCGCTTAAGAAACTGTCTATTTCTGTCTTAAATTTATTCAATGTCCCAGCTTCCACAGCTCTGAGGCAACGAATTCCATAGATTTACAAACCTCCGAGAGAAGAAATTTCTCCTCATCTCCGGCAGCCCCTTATTCTAAGATCATGCCCTCTAGTTCTAGTCTCCTCCATCAGTGGAAACATCCTCTCTGCATCCACCTTGTCAAGCCCCCTCATAATCTTATATGTTTCGATAAGATCACCTCTCATTCTTCTGAATTCCAATGAGTAGAAGCCCAACCTACTCAACCTTTCCTCATAAGTCAATCCCCTCATCTCCAGAATCAACCTAGTGAACCTTCTCTGAACTGCCTCCAAGTATATCCTTTTGTAAATATGGAAACCAAAACTGCACACAGTATTCCAGGTGTGGTCTCACCAATACCCTGTATAGCTGTAGCAAGACTTCCCTGCTTTTATACTCTATCCCCTATGCAATAAAGGCCAAGATTCCATTGGCCTTCCTGATCACTTGCTGTACCTGCATACAATCCTTTTGTGTTTCATGCCCAAGTACCCCCAGGTCCTGCTGTACTGCAGCACTTTGCAATCTTTCTCCATTTAAATAATAATTTGCTCTTTGATTTTTTCTGCCAAAGTGCATGACCTCACACTTTTCAATATTATTCTCCATCTGCCAAATTTTTGCCCACTCACTTAGCCTGTCTATGTCCTTTTGCAGATTTTGTGTGTCCTCCTCACACATTGCTTTTGCTCCCATCTTTGTATCGTCAGCAAACTTGGCTATGGTACACTCAGTCCCTTCTTGCACGTCGTTATTATAGATTGTAAATAGTTGGGGTCCCAGCACTAATCCCTGCGGCACCCCACTCTCTGTTTTCTGTTCGTTAGTCAATCCTCTATCCATGCTAATATATTCCCCCAACCCCGTGAACTTTTATCTTGTGCAGTAACCTTTTATGTGGCACCTTGTCAAATGCCTTCTGGAAGTCTAAATACATCACATCCATTGGTTCCCTTTATCCACCCTGTTCATTACATCCTAAAAGAATTCCAGCAAATGTTTCAAACATGACTTCCCTTTCATAAATCCATGCTGACTCTGCTTGAGTGAATTTTGCTTTTCCAAATGTCCTGCTACTGCTTCTTCAATAATGGACTCCAACATTTTCCCAACCACAGATGTTAGGCTAACTGGTCTATGGGATCTTCTGGAGGATTGTTTTATACTTGTGAACCTGGACTGTACCAAAAATCAGTATTTAAATAAAAAAGGCAGACTTGCATTTATATAGCGCCTTTCATGACCACCGGACGTCTCAAAGCGACTTACAGCCAATGAAGTACTTTGAGTGTAGTCACTGTTGTAATGCTATATAAATACAAGTTGTTATTGTAATGTGGGAAATGCGGCAGCCAACTTGCGCACAACAAGCTCCCACAAACAGCAATGTGATAATGACCAGATAATCTGTTTTTGTTATATTGATTGAGGGACAAATATTGACCAGTACACCGGGGATAACTCCCCTGCTCTTCTTCGAGGCAGTGGCATGGGATCTTTTACATCCACCTGAGAGAATATACAGGACCTCAGTTTAATGATAAGGAGTTGATATGCGAAGTTCCCCAGTAACTCAGTGGGTAAGTACACTGCTTGGTGTGACACCGAGCCATGTGGACTAGGAGGTTCTGACGTTCAATCTCCAGTCTGTGCTGATCTTACCCAGGAATGATGGCAAGGGCATTATAACTGGCCTCATGGATCCAGGGCTAGGAAATGGAAAATTTAACCAGGGTTCCCACTCCTGAATGCTACACAGTAACCCATTCAGAAAGTGTACATGTGGACTCAGATGAGGATAATATCAGGCTCGGCTGTGGTGCCCTCCACACATGAAAAGCCTGGTAAAATTCACTGTCCTGAATGATAATGGAAGAAAACCTATATTGGTGAGGTGATGAGGCTAGATCAAATGACTTGGGTGAGATGGTGGAGGGTAGTCCAAGCTACTTGGTGAAATGAGTGAGATACCTTGGATAAGGTAACAGAGGGCCGTCAATGGTTGCGGAACCATGCACCAGAGCTTTCAAGAAAGGGGAGAAATCTGTAGGCAGTAGCACTAGGAAAACATTAAAGGAAAAACACTCAAGTGTTCAAGCGTGTTTAGGTATCATCAGATTTGGTTATTATTTACTGATTATTTCTCACAAAACAAATGAAAACAAAGTAGTGTGCTGTGACGTGTCTTGGTCAAGGGTTGACTGCACTGCTGAAGAATATCTTTCAATTCAGACATTTATAGCTGCTCCTGTTACACAGTGGACAATCACCAAGTTGTCATGCACTTCGGAAGTGTGTGTAACCCTGAAATAATTAATTTACCTCTACAGTCCGTACGGCCACCTATCAACATTTTTATCCAGCTTTGCAAAATACCAAGGGCCTCAAAAGGTGGAAATTGAAATACATGTGGAAACAGGTAAAGCTGCTGAGCATGTCTCGGCCTATCTGGTGTGCTCTAGTGTTGTCGATTCTGGATTTCAGTTGATTTTACAAAAGCCCTTGTCATAGTTTTCTCAAAGGCACAAACAGATCAAGTTCATTCTAATAAATCAGAAGAACCCCACCCACCCACCCAAAGGCAATAATTTTTATTTTACTTATAAAGTGGAGTGACAGACGGTTTATTACAATTGACATGGTACTAAGATTTTAGAAAATAGCAGCTGTTCAGTGTTGAGAAATACATAGAGGCTCAGTGATGAGGGGTGAAGAGCTTGTCGGGCTACTCATTAAACCTTCTTACTAAAGGTAACGTTTACGGACATTCATGCAAGACCTTTCAGAATTGGCTGGCTGGGGTTGTTTTCTTTGGAGCAAGAGGAGGCTGAGGGGGAGACTTGATTGAGGGGTATAAAATTATGAGGGACCTAGATCGAGCGGATAGGAAGGAGCTATTTCTCCTAGCGGAGAGGTCAATAACCAGGGGACATAGACTTAAAGTAATTGGTAGAAGGGTTAGAGGGGAGTTGAGGATAACTTTTTTCACCCTGAGGATGGTGGGGATCTGGAACTCATTGCCCGAAAGAGTGGTGGAGGCAGAAACCCTCATTATATTTAAAAAGAACTTGGATGTGCACTTGAAGTCCCATAACCTACAAGGCTTACGGACCAAGAGCTGGAAAGTGGGATTAGGCTGGTTAGCTTTTTCAGCCGGCACAGAGACAATGAGCCGAATGACCTCCTTCTGTGCTGTAAATTTCTATGATTCTACAATAGCCATATTTTAAATTTTTCTTTGGTTGCTACCTTTTTACTCTCTCCTAAAGTGATGGGTAGATTTTAACTTTGCAGGAAAATGTAAAATGGGAGACAGCGAATTGGCAGCCCGTTTTACATCTCTCCCCATTTCTATTTCCACTGAAGCCCAATTTTGTCTTCACCGAACATTCACACACAAATACTTTACAGAAAGAGTTGCCAGATAGTAACCAGGAGTGAGAGCATTAGTTGAATTTACCCTTCCCTATCTCAGGAATGCGGAAATCAATAGTTACATTCCTACCATTGCCACAGCCGAGATCAAGTAACCAAACACTGAGACACTGAAGGAACATTTTGGGAGGATCTTTGAAATAATTGTGTGATCACCTAACATGGTGACGACCTAAAATGTGCAGCCCTACATCTTTGAATGTTAGTGCACATAATCAGAGCTTATCACAAAGCAACACAACCACGCAGGCCACTTCAATAAAGTGCAGATAGCACAGAAAGGGTTCTCATTTGCTTTTTTCAACAAGGTGGTTGCAATCGGGTGCAGATTAAAAGGTTAAAAAAAGTTTTTTTTTTTAAAAAAGCAATGCAGATTGATCGTGGAAATAAATCTTCAATGGGCAATTTATAATTTACTTTCTTTAAGGTAGCTCAAGACAGCAAGCAGAAAAATAAACATTCTCAGAAGCCTAAGCAAACTGTAGCCTCAAGGCACAATTGCTTTTTGGCTGATTATCTGAGTAAAGTATAGAGATGTCAAGCCAGAAGGCCAAAGGATATTAGATATGACACACTGAATTAATATTCAAATAACACTCAGATTCCGACAGTGATGAAATATGCTCTCATCATCATCATAGGCAGTCCCTCAGAATCGAGGAAGACTTGCTTCCACTCTAAAATGTGTCCTTAGGTGGCTGAACAGTCCAATACGAGAGCCACAGTCCCTGTAACAGGTGGGACAGGTTTGCCGCACGCTCTTTCGCTGTCTGCGCTTGATTTCTGCATGCTCTCGGCAATGAGACTCGAGGTGCTCAGCGCCCTCCCGGATGCACTCCCTCCACTTAGGGCGGTCTTTGGCCAGGGACTACCAGGTGTCTGTGGGGATGTTGCACTTTTATCAGGGAGGCTTTGAGGGTGTCCTTGTAACATTTCCTCTGCCAACCTTTGGCTCGCTTGCCGTGAAGGAGTTCCAAGTAGAAATATGTTCTATGTGATCACCAATCACAGTGCAACTTCTGCAAATAATCCAGTCTGAAGAAAAAGTACTCCTGGTTACTGGTGGGACAATCTCTCTAAATGGCAACTGCCATGCTCATATTGGTGACGAGTCTCATTTTTAAAAATGTATTCGTTCACGGGATGTGGGCGTCGCTGACAATGCCAGCATTTATTGTCCATTCCTAGTTGCCCGCGAGTAGGTGGCGGTTAGCCACCTTCTTGAGTCGCTGCAGTCCATATGATTAAGGTACTCACTCCCACAGTACTGTTAGGGAGGTAATTCCATGATTTTAACCCAGTGACGATGAAAGAATGGAGATATATTTCCAGGTCAGAATGGTTTGTGACTTGGAGTGGAACTTGCTGATAATGGTGTTACCATGCGCCTGCTGCCATTGTCCTTCTAGGTGGTAGAAGTCATGGGTTTGGGAGGTGCTGTCGGAGAAGCCTTGGTGAGTTGCTGCAGCGCATCTTGTAGATGGTACACACTGCATCCACAGTGCGCCGGTGGTGGAGGGAGTGAATGTTGGTGCACAAACTCCAGCAACAGGTTTATTTTCCTCTGGGTGCTACTTGTTGTGCCCCACTTAACCCATGCAGCTAGATTCCAGCATTTTAAAACAGCTATGAATAAAATAAACAGGTTAAAACTGCACAGACAGGAATGTCTCAGTACTATTTTAACCAGTTCACTAAATATAGCACACAAAGGAAATTAAATTCATATATCCTGGGGTCTGCCACAGAACAAAGCCTTTCCTCATCAAATAATGCTGGCAGAGAACAGGAAAAGTAATGAATATAAGGATTTGTACAAAACACGCAGTGGTATTGAGTTGCTCACAGCCAGTGGTGTGAGGTGTCGTATTGTTCCAGGCATGTGAATGAGCAGAGCTCCGACCCAATTCACTCTGGTCTCATTTTCTTTTCTGTGGAAAATTTCCAAACCCAAATTGACTTTGAAAAGATGTCTTACTTTGTGCAGATTCTTCACCCCTCAAAGAATATTAGGAGTCCCTTTTATCCAAGAATAGCCCCCAAAATTGCCAGTGTTGCAAAATAGGTGTTAGAATCATAGAAAGTTGCAGCACAGAAGGCGGCCATTTCAGCCCATCAGGTCCTCGCTGGTCGACAAAGAGCTATCCAGCCGAATCCCACTTTCCAGCCATTGGTCCATAGCCCTGTAGGTTACGGCACTTCAAGTGCACATCCAAGTAGTTTTTAAATGTGGTGAGAGTTTCTGCCTCTACCATCCTTTCAGGCAGTGGATTCCAGACCTCTACCATCCTCTGGGTGAAAAATCCCCTCTAAACCTTCTACCAATTACTTTAAATCTATGCCCACTGGTTGTTGACCCCCCTGCTAAGGGAAATAGGTCCTTCCTATCCACCCTATCTGGGTCCCTCATAATTTTATAAAACTCAATGAGGTCTCCCCTCAGCCTCCTCTGTTCCAAACAAAACAACCCGAGCCTATCCAAACCTTTCCTCATAGCTAAAATTCTCCATCCAGGCAACATCCTTATAAATCTTCTCTGTACCCTCTCTAGTACAATGCAGTAAGGGCACGGGGTGGAATAATGTTACTTTTTGATGGAAAAATCCTGCCACAATCAGCAAAGCAAAGTCAGCATGTGAATCAGACATCATCACCAAAAAAAGGTAAGTTTTTAAACTATACTCAATTTCCCTCTGCCAGTGTGTTTCTACATACTAGAGTAATTATAAAAGACAAAAACTATTTTCTCCAGACCCACTGTACCTCTACATTTAGTAGTGTTCGCCTATTTGGCATCAGTATCATTACGTGACCTTCATCGCATGAAGATGTCAGCCTTGCTTCTGTGGTAGCATTCCCGCCTCTTGTTCAGAAGGTAGGGGTGGGTTCAAGCCCTATTCCGGAGACCTGAAACTAGACTGACACTTCAGTGCAGTACGGAGGGAATGCTGCAGTTGAACATGGTACCTTTCAGATGAGATGTTAAACTACCTTCTCAAGTGGGTGTAAAAAAATTAAATGGCACTAGTCACAGAGCAGAAGAGTTCTCTTGGTGACACTGGCCAACATTTGTCTCTCAACCAACATTACCAAAAAAAAAACAGATTATCTGGCTATTGCTGTAGTGGGATCTTGCTGCGCACAAATCGACTGTTGCATTTTTCTACATTACATCAGTGACTACACTTCAAATGTAATTCATTGGTTGTGAAACACTTTCAGACATCCTGAGGTCATGAAAGACGCTATATAAATGAAATTTATTTTCTCTCAGTGTTGGTTTCAAAAGTGCACCATGAAGCTACCAGTGCTGGGCTAATCTTGAAAGTGGCAACACAAGCAAGCCTTAAAAATCAGCTACAGTGGCTCCCATTATCCACCAGCTTGCCAACGCAAAGTTCCCAGATTGGCTCAGTGCATAATATGCATTACATGATGTGGAAGTAAGCAACACAGACCCACCAGCCCTTCACAAGCAGTGGAAAATCCACCATCAATATTCCCAACTCTCCCAAAGGTAATGGCTCCTGTTCCACTGGCACAGGGCATAAATGGCATTTCTTCATATGTGAGCCTGCAAAATTAAAGTTGATAAACTGCCCAAACATGGGGGTTGTCCCATTTAATCTCAATTCTCTCATCTGCGATTCACAAATGGGCATTTAAAGCATGAGTCATTAAACAGTGATAATGAATGGCTGGCAAAGACAAGAGGCAACTTCTACTGCAGTCTCCCTACCTTGGAGATGTTAAGACCAACTCGAAGACCGTTGATCTGTTCCAGCGGAGATCAATTCACTTAAAACAGACCAGTGGTAAAACCTTCAAACGTCTGTAATGCACAGTACCAGACCACATAGTTCACTTACCAACTGAACCATCAAGGGAATTAACTGTGTGTGCAAACTGTACCACAGAGTCCATTTGAGCCGAACATTATTTTGCCACTTTTAACTGACAGTTGCTGTACCTCTTTCCAGTAAACTACTGCAAAAACTAAAAGACAACTCAACCTACTGCTCTTACCTATCACCCCTGTGCTCGCTGAACTACATTGGCTCCCGGTTAAGCAACGCCTCAATTAAAAAATTTTCATCCTTGCTTTCTAATCCCTCCATGGCCTCGCCCCTCCCTATCTCTATAATCTCCTCTAGCCCTACGATCCCCACGAGATATCTGCGCTCCTCTAATTCTGCCCTCTTGAGCATCACGGATTTTAATTGCTCAACCATTGGCGGCCGTGCCTTCGGCTGCCTGGGCCCTAAGCTCTGAAACCCCTGCCTAAACCTCTCTACCTCTCTTTCCTCATTTAAGACGCTGCTTAAAACCTACTTCTTTGACCAAATCACCTGCCATAATTTGTCCTTGTGTGGCTCGGAATCAAATTTTGTTTTATAACACTCCTGTGAAGATCCTTAGGATGTTTCACTATGTTAAAGTTGTTGTTGTTCTTAAGGATCTTTCTTCTGTTCATTCTTTAACGAAATTAGTTTAATTACCTCGAGAGTGTATTTACCTTAGTTTATAAATGTAAAAGTTCCAAGTCACAATTTAATTGATAAGTGCTTATTGAATAATGATGCAAGACCTGTCTATCATAAGGCTCGGTCTGTTCCCTACATGATGAGGGAAAAGGTTGAACTTGAGCTTGACAGACTCCAACGTGAAGGGGTCATATCACCGGTCGAGTTTAACGAGTGGGCCAGTCCTATTGTTCCTGTGTTGAAGAGTGATGACACGGTCAGGATTTGTGGAGACTACAAGGTTATGATTAACCGATTTTCGAAATAGGATCAAGTACCCGTTACCGAAAGCTGATGACCTGTTTGCCATGCTAGCTGGTGGAAAGTCGTTCACGAAATTGGATCCGACATTGGCCTATATGACACAGGAGCTTGTCAACACTTCAAAGAAATTCACCTGCATCAACACCCATAAAGGACTGTTTGTCTACGACAGGTGTCCTTTAGGAATTTGTTCGGCTGAAGCCATATTTCAGAGGAATATGGAGAGTCGACTGAAGTCCGTTCCCAGAACTGTCGTATTTCAAGATGACATTCTGGTCACAGGTCGCGACATTACTGAACATCTGAACAATCTTGAAGAAGTCCTACATCGTTTGGACAAAGTGGGACTCAGGCTGAAACGTTCAAAGTGTGTCTTCATGCCACCTGAAGTTGAATTCCTGGGGAGGAACATTGCTGCTGATGGCAGCAGGCCTACTGATTCGACAACCAAGGCCATCAAAAATGCACCCAGGCCTCAGAATGTGACGGAGCTGCATTCATTCCTTGGGCTACTCAACTACTTTGGTAATTTCTTACCCAGATTGAGCACTTTGTTAGAGCCACTGCATGTGCTACTCAGAAAAGGCAACAACTGGGTCTGGGGTGTGTCTCAAGATAGAGCCTTTGAGAAAGCTAAGAATCTGCTCTGTTCAAACAAGTTGCTTGTTCATTATGATCCGTGTAAGCGTCTTGTATTGGCCTGTAATGCTTCTTCATATGGGGTTGGCTGTGTACTCCAAAAAGCAAATGAGTCAGGTAAGCTACAACTTGTTGCATATGCTTCAAGAAGTTTGTCAAAGGCAGATGCTTTTGAGAGTGAAGGAACACTTGTCACTGATCAACAAGTTAGGATCTGGACCAGCCATGACCCTAATTATTGGTTGTGAAACGTTGTGTCCTCAGTGGTGATTGGTATGCAATACCTATGGAAAGGTGTGATGAGATCAAACCTTACAACCGTCGCAAAGATGAACTGTCCATTCAGTCAGATTGTTTACTGTGGGGTAATCGTATTATTATGCCTAAGAAAGGTCGAGAAAAATTTGTACGTGAACTACACAGCACTCATCCTGGTATTGTCATGATGAAAGCCATTGCTAGGGCTCATGTATGGTGACCTGGAATTGACTCTGATCTGGAATCATGTGTGCATCAGTATAATACTTGCATGCAGCTAAGTAAAGTACCAGCGGAATCTCCGCTGAGTCTTTGGTCGTGGCCATCTAAACCCCCATGGTCGAGGATCCACATCGATTTTCCGGGCCCTTCCTGGGAAAGATGTTTTTTGTTGTAGTGGATGCATATTCAAAGTGGATAGAGTGTATTATTATTTCATCCAGTACGTCTGCAGATACTATTGAGAGCCTTCTTGTCATGTTTGCTACTCATGGTTTGCCTGACATTGTTGTGAGCGACAATGGATCTTGCTTCACAAGTCTGGAGTTTCAAGAGTTCATGAAACTCAATGGTATTAAACCTGTGAGGTCAGCCCCATTCAAACCTGCTTCCAATGGTCAATCAGAGCGTGCTGTTCAAACAATCAAGCAGAGTATGAAACGTGCAATTCAGGGTTCACTGCAGACTCGCTTGTCCTGTATACTGCTCAGACATCATACACTTACTGGGGTCTCCCCTGCTGAACTACTGATGAAGAGATGTCTCAAGACCAAGCTCTCTCTTGTTCATCCTGATTTGAATGATTGTGTTGAAAACAGACGTCAAAGTCAGCAAGGGTATCATGATCGTGCTGCTGTGTCACATGACATCTGTCAATGATCCAGTTTATGTACTGAACTATGGTCAAGGTCCAAAGTGGATCGCCGGTACGGTTACAGCCAAGGAGGGCAACAGTGTTTATTGTCGTGCTCAAGAATGGGCAAATATGTTGATCAGATAAAACTGCGGCACCCGGATGAACTGGAACCGCGTGAGGAAGATGCAGTCAGTGACCAACCAACCAATGTTCATTCATCAGAGGACTTTGCTGTCATTATTGAAACTGGACCTCCAGTCTCTGATGTGGTCATTACCACTCCCATCAGATCGGTTACTCAGCCTTCAGTCACAACTAACTCAGACCGCTCGCCTCGAACTGAAGTTGAACTGAGACGATCAACTCGTGAGAGGAAAGTCCTAGACCGTCTTAATTTGTAAAAAGAATTATATTAAGATCTTGAAATGGGATGTTGTTATGTATGTTATGCTTTGGGTCGCCAAACACCAGGGGGCGCCGCTGTCAGAGGTCATCGGGCTCTACGCACATGTGCACAGTCACTGGTATATAAGCCCGGGTACCATGTCACGCGGGTTATTTGGGCACGAATAAAGTTGGATCAGGTTTACACCTGAGGCAGTTTACAGTAACAAGTCTTTTAGATCATTACATTCATTACACTATGAAATCCTTAATCTCTTGTAAAACAATGGACTAACTCCACGATAAATTCCATAACCAGCGCACTTCTAGTTTTCTTATTTCAGATCTGTTACTCTTTGCATCAAAGATATTACATTTTGCTACCGGCAAATCATAAGCAGATTCCTTATGAATTTATTTCACCATTATTTCTGTCGAGATATATATACACCAGGTCCCAATGCAGGCATCATTTAACTCGGTTGTGGTTTTTAAAATAAAACTGTTAGAACTGCGATTTTATGTGCTTCAGTAAAAGAGAATGTATTCTGGAGGATGTTCAAAGGAATGTTTGGACACGGATAACAGTTAAAAGAAAGAGAGACGTATGATCTTCTATTTAGCCCTGAGACTTTGGGCAGCGCCAGCAATTTGCAAGCTCCCTGGGCCAGCCGTCTTTGTTAAAGCTTTCGGCTGTCACACCATGAAGCTGAATCAAAGCCTAATATTACAGTAATAAAACTATTCAAATGTAAAGAGAGGTTTTATTACAACAACAGAAACTGACTGTAACTTCAGGATTTAGTATATGCGCAGATAAACGCGGAAATCCTGATGTTGCGGTCAGTCATTCCCTACTCCACCACAGGCTGTGCTGTGGAACTTCCCAGAGCCGGCAATCACTGAATTCACTTTAAATGATAGAAACTTCCCCTTTTTCACTCTAATATCGCCGTTAAAAATCTCATAAAAGGTTTAAGCCTTGTACTAACTGCTGAACAACCTTTATGGCCCTGAAAAACTAATTTTACTTTTGTGGAATGTCAACTTTCTCCATTGTGATAAAAATTGCTCGATTTTATAAATAATAAAAAATATTTTTTTAATTTCTTGTCAAAGTTTGTTCATGATATTTCAGCTTCTACCTTAATCCCATGTGCATGGCCCAATCTTTATTTTGCTCTCTGTAAAACTTTCAAAAAGTGAATGCTAAAAGCTGCTTTTTATTTCCCGATTTGATTTCTGTGAGGCTTCTTCAATGTGATTGGTTGCATGATGGCATCACTGCTGTTTTACTCTGGAGATTCCCTATAGACAGTGCTACAATGAAAGTAAGATTGAGAATGCTAAAGTTTGTGCCCCAGAGATCGCAAGATCTTTGTGGGCAGCTTTCTTCAAGGTTAGCAGCGAGCGGTGTTGCTTCACCGCTGATCGCAAAGTCCGGGCCATTATAGATTACTCAATCTCGTCTCCATTTCCTTCCTTGTTGCAGCCCTCTTTGGCTTTGCTTGACAATCCAGCTTACTCCCGTGCCAAGAAATGATAGGGGGGAAAAAAAAACACTCATTGTTTCTTTGTGGCATCCATCCTCCGTACAAGTTTGATCAGTTAACAGAGAATGATATAATGAGGACAGGAATTACACAGAAACTGCAAGCATCATTTATCCATATGTATAGCAAGAAAAAGATGTCACTTGATCCCAGGTGGCCTAAGCAAGTACGGCATGCAACAACCAGAGGAGAAGGAAAAAGCCAAGCAACCTTTGGAGTAATTAAACAGCCAGAAGTGCATGTACCACAATAAAAGAAGTGACTTCCCCACCGGGGTTTAATTTCTCTTAAAACTCAGTTTACTAAATAGGCTGATCTCCACTTTAAAATTTCATTCAAAATGCCTTCTAAGACCTGGCCAAAAATAGGAACTCGAACCCATGTGAAAAATAAGTATTAGCCCTATTAGTGTCAAGTCGCATTAGAAACCTCGGCACCTGACATTACAGCAAATGAAAGAAAAACAGAACATGATAATTAATGAAACATTTAAAAATATTGCGCCTATGGAGCAAAAGCAATAGTAAAACATCCACTGTGCTTCCTACTGCTCTTTAACCAAATATTGAAATCACTGCTAAATTTGGTTATACTTTGAACCTTCTACATAGACTTTCAAAAATAGTTCTTGTATAAATAAGCAGTTAGAAATAGTTGAACACGCACCAATTCTGGCATGCAGCCTGTTCGCCCTCGAGTACTGCTTTGAAACTATTTGACTATGCTACCATATCGTCGATAATTATTTTCTGTGCACCTCTAACACTAATTGTTTTCGGAGGTGGAATTATAGCCACATGCATTAGTATTTGCACAATGTGTTTTCTTATTAATAGAAATCCGTCCATAATTTAGCCCAGGAAATAGCTAAGTACATCCAGATAACAATATGACAGAGGGGAAAAAAATAGTCTGTTTCAGATCAGTGTTTAATTATCTGAAAGATATTAAGGAAAAGCAATCAGCGTACAGTCTCTGAAATGGAGGGGGGGAGGAGAAACTTAATCTCTCGGCAAAGTGACTTTCCTGGCCATGGGGTGTATTCCCACAGTCGCTGTCTATATCTACAGAAACCTTTCATTAGTTGGGAGGACTGACTCCCTTTTGCCCTTTTCAGAAAGCCAGGCTTGGATTTCTAGAATAGGTGCACTCTTTTCTGTCAGTAGAGCGTTAAGATCATCTAGGGCTGCAATGATCGACATTTCTATGTCTAAACTAACTGATTTAGTGCTGCACAGGCTCCCCCAACTGTGAAGGATAATTAGCAGCTCGCTCTTATGCGTTGGATCAAACACTGACTCAGGTCACCAAACACACTCACAAAACAATTCTAACTTCACCGTATTCTTTAACCTTTTTCAAAATATACCTTTTTTTCTGCACTGGATGAACCACTTAAATATAACCCAAAATAAACAAATCGTCCTTTTCTAGTTTAGTATCTCATTACATGCAAGTGTGCTCACGTGCAATGCTCCTGCTATTCATACCAGCCGCACACAACAGAATCCCACTGTCCGACTGCCGAGGCACAGAGATGCTCCTGCTGTCTCCTAACGGAAATACACGGTGTACCTGCTATCGTAAGTTTTCACCAGCCACAAAGAAAGTAAAGCCTTCATTATAGCTTAATTGTCAAGCTGAACTTTTCAAACATAAAAAAAAACGTTTAGTGCTTGAACAGGAAACAAAACTCCTTCCTTCCCTGAAGACCCTAAGTCAGTCTATTATTTGCTTCTTTCGTGATCGATTTCCTGGCCAACTCACTGATTTTCACAAGCACGAACAATGCCAGAGGGTTGTGCACATTTTCCAGATACCTCCTTCACAACTGCGCCAAAGACCGTCAGTAATCCCTAATCTCCATCGTTACGACTGACCTCCATGCAAACCTCACAACTGGCTACAGGCATCCAGCATCCATCACCACTGATGTAACCTAATCTTCCCGGGACGGACAGCTGCATGTGGCAAAAGCTGAGCAGCTATTTTCTGTAACTGTGCTGTTGGAACAGCAGGATGTGTCAATTACCAGCAACGACTACCTACATTTCAAGAATGATAAAACGTGCAAAAGTGAATTCCGAATGTACACGTCTGTTTTATATGTACAAACACTTTTTTCCTCAAATCACCTGGTTATATTTAAGATGAAGTTAGATAACATTGTTATATATGCAAGTCTTTTTTCTTCAAAAATCTTAACACAATCTAGCTATTATAACTTGCACAACTATTGCAATGCATGGTTTCTGTGGTCAATATAAAGCTGAGCCAAGGTGTTTCTACCAGTCACTGAATACAAACAACCAACATGCTGCAAATAACTTTGGACGAACAGACTAGTGGATGATTGCAAGCTAAATTCAGAGTTACTGAAATCGCAAACTGGTCAGCAGCAGTTTGCGAGGAATGTGTAGCATTTCCTAATAGCGAGACGAGGTCGCATTTGTCACATTCAGTTTTAACAGGCACAACACTTAACCTGCAGAGGCATTATTTGCCAACTGTTACTTCTATCTTCAAAAGTCAACCACCCGTTTTGAGTTTGCAGTTCACAGTTTAAACCAAAATTAATTGGGAAAACCTTTTCGCATGGGAAGGTGAGTACCGCAATTAACACTTTTATTGCACAAGATCTCGCTATGTTCAGAACAATGTGCTAATTGAAGAAATATTCAACTTAGCACTTTACCAACAGTCTTATTTCAGCTGAAGACACTTTTGACATCTGTTGCTCTTTTTGAACTTAGTGCTTGCGACCCCTTTAAAACACTATGAAAGCAAACTGATGTTGCTATTAATTTATATTTGATGGTCCTTTTTACTAAATCTTATTCAACTTATGCTAAAGCTGCAAATAAAATGATTCACTTTTGCATCTTTTCTCTGATTTAGGTGCAAGGGACGTTTGGGGGCGGGGGGTGCTAAAAGGAAATTCCAACAGTGTGTAGAACATTGCAATTTCCTTCTCAAACATCGAGAGAAAGCGATGAGGCGGAACTATCATTCACCAGAAAAGCAGCAAGAGAAAAGTTATGGGAAATTGTGCATGAAGCAAAATAGAATCCGTACAGGGTCACAAAGCGATTAAAAAAAAGGGAGAAGCGGAATAGGAATCACCGTGTGTTATCAGTCTTGGCTGTATATGTAAGCTCCACCCACCAAAACATTCATTAATTAAGGGGGGGGGGGAATAATACGAATATGGTGTTACAGACACCATTCACTGAACACCGCATAGATTCGAAATAGCTATTGTTTGGAGCAAGTCAAAAACAGAACAGGCGGGACACAAATACAGTGCTAGTTGCTCTCCAGGATACGCATTGTTTAGAATTTTACCTTTCTGCTTCATTGCTTCCTTCTACTGAACCCTTTCTTGGGCATATTGGGCTCTACTTTTGCAAAACTGTTACGGATCTTAGAATGTAACGTTTGGATTCCATGTTGAGCCTTTGGTCAGAAGGCAAAGTTCAGCAACTCCACAAATTCATCATCAAATTTCCCTCTCTGTTACTGTATATCCGTCACAGAGAAGCTTTCAGTGTCGCCGGTCAGGGGAAATAGTTTTTGCTCCAGATTGTAAATCATTGATAATTGATGTGAATATTTTTAAAACACTGACTTGATTCCAGTCCAATGGCTGTGGTTACAGATTTAGGAAGGTATGCAGTGGTTTCACTAACACATCACTGCCTCAATTCTGAAAGCTACTGTTAACCATCTGTAACAAGATTAAACAAAAGGTGCTATGATTAAAGATGTCGAAAAGAAATCATAAGGCTCTTTCAACATCACAATCACACCTAACATTCAGCTTCTGTTTAATGTGTACCTTCTCATCGATGAACCCAACACTTGTTAAAATCATTACTGCATGCTAAGACTAAGCAATTAAGAATTAACACTTAGAAAAAGTTCAGTAGACAAAAAAAATGAATTTAAAAATCGTAACTTTAAAAAAAATAAATGGGCCAAAAATTCCACAATAATCAAGTGTAATAGCACAATAAATCACACTTGCCTGATCACATGTAATTAAATCCAAATTGTCACAAAGGTGCCAACAGTTAGATTAATCTGTGGTATTTACATAAAACACAACTGTGCCTATACAAGATTGGAAATATCAGATCTAAACCAGATATATTTTAATGTTCTGTTTAATGTAACATTTGTAATGTAACATAATGTAAAATAAATATAACATTTATTTGTGTATTTTTCACAGGAAATGGGGCTTCACCGCACCCTCTCCCTTCCCAAAAACAGTAAGCAAGGTAAAAAGCTAATTAAATGAGTTTCAAGATGCCAAAATAACCTGTGCGTAAATGGCAGCTGCTTTTAAACATTTTTTTATTCTGTTCATTAATATTTAACTGATCGAAAATTAATACTTGGAAATGAACCGACTGCAAATACATATGTGCAAATTAAGTAGCATGATATATATAACGGTAACGTTTGAAATGGCCCCAGGTAATGTTGAGGGAAAGTCAGCAGAGCAAGTTTGCATGTGCTGGAGCGGTGGGAGAGGCTGGTGGAGTGAGCACTGAGAGCGGTTGCAGTGAGAACAGTGACTGTAGACAGGCCCCTAGCGGCTCAACAACCGGGCTCAGAGCTTCACTCGCTGACAGACAGCAGCCACACTGACCGAGGCGAAGGGGGAGAGCGCTTCATTGCCACTACTTAACCTGGACACAGTGCACACTGCCCCCTCGGAGCAAATGCAGCCTGCTCCTACACTTGGAGGGCAACCAGCAAGTCAATACCGGATAACTTTATATTTTTTATATATATATATGGAACAATCCGGAATGGGCTGTGTGTCCTTTCTAAAGGAAAGGAAAACTTCTCACACACACTGTGTTAGTTTGTTTCTGCAGAGAGAGGGAAAAGGTTTCACCTCGCATGTAACAATATCACCCCCTCTCTTCCCCACTCAAAAGTATGTGCGTGTGGAAACACTGGTTATCACAGAAACAAAGAATCCGGCCGTGTTAAAGCACCTTGGCGAACCCAAAATGAGTGGAGAGTGAATCCCGAGGGAGTCGGCCGCTTCCCGCCCCAGCATACACACACCAACCCACACACACGAGTACACACATTCCCCAATCTACTTACACACACTAACACTTACACACTCAGCAACACACCCACACTCACCAACCCACTTACACCAACACACTTATACACGCGGTGCTAAACGCGCCTCCAATTCCAGCCACGACTCAGCTGCCACAACGCCCCATTCTAACCCCCACTTTCCGTTGCTAAATCTGCGCACCAAAGTCCGGAATGCCGGCGAAGAACAAACAACAAAATTAAATCGTGTGTGTGGGGACAGGAAAGGAAAGCGTGAAGCCGGCAAAATGTTAAAATAACTCTGCCCAAACGGCGGCGGCAGCAGCAGCGGCGGGGCTGGGTGGGATGGGGGATCGCAGTCCCTCCGCTGCACAACACCATCCCGGTCACCGGGTGCCACTCGGAGTGTGTGTCGGAAGAAAATCTTGGCCATCTCTCGGAGAGTTTCAATCCGTTTGCAAATCCTCTCGGCCGGGGGGTGGGGTTGCAATTTAAAATAAAGAAACAATTACATTCGACAGCGAGGGAGAGAGAAAAAACGGTACAAGGCAGCCTAGAATATTTGGGGGACACCGTTTTAATAGCTGCACTTTTCTGCTTTACCTCAACAACGGAAGAATCTCGCTCTCCTTCCCTCACACACACACCTTCAGTGAGGGCACTAAAAGGGCCAGCCTGCACCCAGCTACACTCGGCCCCTCACAGGGACAGGGAGTCAGGGTTACCTCAGCATTCCCGCTTGCTCAGTGCGACCAGCCGCCGCTCCTGTGCCCGCTGCAATCCCGTGCTGCGGGCTCCAGCCCCCGTGTAATCCAAACATCGAAGCGGCGATAGCCCCAAACAAAAAACACAATATACACACACACACACACATAGATTGTTTCTCAAGAGGAGGTGGGGGGGGCCAGCGCTCAAAAGTGTCCAGGGTTCCCAGCGTGTCGGCTCCTCTCGCTGCGCCGCGACATGGCTGTAATAATCATCAGAAAATAAAGAGCAAACGGGCTTGTCTCCGGGATGTCCTCCCTCCCTCACTCCTCTCACACACACACAGTCTCTGAATCTCCAAGACACTCTGGAGGGAGGAGAAAGAGCTCAGTCCGCTGACGTCAGGCACATCAGGATACACCAGCTCTGAGTCTCCCCCTCTCCCTAGTCTCAATCTCATTCCCACACCAGCTCAGTCTTCCCCCCCTCCCCCCGGCCCTCTCCCTAGTCTCAATCTCATTCCCCACACCAGCTCAGTCTCCTCCTCTCTGTGTCTCAATCTCATTCTTCACACCAGTTCTCACTCTCAGTCTCAGGCTCCACACCAGCTTTTATTCTTCCTCCCTCTCTCTCTCTCTCTCTCTCTCTCAGTTTCATTCTCCAGCTCTCCAGCTCTCAGTCCCCCCTCCCCGTCTCATTCTCCACAACAGCTCTGTCTCTCCCCCTCGCCTCTCTCACTCCCCCCCCTCGCCTCTCTCACCTCTCACTCCCCCTCCCTTGCCTCTCTCACTCCCCCCTCGCCTCTCTCACACCCACCCTCGCCTCTCTCACTCCCCCCCTCGCCTCTCTCACACCCACCCTCGCCTCTCTCACTCCCCCCCCTTGCCTCTCTCACTCCCCCCTCGCCTCTTTCACACCCCCCCCTTGCCTCTCTCACTCCCCCCTCGCCTCTTTCACACCCCCCCCTCTCATCTCTCACGCCCCCCCTCGCCTCTCTCACTCCCCCCCCCCTCGCCTCTCTCACTCTCTCCCCCCCGCCTCTCTCACTCTCCCCCCCCGTCTCTCACTCTCCCCCCCCCGCCTCTCTCACTCTCCCCCCCCCGCCTCTCTCACTCTCCCCCCCCCGCCTCTCTCACTCTCCCCCCCCCCGCCTCTCTCACTCTCCCCCCCTCGCGCCTCTCACTCTCCCCCCCTCGCACCTCTCACTCTCCCCCCCCTCTCTCACTCTCCACCCCCCCTCTCACTCTCCCCCCGCCTCTCTCACTCTCCCCCCCCCCCGCCTCTCTCACTCTCCCCCCCCCGCCTCTCTCACTCTCCCCCCCCCGCCTCTCTCACTCCCCCCCCCGCCTCTCTCACTCTCCCCCCCCGCCTCTCTCACTCTCCCCCCCCGCCTCTCTCACTCTCCCCCCCTCGCCTCTCTCACTCTCCCCCCCCTCGCGCCTCTCACTCTCCCCCCCCTCGCGCCTCTCACTCTCCCCCCCCTCGCGCCTCTCACTCTTCCCCCCCCCTCACTCTTCCCCCCCCTCTCACTCTCCCCCCCCTCGCGCCTCTCACTCTCCCCCCCCTCTCTCACTCTCCACCCCCCCTCTCTCACTCTCCCCCCCGCCTCTCTCACTCTCCCCCCCGCCTCTCTCACTCTCCCCCCCCTCCCCCCCGCCTCTCTCACTCTCCCCCCCTCCCCCTCGCCTCTCTCACTCTCCCCCCCTCCCCCTCGCCTCTCTCACTCTCCCCCCCCCTTGCCTCTCTCACTCTCCCCCCCCCTCGCCTCTCTCACTCTCCCCCCCCCCGCCTCTCTCACTCTCCCCCCCCCGCCTCTCTCTCTCTCCCCCACCCCCCGCCTCTCTCACTCTCCCCCCCCCCTCGCCTCTCTCACTCTCCCCCCCCCCTCGCCTCTCTCACTCTCCCCCCGCCTCTCTCACTCTCCCCCCCCGCCTCTCTCACTCTCCCCCCCCCCTCTCTCACTCTCCCCCCCCCTCTCTCACTCTCCCCCCCCCCTCTCTCACTCTCCCCCCCCCCCTCGCCTCTCTCACTCTCCCCCCCCCCCTCGCGCTCTCTCACTCTCCCCCCCCCCCTCGCGCTCTCTCACTCTCCCCCCCCCCCTCGCGCTCTCTCACTCTCCCCCCCCCCCCTCGCGCTCTCTCACTCTCCCCCCCCCCCTCGCGCTCTCTCACTCTCCCCCCCCCCCTCGCCTCTCTCACTCTCCCCCCCCCCCCTCGCCTCTCTCACTCTCCCCCCCCCCCCTCGCCTCTCTCACTCTCCCCCCCCCCCCTCGCCTCTCTCACTCTCCCCCCCCCCCCCTCGCCTCTCTCACTCTCTCCCCCCCCCCCTCGCCTCTCTCACTCTCCCCCCCCCCCCTCGCCTCTCTCACTCTCCCCCCCACCCCTCGCCTCTCTCACTCTCCCCCCCCCCCCCGCCTCTCTCACTCCAGGCTCGCCTCAGGCTCCACACCAGCTCTCAGTCTCCCTCCCTCTCTCTCTCTCTCTCTCTCTGTCTCCCTCTCCCCCTCTCTCTTCCCGCCTTTCTCAGTCTCAGTCTCCACACCAGCTCGAACACAAGCCACCTTTTTCCTCAGCTCCCTTCAATGCCCACACAGCCTCAGACAATGCACGTCAAGCCCAGAGAATCAGATACAGAAGCAGCCTCGCCCCACCCCACCTACCCCTCCCCACATCAGCCTCACGCTTCATGCAACAACCCACACAAACTCATTCAGCTGCAGGCTTCACACCAAACCCCAGAGAATCACATACAAGCAGCAGCCTCCCTCAGTCTACAGTAGGATTTCCATCAAACCAGACACTCAGATCTAATCAGTGCTGCACTTCTTAGGCTCAACATCGTCCAGAAACTCTCAGAGCTATAAAATTAACATCAGATTGGGAAATGATAACTACACAACCTGAAAATTTGCATTCACAGCAACAACAACTTGTATTTAAATAGCGCCTTGTACCAGTAAAGCCACCCAAGGTGCTTCACAGGAGCGTTATCAGACAACATTTTATTAGCAAACCACATAAGGAGGGCAGTGATAGTTTTTAAGCAGCAAATTAAAGGAGGACAACAACAATAACTTGCATTTATATAGTGCCTTTAATATAGTAAAACATCCCAAGTCACTTCACAGGAGCGTTATCAAACTAAATTTGGCATTAAAAGGAGATATTAAGACAGGTAACCAAAAACTTGGTCAAAGAGGTAGGTTTTAAGGAGTGTCTTTAAGGTGGAGCAAGAGGTAGAGAGGCAACTGAAGGCATGGCCACCAATGGTGGAGCGAATAAAATTGGGGATACGCAAGAGGCCAGAATTGTAGGAATGTAGATATTTCAGAGGGTTGTGTGATTGGAGGAGATGACAAGGATAGGGAGGGGCGAGTAGGCTATGGAGGGATTTGAAAACAAGGATGAGAATTTTAAAATCGAGGCATCACTGGACCGGGAGCCAATGTAGGTCAGGGGTGTTAGGTGAACAACAACAACTTGTATTTATATAACGCCTTTAATGTAGTAAAACATCCCAAGGCGCTTCACAGGAGCATTGTGAGATTTTTTTAAAATTTGACACTGAGAAATTAGGGCAGGTGACCAAAAGCTTAGTCAAAGAGGTAGGTTTTAAGGAGCGTCTTGAAGAAGAAAAGAGAGTCGGAGAGGTTTAGGCAGGGAACTCCAGAGCCTGGGCAACAGAAGGCACGGCCGCCAATGGTTGAGCGATTATAATCGGGGATGTTCAAGAGGACAGAATTAGAGGAGCGCAGACATTTCAGGGGTTGTGGGGCTGGAGGGGATTACAGAGATAGGGAGGGGCGAGGCCATGGAGGGATTTGAAAATAAGGATGAGAATTTTGTAATCAAGGCGTTGCTTCACCGGTAGCCAATGTAGGTCAGCGAGCACAGGGCTGATGAGTGAGCAGGACTTGGTGCGAGTTAGGATATAAGCAGCAGAGTTTTGAATGACCTCAAGTTGATGGAGGGTGGAAAATGGGAGGCCGGCCAGGAGAGCATTACAATAGTCAAGTCCAGAGAAAGTAAAGGAATGGATGAGGGTTTCAGCAGCAGATGAGCCGAGGCATGGTTGGAGACGGGCGATGTTACAGAGATTGGAGTAGGTGGTTATGGTGATGGGGCGGATATGAAGTTAGAAGCACATCTCAGCGTCAAATAGGGTGCCGCGGTTGCGAACCTCAGACAGTAGCCAGGGAGTGGTATGGAGTTGGTGGCTATGGAATGGAGCTTGTGGCCGGGACTGAAGACAATGGTTTTGATCTTCCTAATATTTAGTTGGAGGAAATTTCTGCTCATCTGGCGCTGGATGTCGGACAAGCAGCATGACAAATAAGAGACAGGAGAAGGGTCGAGAGATGGTGGTGAGGTAGAGCTGGGCGTCATCAGTGTACATGTGGAACTTGACGTTTTGTTTTCAGATGATGTCGCTGAGGGGCAGCAAGTAGATGATAAATAAGAGGGTGTGAAGGACAGAGAGGTGGAGAAGTTTAAGGAGGAAATTCCAGAGCATAGGGCCTGGACAGTTGAAGGCATGGATGCCAATAGTGGAGCAAAGGAAATCAGGAATGCTCAAGAGGCCCGAATTTGAAAGTAAACAGAGATCTTCGAAGGTTGTAGGGCTGGAGGAGGTTACAGAGATAGGGAGGTGCGAGGCCATGGAGATACTTTAACAGAAGGATGAGAATTTTAAAATCAAGTAATTGCCGGACAGGGTGCCAATGTAGGTCAGCAAGCACAGGGGTGATGGGTGAACGAGACTGGGTGCGAGTTAGAATACGGGCAACAGAGTTTCGGATGAGCTCAAATTTATGGAGGATGGTAGGTGGGAGGCTGGACAAGACAGCATTGGAATAGTCGAGTTTGGACAAATGAGGGTTTCAGCAGCAGATGGAATGAGGCAGGGATGGAGATGGGCGATGTTACGGAGGTGTAAGCAAGCCATCAAATATGATGCCAAGGTTGCGAAAAGTCTGCTTCAGTCTCAGGCAATGGCCAAGGGAGGGGATGGGACCGATGACAATGGCCGCGGTCTTCCCAATATTTAATTGGAGATAATTTCTGCTCATCCAATACTGGATGGCGGACAAGCTAAAATATATTTTGCTAAATATGTCTTTAGTAATAGGGAGGGCAAATAAGGTTGCAGAAATACATGTGCACTGTAGCCATCAATGATGACGCTATTCCATTCCCCAATACAGACAGTGAGGTGGCTTTGGCATCTCTCAACTGTACGAAGCTTCCTCAGTAAGTCGCGAATAGAAACTTTTCAAAACAACTGCACATGCCCCAGCCACATTTGTTTTGAAAAAAAGATTTCAGAACTCTGCTTTTATTCCAGTAATTTCCTAAAGTGCCGAGCAGCTCCATGCATGTTAAGTAATGCCGGAAACCACTTCACCACAATAGAAATTGATGGGCTTAAGCCACTCAAAATGATGATAACTATGTCACTTTGATTATTGCTGCCTTTTTTTTTTAATATCACTTCTGTTTATAGAGGCTTGTGGAATGAAGACAGAATTCTAATTTGCAATTCTAATGCCTGGAACTCATCCCACAGGTGGGCCAGCAAGAGCATGAGAAAATGCCATCAGGCCCACCGAAGCTCATTTCTCTGTATTAAAATGCTCCTTAAAATCTACCTCTTTGACCAAGCTTTTGGTCATCTGCCCTAATATCTCCTTATGTGGCTCAGTGTCAAATTTTGTTTGATAACGCTCCTTTGAAGTGCCTTCTGACATTTTACTGTGTTAAAGGTGCTATATAAAAACAAGTTGTTGTTGTTATTGTTATTGGCACACACAAAAAAATTGATCAGATGCATTCTGAGTACCAACATGTTGAGAAGCTTCAAAGTCCAACAGGTTGAACCCTTTTCAAGGTTAACTGTAACATCACTGCACAAACACATTTATTCCAAGAACAACCCAATTTAGAAGTGTTTTTTGGTTCTGGGAATTTCTTCAATGGCACATTAGAATGTTTTTCATTCAATGTTTTCAGAAACTAATCACTACAGAGGTTATATGGAAGGAGGGAAATGTGCACTGTTACAATTTGAGCTTTCTCCCAACCACTTATCTCATGCTCATCGCAAAAAGTCACTCTCCATAAGCAGACTTGCATTTCTTATGAACTAAAACTTACAATCTTTTATATGACATAAATGGGATAGCACACCACAGAGTGAACAATTATTCTTTTACACAGTGTTATTCACTGGACACTATGTGGGTTGCTACTGTGTTCTTCTATCCAGTCCAAAAGGTGGTAAACACACCATAAAACTGTTATGTTCTGGCTAAAACTAATAATTACATTGATTTACATGAAAGACACTGGAAGAAAAATATGGCAGTAAAATATCAGTGCTATAAAGTTTTTCAAAACAACAAAAACCTGATTTTGCAGCAATTCCTTTCATGAATGTTTGAACTGAATCTTTGACAAACAGCTATGCAGCAAAGAGAATGTATCCTAGTTAACATGCATGTTAAAAAACCTACCTGCACTGATCTAGCCAGTTTGTCTTATAGAAACTGTAGTCGTTGGCTACTCCCAGATTCCAAAACAAAGGATATGAATAAAAAATACAGCAACCTGAACATCTTATTATTCTGTCCAATTAACACCATATTAAAAAGATATAATACAGAATTTTTTCTGTTTAAAGCACAACAGAACTCTGCTTCCATCACATGTACAAATGGTGATTAGCACTTCAATGGTTATCCTGTCAAAGACCCAACTATAGGTTGTATATATGACCAAATAAGATAAAGCCAAAGTGATTGACAAATAAGATGCTTCATTCAATATCTCAAGGGCAACAAAATTGCCAGATTTACAGTACATATCTGCCTCCTATTTCATAAGTTAAATTAACAACCTATTCATGCTATCAATGGGCTATGTGATATAACCAGCATCCCTCTTAATCAACATCACCAAGAAAAAAAAGGATTATCTGGTAATTATCACAATGCTGTTTGTGGGAGCTTTGTGTGTGCAAATTGCTGCTGTGTTTCCTACATTACAGCCGTGACTACACTTCAAAATGTACTTCATTGGCTGTAAAGCACTTTGGTACGTCCTGAGGTTGTGAAAGGCACGATATCAATGAGTCTCAGAATCTACACAGTACAGAAATTCACTAAGGTGAAGGATTTAAATCAACCAAGAGAATAAGATATCCTCAGGAAGTTGAATTGGTTCGATTTGGTCCAGATGGAGTGGATTTACATGGTATGGGGAAGAAATGGGCTTTCTTCTTTCACGTTTTCTTATATTTAAGTAACCTGTCACATTCAGTCTCAGCTACTGAGCTACAGAATTTACACCCCTCGGCATCTAAACAGTATAGAAAATGACTTTGTACATCTAACCACAAAATTATATAACCAGTACTCCCTATATGTTTCAGACCCTTCTCAGCAGTTACTCATTGAGTTCGGATAAAGTCTTTGGCAGGCTTTAAATAATGTATAATTAACACCTTTTCAATCTCTATATAATACGCAATATATGTATGGGACTGAGTTATTGGACATATAACTATCTCGGGAATAATATGTACCAGAGCACAACAGATAAATCTGTACTCACTAAGTATAGCTTTATTGGCTATAGATATAAATCATACCCAACAACAGTAAACAACTAATACACTGTAGAGTGCAAAAATAATTTCCAGTTAGCATAGTGTTATAGGTATCTACAGTCAGATAATGGCAGTCAGAGAATCTGGGAGCAGATCCTTTCAAGCCACCATAGGGGATATCTACCTTAAAAATATATATCAGGTAAGTAAAAAATGATACATTTGCAAGGAGCAACATCTTCATTACTTTTCATGTGGAAAAGGAACCATCAGCTAGACAAAGCACAGAACTTATACTCGACTGCATGGTGGCAGAGATTTACGTAGATTTACACAGAGTCCACAGCACAAAAACAGGCCATTTGGCCCAAATGGTCTACGCTGACGTTTATGCCCCACATGAGCCTCCTCCCACCCATCTTCATCTAATCCCATCGGCATACCCTTCTATTTGCATCTCCCTCATGTGCTTATCTAGCTTCCTCTTAAATGCATCTATGGTACTTATAAAATGGAGACCAGAACTGTTCACAGTACTCCAGTGTGGACTAACCAAAGTTCTATACAAGTTTAACATAACTTCTCTGCTTTTCAATTCTGTCCCTCTCGAAATTAACCCCAGTGTGTTATTGCCTTTTTCATGGTCTTATTAATCTGCATCGCTACTTTTAGTGATTTGTTTATCTATACCCCCAGATCCCTCTGCTCCTCTACCCCATTTAGACACTGATTTTCCAAATGTGGCCTCCTTATTCTTCCGACCAAAATGTACCACCTCACACTTATCTATATTGAAGTTAATTTGCCAATTACACACCCACTCTGCAAGTTTATTAATGTCTTCTTGTATTTTGTCACAATATTAGCAGTTCAACACATCTCTAGTGATTCTACAATATCCATCTCCATAAAAAAATAGGCAAGAGTATTCAGGTGTACTTAAGTGGGCGCCTGGGCTCCTCATAGTAACCCTATGGTTTTCATATAGAAATATTTTTCACTCAAGTAATGTTCAGCTAGTATCTGATCACAGAAACATCATTATGCATCCTTCGGTCCTCCAAATCTGATGTTTAGTGCATCCTCCTTCTCTTTGCACCACCGTTGTGGCAGAATCATTATCCAACCTGACCTTACTATCTAGAACTCTTTCCCTAACACCTTTTATATCTCTTTAAAACTCTTCTCTGTCTTTGAAAACTTTCTCAAAACCCATCTTTTCGACCATGTTTTTGGTCTCCCCCTCCTAATCTATCCATGGTCTGCCTCATTGCCAGTCTATTCCGATTTGTTTTCTCCCCCCCACCCCTCTGTAAAGCATCTTATGACCTATTCTATATTAAAGGTGCTGTATAAATGCCACTTGTTACTGCTGTCTATGATCGTTATCCAGAAAGCAGCCATGCTGCCTTCTTTTTGTGACAGCTATGTTTTTTAAGAAATGTAAAAATGTACTTGGTACCTCTTGGTAGACAAGGGCTAACCTCTACATCCCTTGCTGCTGACCCCATTGAGAAACCCCTAACAGCAGAGGAGCAAATCAGGCTGGAAGCTTCAGCATCTGTTTAATGTTCTGTGGCTGCCACCTCCAACTGCAAAAAAAATGTGAAAGGCCAAAACACATCCCCAATCTTAAGCCCGCAGCTACCCAAGTAATACCCTCCAAATGGCCACATTTGGAGAAGTACCATCAACCCTGCCTCCGCAAGATCCTGCAAATCCATTGGGAGGATAGACACACCAATGTCAGTGTTCTCACTCAGGCCAACATCCCCAACATCGAAGCACTGACCACACTCGACCAGCTCCGCTAGGCAGGCCACATTGTCCAGATATCTGACACAAGACTCCTTAAGCAAGTGCTCTACTCGGAACTCCTACTCAGCAAGCAAGCCCCAAGTGGGCAGTGGAAATGTTTCAAGGACACCCTCAAAGCCTCCTTGATAAAGTGTAACATCCCCACTGGTACCTGGGAATCCCTGGCCCAAGACCTCTCAAAATGGAGGAAGAGCATCCAGGAGGGTGCTGAGCACTCGAGTCTCGTCACCGAGAACATGCAGAAATCAAGCGTAGACAGAGGAAGGAGCGTGCGGCAAACCAGACTCCCCACCCACCCTTTCCTTTAACCACTGTCTGTCTCACCTGTGACAGAGACTGTAATTCTCGTATTGGACTGTACTTGAGAACTCACTTTGAGAGGGGAAGCAAGTCTTCCTCGATTTCTGGGGACTGCCAATGATGATGATGGTGGATGACCCTACACTTCAGCTCCACTGCTATTAGATTGCTTCAGGTTTCAAGAAAGAAGAAAGAACTTGCATTTATATAGCACTTTTCACAACCTCAAGGCATCCCAATGAGCCTTACAGTGGGTACGGTAGCATCGTGGTTATGTTACTGGATTAGTAATCCAGAGTTCTGGACTAATGATCCAGAGACATGAGTTCAAATCCCACTACTGCAGCTGGGGAATATTAATTAAATAAATTTGAAATAGAAAGCTAGTATCAGCAATGATGGTGACTATGAAACTACTGGATTGTTATAAAAATTGAACTGGTTCACTAATGTCCTTCAGGAAAGGAAACCTGCTGTCCTTACCTGGTCTGGCCTATATGTGATTCCAGACCCACGGCAATGTGGTTTACTCTTAACTGCCCTCTGAAATGGTAGCGAGCCACTCAGTTGTACAAGGTGGCTCAATATCATCTTTTCAAAGGCAATTAGGGATGGGCAATAAATGCTGGTCTTGCCAGCGACGCCCACATCCCATGAACGAATACATTTTTAAAAAGTACCTTTGAAGTATAGTCACTGTTGCAATTTAGGAACGCTTCATTTGTAGATGTTCCAAACTTCCCCTGACAAGTAGTCAAGCCTCAGTGTCGACGTTCCAATTCTATCTGAATTCATGTTCAACATCAGATGAAACTGATGGTTTCCCCCTCCCTCGTACGACTCAATGAGCTTTACCCTAACAAGTGTTTGAGAACTTACTCCTGTTCTTCTCCTGAGGTCGACTTGAAATTTCAACTGCTGCATAACAATTTCTATTGCATCTACTTCAACATCCTTTCACTGATATGGTATTGCATGATAAACAAGATTAAACAAAATGTTTCCTGCCAAATTTTCTCCCTTTACTCTCCCTGCAGACAGTGACTCGTGCAGCATATACTTCTATAGGCACAAATATGTGTTGGCAGTTAGTGTTGGCAGCCTAGTTAACCACGTCTGAGTGGAAATCACAGCTGAGGTCTATTCCAGTTCTCATCCAATATTCACACATAAAGCAGACTATGGTCAGGAATATGAATCCTGGCTAATTTTACACCTTTCCAGGCCAGTTATAGTGTCAGAACCAGAACCATTGCCCATGTAAGATTGGCTAAATCAACATAAATGGGGTGTGTGGCGGGGGGTGGGGGGGGGGGGGGGGCAGACATTTGGATTAGACCTGAATACCACATCATTGTATTTACTAAAGCTTAACTAAGATTTTCAAAAATGGTAAATTCTCATAACTTTGCGAAAAGAATTACAATAAACCTCATTTAACTGGACAAATTCTGATTGGATCTAGACTTAACAGCACCATTAGTTTAATATTAGAGCTTGGGAGAGATACCTTAATGCATGTTTAGCTCAGCAAGGAGAACCATAGGATTTAGAATGTTATTGAAAGAGGGGAAGGTGATGGGAAATGTTGTTGACGACGTAGATTCTGTTCAAAATTAAATAGATTTTAATAGATTTTATCAAATTGAAT
This sequence comes from Pristiophorus japonicus, assembly GCF_044704955.1. Classification (NCBI taxonomy): domain Eukaryota; kingdom Metazoa; phylum Chordata; class Chondrichthyes; family Pristiophoridae; genus Pristiophorus; species Pristiophorus japonicus. Next base: position 264,053,131 of record NC_091977.1, on the reverse strand, counting down.
CTTTAAAGTGAGACTGACTTTCTGATCCTTTGCTTAGAGTATATCAGAATTAAAGCTTCAGATCCAATTGTATTATTTTACTACCAGAATCTGTTTCATATTCATAATATTAAAGAATTTACTTGCTCCAGAGGAATTTATCTAACTAGGATATGGCAAATAAATATCAAATGTACTTCTGAATTAACACCTTCCACAGATATTTCATCATCATCATCATAGGCAGTCCCTCGGAATCGACTCTTGAAATGAGTCCTTAGGTGGCTGAACAGTCCAATATGAGAACCACAGTCCCTGTCACAGGCGGGACAGATAGTCATTGAGGGAAAGGGTTTGCAGCACGCTCTTTCCGCTGCCTGTGCTTGATTTCTGCATACTCTCACCGATGAGACTTGAGGTGCTCAGTGCCCTCCCGGATGCACTTCCTCCACTTAGGGCAGTCTATACCCAGAGACTCCCAGCTGTCAGTGGGGATAGAAATATAGAAACATAGAAAATAGGTGCAGGAACAGGCCATTTGGCCCTTCGAGCTTGCACCACCATTCAATAAGATCATGGCTGATCAAGCAACTTCAGTACCCTACTCCCGCCTTCTCTCCATACACCCGATCCCTTTAGCCGTAAGGGCCACATCTAACTCCCTCTTGAATATATCCAACGAACTGGACTCAACAATTTTTTGTGGTAGAGAATTCCACAGGTTCACCATTCTCTGGGTGAAAAAGTTTCTCCTCATCTCGGTTCTATATGGCTTACCCCTTATCCTTAGAATGTGACCCCTGGTTCTGGACTTCCCCAATATCGGGAACATTCTTCCAGCATCTAACCTGTCCAGTCCCGTCATAATTTTATATGTTTCTATGAGATACCCTCTCATTCTTCTAAATTCCAGTGAGTATAAGCCTAGCCGATCCAGTCTTTCTTCATATGCCAGTCCTGCCATCCCAGGAATTAGTCTGGAGAACCTTTGCTGCACTCCCGCAATAGCAAGCACGTCCTTCCTCAGATTAGGAGACCAAAACTGCACACAATACTCAAGGTGTGGTCTCACCAAGGCCCTGTACAACTGCAGTAAGACCTCTCTGGTCCTATACTCAAATCCTCTTGCTATGAAGGCCAGCATGCCATTTGCTTTCTTTACTGCCTGCTGTACCTGCATGCCTACCTTCAAGTACTGATGTACCATGACACCCAGGTCTCGTTGCACCTCCCCTTTTACTAATCTGTCACCTTCAGATAATAATCTGCCTTCCTGTTTTTGCCACCAAAGTGGATAACCTCACATTTATCCACATTATATGCATCTGCCATACATTTGCCCATTCACTTAACCTGTCCAAGTCACCCTGCAGCCTCTTAGCATCCTCCTCACAGCTCACACTGCCATCCAGCTTAGTGTCATCTGCAAATTTTGAGATATTACATTCAATTCCTCCATCTAAATCATTAATGTATATTGTAAATAGCTGGGGTCCCAGCACTGAACCTTGCGGCACCCCACTAGTCACTGCCTGCCATTATGAAAAGGACCCGTTTATCCCGACATTCTGCTTCCTGTCTGCCAACTAGTTCTCTATCCATATCAATACATTAACCCCAATACCATGTGCCTTAATTTTGTACACCAATCTCTTGTGTGGGACCTTGTCAAAAGTCTTTTGAAAGTCCAAATACACCACATCCACTGGTTCTCCCTTCTCCACTCTCCTAGTTACATCCTCAAAAAACTCTAGAAGATTTGTCAAGCATGATTTCCCTTTCATAAATCCATGCTGACTTGGACCAATCCTGTCACTGCTTTGCAAATGCGCTGCGATTACATCTTTAATAATTGATTCCAGCATTTTCCCCACCACCGATGTCAGGCTAACTGGTCTATACTTCCTTGTTTTCTCTCTCCCTCCTTTTTTATAAAGTGGGGTTACATTAGCTATCCTCCAATCCATAGGTACAGATCCAGAGTCTATGGAATTTTGGAAAATGGCCACCAATGCATCTACTATTTCTAGGGCCACTTCCTTAAGTTCTCTGGGATGCAGACGATCAGGCTCTGGGGATTTATTGGCCTTCAGTCTCATCTGCTCCCTAATACCATTTCCTGACTAATAAGGACTTCCCGCAGTTCCTCCTTCCTGCTAGACCCTCGGTCCCCTAATATTTTCGGGAGGTTATTCGTATCTTCCTTATTGAAGACAGAACCAAAGTATTTGTTCAATTGGTCTGCCATTTTCTTGTTCCCCATTATGAATTCACCTGATTCTGAATGCAAGGGACCTATATTAGACTTCACTAATCTTTTTCTCTTCACATATCTATAGAAGCTTTTGCAATCAGTTTTTATGTTCCCAGTAAGCTTCCTCGCATACTTTATTTTCCCCCTCCTAATTAAACTCTTTGTCCACCTCTGCTGAATTCTAAATTTCTCCCAGTCCTCAGGTTTGCTGCTTTTTCTGGCCAATTTATTTGCCTCTTCCTTGGATTTAACACTATCCCTAATTTCCCTTGTTAGCCATGGTTGAGCCACCTTTCCTGTTTTATTTTCACGCCAGACAGGGATGTACAATAGTTGTAATTCATCCATGTGATCTTTAAATGTCTGCCATTGCCTATCCACCGTCAACCCTTTAAGGATCATTCGCCAGTATATCCTAGCCAAATCATGTCTCATACCATCGAAGTTTCCTTTCTTTAATTTCAGGACCCTAGTCTCTAAATTAACTGTGTCACTCTCCATCTTAATGAAGAATTCTCCCATATTATGGTCACTCTTCCCCAGGGGCCACGCATGACCAGATTGCTAATTAATCCTCTCTTGTTACACAAGACCCAGTCTCGGATGGCCTGCTCTCTAGTTGGTTCCTCGACATATTGATCTAGAAAACCATCCCTTATACACTCCAGGAAACCTTCCTGCACAGTATTGCTACCAGTTTGGTTAGCCCAATCAATATGTACGTTAAAGTCACCCATGATAGCTGCGGTACCCTTATTGCACGTGTCCCTAATTTCCTGTTTGATGTCATCCCCAACCTCCCTACTGCTGTTTGGTGGTCTGTACACAACTCCCACTAACGTTTTCTGCCCTTTGGTGTTTCGCATCTCTGCCCATATAGATTCCAGATCATCCAAGCTAATGTCCTTCCTTACTATTGCGTTAACCTCCTCTTTAACCATTAACGCTACCCCACCTCCTTTTCCGTCCTGTCTATCTTTCCTGAATATTGAATACCCCTGGATGTTGAGTTCCCAGCCTTGGTTACCCTGGAACCATGTCTCCGTAATCCTAATTACATCATATCCGTTAACAGCTATCTGCGCAGGTAATTCGTCCACCTTATTACGAATGCTCCTCGCAGTGCGACTCATAAGAACATAAGAACATAAGAATTAGGAACGGGAGTAGGCCATCTAGCCCCTCGAGCCTGCTCTGCCATTCAACAAGATCATGGCTGATCTGGCCATGGACTCAGCTCCACTTACCTGCCCGCTCCCCATAACCCATAACCCTGAATTCCCTTATTCCCTTATTGGTTAAAAATCTATCTATCTATCTTTCTATCTGTGATTTGAATACATTCAATGCCTCAACTGCTTCATTGGGCAGAGAATTCCACAGATTCACAACTCTCTGGAAATTCCTTCTCAACTCATTTTTAAATTGGCTCCCCCGTATTTTGAGGCTGTGCCCCCTAGTTCTAGTCTCCCCGACCAGTGGAAACAACCACTCTGCCTCTAGCTTGTTTTCATTATTTTAAATGTTTCTATAAGATCACCCCTCATCCTTCTGAACTCCAACGAGTAAAGACCCAGTCTACTCAATCTATCATCATAAGGTAACGCCCTCATCTCCGGAATCAGCCTAGTGAATCGTCTCTGTATCCCCTCCAAGGCTAGTATATCCTTCCTTAAATAAGGTGACCAAAACTGCACGCAGTACTCCAGGTGCGGCCTCACCAATACCCTGTACAGTTGCAGCAGGACCTCCCTGCTTTTGTACTCCATCCCTCTCGCAATGAAGGCCAACATTCCATTCGCCATCCTGATTACCTGCTGCACCTGCAAACTAACTTTTTGGGATTCATGCACAAGGACCCCCAGGTCCCTCTGCACCGCAGCATGTTGTAATTTCTCCCCATTCAAATAATATTCCCTTTGACTGTTTTTTTTTTCAAGGTGGATGACCTCACATTTTCCGACATTGTATTCCATCTGCCAAACCTTAGCCCATTTGCTTAACCTATCTAAATCTCTTTGCAACCTCTTTGTGTCCTCTACACAACCCGCTTTCCCACTAATTTTTGTGTCATCTGTAAATTTTGTCACACTACACCCTGTCCCCTCTTCCACGTCATCTATGTATATTGTAAACAGTTGTGGTCCCAGCACCGATCCCTGTGGCACACCACTAACCACTGATTTCCAACCCGAAAAGGAGCCATTTATCCCGACTCTCTGCTTTCTGTTAGCCAGCCAATTCTCTATCCATGCTAATACATTTCCTCTGACTCCGCGTACCTTTATCTTCTGCAGTCACCTTTTGTGTGGCACCTTATCGAATACCTTTTGGAAATCTAAATACACCACATCCATCGGTACATCTCTATCCACTATGCTCGTTATATCCTCAAATAATTCCAGTAAATTAGTTAAACATGATTTCCCCTTCATGAATCCATGTTGCGTCTGCTTGATTGACTATTCCTATCTAGATGTCCCGCTATTTCTTCCTTAATGATAGTTTCAAGCATTTTCCCCACTACAGATGTTAAACTAACCGGCCTATAGTTACCTGCCTTTTGTCTGCCCCCTTTTTTAAACAGAGGCGTTACATTAGCTGCTTTCCAATCCGCTGGTACCTCCCCAGAGTCCAGAACATTTTGGTAGATTATAACGAATGCATCTGCTATAACTGCCACCATCTCTTTTAATACCCTGGGATGCATTTCATCAGGGCCAAGGGACTTGTCTACCTTGAGTCCTATTAGCCTGTCCAGCACTACCCCCCTAGTGATAGTGATCGTCTCAAGATCCTCCCTTCCCACATTCCCGTGACCAGCAATTTTTGGCATGGTTTTTGTGTCTTCCACTGTGAAGACCGAAGCAAAATAATTGTTTAAGGTCTCCAGCATTTCCACATTTCCCATTATTAAATCCCCCTTCTCATCTTCTAAGGGACAACATTTACTTTAGCCACTCTCTTCCGTTTTATATATCGGTAAAAGCTTTTACTATCTGTTTTTATGTTTTGCGCTAGTTTACTTTCGTAATCTATCTTTCCTTTTTTTATTGCTTTCTAAGTCATTCTTTGCTGTCGTTTAAAATTTTCCCAATCTTCTAGTTTCCCACTAACCTTGGCCACCTTATACGCATTGGTTTTTAATTTGATACTCTCCTTTATTTCCTTGGTTATCCATGGCTGCTTATCCATGGATGTTGGCCTGGTCGAGGACACTAAAGTTGTTGCGTCTGTCCTCCCAGGGGAATTAGGATATTTAGGATCTTTACTGCTATACTGTGTTATTATAGAACTCCAATCCTTCTGTCAGGTTTCTTTGCTGTTAATTTTGTATGTAAATAAACTGTAGTAATATTTCAGATTCCTTTCACAATGTCTAATTTGCCTTGTATACACAATTTAATACTGCACTTGTATAAAAGGTGTAACTTCCTCCCCTTTGTATTGCAGCCCATATCAGATAAAGGTCACCATTCTTTAGCCCTTTTAATTGCTTTTTCTATTTGTACATCAGCTTTTAATCATTTGGACTCCCTCTCTTTGCTCCTCTACAGTTCCTGGGCTGGATTTTCGGTTTTGCCATTTTCGGGGCGAAAATGGAGATGGGGCGGGAAAGTTACCGCCCGGGGAACGTCTGTGCTCTGGGGAGAAATTTTTGCCATTTGGGCCCTGCACAGCGCGAAGGAAGGCATTATACAACTTTTGCGGCACAAAAATGGGAAACTCGCCAACCGGTTCCAAGAACGCTCCGAGAGAGGCCTTTTGGGGGGCGAGGGGGGGGGAACAAACCAAAAAAAAAATCACAAAAACATTCCAAAGACATTGTCCACACCACCGCAACACAAATTGCTACAAAAAACCCACTCGAACTTTCCAATTCTGCACTTTATCTACCTCACCGCTGCCGGCATGGCTGTTTCACCTTTCGGTCATCGCGGCGACATGCTTCAGGGCGTACGGGTTGGGTGCTAGTCAAAACTTGTGCCAGTGTCGCACTGAGAGGTGTTGCACACCCGGCGCATCTCTTCCTGGCGGTGCTGCTAAGCGCAGCCGCAAAACCCGACACGAGGATCCCGACCGGACGCAGAAGACCTTATCGCCCCATTTCTCACCGCTCCGGAGTGCAAAAGACCCAAAAATCCAGCCCCAGTCTCTCACCATTTAGAAAATACTAAAATTTATCTTTCTTGTTCCAAAGTGGAAGACTTCACACTTGCCCACCCTAATTCCATTTGCCATTGCTTTGCCAACTCACTTAACCTGTCGCTTTGCAAATTCTTGCTCCCATGTGCACTATTCACTGTCCCTCCTAACTTTGCATCATATGAAAATTGGATATGAGTCATCAAAGTCATTAATAAATATGGTGAAAAGTTGAGGCCCAGTGCAGATCCTTGGAGAACATCACTTGTCTGATTCTGCCAATCAAAGTACCTAATATTTATTCCAACTGTCTGTCTCCAACCTCCCAACCAATTTCCAAACCAATTCAAAAGGCTACCTTAAATTTTGTGCACACACATTGTTGCTAATAATCTCTTGTGTGGAACCTTATCAAATGACTTCTGGAAATCCACACAGATAATATCCAAAGACACACTCTCTTATCTATCTTATTCGTGACCTCCAGAAAATATTCACCTAGATTAGTCAGACATGACTTACCCGCACCATGTTGGCTCCCTCTGATCAACTCAATTTGTTCACATGGTCAGTCAGTGCTCAGCATTCACTCAGAAATGGAATCAGAAATATTACTACAGGTATTACACGCTAAATGAGCAGCCAAGACATTTTACAGAAGGATCGGAGTTCTACAATAATATATTATTACACTCTCAGCTAATGACTGAGATTGACAGTGTGAACTGTCAATTGAACATAAGAACATAACATAAGAACATAAGAATTAGAAGCAGGAGTCGGCAATTCGGCCCATCGAGCCGGCTCCATCATTCAATGAGATAATGGCTGATCTTCTACCTCAACTCCACTTTCCTGCACTTTCCCCATAATCTCTTGATTTCCTTAATATCCAAAAATCTATCGATCTCTGTCTTGAATATCCTCAAAGACTGAGTGTCCACAGCCCTCTGGGGTAGAGAATTCCAAAGATTCACCACCCTCTGAGTGAAGAAGTTTCTCCTCATCTCAGTCCTAATTGGCCAACCCCTTATTCTGAGACTGTGATCCCTGGTTCTCGACTCCTCAGCGAGAGGAAATATCCTCCCTGCATCTACCCTATCAAGCCCTGTAAGAATTTTGTATGAGATCACCTCTCATTCCTCTAAGGTCTAGAGAATATAGGCCTAGTCTACTCAATCTCTCCTCATAGGACAATCCCCCATTTCAGGAATCAGTCTGGTGAACCTTTGTTGCACTCCTACATGGCAAGTATATCCTTCCTGAGGTAATGAGACCAAAACTGTACACAATACTCCAGGTGCGTTCTTACCAGGGCGCTATATAATTGCAGATAAACATCTCATTGAATTGCAGTAAGAAGTCAATGCTATGTTAAAAGTACTCTATTCAAATGTTAAATTTAGCTGGAGAATGAGGGAATTATAATACAAATAAGTGTTATAAATGTGTAATAGCAAAGATTTCACTGGTTTGTTCGAAAGTGTGACACTTATCCTTGTGGACTATCTAAGAGAATCCTGCCAGTGACAACCCTATAATAAGAAAGGTATGTTGCATTATCTGAAAAAGCAGATAAGAAAGACATTAAAGGGACACAATTAACTGTTGTGCAGGAGGGCTAAATGGGTCTAATATTTATGGTATCACACTAAGAATCATAGAACACCAGACTAATATCTGACACTGGCAATAAAATAACTTTAATCTCGTGTTGAACAATTGAGTTCTACATCTGTAGAGATTTATAGTAGCCAGGAAATAAACATGATTGCAGAGAGCCTGTCCTCAACAACTGAGGTGGGATTATGTTGATCTATGAAGATACGTTACATTCCTTGGCAACAATGTATACAGATGAATAGAGTCAGATCCACTTATCTGGAAATTGGATATGCCCCAATCTAATCTATACAGAATCCGGATATCAGCAAACCTTTACTAGGTTCTAGTTTTCCCCAAATCAAATATGGTCATTCGCAGTATAAAAACAGAAAATGTTGGAAATCTCAGCAGGTCAAGCAGCATCTGTAGAGAGGAAGCAGAGTTAACGTTTCGGGTCGATGACCCTTCGTCAGACCTGACCCAAAACGTTAACTCTGCTTCCTCTCCACAGATGCTGCTTGACCTGTTGAGATTTCCAACATTTTCTGTTTTTATTCCAGATTCCAGCATCCGCAGTAGTTTTCTTTTGTATTTGTGGTGATTAGCAGATTCTTTTGACTCAATTCAATCTATTGTGTAGAGCGGGAGTCCATAATCTATGTACAAACGAGTGAGAGAGTTCATATTAAATTAGTTAGTGGTCCTATGCAATGTGACTTGTATTCACATTGTGGAAATAAGTGCAAGTTCTACTCGCTAACATAGGTAATACTCATTCGTGAGCACAAGGGACACAAAACACATCATTGACAATTTTAGACATAATTTTTCAGATAATATTGGGAAAAATAATTTTACAGCTGAAGCAGCTTTACACAAGTGATCTAATGTACAACTGTACAATATACATACAACAGTGTGTTTTACCAATATGGTAAGTTAAATGTTATTGCTGACTGGCTTAAAATAAGTATTTTTCATGTTAATATTGTGCTCTCAGTTTACAATAAACTAGAAATAATTGTTAATAATTCATTTTACAGCTCCTCTGATGGCTTAATGGGTAAATGCATCAACAGTATTGCAATTAATGAGCCTTACAGGCCGCGAAGGTTTCACATTTTGATCAACAGTCTGTGCTGAGTCAGCAAATCTCAGGCCCTGCGTCGGGCCTCTGAGCCAGGGAGGGTAAAATCAGCCCGGGCTGCTTTTCCTGGTGGCTATCCTGTGAGCCTTGTTGGAAAAGTTAGCTTCAGGCCTAGCTGTAATACACTGTCCAAATAGCCTGCCGACACTCACTATCTAAGGGCACACACGAAGAATGGTCAGTTACAAGGGCACCAGCATCCAGAGAACCGTATCCTTGGGCAAGCCAGCATCTTTAGGACAGGAGACGAAAGGAGAGGGGAAAGGGACAGAAATGAACAAAATAGCAGGAAAAGAAAGCAAAAAAACATGTTCCATTTGAGACAAGTAAAATAATTTGGAGTAACAATCAATGCAGTGCTCAGGTTTATTGCTTGAAGACAAAAATAGGTCAGAAACTCTTTGCACTTTGCAAGAGAATGGAATCATTGCCTGTTAAACATGCATTACATTTCTTACAACATTTTTTATTTAGTTAAATTGGAAGTACTGTACCTCAGGGTGGAGCGAAATTCAGCCATAATGACCTGCAAACAATTGAAAAATTAGGCAATAAAGTTATCATTTAAAACAAAATTTAAACTTAATCTATTATATTAATCATTGCTTACTTATAAATAGATACAACATAGTATACTTTCAGGACAAAATAAATTGCACTGCTATAGCAAAGTGTACTGTGGCATGGCACCAGCTCATAGCCTTTAAGATTGTTAAGGGTTCCAATGACAGGCTGAATGAACACCAGAGATACACTAAGTAAAATATGTCATCTATGAGACATTAAGATTGACCAGAGCAGAATCTATCTGTTATCTACAATGTATTGGAGTAAATTATCTTCTGTAATACAAAATAAAACACAGACATCTTTAAAATACTATTTTCTAAACATCTCCAAGACCTCATGCTCACATGAATTGGTTTTAAAATGGATATAAAATAGTTTTCAGTTTCTAAAAATAAAATTAGTTAAATCAAAGAGATTTTATTTTTTCCCTTCTGAGTCCGACTGTGAAGTAATCATTGGCTGAATCAGGTATCTCACTTTCATATTCCATCTACTATGTTGTCCCTATGATTAGTGGATTATGTCTAACTTATGAAAATAAATGAAAAAAACCCTTCCTCTCTAAACCATTGTGATAAAATATCATGGGCTAGATTTTACACTTTTGTGCATATCGGCCAAAAATGTGCATTATTTCCGGCGTTGGCAGTAAAAATGGGGTTTCAGATTGCCGGCTTCTCACCCATTCTCAAAGCACCTAGTCTCCATTTTTTAAATTGGACATTACCATGAGCAATATGAAATGGGCAATAGTGTTAAATCTCGCTGACCTTCTGCCGTAAAGTGTCGCCGTCCTTAGCAATGGAATGGATAGAGAACTGGTTGTCAGACAGGAAGCAGAGCGTCGGGATAAACGGGACCTTTTCAGAATGGCAGGCAGTGACTAGTGGGGTGCCACGGGGTTCAGTGCTGGGACCCCAGCTATTTACAATATACATCAATGATTTAGATGAAGGAATTGAGTGTAATATCTCCAAGTTTGCAGATGACACTAAGCTGGGTGGCGGAGTGAGCTGTGGGGAGGATGCCAAGAGGCTGCAGAGTGACTTGGACAGGTTAGGTGAGTGGGCAAATGCATGGTAGATGCAGTATAATATGGATAAATGTGAGCTCATCCATTTTGGTGGAAAAACAGGGAGGCAGAATATTATCTGAATGGCGACAGATTAGGAAAAGGGGAGGTGCAACGAGACCTGGGTGTCATGGTCCATCAGTCATTGAAAGGTGGCATACAAGTACAGCAGCCGGTGAAGAAGGCAAATGGCATGTTGGCCTTCATATCTAGGGGATTTGAGTATAGGAGCAGGGGGGGGTCTTAGTGCAGTTGTACAGGGCCTTGGTGAGGCCTCACCTGGGATATTGTGTTCAGTTTGGTCTCCTAATCTGAGGAAGGACATGCTTGCTAGTGAGGGAGTGCAGCGAAGGTTCATGAGGCTGATTCCCGGGATGGTAGGACTAACATATGAGGAGAGACTGGATTGACTGAGCCTGTATTCACTGGAGTTTAGAAGAATGAGAGGGGATCTCATCGAAACATATAAAATTCTGACGGGGTTGGACAGGTTAGAGGCAGGAAGAATGTTCCCGATACTGAGGAAGTCCAGAACCAGGGGTCACAGTCTAAGGAGAAAGGGGAAAGCCATTTAGGACCGAGATGAGGAGAAACTTCTTCACTCAGAGAGTTGTTAACCTGTGGAATTCTCTACTGCAGAAAGTTGTTGATGCCAGTTCGTTAGATATATTCAAGAGGGAGTTAGATATGGCCCTTACGGCTAAAGGGATCAAGGGGTATGGAGAGAAAACAGGAAAGGGGTACTGAGGTGAATGATCAGCCATGATCTTATTGAATGGTGGTGCAGGCTCGAAGGGCCGAATGGCCTACTCATGCAATTATTTTCTATGTTTCTATAGCAACGCTCGATTCCCGCAATTCAGGAGGTCGAGGGTCATGCGCAGAAGAGGAGACAGAGAGAGAGGGAGCTGAGAGGGACTGAAGGCGTGTGTGGCTGTGGTGTTTGCTTGTTTGGCTGTTGTGGGAGGCACGAGGGAGATTCACCAGCAGCAAAAAGCCTACTATCACCAAGAACATAGTTGGCACCGAGTTTCTGTCCAACAAATAATATATAACATGGAAGAGATGGTGGGGGCCCTGGAGCTGTTAGCCAGGAACACTGGTGGCAGAGGGCTCCCAGTGGTCCAGGAGCATGGCACTGCACCCCAACGTGCTGCACCCCCATTGCCAACCACACATGAGAGCCAGGAGCAACATCTTGCTTCTGGCTCGGAGCACGTTCCCACCTCAGGACCATCCTCTCCCGTATCCGTCCAAGCAGCGGTTCGGCTGTCATCCCCCCAATGAAGCATCGCCTGAGGAGCTCCTTCGCCAGGTGACTTGGCGTCAGGAGGGGAAGGAGAAGGGGTAGAGGTGGGGAGGAGAAGCGGGGGGGAAGGGTTGGTTTTTACAGAAATACTGATGATTTCAGACAACGGTTCGGTTTAAACCTTGTTGCGCATTGGCTCAGATAGCTGCACCGTTACACGCTGGTGATTCCTTAACATCAAAGGGTATAATTACAATTAACTTCAATCAACTTAAACTTTAATTGTCACCAAGGTGATGCCCACCATTGATGTATGACCTGCACACCCAGCAGTGTGTCAGCCTGATAAATAACACCAACGTTCTTTCAGGCAAAGCGCTCATTGATGAGCTCCTGACATAAGGCTCTTGCAGTTATCATGCCACCACGGGCTCTTTCATGCAGACTACAGGGAGCGGGGGCATGACTTCAGCATCAGCCTGATAGTGTCGGCCGATGTCAGCGTCCGCCTCCTCGTCCTCCTCTTCTTGCCTGTCTCTGGTGAGGTGGACTGTTATACTCATCAGGCAATTCTTGTCCCCTCCTGATAGCCAAGTTGTGCAGTATGGAGCACACCACCACGAATTGAGCTACCTGCTCAGGGTGATATTGGAGCTCGCCTCCTGAGTGGTCCAGGCATCTAAAGCACTGCTTAAGCACTCCAATGGTTTTCTCCATGATATTGCGAGTGGCTCTGTGGCTCTCATTGTATCGCCTCTTGGCTTCGGTGTAGGTGTCCCACAGGGGGGGGTCATCAGCCAGGTGGCGAGGCCATATCATTTGTCACCAAGCATCGAGCATTGACCTTGTGGCTGATTGTTGAACAAGTCAGATACAGTGCTCTCACGCAGAATGTGAGCATCATGGATGCTGCCTGGAAATTTAACATTCACTGCCAGTATTATTTGCTGGTGGTCGACAACGAGTTGGACATTCAGGGAGTGGAATCCCTTGCAGTTCCTGAAAATCTCTGCATCCTGAAAAGGTGCCTGCATCGCGATGTGCTTACAGTCTATTGCTCCCTGCACCTTGGAGAAGTTTGCAATTCTGAAGAATCTTAGAGTCCTCTCAATCTGTGCCTCCCTGGTCATAGGGAAGCTGATAAAGTCCCTCCTGCGTGTGTACAGGGCTTCAGTGACCTGTCTAATGCAGCAATGTGTGGCATGCTGAGACAGACCGCAAATGTCGTCAGCTGAAGCCTGAAAAGAACCCGACGCATAGAACGACAGTACCACGGTGACTTTGACCTCGACGGACAGTGCAGTCCTGATGGTGCTGTCCGGCTAAAGATCTCTCCTTATGAGCTGGCATACCTCAGAACCTCTTTGTGGAAGCACAGTCTCTGAAGGCAAGGGGTGTCGGGCAAGTCGAGGTAAGACTGCTTCTCCCTGTACTTGTAACATCTGGTCCTCCTCATCAGTCTGGCATGTCTTACATTGGGCACATAATGCTGTGGAGCGTACCTTCGGCCATCTCAAGGCTGCAATTTGTAATTGGGCATCAAGAGAGGGTAAGAAAGGACAGGCCCCATTGCAATAGCTCTCTGTTCTCCACCAATTGGTCCCAAACAATGAATGTCCCAACGAAGACATCTATTAAATTCCAATCGGTCACAGTATGGTGCAGATGTTCACATCAACTCCAATGACCTCCAGAGTACATCGAACTCCCCCGAGGTTGAAGCACAGCAGCCTTTTAAAGAATGTGACATGTGATGTAGAACATGGCGTCCATAATGCTGTGATTAGTTCCGGTTAGTTCCACCTTTTCTGTGTGTTTTTTTGGGCGAGTGATATTGTGGGCGATATGTGTACGAGGTGGTGAAAGTGACACTGGGCGATCTGATGGCCACTAGTTTTGGCAACTATGATCTTTACAACAAAAAAAAGTGGGCGGGTGGTATTATTGAATCTTGGCGTTAATTCCGTGCGGAAAGTAACGCTGGGTGATATTATGGGCGTTGATTTCACCCATTCTAATGATTCCGCCCAAAAATAGTGGGCGGCCGGTATTATTTTTTACTGGCGTTACGCACATGGGGAAAGCAACGCTCCGCGATAAGTTTCCAAAAAATGCTCGTCAGTTTCCATTTTGTGGCTAAATAAGCGATATATGGGCGTTATATGTCATTTCAGCGGTAAAATGGACGTTAAGTGGGCGTTAAGCAAGCAAAAAATGAGGAAACTCTCGCCCCATAAACCTTATGATTTTGCAACTAATTACTTCTTCCATAAAGAACAACTTGTGCCAGAAGTTAAAGAAAAGCATATGCCCACTCCCGAGGTTCGGAGAGTTACAGTACTGACTTTTCCACCCACGTCACTGCTGTATGGCACAGTTCAAGGTCTATGAGATCGAGAAAACAGAGCAAGAAAGGAAGCTGACAAAATGCAGAAATGTTCAGGACACAATGCTCAAATGTCCCACAGACACAAATGAGGTGTAATGGCCAATATCATGTCATGACTTTTTCATCAAAACTTATGCATTATATTGCAGTGCAAAACTCTGAAAACGTTTAAAAGGGAAAAGTTTCAAAACAGAAAGCTTGTTGCTTGAGGTGGAAATGTATACTGAGGTGTGGAAAAGTGATTGCAGTGTTTACTGAAACCATATGGTAGATGTAACCATCTAGCCATAAAGCACTGCATGCATTGTATAAAATAATTGAACTTATTTCAAGTTGAGCTTTTTCATTCATGAGATGCCACATTAGAATCTATGGATTTAAATAGAAGTTTGATCGTCATTTATTAGAAGAGGCACAATTCCGTTTCTCGGTCTATGCGACGTGTATTCAAAGATCACATTTTCCTAACGTTTCTCATGACATGTTTCTGCACAGACATGAAGTGCAAGGCATTTCAGTTACATTTAATAGAAGATGACAATAATGGTATTCCAGAATAAGTTGAGAGTGATCGCAGTTACATGCATGCCTAAAATACACATTGAAACAGTATTTAAACTTATAAAAAGAAAGCTACATTTATACTTTAAAAGCAACAGGGGCAATGCCATCAAGAGATTTGAGCTCTGTCGATTCAAAATAGGCACGAAGTAAGACCAAAGAAAAAAGTGTCCATTGCCCAAAAGCTGTTCAGAGTATAAGAGCAGGGAATGCTCCAGCGTAATGTATTTGCTTCATGGTTCTTTGTTTAAGCATTCATAGCAACACATTGCTATTAAGAACTAGTTGGTTTATTAACAAAGATTTAACAATCACACTCCACGTTACCAGTTCATCCACTAGGCTCACAAATGCATCCTCATCGTGGATGACCTCGACCCAACTGACTGGTATTTTGTTGAGTCTTGTGAACATCACGTGACTGCTAAGCCACTCACAATGCAATAGCTCTACACTATTTTGGTGAGAACGTAAAATCAAGTGCTCCCATTTGTCAAGTGCTTATAACTCACAAATTACCAATTTAACTTGAATGAAACTTAAATCAAATTAAAATTTGATTGCCATGGGTGAGGTGCCCACCTCTGTAACAGCACGACAACTATTTCTGTTTGCAACAGCACTGCAACTCTTTTGGGAGGAAAAAGTAAACATTAAATCGTGCCCCCCGATCTGGGGGACACACCAAACATTTTTCAAGGCCCTTTTTTTGTGTTTTTTTGGGGGCACTAAAATCATATTTTTTTTCCCAAGTGCCCCCTATAAAAGGGGAGGGGGACACTAAAAACCCGGCAATTAAAACAAATTAAACCTTAAAACATATAAAGTCAAATTAAAATTTGGTTGCCGGGTGTGATGATGCACTCCAGTCCCTCCGGCGCCCACCTCTCGCGGAAGGCCGCGAGCGTACCGGTGGACACCGCGTGCTCCATCTCTAAGGACAACAACAGCACTACAACTCTATTTGAGGAGACAAATAAACATTAGGTCAAGTGACCCCCAATCTGGGGGACATTCCAAACATTTCGCAAGGCCTTTTTGGTTTTTTTGTTGTTTTTTTATATATTCTTTTAGATTTTTTTTTGTGGTTTTTTTTGGGCTCTAAAACCATAATTTACAAGTGCCCCCTATAAAAGGGGAGGGGGACACTAAAAACCCGGCAATTATTACAAATTAAAACTTAAAACATATAAAGTCAAATTAAAATTTGGTTGCCGAGGGTGACAATGCACTCCAGTCCCTCTGGCACCCACCTCTCGCGGAAGGCCGCGAGCGTACCGGTGGACACCGCGTGCTCCATCTCTAAGGACAACAACAGCACTACAACTCTTTTAGGGGTGACAAAATAAACATTAAATCAAGTGCTCCCCGATCTGGGGGACACTCCAGACACTTATACCTGCCCTCTTTTTTTTTGTTGTTGTTTTTTTTTGTGTGTTTTTTTTCCTTTTGTGATTTTTTTGGGGGGCATTAAAATCATATAATTTACAAGTGCCCCCTATAAAAGGGGAGGGGGGCACTAAAACCGGCAATTAAAACAAATTAAACTGTAAAATAAATAAAATCAAATTAAAATTTGGTTGCCGAGGGTAATAATGCACTCCAGTCCCTCCGGTGCCCACCTCTCGCGGAAGGCGGCGAGCGTACCGGTGGACACCGCGTGCTCCATCTCTAAGGACAACAACAGCACTACAAACCTGTGAGCATACTGACAGGTGCATACATTACACTCCAGAAAAATTAAGGATAAAGCTAGAACTAGTCATAGACATCAGACGTGCTGAAATTCTGAATGTTATCAGTAGATAGATTAAAAGAAACTAGTGTTCTTATTGGACAATTGAGTAGGCAACTGAGATATGTTGAAACCTAAAGCTCTTCCCTCCCCCATCTCCCCCCTCCCAAAAATAAAACCTTGCCCTGTTCTCCCCTCCTTTCCTGAAGACATTGACTGATGCTGGGTTCCAGTTCCACTAATCAGTAGCCCTTCGGTGGCCATTCTTCATGTGTGAGCCCAGATGATAATTGCAAGCAGATTAACATCTGTAGTGGGGAAAATGCTTGAAACTATCATTAAGGAAGAAATAGCGGGACATCGAGATAGGAATAGTGCAATCAAGCAGACGCAGCATGGTTTCATGAAGGGGAAATCATGTTTAACTAATTTACTGGAATTCTTTGAGGATATAACGAGCATGGTGGATAGAGGTGTACCGATGGATGTGGTGTATTTAGATTTCCAAAAGGCATTCGATAAGGTGCCACACAAAAGGTTACTAGAGAAGATAGAGGTACGCGGAGTCAGAGGAAATGTATTAGCATGGATAGAGAATTGGCTGGCGAACAGAAAGCAGAGAGTCGGGATAAATGGGTCCTTTTCCGGTTGGAAATCGGTGGTTGGTGGTGTGCCACAGGGATCGGTGCTGGGACCACAACTGTTTACAATATACATAGATGACCTGGAAGAGGGGACAGAGTGTAGTGTAACAAAATTTGCAGATGACACAAAGATTAGTGGGAAAGCGGATTGTGTAGAGGACACAGAGAGGCTGCAAAGAGATTTGGATAGGTTAAGCGAATGGGCTAAGGTTTGGCAGATGGAATACAATGTCGGAAAGTGTGAGGTCATCCACCTTGGGGAAAAAAAACAGTAAAAGGGAATATTATTTGAATGGGGAGAAATTACAACATGCTGCGGTGCAGAGGGACCTGGGGGATCCTTGTGCATGAATCCCAAAAAGTTAGTTTGCAGGTGCAGCAGGTAATCAGGAAGGCGAATGGAATGTTGGCCTTCATTGCGAGAGGGATGGAGTACAAAAGCAGGGAGGTCCTGCTGCAACTGTATAGGGTATTGGTGAGGCCGCACCTGGAGTACTGCGTGCAGTTTTGGTCACCTTACTTAAGGAAGGATATACTGGCTTCGGAGGGGGTACAGAGACGATTCACTAGGCTGATTCCGGAGATGAGGGGGTTACCTTATGAGTAGACTGGGTCTTTACTCGGAGTTCAGAAGGATGAGGGGTGATCTTATAGAAACATTTAAAATAATGAAAGAGATAGACAAGATAGAGGCAGAGAGGTTGTTTCCACTGGTAGGGGAGACTAGAACTAGGGGGCACAGCCTCAAAATACGGGGGAGCCAATTTAAAACCGAGTTGAGAAGGAATTTCTTCTGCCAGAGGGTTGTGAATCTGTGGAATTCTCTGCCCAAGGAAGCAGTTGAGGCTAGCTCATTGAATGTATTCAAGTCACAGATAGATAGATTTTTAACCAATAAGGGAATTAAGGTTTACGGGGAGCGGGCGGGTAAGTGGAGTTGAGTCCACGGCCAGATCAGCCATGATCTTGTTGAATGGCGGAGCAGGCTCGAGGGGCTAGATGGCCTACTCCTGTTCTTAATTCTTATGTTCTTATTATTCATAATGTACAAGACATCACAACCCAGTTGTCATCTGATGCCCGTTCAAGTGCATTTGCCAGGAGAAATCACTGAATAGCAATCAGGAATTACATAAAAATAACAATGCAGAGACAGGCCAAGTCCAAGTTCGTCCAAGTCAGTCCATGTTGGTGTTTATCCTCTATGAGTAGTCACTCGAATTCCATGTGCCCGTCCTGTTGCTATATACTTTTATTTCCATTTCCTTCAAGAACCTATCTAACCTAGTCTTTAATGTTGACATGGTCTATGTTTCAATCAGCAATTCCAGTCATGCATTCCACAGCCTCACAAGCCTCTGTGCAAGAAAGCTTTCTCCTGTTTGTTGTCTGAAATTTCTGACATTCAATATTGTATCAATGGCTCGTCATTCTCGACCCTTCAATCACTGGAAACAGTCCATGTCTATATAACTGGTTCTGTCCCCACATCATTTTAAAGTCTTTCATCAAATCACCCTGGTAATCTTGTCTGTTCTAACAATAAGAGCCATCGTTTTTCAAGCTTTTCTTCACATTTATACTTCCCCATACGAGATAGAATCCTCGTGAATCTATGATTAACCCTCTCTATTGCTTCAATATCCTTCCTACAGTGTGGAGTTCAAATCTGCACATAGTACTCCAACTGTGGTGTTACTAAGGTTTTGTATAGATTCCTCATTGCATCTTAATTCTTATATTCCATATTTTTTGCCATAAACCCAGTATTCCACGGACATTTTTATGGTCTTGTCAACTTGAGGTTTTGCTTTAAATGTCTTGTAAACCTGAGCCCCCAAATCCGTCTTATTCTTCCACATCACCCAGCCTTCCCTCAGTCAAAGTAAAATGACTTTTTTTTAAAAAACAGCTGACATTTACCAACATTGAATTCCACGTGCCACTTTTTTTGCCCATTCCCCCATCTTATCAATATCCCTTGCAGCTTCCTTTGGTTCTCATAATTATTTACTATGCCTCCTATTTTCATATCATCTGAAAATTTGGACACCACACCCTCTAATCCAGTGTCTAAATCACTGATGTACACAGAAAACAGAAGCAATCCCAGGGCAGGACCCTATGGGACACCACTACCCATTTCCATCCACTCTGAGAAATAGTCCTTAACTCATATTCTCTGTTTCTTCCTTTCTAACAAGCTTTTAATCCAATTTACTTCCTGCCATGTATCCTACATGGTTACTGCTTGTACTATTACAAGGTGTGCCACCAGAGGGCACCGCAGTGGGAGACTTGTAGGTTACCTGTACAGGTGTGCCTGGCCTAGTACAAAAGGCAGACCACCAGGTGTGATCCTCACTCTGGAGTTATCAATAAAGGACTAAGGTCACTACAGTTCAAGTACAACACATTGCGTCGTGGAGTCATTATCAAAGCATCTAAAGATATAACGCTACCTTTCCCCAATTCTATACTCCAGAACATTCTTCGATAGTCTCCTGTCTGATACCTTATCAAAGTAAGTCCATGTGTACCACATCCACTGTGTTTCCTCCAACCATCACATCTGTCACCTCCTCACAGGATTCTATGAGGTTTGACAAGCATAATCTTCCTTTCTGAAATACCTTCTAGTTGATGCTAATTATTTTTTTCTTCATCTAGATTTAATAATGTATAAGGGCTGGATTTTCGGCTTTGCTCATTTCGGTGGAGCAGTGAAGTTTGCACCCGGGAACAGTTTGCGCCTCAGTCAGCAAAATTGGGCAGCTGGGCCCTGAGTGTGGGGCGGAGCACTTAGCAAGGCGTTACACACCTCTCTTAGGGCACTAGGCCGGCTGAGCATGCGAAAATCCCAAGCTAAACAGCCGGCCTGGGTGCACTGTAAAAGAGGCATGGGGAGAAAAAAAACTTGAAAAGAAAACACCAAAAACATTCCCAATACATAGTCCACGTCTCCACAGCATAAATTGCAAAAAAAAACAATGAGCTAGAATTTCCATTGCGATCACTCCCGCCCGACTCTTAGCTGTATTCCGGCAGTTGCGACTTTTGAACCTCCGGAATACCGCAGTAGCGCGGTCCCGTGATTTTTGATGGTCGATTCTCGGCGGTGGCGGTGTGCAGTGGTAGCGGGCCAGAGCGGTTGGTGGCGAAGTGCCTGAAAGTTGCCGATCTGCTTGCCTTGCTAAAGGCAAGCAGCCCCCAAGAAACGCATGTACGAGCATTGTTCCACGATTTCAGGGTCAAAGGTGACCCTGTGCATGTGCAGAGAACAGTAAGAGAGTGTTGGTGATTTGGAGAGTGTTGAGGTGGAGATCGATTTGAAAGAGAAAGAGAGAGAAGACTTATTTACATCTATTTGTAAAACAATTTGGAACATTATTTTCATTAATAATTGATAATAACATAATAAAGTACAACATAAAAAATAATAATAAAAAATCAGAAATAATTATTTAAATATAAATATCAGTATAAATAAGATGCAAAAACAAGCTATGGAAATGGAGAGGGAGGTCAGTAGGCGGAGGAGGACCGTTCGTTTCTGCAAAGAAGCCCAGGAATCATTGGTGCACGAAGTGGAGGCCCGCTGGGAGCAATTAACACGGGATGGGTGAGGAAAACCTGCACCAAATGTGTATCAGCGGTTATGGCGAGAGATCGCTGATGCAGTGTCGTTCATCGCGCCCATGATGCGGGGCCCGAACCAGTGCCGCAAACAGTGGAATGACATCGTTGGGTTGGTGAGAGTAAGTAATAACTTTCATCATGCATTGACTAATATACTGTCGCCCTGACGGGAGCGTATGATTGCACCGCCACGTGTGTTGGTGCCGAACTGATTATTGCGGAGGGTAAGTCCCTGGGCTGTATTGCGGTCATGTAATTCAATGTTATGGCAATATAATGTAGAATGTAATGTAATGCTGTGAACACGAAATGTTGTTAGTTCCGACATGAATTTTTGGCTGATCACACTCTGCCACTAGTCAGTATGTAACAAGCCCAACATGAGAGGGGGCGGTCTTGGATTTAGTTTTGGGGAATGAAGCTAGGCAGGTTGAAGGGGTATTAGTGGGAGAGCACTTGGGTGCCAGTGGCCATAATTCAGTCAGATTCAAGTTGGTTATGGATAAGGACAAGAATTGGCCTGGAATAAAAATTCCGAATTGGGGAAAAGCTAATTTTGCTAAGTTAAGGGGTGATTTTGCCATAGTGGACTGGAAAAGCTACTTGTGGGTAAATCAGTGTCGGAACAGTGGGAGGCATTCAAGGAGGAGATCCGGAAGGCTCAGGCCAAACATGTGCCCTTAAAGAAAAAGGCTGGGAAAAATAATTCTAGAGCCCCCTGGATGTCTAGGGACTTACAGGGGAGGATTTTTAAAAAAAAGGGGCGCTAATGTCATATACCAACGGCTAAATACTATAGAATCTTTAGAGGAATATAGACAGTTAAGAGGCAAAATTTAAAAGGATATTAGGAATGCTAAGAGCGAACACGAGAAATTCTTGGCCAGTAAAATTAAGGAAAACCCTAAGATGTTCTATAAATATATTAAGAGTAAGAGGGTAACTAAAGAAAGGATAGGGCCTATTAGAGACATTGGGCCCAAGTTTGCTCCCCCCCCTCCACTTAGAACAGGTGCGCCGACTTTGTAGAAGAAAAACCGCGCCTAAAACTTACCGAGGAATTCTCCCCGCTCCTCAGAACATCTTCGGCCTCGGCGTAGCACACCACATCCAGTGTGGGGGGGGGGGGGGTGGAGCCAGGACCCGGCGCTGAAAACAGTGCCGGGACCTCTGCACATGCGCGCTAGAGTGTGCGCGCATGTGCAGTAGTTCCTGGCAGCTCTCTGCGACGTTCTGCAGGCTGTGTGGGAGGGGCCCAAAGCATGCTGCCCTAGCCCTGGCCGAATGGGCTCCCTCATCGGCAGCCCGCTGCGTTCCATAAGATAGGACTTCTATTTTTTATTTGTTATGTATTGATTGGTTGCTTATTACTTTGGTCTTAGTGCTTTAGGTGCAGGGTTCCTTCAATTTTTTATTTGTTAATTAATTGCTTATTACTTTTTGTGCTTTGTTTAGTGCTTTGTAAGTCTTGGTGCTTTAGGTGCAGGGTTCCTTCAATATTTTATTTGTTAATTAATTGCTTATTATTTTTTGTGCTTTGTTTAGTGTTTTGTAAGTCTTGGGGCTAGGTGTAGGTCCTCTCAGCTTCCTTGTATTTTTTTATTTGTTTTTAATGCTTAATTTTGTGCTTTGTTTAGTGGTTGGTGCTTTAAATGTATTTATGCTTCTTTAATGTTGTTGTGAAGGTGTTTAGTGCTTTTCAAGGTCCTCTCACTTCCCCCCACCGCCCCCCCGCCCCCCGCTATCTCTGGCTACCTGCCCTGATTTCTTAGCTCACCGCAAGGTTTTTCTGTGCAGATACAAGTGGACTAAGTTAGTTTGGAGTAACTTTTAGCTGTCTAAATTTGTTTAATGGCCAAAACAGGTGTAAGTGGCTGGTAACGCCCCCTTTTGAAAAAAAACCTAAACTAAAAAAAAACTTAACTAACTCACTTACACTAGAGCAATTAAATGGGCAGAATTGCGATTTTTAAGATACCCCAAAAAAATAGGAGCAACGCTGGACAAACTTGGGCCCCATGAGGGTAATCTTTGTGTGGAGGCGGAAGATGTTGGTATGGTTCTTAACGAATACTTTGCATCTTTTTTCACAAAGGAAAGGGGCAATGCAGATACTGCTATCGAGGAGGAGTGTGAAATTCTGGATGAAATAGACATAGTGAGAGAGGAGGTATTAAGGGGTTTAGCAGCTTTGAAAGCAGATAAGTCCCCAGGCCCAGATGAAATGCATCCCAGGCTGTTGAGCGAAGTACAAGAGGAAATAGCAGAGGCCTTGACCATCATTTTCCAGTCCTCTTTGGATCTGGGCATAATGCCAGAGAATTAAGGGAGAAAGGGATAGGCTGAGTAATTACAGGCCTGTCAGCCCTAACCTCAGTGGTGGGGAAATTATTGGAATAAATCCTGAAAGACAGAATAAATCTGCATTTGGATAGGCAAGGATTAATTAGGGACAGTCAGCACGGATTTGTTCAGGGAAGATCGTGTTTGACTAACCTGATGGAATCTTTTGAGGAAGTAACCAAGAGGGCTGATGAAGTTAGTGCGTACGATGTAGTATATATCGACTTTAGCAAGGCTTTTGAGAAGGTCCCACATGGTAAACTGGTCATGAAGGTTAAAGCCCATGGGATACAGGGCAAAGTGGCAAGTTGGATCCAAAATTGGCTTGGAGGTAGGAAGCAAAGGGTAATGATTGATGGATCTTTTTGTGACTGGAAAGATATTTGCAGTGGGGTTCCGCAGGGCTCAGTACTGGGTCCCTTGCATTTTGTGGTATATATCAACGATTTAGATTTGAATATAGAGAGTATGATTGAGAATTTGCAGACAACACTAAAATTGGCTGTGTAGTTGATAACGAAGAGGAAAGTCATAGGCTGCAGGAGGATATCAATCTATTGGTCAGGTGGGCAGATCAGTGGCAAATGGAATTTAATTCAGAGAAGTGTGAAGTGATGCACTTTGGGAGGGCTAATAAGGAAAGGGTATGCAAATTAGGTGGTAGGCTACTTAATAGTGTAGATGCAAAATGCTGCAGTACAGCGGGACCTGGGGGTACTTTTGCACAAAAGGATAGTATGAAGGTACAGCAAGTGATCAGGAAGGCCAATGGAATCTTGGTCTTTATTGCAAAGAGGATGGAGTACAAAAGCAGGGAAGTCTTGTTACAGCTGTACAGGGTATTGGTGAGGCAACACCTGAAATACTGCGTGCAGTTTTGGTTTCCATATTTACGAAAGGATATACTTGCTTTGGAGACAGTTCAGAGAAGGTTCACTAGGTTGATACCGAGGATGAGTGGGTTGACTTATGAAGAAAGGTCGAGTAGGTTGGGCCTCTACTCATTGGAATTCAAAAGAATGAGAGGTGATCTTATCGAAACTTATAAGATTATGAGGGGGCTTGACAAGGTGGATGGAGAGAGGATGTTTCCACTGATGGGGGAGACTAGAACTAGAGGGCATGATCTTAGAATAAGGGGCCGCCCATTTAGAACTAAGATGAGGAGAAATTTCTTCTCTCCGAGGGTTGTAAATCTGTGGAATTCGCTGCCTCAGAGAGCTGTGAAAGCTGGGACATTGAATAAATTTAAGACAGAAATATACAGTTTCTTAAATGATAAGGGGATAAGGGGTTATGGGGAGTGGGCAGGGAAGTGGAGCTGAGTCCATGATCAGATCAGCCATGATCTTATTGAATGGCGGAGCAGGTTCGAGGGGCCTTATGGCCTACTCCTGCTCCTATTTCTTATGTTCTTATGTTCTTATGAACAAAGGGACCTTGGAGTACTTGTCCATAAATCCCTGAAAGTAGCAGGCCAGGTGGATAAGGTGGTGAAGAAGGCATACGGAATACTTGCTTTTATTGGCCGACGCATAGAATATAAGAGCAGAGAGGTTATGCTTAAATTGTATAATACTTTGATTCAGCCACAGCTGGAGTACTGCGTGCAGTTCTGGTCACTGTAATATAGGAAGGACGTGATTGCACTAGAGAGGGTGCAAAGAAGATTTACTAGGATGCTGCCTGGAATGGAGAATCTTAGTTATGAGAACAGATTGGACAGGCTGGGTTTGTTCTCATTGGAACAGAGGAGGTTGAGAGGAGACCTCATTGAGGTGTCAAAAATATTGAGAGGCCTGGACATAGTGGATAGTAAGGGCCTATTTCCATTGGTGGAGGGGTCTATAGTGAGGGGCATAGTTTTACGGTGGTTGCTGGAAGGTTTAGAGGTGATTTGAGGGCGGGGGCTTCTTTACGCAGAGTGTTGTGGAGATCTGGAACTCATTGCCTGGAAGAGTGGTGCATGCAGAAACCCTCACCACTTTGAAGAGATGGTTGGATGGGCACTTGAATTTCAGTGACCTGCAGGGTTACGGACCTAGAGCTGGTAATTGGGATTAGACTGTATGACCTTTTGATGGACGGCGCAGATATAATGGTAAGTACTGCAGGGAATAGAATACGGCCAGCGTGATCTCCTGGACTAGTTTCGAACGCCTGGATGGGTCGGAGAGGAATTTTCCCAGATTTTTTCTCGCTAAAGTGGCCTGGGTTCTTATCTGGTTTTTGCCTCTCCCAGGATATCACATGGCTCCGGTTGGGGTGGAGTGTAGAATGTTTCAGTATAAGGGGTGTCACAGTTGGGTGAGGTAGGCTGGTTGGGCTGGGTGCTCTTTGCTTTTCCGTCATTGTTTATAGGTTTATATGTAACCTTTAGGGCTGCTGACCAAGGCTCTTTGTCGGCCGGCGTGGACACGATGGGCCGAAATGGCCTTCTTCTGTGCTGTAAATTTCTATGTTTCTATGTCTCTATACTGTTTGGGATTCATGTTTCATTATGTCATGTAGCTTCTGTCTACTTTGCTTATGATAGATTCATTTAATGATTCTCGGTAATATATGTTTGTTCGCGACATAAAGCTGTGCAAAATGAATTGCTCTCATGTTACCTCGAACCCATCCCCTCCCCTCCCCTCCCCTGTCGCCAAACATCAATGTTATGTTTTTACAGTTGCACAGGTGGAGCCGCCTGCCCCTCCCTGAGAGGAGTCATTGGAGGTGTTGTGTATGGAGAAAGAGTCAGACTGAACACTGATCAATGTAAAGTGTGACCTTAGTCTTTTATTGCAGCTCTCCAGAGTGCCTCTCCAACCTGTGAAGCCTCCTTAAATACCTGTTCTCCCAAGGGATTATGGGGTCCCTTGGGAATGCAGGGGATGAGCCCTCTGGTGGCTGTACAAGTCAACATATATAACAACACTCCCCCCCGCAAAGTCAATCGTGTAACTATTTACAATTTGAGTCGATCTGGGACCCTTCTTGCCCTGGTTGATTGTCTCGGTGTGAAAGCTGGTGTTGTTGAATCATTTGTTGGGCCCTCGCTGGGCTGCTGTGCAGATGGCCTTGCTGGAATGCCTGGTGTGTTGGGCCCTGCAGGGCTGCTGTGGATGATGGGTTCTGCTTCTTGGACAACCGTGGTGCCGGTTGCCACTATGTTGGGGGATCAAAAAAGGTAGGGTCCAAGGTGGGTTGCTCAGGATAGTCCGTGAATCTGAGTTTGATTTGGTCCAAGTGTTTCTGATGAATGAGTCCATTTGAAAGTTTGACCCGAAACAACCTGCTCCTCTCTTTGGCCATGACAGTGCTGGGAAACCACTTGGGACCTTGTCCATAATTTAATACAAATACAGGATAATTGATTTCAATCTCGCATGACACATTTGCGCTATCATGGTATGCACTTTGTTGAAGCCGCCTGCTCTCTACCTGTTCATGTAGATCAGGGTGAACTAACGAGAGCCTTGTCTTAAGTACTCTTTTCATGAGCAGTTCAGCAGGTGGGATCCCAGTGAGTGAGTGGGGTCTCGTGCAGTAGCTAAGCAGGACTCGGGATAGGTGAGTCTGCAGTGAGCCTTCAGTTACCCTCTTCAAGCCTTGCTTGATGGTTTGCACTGCTCTCTCTGCCTGACAATTGGACGCTGGTTTAAACGGGGCAGATGTGACATGTTTAATCCCGTTATGGGTCATGAATTCTTTGAACTCAGCACTGGTAAAACATGGCCCATTGTTGCTCACCAGGACATCGGATAAGCTGTGTGGCAAATATGGCCCACAGGCTTTCAGTGGTAGCAGCGGACGTGCTAGCCGACATTATCTCACATTCAATCCACTTGGAGAACGCATCTACAACCACAAAGAACATTTTACCCAAGAACAAGCCTGCATAGTAGACGTGTACCCTAGACCACGGTTTGGAGAACCAAGACCATAAATTTTAGCGGCGCCTCCCTGGGTACATTGCTTAACTGCGAGCATGTATTACATCTATGAACACAGGACTCTAATTCCGCATCGATACTGGACCACCACATGTGGGATCTGGCTATCGCTTTCATCATTACGATGTCTGGGTGGGTATTGTGGAGGTCATTGATGAAGGTGTCTCTGCCCTTCTTGGGGACCACTACTCGATTGCCCCACAGAAGGCAGTCTACCTGCATAGACATTTCATCTTTGCACCACTGGAACAGCTTTATCTCTTCCTGCATTTCCACTGGGACACTGGACCAGCTCCCGTGAAGCACACAACTTTTGGGGTCCTGGCTTGTCCAGGTTTTGATCTGCCGAGCAGTGACGGGTGATTGCTCACTCTCAAATGCTTCCATAACCATGGCTAGATCTGCGGGCTGCGCCATTTCCACCCCCGTGGTGGGCAATGGCAGCCTACCGAGAGCATTGGCGCACTTTTCTGTGCCTGGCCTGTGGCGAATGGCGTAGTTGTATGTGGACAACGTGAGCGCCCATCCCTGAATGCGGGCCAATGCGTTGGTATTTATCGCTTTACTCTCGGAAAACAGGGATACAAGTGGCTTATGGTCAGTTTCCAATTTGAATTTTAGCCCAAACAGGTATTGATGCATTTTCTTCACCCCATAAACAAACGCTAACGCTTCTTTTTCAATCATGCTGTCGGCTCTCTCAGCCTTAGACAGACTCCTGGATGCATAAGCAACCGGTTGCAGTTTCCCGAAATCATTATCTTGTTGCAATACACACCCGATGCCATATGACGACGCATCACATGCTAGTACCAAACGTTTACATGGATCATACAACACAAGCAATTTGTTTGAGCACAACAATTTTCTCACTTTTACAAAGGCATTTTCTTGGCTTTTGCCCCAAACCCATTCACCGCATTTTTGTAGTAAGACATGCAGTGGTTCTAACAGTGTGCTGAGACCTGGTAAGAAGTTACCAAAGTAGTTCAAGAGTCCCAGAAACGACCGCAGCTCCATCACGTTCTGTGGCCTCGGTGCGTTCTCGATTGCCTCCGTCTTCGCGTTGGTGGGCCTGATGCTGTCCGCCGCAATCCTACTTCCCAGGAACTCCACTTCAGGCGCCAGGAAAACGCACTTCGAGCATTTTAACCTGAGCCCCACGTGGTTGAGTCGACTAAGAACCTCCTCCAGGTTCTGCAGGTGCTGAACTGTGTTCTGACCTGTGACCGAGATGTCATCTTGGAAGACCATGGTGTGCAGGACCGACTTCAGTAAACTTGCCATGTTTCTCTGGAATACTGCCGCCACTGATTGGATTCCAAACGGACATCTGTTATAAACAAAAAGGCCCTTGTGCGTGTTGATGCAGGTGAGAGCCTTCGATGATTCCTCCAGTTTCTGCATCATGTAGGCTGAAGTCAGATCCAATTTCGTCTTCCCTCCTGCCAGCGTTGCAAAGAGGTCATCGGTCTTTGGTAGTGGGTATTAGTCCTGCAGGGAGAAACGATTGAAAGTTACTTTGTAATCGCCACAGATTCTGATGGTGCCATCTCCCTTGAGGACTGGGACAATAGGACTGACTCACTTGCTGAACTCGATCGGTGAAATGATGCCCTCTCTTTGCAGCCGGTCGAGCTCGATCGCTACCCTTTCTCTCGTCAGGTACGGTACTGCACTCACTTTGTGATGGATGCGTCACGCCCCCGGAATTAGGAGGATCTGCAGTTTTGCTCCTTGGAATTTCTCGATGCCTGGTTCGAACAGTGAAAGAAATTTGCTGGGCACACGAAGTGTCGTCAGCGGGCGATAGCGCTCGGACATCGTCCCAGTTCCAGCGTATCTTTCCTCGCCAGCTCCTGCCAAGCAGCGTGGGACCATCGCCCGGTAGCACCCAGAGTGGTAGCTTGTGCACCATTCCATCGTAGGAGACCTTTACGGTAGCACTGCTGATTACAGGAATCAGTTCTTTCATGTAAGATCTTAGTTTTGTGCGAACTAGAGTTAAGACTGGCCTTGAGGCCTTGTTGCACCACAACCTTTCAAAAGTCTTTTTGCCCATGATGGACTGGCTTGTGACTGTGTCCAGCTCCATTGACACCGGTTGTCCATTTAGTTCAATATTCAGCATTATTGGGGGACAATTCGTGGTGAACATATGCATCCCATGTACCTCTGCCTCTGCTATCTGAGGCTCTGGTTCATCGTGATCCTCCGTGGATCTGTCCTCCTCTGCAACATGGTGGTTTGCAGGTTTAACAGGCTTAGCAGCTCGCCTAAACACTCGTTGGAGGTGTCCCATTGTTCCACAGCCCTTGCAAACGTACTCTTTGAATCGGCATGAATGGAAACGATGATCACCCCCGCAACGCCAACAGGGTGTTAATGGCCTTGCATTCATCACCCTTGATGGTGGATTCTGAGTCATCTTCAGACATGCAGCTGTGTGACCTGTCCTGTACGTTATGATTCAAAAACATCATCACGTTGTTCACAGTACTTGTAGCAGCACTTGTGTGCTGAGAGATTTGCTTCGTATTGTCACTGGTGGCAATGAACGCCTGAGCTATCGCGACGGCCTTATCAAGGTTGGGGTCTCTACAGTCAAAATTTTGCGAAGTATGGTTTCGTGGCCAAAGCCAAGTACGAAAAAGTCTCTGAGCATGTGCTCCAAATGTCCTTCAAATTCTTCGTGTCCTGCAAGGCGTCTTAGCTCACAAGAACACAAGAATTAGGAACAGGAGTCGGCCATCTAGCCCCTCGAGCCTGCTCCGCCATTCAATAAGATCATGGCTGATCTGGCCGTGGACTCAGCTCCACTTACCCGCTCTCTCCCCGTAACCCTTAATTCCCTTATTGGTTAAAAATCTATCTATCTGTGACTTGAATACATTCAATGAGCTAGCCTCAACTGCTTCCTTGGGCAGAGAATTCCACAGATTCACAACCCTCTGGGAGAAGAAATTCCTTCTCAACTCGGTTTTAAATTGGCTCCCCCATATTTTGAGGCTGTGCCCCCTAGTTCTAGTCTCCCCGACCAGTGGAAACAACCTCTCTGCCTCTATCTTGTCTATCTCTTTCATTATTTTAAATGTTTCTATAAGATCACCCCTCATCCTTCTGAACTCCGAGTAAAGACCCAGTCTACTCATAAGGTAACCCCCTCATCTCCGGAATCAGCCTAGTGAATCGTCTCTGTACCCCCTCCAAAGCCAGTATATCCTTCCTTAAGTAAGGTGACCAAAACTGCACGCAGTACTCCAGGTGCGGCCTTACCAATACCTTATACAGTTGCAGCAGGACCTCCCTGCTTTTGTACTCCATCCCTCTCGCAATGAAGGCCAACATTCCATTCGCCTTCCTGATTACCTGCTGCACCTGCAAACTAACTTTTTGGGATTCATGCACAAGGACCCCCAGGTCCCTCTGCACCGCAGCATGTTGTAGTTTCTCCCCATTCAAATAATATTCCCTTTTACTGTTTTTTTTCTCAAGGTGGATGACCTCACACTTTCCGATATTGTATTCCATCTGCCAAACCTTAGCCCATTCGCTTAACCTATCCAAATCTCTTTGCAGCCTCTTTGTGTCCTCTACACAACCCGCTTTCCCACTAATCTTTGTGTCATCTGCAAATTTTGTTACACTACACTCTGTCCCCTCTTCCACGTCATCTATGTATATTGTAAACAGTTGTGGTCCCAGCACTGATCCCTGTGGCACACCACTAACCACCGATTTCCAACCCGAAAAGGACCCATTTATCTCAACTCTCTGCTTTCTGTTCGCCAGCCAATTCTCTATCCATGCTAATACATTTCTTCAGACTCCGCGTACCTCTATCTTCTGCAGTAACCTTTTGTGTGGCACCTTATCGAATGCCTTTTGGAAATCTAAATACACCACATCCATCGGTACACCTCTATCCACCATGCTCGTTACATCCTCAAAGAATTCTAGTAAATCAGTTGAACATGATTTCCCCTTCATGAATCCATGCTGCGTCTGCTTGATTGCACTATTCCTATCTAGATGTCCCGCTATTTCTTCCTTAATGATAGTTTCAAGCATTTTCCCCACTACAGATGTTAAACTAACCGGCCTATAGTTACCTGCCTTTTGTCTGCCCCCTTTTTTAAACAGAGGCGTTACATTAGCTGCTTTCCAATCCGCTGGTACCTTCCCAGAGTCCAGAGAATTTTGGTAGATTATAACGAATGCATCTGCTCTAACTTCCGCCATCTCTTTTAATACCCTGGGATGCATTTCATCAGGACCAGGGGACTTGTCGACCTTGAGTCCCATTAGCTTGTCCAGCACTACCCCGCCTAGTGATAGTGATTGTCTCAAGATCCTCCCTTCCCACATTCCCATGACCAGCAATTTTTGGCATGGTTTTTGTGTCTTCCACTGTGAAGACCGAAGCAAATAATTATTTAAAGTCTCAGCCATTTCCACATTTAGCTCGGCGACATAACTTGCCACTTCCTGGCCTTCAGACCTTTTGTCGGTGTAGAACTGGTATCACACCATCAGAACGCTTTCCTTCAGGTTCAAATGCTCTTGGACCAGTGTGCACAAATCGTCGTACGATTTCTCCGTGAGTTTCGCTGGAGTGAGCAGATTCTTCATGAGGCCATACTTTGGTGCCCCACAGATGGTGAGGAGGATCGCCCTTTGTTTGGCAGCACTCTCTTCCCCATCTAGCTTGTTGGCCACGAAGTATTGGTCGAGTCGCTCCACAAAAGTTTCCCAATCATCTCCCTCCGAAAATTTCTCCAGGATGCCCACTGTTTTCTGCATCTTTGGATTCGCTATCTGTATTTCGTCGCCAGTTGTTGTGTATGGAGAAAGAGTCAGACTGCACACTGTGAGCTCAAAGTAAAGTGTGACCTTAGTCTTTTATTGCAAGTCTCCAGAGTGCCTCTCTAACCTGTGAAGCCTCCTTAAATACTTGCGTTCCCTTGGGACTCCAGGGGTTGGGCCCTCTGGTGGCTGTACTGAGTAAATACAAGTCCACATTTATTACAGGAGGGAATGAGGAATGAAAAGCCGGTGGTGGAAGAGATATTAATGCATCAGATGGTTGAGGAGCAGGAGGAGAACACTCCTCAAAACTTTGTGACGGTGGTGGTGGAGGAGGAAGAGGAGGAGGAGGAGGAGGGAGGGGTGACGGGACTTGAAGGTTCCTTTCTACCTGCGGCCACTGGTTCCTTGTCGGAATCCAACTTTCCTGGATTCCGGTCCGAGGAAGCAGGACCAAGCAGCATGCAGCGGTGCACACCGACTCCCATGCTGAATCCATGGCGGCTGATCCGGCAAGGTGGGAATGCTGCGAGACAGGTAGATGTGAACCTGGACATGGTGGGACTGTCCAGGATGAGCATCGACTTGGGTATTGATAGCGGGAGGAGGAGGGGTTCACAGCCAAGCGTTAGGGGGGGATTGGGGAGGAAAGGCGTTGGGAAAGGTTGTCACAGGTAGAATCGTGGGAGGGTGCAAGGGTGGTTTGAGTGTTATTTTTACTGTTGTTGTTGATGTTGTTGTTGTTGCTGGTTGTTGTTGTTTGTTGTTGATAATGTTTTGTTTTGTAAAATTTTCATTCAGAACAATTATTTTATTTTATTACATTGTTAAAGTTTAATTCAAATTGCAACTTTTATAAAAAAAAATGTATTCAACTAAACCATTCTTGTACTGTGTCTCACTCACTTCTGGAAAATGAGGAGTAACAATCATTGTAAGGATCAGCAACATTGGCAGTGAAACTACAGGCCCCATTTCTTTTAAAGCACACAAGTATGTTCAGCTATCTACACAATTATCCACAATATATTCAAAATCCCTTAATAACTACTCCATAAATCACTCAAAATCAATGAAAATCACTAAAAAATACATTCCAACCTGCTGGCAACTTTACAGAGCCTTTCCCCCGCCAAAAGAAAAAACAAAACGAAATGGAGGCATAACGCTGGGACAAGGCATGGTAAGCATCTAAAAAATGGGCGGTGTCATTACTCAGCGATAGCGGGCGGTAGCAAGCAGTAAAAACGGCATCATTGGGGAAATTAGCGCTGCCAGGTAATTTTCATCATTTTTTGGGCAGGCGATGTGCAGTAACGCCAACGGTAATCGTAGGCCGAAATTACCGCCGGCGATAATCGGGACTAAAACGGGCGTCAAATGGGCGCTACAGGGCAGTCTTTCTGGCAAAAATGGGCGGTAACTGGGCGATAATCCGGTAGGCAGAATGGAAATTGTAGCCCACAGAGACACTTACCTGAAGTGGGCATTACTTACCTCACTGCAGCCGGTATGGGTTGGATTGCCCGTTTTCACAGGCAGTCCATGCTGCGGGGCGGACGTGTCAGGTGGGAGTCAAAAAGCAAGCTGGTGTTGCAACCACGGGTTTTGCACACCGGCTCAACTCTTCCAGGCGGTAATGCTCTGCGCCCCGCCGAAGCCGGCCCCGAAAACCCTGGCGGGGTGCTGGAAGCTGGCCACCCACCTGGAAGAGCTCACTGCCACCATTATCAGCACTTCGGGATGAAAACAGAGGCGGACAGCACTGGAAAATCCAGCCCAAATTCATCTTTAATTAAAGATTCCAAATAGTGTTCCCTAACACAGATGTTAAACCAACTGCCCTGTCCCGCCCATTTGACGCCTGTTTTAGTCCCGATTATTGCCGGCAGTAATTTCAGCTTACGATTACCGTTGGCGTTACTGCACATCGCCTGCCCAAAAAATGAAGAAAATTCCCCTGCAGCGCGAAGTTCCCGAATGATGCTGTTTTTACTGCCTGCTACCGCCCGCTATCGCTGAGGATTACTCAGGTTAGCTCTCTCTACTTTTTTCAAAATGGGCACTCTCCAGAAATGCCCGCCCACACCCACTAGAAGCCTGGAATATAGGGGAAAAGTCTTACAGGTTGGGCGGAGAATGGGCATGATATTGGAGGAGTGTCCTTTGCCCAGCAGTTGGGAGGCTCGAACCATTTTCAGGTTGGGGTCTCATCAACAGTTTCTTGATGAGTGGCAGATACCAAACAGGTGGCTCCGCTGCTGTTCGCTGGTCCGGTGAGGAGGGAAATGGACCGGCTACTGTACACAGGCCGGCAAGTAATGGCGGATGATCTTTGTGGGGCCTTGGGATCTACAACAGATGCAGGTCCCCAATGTGCCTAATTAAACAGCCTCCCAGCTGTTTTGGGCATGAGTACTGAATCTCCATTCAAAGGCCTGCCCAAAAGTTGATTTAAGTAGTCAAATGGTCCCCACCAGATTTTCAACTGTTGGTTGCCCATTGTTCAGGTCAGATACGGACATCCAACATTTGAATCATAGAAAATTACAACACAGAAGGAGGCCATTCAGCCCATTGTGTCTGTGCCAGTCGAAAAAGAGTTAACTAGCCTAATCCCACCTGTAGCCCTGTAGATTACGGCTCTTTAAGTTCACATCCAAGTACTTTTTAAATGTGGTGAGGTTTTTTGCCTCTACCACCCTTTCAGACAGTGAGTTCCAGACCCCCACCACCCTCTTGATGAAGATATGTTCCCTCATCTCCTTCGACCAACTACTTTAAATCTATGCCCCCTGGTTATTGACCCCTCTGCTAAGGGAAGTAGGTCCTTCCTGTCCATTCTATCTAGGCCACTCCAATTTATACGCCAATAAATGCAGATTTTACAATAATTATTGCTGACCAGATCTATTGAATTAAATTATCGAAGATACAATATAAACATGAGTGCAATACATGGTCTACATAATCACTATTATTATTCATAATGTAATAATCGTCAGGAACTGATCTGTGGGAAGGTGGTGTATTGGCTTCTCTCAGGGAGGGGGAAAGTTCGATATATAAGGAAAAATCCCAGTTTCAGTGGATAGTGATCAGAAGATGGAATTTTCCCTCCTATACTCGGTGGTGCTGAGGCCAAATGCTGCACCACTACAATCGCCCATGGCTCAGATCACGGAACTTAGCCCAGACCAGGGGCCAAACCTAGAATTATCCTGTTCTGTGCAGTTCAGTTACTTTGGTGGAGCAGGCTATTAAACACTATTAATAATTAGGACTGGATTTTCGGCTTTGAGGCAATAATGGCGCACAAATTGGAGCACATTTATTATTTACTTCATACTTGTATCACTGCATGTCCTTTCTTTGTCAGATGAATCCACTGCAAAAACATGAAACAAATGATGCACAGAATTCCCTTAATTTAAACAGTCACATTTGTTGTAATATATCAGGGTTCAACTGCTAAATCTGGTGGTCTATATATAGTAGATAAGATCTTCTTGTGTCCACACCCATTCTCACAGGATTGACTGGGCACAGCAAATACTGGAAAGTTTGGGAGTCGAGCGTCTGTCTGTGAAGGAACTGCCTGATTTTGCTCCGTTAGGACCCAAAGAAATCTTTGAGTAGCAAAAAAGGAGTACGATAGTTCTGAATAATCATCAATCCTCTTAAGAGCAAGCATTGCAGCAACGCAGCTTCTCAAACAAATCAAGAAAGCATTAAGAAGAACCAGTGCAGCTGTGGGGGACACCCCTGAAACTATCTTGATGAATGAATGAGGTTGTACTTTTGATTACCTCTTTTTATTTTCAAACGAAAAACTTCAAGACTTCTGTTTCATGTATTGCTGAATATACTGTAAGTTTTGCTGCCCCCTGTAGTTTGTTTGTGGATCTCTGTCACAAATAGCAATGACAGTGTGTGCATCTTTAGGCCTTTCGAGACAAACCTTCAAATTTGAAAGCTATGCTTTCCCTCCTGCCCACCCCACCACCCACAAACACGCACACCGATATTTACATGCTCTTCACGTACCCGTGCTTTAAGGGCACAAGTAATCAGGAGGCTACTCCATTTGGTTGCATTTATTTGCACTAATCCGAACAGCTCAATGTGCTCAAAGCTATATGAAGAAAGGGATGGTAGGCTTTCTATTTTTAATCTTATGAGTACTGAATCTCCCATCAGCTGTAAGCTATCTAATGATGCTCAGTCTTTGAGCAAAAAAAATGGGAAACAAACCTGCACAAAATCTATTCTTGACACACTCAAATCTCTCAAAGTGCACGTACCTGGTACTTTTCCATACTTGCTTTCTTTACTTCACTTCAACGAGATTGCAATCAATAAAACTGTGATACTGAACATTGTCACCGGGATGATGCCACAAGACAAAGGTGCTACTTGAGTGATCATGGCTTAGTATGCAGGTACAGCAAGTAATTAGGAATATAAAGGGGCTGCAGAAGGAGTCAAAACTAAAAATCATGGTTTAAAAATTAGGATTAAAACACCCTACCTAAATGCACGCAGCATTCGAAATAAAGAAAATGAGTTGACGGCACAAATCATTACAAATGGGTATGATTTGGTGGCCATTACAGAAACATGGTTGCAGGGTGGCGAAGACTGGGAATTAAACATACAGGGGTATTCGGAAAGATAGACAAGAAGGGAAAGGAGGTGGGGTAGCTCTGTTAATAAAGGATGATATCAGGGCAGTTGTGAGAGACGATATTGACTCTAATGAACAAAATGTTGAATCATTGTGGGTGGAGATTAGAGATAGTAAGGGGAAAAAGTCACTGGTGGGCGTAGTTTATAGGCCCCCAAATAATAACTTCACGGTGGGGCGGGCAATAATGAAGGGAATAATGGAGGCATGTGAAAAAGGAACGGCAGTAGTCATGGGGGATTTTAACCTACATATCGATTGGTCAACTCAAATCGCACGGGGTAGCCTGGAGGAGGAATTCATAGAATGCATACAGGATTGTTTCTAAGAACAGTATGTAACAGAACCTACAATGGAGCAAGTTATCTTAGATCTGGTCCTGTGTAATGAGACAGGAAAAATAAACGATCTCCTCGTAAAAGATCCTCTCGGAATGAGTGATCACAGTATGGTTGAATTTGTAATATAGATCGAGGGTGAGGAAGTTGTGTCAGAAATGAGCGTACTATGCTTAAACAAAGGGGACAACAGTGGGATGAGGGCAGAGTTGGCTAAACTAGACTGGAAACACAGACTAAACGGTGGCATAATTGAGGAACAGTGGAGGACTTTTAAGGAGCTCTTTCATAGTGCGCAACAAAAATATATTCCAGTGAAAAAGAAAGGTGGTAAGAGAAGGGATAACCAGCCGTGGATAACCAAGGAAATAAAGGAGAGTATCAAATCAAAGACCAATGCGTATAAGGTGGCCAAGGTTAGTGGGAAGCTAGAGGATTGGGAAAATTTTAAACAACAGCAAAGAATGCCTAAAAAAGCAATAAAGAAAGGAAAGATAGATTTCGAAGGTAAACTTGCGCAAAACATAAAAACAGATAGTAAAAGCTTTTACAGATATATAAAATGGAAAAGAGTGACTAAAGTAAATGTTGGTCCCTTAGAAGATGAGAAGGGGGATTTAATAATGGGATATGTGGAAATGGCTGAGACCTTAAACAATTATTTTGCTTCGGTCTTCACAGTGGAAGACACAAAAACCATGCCAAAAATTGCTGGTCACGGGAATGTGAGAAGGGACAA
This sequence comes from Pristiophorus japonicus, assembly GCF_044704955.1. Lineage (NCBI taxonomy): Eukaryota > Metazoa > Chordata > Chondrichthyes > Pristiophoridae > Pristiophorus > Pristiophorus japonicus. Next base: position 264,015,287 of record NC_091977.1, on the reverse strand, counting down.
CCTTGAGACAATCACTATCACGAGGGGGGTAGTGCTGGACAGGCTAATGGGATTCAAGGTAGACAAGTCCCCTGCTCCTGATGAAATGCATCCCAGGGTATTAAAAGAGATGGCGGAAGTTATAGCAGATGCATTCGTTATAATCTACCAAACTTCTCTGGACTCTGGGAAGGTACCAGCGGATTGGAAAGCAGCTAATGTAACGCCTCTGTTTAAAAAAGGGGGCAGACAAAAGGCAGGTAACTATAGGCCGCTTAGTTTAACATCTGTAGTGGGGAAAATGATTGAAACTATCATTAAGGAAGAAATAGCGGGACATCTAGATAGGAATAGTGCAATCAGGCAGACGCAGCATGGATTCATGAAGGGGAAATCATGTTTAACTAATTTACTAGAATCCTTTGAGGATGTAACGAGCATGGTGGATAGAGGTGTACCGATGGATGTGGTGTATTTAGATTTCCAAAAGGCATTCGATAAGGTGCCACGCAAAAGGTTACTGCAGAAGATAGAGATACGCGGAGTCAGAAGAAATGTATTAGCATGGATAGAGAATTGGCTGGCGAACAGAAAGCAGAGAGTCGAGATAAATGGGTCCTTTTCGGGTTGGAAATCGGTGGTTAGTGGTGTGCCACAGGGATCGGTGCTGGGACCACAACTGTTTACAATATACATAGATGACCTGGAAGAGGGGACAGAGTGTAGTGTAACAAAATTTGCAGATGACACTAAGATTAGTGGGAAAGCGGGTTGTGTAGAGGACACAGAGAGGCTGCAAAGAGATTTGGATAGGTTAAGCGAATGGGCTAAGGTTTGGCAGATGGAATACAATGTCGGAAAGTGTGAGGTCATCCACCTTGGGGAAAAAAAACAGTAAAAGGGAATATTATTTGAATGGGGAGAAATTACAACATGCTGAGGTGCAGAGGGACCTGGGGGTCCTTGTGCATGAAACTCTTTTAGAGTCTACCTACAAAACATAAAACATTAAATCGTGACACATCAGACATTTACAAGGCCCTTTTTTTCCTTTTTTTTGGTTTTTTTTTGAGTTTTTCTTTTTTTTTGGGCACTAAAATCACAATTTTCCTGTGCCCCCTATAAAAGGGAAGGGGACACTAAAAGTCCTTGTGCATGAATCCCAAAAAGTTAGTTTGCAGGTGCAGCAGGTAATCAGGAAGGCGAATGGAATGTTGGCCTTCATTGCGAGAGGGATGGAGTACAAAAGCAGGGAGGTCCTGCTGCAACTGTATAGGTTATTGGTAAGGCCGCACCCGGAGTACTGCATGCAGTTTTGGTCACCTTACTTAAGGAAGGATATACTGGCTTTGGAGGGGGTACAGAGACGATTCACTAGGCTGATTCCGGAGATGAGGGGGTTACCTTATGATGATAGATTGAGTAGACTGGGTCTTTACTCGTTGGAGTTCAGAAGGATGAGGGGTGATCTTATAGAAACATTTAAAATCATGAAAGGGATAGACAAGGTATAGGCAGAGAGGTTGTTTCCACTGGTAGGGGAGACTAGAACTAGGGGGCACAGCCTCAAAATACGGGGAGCCAATTTAAAACCGAGTTGAGAAGGAATTTCTTCTCCCAGAGGGTTGTGAATCTGTGGAATTCTCTTCCCAAGGAAGCAGTTGAGGCTAGCTCATTGAATGTATTCAAGTCACAGATAGATAGATTTTTAACCAATAAGGGAATTAAGGGTTACAGGGAGAGGGCGGGTAAGTGGAGTTGAGTCCACGGCCAGATCAGCCATGATCTTATTGAATGGCGGAGCAGGCTCGAGGGGCTAGATGGCCTACTCCTGTTCCTAATTCTTATCTTCTTATGTTCTTATGTTCTTATGTTCAAATGGAATGTTAGCCTTTATTGCAAGATGGATGGAGTATAAAAGTAGGGGAGTCCTGCTACAACTGTACAGGGCGTCGGTAAGACCACACCTAGAGTACTGAGTACAGTTTTGATCTCCTTATTTAAGGAAGAATATACTTGGATTGGAGGCAGTTCAGAGAAGGTTCACGAGGTTGATTCCTGAGATCAAGGGGTTGTCATATGAAGAAAGGTTTAGCAGGTTGGGCCTATACTCCTTGGAGTTTAGAAGACTGAGACGTGATCTTATTAAAACGTATATGATTCTGAGGGGGCTTGACAGGGTAAATATAGAGAGGATGTTTCTACTCGTGGGGAAATCTAGAACTAGGGGACCTAGTTTCAGAATAAGGGATCGCCCATTTAAAATGGAAATTAGGAGGAATTTCTTCTCTCAGAGGGTCATGAATCTTTGGAATTCTTTACCTTAGAGACCTTTGGAGGCTGGGTCATTGAATATAATTAAGTTGGAAATAGACAGGTTTTTGAACGATAAGGGAGTCGAGGGTTATGGGCAGCAGGCAGGGACGTGGAATTGAGGCCAAGATCAGATCAGCCATGATCTTATCGAATGGCGGAGCAGGCTCGAGGGGCCAAAAGGCCTACTCCTGCCCCTATGTCTTATGCTCTTATGCTCTTAACATGCAAGACTAGAAATTACTGTTTGTGATATTCACACACAAAAACGTAATTAAAATAAATGGGTTAATGCCTACATTAAAATAGCAGACTGACATCTATCATACAATCTGCTAATATTGCAACAGTCATTTGTAGGCTATTGTGATGAAAGGCTATTGACCTGGAACGTTAGCTCTGTTTCTCTATCCACAGATGCTGCCTGACCTGCTGAGTACTTCCGGCATTTTCTGTTTTATATTTCGGATTTCCAACATCTGCAGTATTTTGCTTTTGTAATTTTTCGGCTACTGTTTTATTTACTTGTGTGACCAGAGTTCAAATCCAGCCCAGACTGATCTCTCATAACTGTACAACAAGAATAACTTGCATTTATATATCGTCTTTAGTAAAAGGTTCCAATGTGCTTAACAGCAGCGTTATTAAACAAAATTTGACACCAAGCCATTTCAGAGATATGAGGACAGATGACCAAAATCTTGGACAAAGAGGTAGTTTTAAGGAGCGACTTACAGGAAGAAAGAGAGATAACGAGGCGGAAATGTTTAGGGAAGAAATTCCAGAGTTTAGGGCCCAGACAGCTCAAGGTGCGGCTGGCAATGGTGAAGTGATGTAAATCGGAGATGCACAAGATGCCAGATTTGGAGGAACGCAGAGATCGCGGAAGGTTGTAGGGCTGTGGTCATCACAGAGATAAAGAAGGATGAGGCAATGGATGGATTTGAACACAAGGATTAGAATTTTAAAATTGAGGCATTATTGGACTGGGAGCCACTGTAGTTCAAATACAGGGACAGGGGCAGAATTTTCCGACGGGTCAATGGGGTCGATCAGTGGCGGGTTGTGTGGAAAATGTTTTTTTTTGACAGCAGACTTGAAACACAGTGGCGGAAAATGCAATTCAGGTCATTATGACCTTGTTAACAGAGGATTAACAATTATTTTCAGCTCACCTTCAGAGTTTACGCATCCCTCACGGGGTCCACACTGCTCAGGGATCACGTCAGGTAAGCAGGCCGGGAGTTGAATGGACATGGAATCATCTTATTACTTGACAGCTGGAAATGTGTTATAAAAGCTTCCATCTCGCAGCCGATCACTTTTCAAGTTCAGAAGCTGTGGCTTATTGCATTTGGAAGACAGATTTGGGCCGCAGTTGGTGAAACACATGGTCCACCCGTTTTTCGACAAGACCCGGGCGGTGCGTCATTTTTTACCGCCTGGTACCGCTGGGGCCAAATGGTCGGGAACATCATCCCACTTTTCTCGGCGGTAAGCCGAGCGGAGTGCAGCAGGCGGGACCGGAGTGCAGTGGGCGGTGTACAGCGGAGGACGCCTTTTGATTCTCAAGCTCCACCTCCCGAGAGGCATCAACGAGCGTCCAGAGACTGCCGGCCTGGGAGTGCTGTGGGGGGGATGGGAGAGAGATCGCTGTGGGGGGAGGAATATATTGCTGTGGGGGCAGAAGAGACTGGGGAGGGGGTGAGAGAGACTTGAGGGGTGGGAGAGAGAGCGAGACTGGGGGTGGGAGGGTGAGAGAGACTGGGGGGGTGTGGTGAGAGAGAATGGGGGGTGAGAGAGACGGGGGGTGAGAGAGACTGGGGGGGGTGAGAGAGACTGGGGGGTGAGAGAGACTGGGGGGTGAGAGAGACTGGGGGGGGGTAAGAGAGACTGAGGGGGGTGAGAGACTAATAACATTTTTATTATAGTTCATTTATAAAGGAGTAAATAAGGCTTTATTAGACCATTTATATTATTGCCTAACACTAGAAAGTACTACAATCCATTTAAAAATACATCAAACTGGAGAACTATAAAGATCTGTGTAATATCAAACAAAACTGTCAGCTCTGTGTACACACTGCCCACTTAAGATCCACTTAAAAGCACCTTCTTCAGGACAGTATGAATTTCTGGCAGTATGTCGATGGTATGTCATGAATTTTGCTCTTTTGGGTGGTATATTGGTGGTCTGCATGGGCGGGCGGTAAGCATTACGCCTGGCGGTAAGTCACTGATGAATTTTCCGCCGGGCGGTATGTTGGTGTTTTTTCACCAAAATCGCATTTTTGGGCGGTAAGCGGGTGGTAGTGGGTGATATGTCATGAATTTTGGGCCCATTGAGCTTTATGCAGGCTGCAAGTGTCTGGAACAAACTTTCTATCCAGTGTCGTCTCATTGGAACAACCTCTCTCATCATTGACAGATTGCTTCTGTCATCTTAAGTTCACCTGCCATCTATTACATCAGAACGGGTACGGTTTATTTTGTCACAGCTTCGTCCTCAGAATCCCACCATGATCATCCCCAACACCAGCAGCAACAGGCACACCAGCAGCACCAATAACTACACCAACCTTTTCTGCAATCAACTGATGCTGCACAGGGCACAGGCATCAGCAACTGACCACATTGCTGCCCGGGAGACCAGGGATGGCCTCACCATGACTAGATTTACTTCATTTGACGCTGTGCACCCTGGTTGCCAGTTGGCACTACCCCACATCAACACCATAAAGTATTCCTACAAAGCCCAAGGCATTCCTATCACCCTCATCAGCATTGCAGGGGGTATGTTTCACCATTCATTGCAACTCACTAAGCCACTTCCAAAGGTTCACACAAATCTGTCCAAGAATGCAAAGTGTTGAAAATAAAGATTTCAATGTTTGACAGCACATTAACAGAAACTTTACATGAATATTGGCTAAACACACTAGTGCCCACCCTTGTGTGTTGTTAGTTGGTAAGATTGCACCAGGATGAGGGCGAGTGTGAGGGCTGGCTACTGAGATGGGGAAGTGATAATGTACAGAGAGAGGGATGGGTGGAGGTGCAAGGTATGTTGGTGTAAGTAAGGATGCACAAAGGTAGGTTGGGAAGGCAGAGTGGTGGGGATGTGATGAGTGACACAGCCGGATGAGGTTGAGTGTGGGTTTGCAGTAATGTTTCATGAACCTCTGAGATCATTGAAAGTTTTGCGCCACTGCAGCCTGCTCCTCCTCACGACATCTCTGCTTGTGCCCTCCTGTGCAATGTGCAACCAGGCAACGTTGGTCTCCTGGGGAGGTCTCTTCCACCCATGGGATGGGAAGAGAATCTCTCTGCATGCTGTGACTCCCTCCATAAGTATATGGAGAGAGTGATGGCAGAGCCTGGGTGCAGCTGTGCACTTCTGTGCAGTGCTTGTTAGTGTTTGCAGCACCTCAATACTGTAGAAGACTGACAGCACAACTGTCAAAATCAATTTGCACATGGTCCCTTTGAAGGAAGCCGGCTGATGACGCGTCCTCAAATGACATCATCAGACCAACTTCCTTCAATTGGCCGGGAAACGTACTTGAAGGACTTAACAAGCCCAAACAGCGGAAAATCATTTTGGACAACAGGCTGGAGCCGGCAGTGAGGCTGGGACCCGCCACCGACGTCGCCCACCATGGATCTGTCGAGGTTGGTAAAATCCAGCTCAGGGTCTTTCAAACATAAATTTGGGCATACTCGACCAAATTCAAAATGGGTGTTAGTGCTTGGATAGCTTGTGTTAAAAAATGTCTAAATGGTGCAGGAGGAATTTCTTTTCTGAGGTTGAGCATAAAGTGAATTAGTAGAACTGAAAAGAGGGAAGTTGCCCTGTCTCAACCCTTACTATATTTGACCAGAGAGAGTTTAATATCAACGCTGCAAGCAAAACAGAGCTAATACTTCTTTATCCTGGAAACTTCATACTCTGATAATCATAAAAATAACTGCCTAAGAAAAAACATTTCATTAAATTTAAAAAAAGGATACTTTTCTATTTTATTAGTATTGAAAAAGTGCTAATATAATACGTATGGCCAGTATGAATGTTAATGACAGCAGATTGCTATATATTCCTACACTGGAGTAATGAACAGAGAGCTCAGCAAGAGGTCTCTTCAGGCACACAAGGAGCACCACTTTTGAAGCTTGTAGAGCTGTATCAGAGAGTATTTCTTTTTCAGATAGTCAGATGCAATTATTTCAATAAACTAATGATGGGATGAAAATTCCCTTTGCTCAACATCAATAAACCAGTCACATTCCCTTCTGACTCCCGTTTGCAGCTTCATACCTTTCACTCTAACTCCAACAAGCTCACTGACTGGCACTCAGTCCGATTCAGGTAATGTGCAAAATCACCATTCTGTCTGACCCTGGGATAAGCTTTTTACTCTGACATGTAGCCTATCACCAAGATCATCTGCTTCCAGCAATGGTACAATGTCAACTTAAACTCCTACCTCACCCCACTGCTGCTGGAATGAGAGGTGATCTTATTGAAATGTATATGATTTTTGAGGGGGCTTGACAGGGTAGATGCAGAGAGGATGTTTCCCCTCGTGGGGGAATCTGAAACTAGGGGGCATAGTTTCAGAATAAGGGGCCGCCCATTTAAAACGGAAATGAGGTGGAATTTCTTCTCTGCGGTCGTGAGTCTTTGAAATTCTCGAACCCAGAGAGCTGTGGAGGCTAGGTCATGGACTATAGTTAAGGTGGACATAGACAGATTTTTGAACGATAAAGGAGTCAAAGGATATGGAGAGCGGGCAGGAAAGCGGAGTTGAGACCAAGAATAGATCAGCCATGATCTTATTGAATGGTGGAGCAGGCTCGAGAGGCCAAATGGCCTACTCCTGCTCCTATTTCTTATGTTCTTATGTTCTTATAACGTGAGTCAGTGTCTTCATCAACTCGAAGATTGACATTCTTAATGATTTCCTCATTGGCTTTCATCCTTCATAAAATTCAGGCAGTGGAGAACATTACGATCCAGGTTCCCTCCACAACTTCCATCACCCTTGTCCTCATCATGCACCAGTGGTTTCTCAATTCCTCAGCAGCCTGACTCCACCCTGACTTTCTCTTGCCCCAAAAAACTACTCACACCCTTTGTACCTCTGACTGCAGATTACAAATGGTTCCCTGCTCTCTTGGCTCCACTGCACTGAAGACTGAATTTCCAGTCTCAAAGCCTTGCTACCTGGAATTCTCACCCAAAGCCACTTAGTTTCATTACCTCCATCCCTGCCTTCAGAAGTCTCTGAAAAATGCAGTTTCTTGACTGTACTTTTGGTCTCTCTTCCTTCCTCCAAATTGTTTCCTTCCTTGCTTGTTGTCCACTTTTTCCCTTGTAAAATGCACTCAGATGTTCTTTTATAGAATCACAGAATCTCTGCAGTCTCTCTGAAATAGCAATCCACTTCGACCCATTTCTCCACAACGCATTTTTTTTAAAAGGTATATCCATTTTTATTTCAGAAGCTATTATGTATTCTGCTTCCATCACCGTTTCCGGTTGCCATTAAATATTCTAACAAACTATAGATTAAACAAAGCTCCTAACCTCTTCCTTCATTCTTTTGGTGCTGATCAATAGAACCATAAAATATTACAGTGCAGAGGCAGGCCAATTTGCCCATCAGCTCTTTATTCGAACAATTTAAAACTAATCTTATTGCCCCACTTTATCACCATAGCCCCCTATTTTTCTCGGATCCAATTTTTTCAATGGTGGCTGTAATGTATTTGCTTCATGGGTTCTTTGCTTCAGCATTCCATAGCAACACATTGCTATTAAGAACTAGTTGGTTTATTAGCAAAGGTTTAACAATCACACTACACATTACCAGTTCATCCACCAAGCTCACAATCACATACCTCATCATGGATCCCCTGAACCCAACTGACTGGGGTTTTATTGAGTCTTGTGAACATCACGTAACTGGATAAGCAACTCCCAACTCAACAGCTCTACTAACCTGTGAGCATATTCACAATTGCATACATTGCAGTGGCTGTCTCAACCACTTCCTGTGACAAAGCTTCCTATGCTCTAACCCTCTGTATAAAGAAATGTATTCTAACCTCTCACTATACTTTTAAATGTGATGATCCCCTCGTCACCAACGCCCCAATCAGAGGAAACAGACTTTTCCCATTCACTTTATGAAAACTCCTCATAATTAAATTAAAAAAACTTCTGTTAAATTTCCTCTGAGTTTTCTCTACTCCAGTGGAAATAGTTGCAGTATCTCAAGAGCCTCCTCATAATTATAACTTCCCATCCCTGGCATTATTTGAGTGAATCCAAGTTGTATGCTGTAGCTTTAATGTCCTTTCTAGAGAGGAGCACCCAAAAGTGCACACAGTATTCTAACTGTGGCCAAACCAATGTTTTGTATAAATTCCTCATTACTTCCTTACTCTTTCACACTATTCCCCTATTTACAAAAGCCAGAATTCTACTGGCATTTTTTATGGCTTCATTTATCTGTACTTAAAGGAAAATTATGCATTTGATCCCCCGAGGTCTCTCTGTTCATCCACACCCTTCAGTGTCTTCCTATTAACTGCATCCTTGTTTTTTTCTCCAAAAATGTATTGCCTCACATTAATCCACATTAAATTGCAACTACCACCTGTCTGCCCATTCCACTAACCTGTCTTTGTCTTCCTGAAGTATTTTAAAGTCTTCTTTACTGTTTGCCCAAGCCCTTATCTTTTGTCATCAGCATATTTTGAGATTGTGTTCCCAATATCCAAGTCCAAATTACTGATACATACAGTTCAACATTATAAATACGGAACAAAATTGGACCTAGCTGTGAGCCCTGGATATACCAGTTCCAAATCTTTCTGCAGTCTGAGCTGCACCCACTTACCTTAACTCTTTGTTCCCTGTCTATCAAACAACTTTTCATCCATCCTGTTACATTTCCTCCAATATCAAACACTATCATCTTTCTCTTATGAGGCATCTTGTTGAATGCCTTCTGAAAATCCATATTCACTACATCTATTGCATTCCCTTTATTTATCTAATCAATCACTGACTGCGTTTAACAAATCCATGCTGGCTGTCCTTGATTAACGCATGAATTTCTAAATGCTTACTCATTTTATTTCAAATTATCGATTCTGAGAGTTTACTTACAGATGATAAAAGACTGACTGGTCTACAGTTACGCTATTTATCCTTCGCTCCCTCTTTTGTAACAATAGTGTTACATTGAATGCTCTTCAAGCCGACAGCCAAATTTGCATATTTAAGGAGGATTGAAACATGTGGAAAAGTGTAGACAGTCCTTGCTAATGTGTATTTGACTTATTTCAGCTGTGGCTTAGTGGGTAGCACTCTTGCCTCTGGGTCAGAAGGTTGTGGGTTCATGTCCCACTCCAGAGACTTGAGCACAAAAATTCTAATCCGACACTCCAATGTGGCTGAGGGACCACTGCACTGTCGGAGATGCCTTCTTTCGGATGAGATATTAAACCGAGGCCCCGTCTGCTCTCTCAGGTGGATGTAAAAGATCCCATGGCACTATTTCGAAGAAGAGCAGGGGAGTTATCCCAGGTGTCCAGGCCAATATTTATCCCTCAATCAACATAACAAAAAACAGATTATCTGGTCATTATCACATAGCTGTTTGTGGGAGTTTGCTTGTGTGAAAATTGGCTGCCGCGTTTCCCACATTACAACAGCGACTGCACTCCAAATAGTACATCATTGGCTGTAAAGCGCTTTGAGACGTCCGGTGGTCGTGAAAGACGCTATATAAATGCAAGTCTTTCTTTCTTTTTTTCCAACGGCCTAAAGTGCATGCCATCAATAGCCATTGACTTATTCACCTTGAGTTTTGCAAGTTTTATTTTTAGAACTGATTGCTTTCTGCAGTTAGCTCCATCAATTGTTCTATATCCTCTTCTGGTATACCTGGGATCTCACTTCTACCATCATCAGTAAAAACTGAGGTGAAATATTTATTTAATATTGTGGTCATACAGCCAGCCTCCATTATTAGACTCTCTCCTTCATCTGAGTGGCTCTATCCTCTCTTCAACTATGATTTTTAAATGCTTATAAAAGCCTTTGCCAATTCATTTGATGTTATTTGCTAGCCTTCTTTCAAATTTTCTTTTTGCCCTCCTAATTTCCCTTTTCACCTTCCTATTACACTTTCTATAATCCTTATGATTATATTGACTCTAATTTTATCATGTACCTCCCTTTCAAGTTTCAGTTCAGTTTTAATATATTTATCCACAGAACTCTATCCTTTGCTCCAACCCCTTTTTGTCTTGTAGAAAAACATTTATTTTGTACTCTAGGCATCCCTTAGGTATCCGTCGAGAGAGGCGGGAGTCGGTGAGAGGCAGCGGCCTATAAAGGCTCAGCAGTTGGGCAGTCCGGGGAGCGTCGAGAGAGGCGGGAGTCGGTGAGAGGCAGCGGCCTATAAAGGCCCAGCAGTCGGGCAGTCCGGGGAGCGTCGAGAGAGGCGGGAGTTGGCGAGAGGCAGCGGCCTATAAAGGCTCAGCAGTTGGGCAGTCCGGGGAGCGTCGAGAGAGGTGGGAGTCAGTGTGAGGCAGCGGCCTATAAAGGCTCAGCAGTCGGGCAGTCCGGGGAGCGTCGAGAGAGGTGGGAGTCAGTGTGAGGCAGCGGCCTATAAAGGCTCAGCAGTCGGGCAGTCCGGGGAGCGTCGAGAGAGGCGGGAGTCGGCGAGAGGCAGCGGCCTATAAAGGCTCAGCAGTCGGGCAGTCCGGGGAGCGTCGAGAGAGGCGGGAGTCAGTGTGAGGCAGCGGCCTATAAAGGCTCAGCAGTCGGGCAGTCCGGGGAGCGTCGAGAGAGGCGGGAGTCGGCGAGAGGCAGCGGCCTATAAAGGCTCAGCAGTCGGGCAGTCCGGGGAGCGTCGAGAGAGGCGGGAGTCAGTGTGAGGCAGCGGCCTATAAAGGCTCAGCAGTCGGGCAGTCCGGGGAGTGTCGAGAGAGGCGGGAGTCGGTGAGAGGCAGCGGCCTATAAAGGCTCAGCAGTCGGGCAGTCCGGGGAGCGTCGAGAGAGGCGGGAGTCGGCGAGAGGCAGCGGCCTATAAAGGCCCAGCAGTCGGGCAGTCCGGGGAGCGTCGAGAGAGGTGGAGCTTGCACAGCTCCAGCTGGGAGAGAAAGCAAAAAAGAAGTAGAAAGAAATCAAAAGGTGACGTCACAGCCAAGGAGGTAAGTGAATAGCTGGTGGTTGGTGAGTAGCTTTTCTTTTTCTTTTTTATATCAGTCAGTAACTTTTAACATTGTTGTTGTCAATTTAAGGGTATCTAAGGGTTAAGTCATGGCAGGAGAGCTCGGTCACGTGATATGCTCCTCCTGTACCATGTGGGAACTCAGGGACGACACCAGTGTCCCTGACGACTACATCTGCGGGAAGTGTATCCGCCTCCAGCTCCTGACGGACCGCGTTGCGGAGTTGGTGCTGAGGGTGGATTCACTCTGGAGCATCCACGATGCTGAGAATGACGTGAGTAGCACGTGTAGCGAGTTGGTCTTACCGCAGGTGAAGGGTCCACAGCCAAATAGGGAATGGAAGACCAGCAGGAAGAGCAGTGCAAGGAAGGTAGTGCAGGGGTCCCCTGCGGTCATCCCCCTGCAAAACAGATACACCGTTTTGAGTACTGTTGAGGGGGATGACTCATCAGGGGAGGGCAGCAGCAGCCAAGTTCATGGCACCGTGGCTGGCTCTGTTGCACAGGAGGGCAGGAAAAAGAGTGGGAGAGCAATAGTGATAGGGGATTCAATTGTGAGTGGAATAGATAGGTGTTTCTGCGGCCGCAACCGAGATTCCAGGATGGTATGTTGCCTCCCTGGTGCAAGGGTCAAGGATGTCTCGGAGCGGGTGCAGAACATTCTAAAAAGCGAGGGAGTATAAAAGCCAGTTGTCGTGGTGCACATTGGTACCAACGACATAGGTAAAAAAAGGGATGAGGTCCTACAAAACGAATTTAAGGAGCTAGGAGCTAAATTAAAAAGTAGGAATCTCGGGATTGCTACCAGTGCCACGTGCTAGTCAGAGTAGGAATCGCAGGATGTCGCAGATGAATACGTGGCTTGAGCAGTGGTGCAGCAGGGAGGGAATCAAATTCCTGGAGCATTGGAACCGGTTCTGGGGGAGGTGGGACCAGTACAAACCGGACGGTCTGCACCTGGGCAGGACCGGAACCAATGTCCGAGGGGGAGTGTTTGCTAGTGCTGTTGGGGAGGAGTTAAACTAATATGGCAGGGGGATGGGAACCAATGCAGGGAGACAGAGGGAAACAAAAAGGAGACAAAAGCAAAAGACAGAAAGGAGATGAGGAAAAGTGGAGGGCAGAGAAACCCAAGGCAAAGAACAAAAAGGGCCACTAAAATTCTAAAAGGACGAAGGGTGTAAAAAAACAAGCCTGAAGGCTTTGCATCTTAATGCAAGGAGTATCCGTAATAAGGTGGATGAATTAACTGTGCAAATAGATGTTAACAAATATGATGTGATCGGGATTACGGAGACGTGGCTCCAGGATGATCAGGGCTGGGAACTCAACATCCAGGGGTATTCAACATTCAGGAAGGATAGAATAAAAGGAAAAGGAGGTGGGGTAGCATTGCCGGTTAAAGAGGAGATTAATGCAATAGTTAGGAAGGACATTAGCTTGGATGATGTGGAATCTATATGGGTAAAGCTACAGAACACCAAAGGGCAAAAAACGTTAGTGGGAGTTGTGTACAGACCTCCAAACAGTAGTAGTGATGTTGGGGAGGGCATCAAACATGAAATTAGGGGTGCGTGCAATAAAGGTGCAGCAGTTATAATGGGTGACTTTAATATGCACATAGATTGGGCTAGCCAAACTGGAAGCAATACGGTAGAGGAGGATTTCCTGGAGTGCATAAGGGATGGTTTTCTACTCCAATATGTCGAGGAACCAAACAGGGGGAAGGCCATCTTAGACTGGGTGTTGTGTAATGAGAGAGGATTAATTAGCAATCTCGTTGTGCGAGGCCCCTTGGGGAAGAGTGACCATAATATGGTGGAATTCTGCATTAGGATGGAGAATGAAACAGTTAATTCAGAGACCATGGTCCAGAACTTGAAGAAGGGTAACTTTGAAGGTATGAGGTGTGAATTGGCTAGGATAGATTGGTGAATGATACTTAAGGGGTTGACTGTGGATGGGCAATGGCAGACATTTAGAGACCGCATGGATGAACTACAACAATTGTACATTCCTGTCTGGCGTAAAAATAAAAAAGGGAAGGTGGCTCAACCGTGGCTATCAAGGAAAATCAGGGATAGTATTAAAGCCAAGGAAGTGGCATACAAATTGGCCAGAAATAGCAGTGAACCCGGGGACTGGGAGAAATTTAGAACTCAGCAGAGGAGGACAAAGTGTTTGAATAGGGCAGGGAAAATGGAGTACGAGTTGAAGCTTGCAGGGAACATTAAGATGGATTGCAAAAGTTTCCATAGATATGTAAAGAGAAAAAGGTTAGTAAAGACAAACGTAGGTCCCCTGCAGTCAGAATCAGGGGAAGTCATAACGGGGAACAAAGAAATGGCAGACCAATTGAACAAGTACTTTGGTTCGGTATTCACTAAGGAGGACACAAACAACCTTCCGGATATAAAAGGGGTCAGAGGGTCTAGTAAGGAGGAGGAACTGAGGGAAATCCTTATTAGTTGGGAAATTGTGTTGGGGAAATTGATGGGATTGAAGGCCGATAAATCCCCAGGGCCTGATGGACTGCATCCCAGAGTACTTAAGGAGGTGGCCTTGGAAATAGTGGATGCATTGACAGTCATTTTCCAACATTCCATTGACTCTGGATCAGTTCCTATGGAGTGGAGGGTAGCCAATGTAACCCCACTTTTTAAAAAAGGAGGGAGAGAGAAAACAGGGAATTATAGACCGGTCAGCCTGACCTCAGTAGTGGGTAAAATGATGGAATCAATTATTAAGGATGTCATAGCAGCGCATTTGGAAAGAGGTGACATGATAGGTCCAAGTCAGCATGGATTTGTGAAAGGGAAATCATGCTTGACAAATCTTCTGGAATTTTTTGAGGATGTTTCCAGTAGAGTGGACAAGGGAGAACCAGTTGATGTGGTATATTTGGACTTTCAGAAGGCTTTCGACAAGGTCCCACACAAGAGATTAATGTGCAAAGTTAAAGCACATGGGATTGGGGGTAGTGTGCTGACATGGATTGAGAACTGGTTGTCAGACAGGAAGCAAAGAGTAGGAGTAAATGGGTACTTTTCAGAATGGCAGGCAGTGACTAGTGGGGTACCGCAAGGTTCTGTGCTGGGGCCTCAGCTGTTTACACTGTACATTAATGATTTAGACGAGGGGATTAAATGTAGTATCTCCAAATTTGCGGATGACACTAAGTTGGGTGGCAGTGTGAGCTGCTAGGAGGATGCTATGAGGCTGCAGAGTGACTTGGATAGGTTAGGTGAGTGGGCAAATGCATGGCAGATAAAGTATAATGTGGATAAATGTGAGGTTATCCACTTTGGTAGTAAAAACAGAGAGACAGACTATTATCTGAATGGTGACAGATTAGGAAAAGGAGAGGTGCAACGAGACCTGGATGTCATGGTACATCAGTCATTGAAGGTTGGCATGCAGGTACAGCAGGCGGTTAAGAAAGCAAATGGCATGTTGGCCTTCATAGCGAGGGGATTTGAGTACAGGGGCAGGGAGGTGTTGCTACAGTTGTACAGGGCCTTGGTGAGGCCACACCTGGAGTATTGTGTACAGTTTTGGTTTCCTAACTTGAGGAAGGACATTCTTGCTATTGAGGGAGTGCAGCGAAGGTTCACCCAACTGATTCCCGGGATGGTGGGACTGACCTATCAAGAAAGACTGGATCAACTGGGCTTGTATTCACTGGAGTTCAGAAGAATGAGAGGGGACCTCATAGAAGCGTTTAAAATTCTGACGGGTTTAGACAGGTTGGATGCAGGAAGAATGTTCCCAATGTTGGGGAAGTCCAGAACAAGGGGTCACAGTCTAAGGATAAGGGGTAAGCCATTTAGGATCGAGATGAGGAGAAACCTCTTCACCCAGAGAGTGGTGAACCTGTGGAATTCTCTACCACAGAAAGTAGTTGAGGCCAATTCACTAAATATATTCAAAAGGGAGTTAGATGAAGTCCTTACTACTAGGGAGATCAAGGGGTATGGCAAGAAAGCAGGAATGGGGTACTGAAGTTGCATGTTCAGCCATGAACTCATTGAATGACGGTGCAGGCTAGAAGGGCCGAATGGCCTACTCCTGCACCTATTTTCTATGTTTCTATGTTATTTGAAGATTTTGTCACTGATGATCTGTCAGCCTATTTGCTCATTTTTTCTGGCTAGTTAATCTGGACCAGTTCATCTCACTGAACTTTGCCTTATTCCAGTCCAGCACCTTTATCTTTGACTATTCGCTGTCCTTTTCTATTCTGAAATGAAACCGAACTATGTTGGGTCACCATTTCCCAATTGTTCTACTTTCACATCAACTATTTGCCCCATTTTATTTTGCAGAACTAAATCAAGGAATGCTTCTCTGCTTGTTGGATTAGAAACAAACTGATTGAGGACGGTGTCTTGGATGCATTCTAAAAATCGTTTCCCAATTTGAGCCCATGAATTAGCTTTATTACTGAACTGCTTCACTTTGCTTAATTATTTCTCTGCTCAAAGCCAAAGCCTCTCATCCCCAATATTTTAGTAAATCTCTTCTGTACACTTTTCATGGCCGTAATGCACTTCCTAAAGTAGGTTCCACAAAACTCTATACAATGAGGGAAAATTTGCAATCGGAGGCTTCCCGTGGGCGAATGTCTCCGACGTGCAAAGAATCTACGAAAGGTTTATAGATTCATGGTCCTGGGCCTCTCTGGGTACCCCTGGGATCACATGGGCTTGCCCAACCAATAAAAGACGGGAATCCCCATTATTACTTTTGGGGATTCCATTTGTACGGCACTCCCATAAGTATGAATGGAGATAAATTAAAAAATACACGAACATGTGAAATACATTTTTTAAAAATTACGTTTAAAATTAATTAAAATTCCATTTAATTAAATATTTTAAAGAAAAATTAAATTAAAAAAAATGTTTTTTATATGTTTTAACGGGACTAAAAATAAACTTACCTTTATTGGACAAGGTTTTTAATGTATAAAATGAGTGATAACATTTTATTTTTCCATTTTTTAAAACTCTTATGCGAGTAGAAGCAGGCCTCCTCCACAACAGCGACCAGGTCCTCCTCTCCTACGACAGCGGCTGGCCTCCCCTTCTCATTCAGCGAAGACTGGGCTTCTCCTTCCCCACTGGTGACCTGGCCTCTTGTCCTCCTCCAGCACATAGTGAGCACCATGGCTGTAACCACCTTGACCTTCCACACTGAACTCCAGTGGACCACTTACCCTCCCAATGCCTGTCCCCAACCAAGTCTCGGACCACCTACCATCAAGGGCATTACTCAGCGCTGAGCTTGCAGCCAACATCTCGCCGTAGACAACTCGGCTCATACAGCAGTGCCAGGTCTCCAGTCACCTTGGATCCCCTTGCCACTGGACCAAGACCCGCTGCAGTGGAACTAAAGTACAGAACCAGTGGGAACCTGTTCAACCTGCACCCTCTCCAGGCCAGATCCAAGACCACCCCAACCTCTGTCATCGAGCTACAGTACGTGGATGACGCCTGCGCACACACAGAGGCTGACTTCCAAATCATAGTCAACATGTTTACTGAGGCGTACGAAAGCATGGGCCTTATGCTAAACATCTGTAAGACAAAGCTAACCTGTCCCCACCGCACAGCACTGCCCACCAGTCATCAAAATCCACGGCGCGGCACTGGACAACGTAGACCACTTCCCATACCTCGGGAGCCTCTTATCAACAAGAGCAGACATTGATGACGAGATTCAACACCCCTTCCAGTGCGCCAGTGCAGCCTTCGGCCGCCTGAGGAAAAGACTGTTTGAAGACCAGGCCCTCAAATCTGCTACCAAGCTCATGGTCTACAGAGTTGTTGTAATACCCGCCCTCCTGTACGGCTCAGAGACATGGACCATGTACAGTAGACACCTCAAGTTGCTGGAGAAATACCACCGACGATGTCTTCGCAAGATCCTGCAAATCCCCTGGGAGGACACACGCACCAACATTAGCGCCCTCGACCAGGCCAACATCCCCAGCATTGAAGCACTAAGCACACATGATCAGCTCCGCTGGGCAGGCCACATTGTTCGCATGCCAGATACGAGACTCCCAAAGCAAGCGCTCTACTCGGAACTCCTTCACGGCAAACGAGCCAAAGGTGGGCAGAGGAAACGTTACAAGTTCACCCTCAAAGCCTCCCTGATAAAGTGCAACATCCCCACTGACACCTGGAAGTCCCTGGTCAAAGACCGCCCTAAGTGGAGAAAGTGCATCTGGGAGGGAGCTGAGCACCTCGGGTCTCATCTCCGAGAGCGTGCAGAAATCAAACGCAGGCAGCGGAAAGAAAGTGCGGCAAACCAGTCCCACCCACCCTTTCCCTCAAAGACTATCTGTCCCACCTGTGACAGGGACTGTGGTTCTCATATTGGACTATTCAGCCACCTAAGGACTTATTTTTAAAGTAGAAGCAAGTCTTCCCCGATTCCGAGGGACTGCCTATGCTGATACCCCTGCTTTTCTCAGGTGTAAGAATTTAATGGGTATTCGCTGGGCAGAAGTTGGGCAAATCACAAGTTCCAGGTTTCAGCGCATGCCTAAACCTGGGACCCCTACGGGTGCGTGCGCATTTCGTACGCAACCATAGAGGTCGCAAATTCAGCATAACCAATGATTTATATAGGTTTTGTATGTCCTCTTTGTTTTTTTAATTTTCTACCTATATTCATAAAACCAAGCAACAAAATGTCCTCTCACTTTTAAAAATGTGTATGTCTGAACCCAAGTTTCTCTGCTCCTTTTTCAGATTTCACTTTTAGAATATCTGTCCTCTCCTTATTCATCCTCCCAAAATCTATTACCTCACATTTCTCTTTGTTAAATTTCATCGGTCCTTTATCTACTAAATCTAAACACTAACCTGCCTCTGCCCCTGAAATAGGGTACAGTGCTCCATACAGTTCATCACACTCACTATTTTTGTGTCATCTGCAAATTTTGATATTGTGTCCCCTGTATTCCAAATGCAGATCATTTCTATATACTGAGAAGAGTATGGTTCCAACACTGACCCTTGGGGCCTCGCCACTGTTTACATCCTTCCAGTCTGAAAATAATCTATCAACCATTTTACATGAGAAGATTGATATAAATTTAAGTTGTAGCTATCGTCCAACTGGTTAAAGTGTTGACTGATATTTGTATTTTTCCAGTGCGGATCACTTTCTTTCACATCCAGGGCAATAAACATGTGGTTTCCCATTGGATCTACCATGTGGGAAAGAATGAATTCACAGTACAGTATTGAAGAGCAGCGACCACCAAATCTCCAATTCAAAAGGCTTTAATTATAAATTCTAAAAATTATTCTATGAAAAGATTTGATGTATTTGAGTTTAAACCACAGATATGATATCATCAAATTCCAGATTTTTAACAGTAAACAAGGTTTAATTTCCTTATTTGGAGGAGAAACCCAAAACAATTGGATGCTTCATGCTATTTCTTTCAGATTAGAAGTCCAACAATACATTTTTTTTTTTAACTTTCTTTTTTAAATATTCCTATGCCCTATATAACTGCAAGAGGGCAGCTGATGGGCCTCTGCCTTTGCATTTTCACAGTTAGTCTGCAAGATGAATGGAAAAGCATCCTGGGTAACATATCCTTCAATGTTGCTATCTTTCCATTGAAAAGTCATTCCCACCTCTGCCCTTTAATGTTTTCACAGCTGTAACTGTCCATGGACAAGTACGCTAAGTTAAATTCAAATGAAAACACAAAAAAAGTGACTTCTTCCCAATCATGGCTGGTTTAGAAGATTCAGGGTCCGAAGTTGCCCTCCGCCCAAAATGGGGCGTACCTACCGATCTTTCAGTGTTCCGGGAAATTCAGCTCTGCTTTTTTTTGGAGCAGGGCGGATGTGGTGTTGTCAGCGGGGCGGAAGTGCGGGCGGGTTGGAGCGGCCGTCGCTCTGAGTCATCAACGCCGCGCTGATACGTCACATCAGTTAAAGGGGAGGGCCACTGCGAACTCTGCACCACTTTAGTGGCAAACACTGGACCATGAGGGAGGGTTTGGTTTAACCCGGTACTCAAGAGGGGGTGTCGGGCTGCTTGTTGGTGGCCAGGTTGAACCCATGGCCACCATTGTTGGCCTAAAATAAAATGGTGGCCACGGCAGTGCGCCCTCCCCTTTCAGGGCAGACACGCCATCCAGCCACAAGAAGCTTTCCTCCGGGGAAAACTGTCAATGGCACCAAGCGGCAGCCGATCTGCTCCCGTGGGGCAATTTCCCACATAGGGCGGAAACGGGGTCGCTGCCTGTCGATAAGGGGTCAACGGGGTGGCAACACGAGCGAAGCTGAGACGTTCTCCGCCGGGAAAATCCACGAGTGCTGACTGAGTGGTGAGTGCTTACCGACCCGTGGCTTTGAGATGGTCACGGCTCTTATAGAAAGGGGCAATTTCGGCCCCTCAATTTGTACCATCACCTTACACCTCCCCAGTAACACAGCACATTGACATGCACAAGTCCACATCCTTCCAGCTGGGCCACAAAGCACCAAGTTCTCACCTGTTATTGTTGACAAGGGTGTGGGATGCCTCGAGACTGATAAATAGTGGAATTATTTCAAGTACAAGGGCATTAAGAGGCTGGAATGAAGATCACACTTGATTCCCCGTTTGGAGAGAGCCTGGTCTTTAATGTGCCATCACTGAGCAAGGGTATGTTGCTTCTTGAAAGGAAGGTAGCAACAAATAAGAAGGGCCAAGTCTCTCCAAACTACTCCTGCACACCTCCTAATATCCAGTTTCAGAGTGGCATGAGGAGAGCCTGGGACTCCGTTGTCCTCCTGTTCGTTCAACTGGGGATGGGTGTGCAGCTGAGGAAGGCTTCGGTGAGGAGGAGATTAAAATGAATTTCAATTTTTCCTAACTAAAAGAGAACATTTTAAAATATTGACAAACTACCTGTGTTACCGATAGAGGCAGATATTGAAATAGTCACTGGCTGTTCACTTGATGCAATCTCTGCACAAGAAAATATTTCTGCAGAGTCGTCAGAGTTGAATTTTAAGTTTTATAAATAGTTTAGGTGCTCAGTCTGGATGTAAAGGGTTAACAGTTACCAGGAACCATAAATCAAAAGCTGAATAAATGATGCAAATGACAGAATGTATGATAATATCTGTTATCACACATATGTGTGAGATCAGCAATGTATCAAAGTGTTTCTACACCACTCATGTCTTAGAAATAAATCAATGATCGAAATCAAAAGTATTTTTTAAATTATTTGCCAGGATTTTTTGTTGATTCAAATTAAGGATGTTGTAGTTTGTGTTAATGGCCCAAAAAGTCCCGTAACTAGTCAACGAACAGCACCCGCTGCAAGTTAGACTTGCCCATGCCAGTTTAATCTCCCTGATAGTTTTCGCTGGAAGTACGAGATAGAAATGGCATGGCTCCCTCTACAGGGTATCTGGGATCTGAGAGAGCAAGGCGGGCAACTGCATCTTTTCAACCAATCAGATTGAAGGATTGTGAAATGAAAAACGCAAGGTATGAATCAGGAAGTGTAAGGTAGAACGGTGAATTCAATTTCAAATCAGGTCCAGAAAGAGAAAGAAAGATTGGACTAAGAGAGAGAAAAAAAAAGACAGAAAGAAAAGTAAAAAACATTTAAAATAAATCTCCAACAACAATTAAAACCTGAAGGAGTGAGACTCCACACTAGTAACAGTTAACTTTCAGTGCCAGAGAGGTTGACTTATAGTAATTAATGCTCATCACATCATTAAAAGGGCACTTAGCCTTAAAATGACAACTTAACTTTCAGTGGCGAATTTACTTCACATCCACAGTGCATATGGAGGAACTTCACACCACCCAAAGCATTTGAATGATGAGTCAGTCAGTGAGATGCCATTTTCGCGAAGTAGTACATTTCCAAAGAGCAATGTCTCAATTTCCGGATTAATCGTGCATCTGCCCTTGCCTGAAGTCACTGTGGCATTTATACATAAATAATGGTGAGGGCTAACAACCTCGCTGTTATTTTGACAGCAATTATTGAGCCATTGACTGTGGTAATAAAGATTTGGATAATGACTGCCTTCCCCATTCGCTAATAGCTCAGGTTTCCCTCTATATACACACATACATGTATATAATATATATATATATATATATATACACGCACGTACTCATTCACTCATTGTAAATAAACACTACCATGCATGGATATAAGCTCAAATAAATAATAAAATGAAGCAACTTCAAACAATTCTTACTGTCAGAGAAGCCTCTGATTACTGATATGCCATTTCCTCTTGATTTACATTCATCTTCAGTGATACCTAGGATTGTGGCTAATTACTGATTAGTCAAATTTCATTGTTTCAACTGCATTATGAAACAATCTGCGCAACTACACAATATTCTCAAATGTGAGACGATCAAGTTCCAAGTGTCAAATGAACAAAACGTTGTTTTTCGTCAGATTATGAAGTGGAGAAAAATTCTGATATACATTGGTGCTGAAAGCAAAGTTTATCCTAAAGTTCGGGAAGAGTGAATAATTTACTAATATATCATTATAATGGGGCAGAATTTGCAGTGGGTATGGCAGCGTACTCTCAGAGTACTCTGTCAAACAGTCTTTGAAATTGACTGCAAGTTTGGGATTAAGAACATGCGTTAAATCCGGAACTTGCGATTTGTCAAGTTCCGATTTGACAGATCATCCACTGCGACCATGAAATCCTCATTGTTGGTGCAGAGTTGGGCTAATTGCTCACCAACTGCCGAGCAATTATGCAGGAAAATTTTACGGTTGGCACAAACAGGCGCAGGAGCGTAAGGGGAAGTGGGATATGCAGCAGCTTGAAATATACATCTGTCCGTGATAAAAAAATCATCAAAATAAATATCTATATCAACCGAACTATCTACTGATCCCAACACAAGTTGCGGAGACAAATAGGCAAAGGGTGAAAACAATCTACCAAGAATGATAGAGTGATTTATTTATTAATATAACTGGAGTGAGTGAGAGACTGATTTATTAACTAATATTACTGGGGTGAGTGAGACTAAAAAATCATGAATGGGCATCGGCGATTTCTGTTTCCTATCGGAGCACCACCCCACGTGGTCCCAGGTATGCTTACACTCATTGTGCGCCCCTGGGATCCGTGGGTCCCGCATATGAAAGAAAGAAAGACTTGTACCTTTCACGACCACCGGAAGTCTTAAGGCACTTTACAGCCAATGAAGTATTTTTGAAGTGTAGTCACTGTTGTAATGTGGGAAACATGGCAGCCTGCTTACTCACAGCAAGCCTCCACAAACAGCAATGTGATTATGACCAGATAAACTGTTTTTGTTATGTTGATTGCGGGATAAATATTAGCCACGATACCGTGGATAACTCCCCTGCTCTACTTCGAAATAGTGCCGTGGGATCTTTTATGTCCACTTGAGAGAGCAGACGGGGCCTCGGTTTAACATCTCATCTAAAAGACAGCACCTAGAAACGTGAAACAGAAATCTACAGCGCAGAAGGAGGCCATTTCACCCATCGTGTCCGCGCCGACCGACAAAGAGCAGCCCTGAAGGTTACGTATAAGCCTATGTACAATGGCGAAAAGGTGAAGAGCATCCAGACCAACCAATCTGCCCCACCCAACTGCGACACCCCATGTATTGCAACATTTTACACTCCACCCCAACTGGAGCCATGCGATCTCCCAGGAGAGGCAAAAACCAGATAACAACCCAGGGCAATTAGGGAAAGAAATCTGGGAAAATTCCTCTCCAACCCATCCAGGTTGGATCAAAACTAGTCCAGGAGATCACCCTGGCCGTAGTCGATTCCCTGCAGTACTTACCATCGTATCAGCGCCAGCCAACAAGAGATTATTCAGTCTAATCCCACTTACCAGCTTTAGGTCCGTAATCCTGCAGGTTACGGCAATTCAAGTGCCCATCCAAGCACCTTTTAAATGTGGTGAGGGTTTCTGCCTCTACCACCCATCCAGGCAGAGAGTTCCAGACCCCCACAACCCTCTGCGTGAAGAATCCTCCCCTTAAATCCCCTTTGAACCTTCCACCAACCACCTTAAAACTATGCCCCCTTGTAATTGACCCCTGCACCAAGGGAAATAGGTCCTTGTTTTCCACGATATACAGGCCCCTCAAAATGTTATACACCTCAAAGAGATATCCTCTCAACTTCCTCTGTTCTAAAGAGAACAAACCCAGCCTATCCAATCTATCCTCATAGCTAAGATTCTCCATTCCAGGCAGCATCCTCACAAATCTCTGATCCTCTCCAGTTCCTATAATACGGCGACCAGAACTGCACGCAGTATTCCAGCTGTGGCCTAACCAGAGTATTTTCCAATTTAAGCATAACCTCCCTGCTCTTGTATTCTATGTCTCGGCCAATAAAGGCAAGCATTCCGTATGCCTTCTTAACCACCTTATCCACCTGACTTGTTACTTTCAGGGATATGTGGACAAGCACTCCAAGGTCTCTTTGTTCATCTACACTTCTAAGTGGCCGACCATTTAATGTGTATACCCTTTCCTCATTAATCTTCCCCAAGTGCATTACCTCACATTTCTCCAAATTAAATTCCATTTGCCACTGCTCTGCCCACCTGACCAGTAGATAGATATCCTCCTGCAGTCCATGACTGTCCTCTTCATTATCAACCACACAGCCAATTTTAGTGTCGACTGCAAACTTCTTCATCATACTCCCTATATTGAAATCTAGATCATTGATGTATACCACAAAAAGCAAGGGACCCAATACTGAGCCCTGCAGAACCCCACTGGAAACATCAGTCACAAAAACATCCATCAACCATTACCCTTTGCTTCTTATCTCTAAGCCAATTTTGGATCCAACTTGCCACATTGCCCTGGATCCCATGGGCTTTTACCTTCGTGACCAGTCTGCCATGTGGGACCTTATCAGAAGCTTTGCTAAAATCCATATATACTACATCGTATGCACTACCCTCATTGACACTCCTGGTTACCTCGTCGAAAAATTCAATCAGGTTCGTTAAACATGATCTTCCCATAACAAATCCGTGCTGACTGTCCCTAATTAATGCTTGCCTTTCTAAATGTAGATTTATCCTGTCCTTCAGGATCTTTTCCAATAATTTTCCCACCACTGAGGTTAGACTGACAATTACTCAGCCTATCCCTTTCTCCCTTCTTAAACAAGGGTACCACATTAGCAGTCCTCAGTCCTCCGACACCATGCCCAAATCCAAAGAACACTGGAAAATGATGGTCAAGGCCTCTGCTATTTCCTCTTTTACTTCGCTCAACAGCCTGGGATGCATTTCATCCGGGCCTGGGGACTTATCTACTTTCAAAGCTGCTAAACCCCTTAATACCTCCTCTCTCACTATGTTATTTCATCCAGAATTTCACACTCCTCCTTGATAGCAGTATCTGCATTGCACCTTTCCTTTATGAAAACAGATACAAAGTATTCATTGAGAACCTTACACCCACATCTTCCGCCTCCACACAGAGATTACCCTCAATGTCTCTAAAAGGCTTTCTTTAGTTATCCTCTTGCTCTTAATATATTTATAGAACATCTTTGGGTTTTCCTTACTGCTAACAGTGCAGCACTCCCTTGAGTGTCAGCCTAGATTTATGTGTTCAAATTCCTGGAGGGAGACTTGAACCCACAACCTTCAGACTCAGAAACAAGTCTGCTACCCACTGAGCCACGGCTGACACTATTATGCAGCACAAAACAAGTTTTCTAATGGGGCCTTGCACCAGGAAAGTGCAGATTTCTTTCGGAGGTTGACGGTGTACTCCTTAACTATGCCGCTGACCGCAACTTTAGGGCCAATAATTTACAGTAAATACAAGATTTTTAAATGTGTGATTTACTTTCTATTGGGGTTGTTGTAAGCATAGAAATTGCTTACTTACTGTCACATTGCATATGAAAACATTCAACTCTCTGGAAAATGGGTCTGGTGAGGGCTGAAATGAAAATCTGACGGCAAGTCCGGCATCACATTTTGTAATCACTTGTTACAGGGGAAATTAATGGGCCCAAGTTTCCACACGATAAAAAACGGGCACCCCTCCGAGCTGGGCGCCCGTTTTTCGCGCCGAAAACGGCGCCGGAAAAAAAACGCGCGATTCTGGAGCGCCCTGCAGCTCCATGTCTGCTTGGCGCGGCGCCCAGGGGGGCGGAGCCTACACTCGCGCCGATTTTGTAAGTAGGAGGGGGCGTTTTTTTCCTGCCGGCAACGCTGCGCGTGCGCGTTGGAGCGTTCGCGCACGCGCAGTGTGAAGTAAACATTGGCACTCGGCCATTTTTGTAGTTCTTTGTAGCTGTTTAATTTTTGAACATTTTTTTAATAAAAGCACATTGCCATCAGCACATCAGCACTGAGGCTTCTTGCAGCAGTGAGAAGGCTGCAGGAAGCCTCAGAAAGTTCAGGCAGCCGTTTCCCTCCCCCCCCCCACCCCGCGGGAACGAACGGCTGCCTCCTTTCCCCCCCCCACCCCTGCAGCATTCTCCCCGGCTAAAGCACTTTCACACAGGTAGGAAGATGGTTTATTTAATCTTTTCTTTGCTTATAAATTTTTATTCAGGTTGGATTTATTTGTATAATATTTGTATAAGTATAAATAAGGATTTATTATAAAATTTAATGACTTCCCTTCCCCCCCCTCCCCCCCCACTCCCCCCCCCCACCTCGTTCTGGACGCCTAATTTGTAACCTGCGCCTGATTTTTTAATGTGTAGACAAGGTTTTTTCAGTTCTACAAAAATCTCACTTGCTCCATTCCAAGTTAGTTTGGAGTACGTTTTCACTGTGGAAACTTTGAAATCAGGCATCAGTGGCCGGACACGCCCCCTTTTGAAGAAAAAATTCTGTTCCAAAGTGGAACTGTTCTACCTGACTAGAACTGCAGAAAAAAAAATGAGGAGAATTGCGATTTCTAAGATAGTCCATTCTCCACCAGTTGCTCCTAAAAATCAGGCGCAAATCATGTGGAAACTTGGGCCCAATGTGTGTAGCTCAGTGAGTCATCAGCACTTTAAATGTTATATAAATATAAATAAACATCAACACTGCAGTATAACAAGTGTTGGAAACACTGGTGAGCTCCCCACTTCAGCTCTGCATTCGGTGGCATTCCCAGGACTGGAGAATGTCACCATTACTAACAAGGGCCTGATATTAAAATCTGTCACATTTATAGTTGCAATGAGTCATGGACCGAGAGTTGAAACTAGCTCTGTGACAGTTGATCAAAGATCTCAGAACTCTGAATGTATGGGAATTATCATGAAAGAAAATACCCCATGCCCACATCCAAATGAAGGATGTGAATGAGGAAGTGTGGAGTTGAATAAATTTATCCCAGTTGTGTGAGGGAGGCTTCCCTGAATAGTGCCTTTAATGTACAACAGACGTCCCATGGCACTTTGAAGAGGCGTATGGAAATAAATGGGCTCCAAGCCAAAAGGTTAGATATGAGGACAAGTGGAAATTGTTAAAGAGGTGGGTTTTAAGGGAGGAAAGGGAGGTGGAGAGGTGGATGCACTTAGGGAGTGAATTTCAGAGAATAGGGCCTAGTTAGTTGAAGGCACTGCTGTCAAGGTTGGGTGGGGATGAAGGAAAGAGGAATGCACAAAAGGCCAGAATCCAAGGGATGGCCAGTTTTTTAGGGGAGGGAGGAATCGTAGGGCTGGAGAAGGTTACAGAGATAGGGAAGGGTGTGGCCATGAAGGGATGAAACATAAGGATGAGAATTGAATATTTGAGATATTGGGAGGTCTGGGAGCCAAATATAGGCCAGTGAGCATAAGGTGGGCAGGAGTTGGTGCAGGATAGGATAGAGTTTTGGATGAGCTGAAGTTTAAAGAGGGCAGAGAATGGGAGGAGGGCTGAGTCTGAAGGTGACAAAAGCATAGATGAGGGTTTCAGCAGCAGATGGGCTGAGGTGGGGGTGTGGTGATGGTGGACGATGCTGCGAAGGTGTAAGTAGGTGGTCTTTGTGATGGGGATTATTTTGAGTCAGAAACTCAGCTTAGGGTCAAATAGAACACTGAGGTTGTGAAAAATCTGGTTCACCCTGAGATAGTCGCCTGGGAGGGGAATGGAATCAGTGACAAAGACACAGAGTATGTTGTGCAGGCTAGACATTCACCTCATTTGCCATTTGAAGGTGCTTGCTGTATTCAAATTGGCTGCAATGTCTGCACACAAGACAATAGTGACTAGACATCAGAAAAGTAATTCATTGGAGCATTTTGAGACATTCTGCGAATAAGAAAGGCACAGTATAAAGGCAAATACTTTCTTTCTTAACAGAGACAGTTAAGCTAAGTACTTCTCTGGGTCACCGTGAGCAGTGATCGGGAAGATCCACTAGCATGTAGAAAAAGATTTTGCAATCAGCAAGCATCTGTCATGTCTCAGAGTGTCACTCTTTGTTCCAGACTCTAAACAATTTCTCAAAAAAAAGAGAAAGAAAGGCATTTGTTTTGTGCTGGATTCTTCTGACCGGCAGTCAGAAATTTACAAATAGCTACATATGTCCTCTAATTGGCTGCGGCAGTTCACTTGTCATTTTAATTACCTGGATTTACATAATTAGACCACTTTGTCATTGGAGTACTTGCACAATGGCCTTAAAGGAGAAGGCCCTGTTAAACATAGCTTCTTCCTAGCAGTTCAACATCACAAATGTGCTGCAGACTACCGACATAAGAACATAAGAAAATAAGGAATAGGTGCAGGAGTAGACCATCTGGCCCCTCGAGCCTGCTCCGCCATTCAATATGATCATGGCTGATCTGATCTTGACTTCAGCTCCACTTCTCTGCCCTCTCCCCATAACCCTTGACTCCCTTATCGTTCAAAAATCTATCTATCTCCACCTTAAATATATTCAATGACCCAGCCACCACAGCTCTCCAAAGATTCACGATCCTCTGAGAGAAGAAATTCCTCCTCATTTCCGTTTTAAATGGGCGACCCCTTATTCTGAAACTGCCTCCTAGTTCTAGATTCCCCCACGAGGGGAAACATCCTCTCTGCATCTACCCTGTCAAGCCCCCTCAGAATCTTATACGTTTCAATAAGATCACCTCTCATTCTTCTAAACTCCAATGAATATAGGCCAAATCTGCTCAACCTTTCTTCATATGACAACCCTTTATCTGAGGAATCAACCTCGTGCACCTTCTCTAAACTGCCTCCAATGCAAGTATATCCCTTAAATAAAGCGATCAAAACTGTACGTAGTACTCCTGGTGTGGTCTCACCAATGCCCTGTACAGTTGTAGCAGGACTTCTCTACTTTTATATTCCATTCCCTTGCAATAAAGGCCAACATTCCATTTGCCTTCCTAATTACTTGCTGTACCTGAATGCTAACTTTTTGTGTTTCATGTACAAGGACCCCCAGATCCCTCTGTATCGCAGCATTTTGATAAAGTAGCAACTTGTTTCTGCAGAGTTAGAGCAGTGCTTGACTACATTCAGCGATAGGTTTCTGATGTGTGCAATTACTATGTGCAGCAGAGAATCATTGCAGCTCCATGAGATATAATATAGAGGTTGAATGTTTTTGATATTTTTCTTTCGATATTCTCCTTGGGGGTCAACATCACGGGCCCATTCGATAAGCAGAAGTTACGCCCCCTATGAACGAGAACATGTCCTTACCTGGTCAGTATTACATAGGGTTTTACATAGGGATTACATAGGGTATATGACACAGAAACAGGCCATTCGGCCTACGCAGTCCATGCTGGCATTTATGCTCCAATCGAGCCTCCTTCCGTCTTTCCTCATCTAACTCTATCAGCTTAACCCTCTATTCCCTTCTCCCCTCAGATGCTTGTCTAGCCTCCTCTTAAATGCATCTATTCAACCACTCTCTGTGATAGTAAGTTCCACTTTCTCACTATTCTTTGGGTAAAGAGGTTTCTTCTGAATTCCCTATTGGATTTCTTGGTGACTATCTTATATTGATGGCCTCTAGTTACGCTCTTCCCCACAAGTGGAAACATTGGGCCGAAAATTGGGCTCGTACGAAGTGCACACGGATTCGACAAGGCCTCGCAAAGCCAATTTTCGGGGCAAGCTGCGTATGCGCCGAAAACCGGCTTTTACGATCTGTCAAGATTTCTCTTGACAGATCCTCCACATCCCCGCAGGAAGGACATTTGCGTGGGACAGAATGGGCTATTTGCTCAACTTTTAGTGATTTATGTATTTGTACTCTGAGATCCCTTTGTTCCTCAACCTCACCTAGACTCACACTCTCCAAGTAATAAATGTCCTCCCTATCCTTCCTACCAAAATGTAATACCTCACATTTATGTGTGTTGAACTTCATTTGCCAATTATATGCCCATTCTGCAAGTTTATTAATGTAATTTGTTGCAGTCCTCCTCTGTATTGAATATCCCCACAAATTTGATGTCATCCGCAAATTTAGAAATTGTATTTTTGATTCCAAAGTCTACATCATTAATATAAATTGTGAACAACAGTTGTCCCAGCACCGATCCTTGTGGAACACCACTACCCACCTTCTGCCAGTGTGAATAACTACCTTTTACCCCGACTCTCTGCTTTCTGGGTATTATGGGGTACCTTATCGAAGGCTTTTTGAAAATCTAGATAAATTACATCTGCTGCATTACCCTTGTACACTCTCTCTGTTACCTCTTCAGAAAATTCAATGAGGTTGGTCAAGCAAGACTTGCCCTTTTGCAATCCATGCTGACTATTCATTATCATATTTTTGGTTTCCAGATATTCTTCTATTTTCAACCCTTAGTATGGATTCCATAATTTTTCTTACCACAGATGTTAAGCTGACTGGTCTATGATTCCCTGGACATGTTCTATCTCACTTCTTAAATATAGGTATTACATGAGCTATCCACCAGTGCTCTGGCTTTACACCTTTTTCCAATGAATTATTAAATATGTATAATAATGTCTCTGCTATCTCTTTCCTAAATTCATTTAAAATGCATGGATGCAATCTATCCGGACCTGGGGTTTTATCCTCTTTGAGCTTGATTAGTTAATTGAATATATTCCCACTTTTTATTTTAAATGTATTTATCCCATACTAATCTTGTCATCCAATGTTATGTCCACCCGTTCTATCTCCCAGGTAAATGCTATTCTACGGCAACTTACTAAAATACATCAACCAACAGCCGCATGATGCCTCAACCATGGTGGGAGGATGAATATACATTCTATTAGATCAAGGGTTGTGCTTTAAATCACTAAATAAATGTATTTAACATTATTAAACAGATAAAGTAACAGTACCCAACACACACTGTCTCATCATAATTGGTACTTTAATGTCAAAACAACCAAGATGCTTCCCCGAAGCAAACTCTCAACATAGTGTCAGCTGTGGCTCAGTGGGTAGCACTCTTGCCTCTAAATCAAAAGGTTGTGAGTTCAAATCCCACTCTGGAATTTGAGCATAAAAATCTAGGCTGACACTCCAGTGGAGTACTGCATTGTTGGAGGTGCCATCCTTTGGATGAGATGTTAAATCAAGGCTTTGTCTGTTCTTGCAAATTATCCCATGGCACTATTTTGAAGAGCAGAGGAGTTGTCCCTGGTGTCCAGCCCAATATTTAACCCTTCATCAACAGAACAAAAACAGATTGTCTGGTCATTAACACATTGCTGTTTGCGGGAGCTTGCTTGTGAAGTTGGCTGCTGCATTTCAACATTACAATAGCGACGACACTCCAAAATTGGCTGTAAAGCACTTTGAGACATCTGGTGGTCGTGAAAGGTGCTATATAAATCCAAGTCTTTCTTTTTTTAATAAAACTCATCCTTGAAACACGGTCGCTCACTTCAAACAAGGCAAACTGCTCCTGTAAAGTCTCTGCCCAGCCCAGTTTCTCTGCCGGCTTCAGACTGACTACTGATGTGGAGGCAAGCAGCCAAATATAGAAACATAGAAAATAGGTGCAGGAGTAGGCCATTCGGCCTTTCGAGCCTGCACCGCCATTCAATGAGTTCATGGCTGAACATTCCTGCTTTCTCACCATACCCCTTGATCCCCCTAGTAGTAAGGACTACATCTAACTCCTTTTTGAATATATTTAGTGAATTGGCCTCAACAACTTTCTGTGGTAGAGAATTCCACAGGTTCACCACTCTCTGGGTGAAGAAGTTTCTCCTCATCTCGGTCCTAAATGGCTTACCCCTTATCCATAGACTGTGACCCCTGGCTCTGGACTTCCCCAACATTGGGAACATTCTTCCTCCATCTAACCTGTCGAAACCCATCAGAATTTTAAACGTTTCTATGAGATCGCCTCTCATTCTCTTGAACTCCAGTGAATACAAGCCCAGTTGATCCAGTCTTTCTTGATATGTCAGTCCCGCCATCCCGGGAATGAGTCTGGTGAACCTTCGCTGCACTCCCTCAATAGCAAGAATGTCCTTCCTCAAGACCAAAACTGTACACAATACTCCAGGTGTGGCCTCACCAAGGCCCTGTACACCTGTAGTAACACCTCCCTGCCCCTGTACTCAAATCCCCTCGCTATTGCTTTCTTAACCGCCTGCTGTACCTGCATGCCAACCTTCAATGACTGATGTACCATGACACCCAGGTCTCGTTGCATCTCCCCTTTTCCTAATCTGTCACCATTCAGATAATAGTCTGTCTCTCTGTTTTTACTACCAAAGTGGATAACCTCACATTTATCCACATTATACTTCATCTGCCATG
Source organism: Pristiophorus japonicus (assembly GCF_044704955.1). Classification (NCBI taxonomy): domain Eukaryota; kingdom Metazoa; phylum Chordata; class Chondrichthyes; family Pristiophoridae; genus Pristiophorus; species Pristiophorus japonicus. Next base: position 263,982,978 of record NC_091977.1, on the reverse strand, counting down.
CATTTGCCCACTCACCTAACCTATCCAAGTCACTCTGCAGCCTCATAGCATCCTCCTCGCACTGCCACCCAACTTAGTGTCATCCGCAAATTCGGAGATACTACATTTAATCCCCTCGTCTAAATCATTAATGTACAATGTAAACAGCTGGGGCCCCAGCAAAGAACCTTGCGGTACCCCACTAGTCACTGCCTGCCATTCTGAAAAGTACCCATTTACTCCTGCTCTTTGCTTCCTGTTTGCCAACCAGTTATCAATCCACATCAGCACACTACCCCCAATCCCATGTACTTTAACTTTGCACGTTAATCTCTTGTGTGGGACCTTGTCGAAAGCCTTCTGAAAGTCCAAATACACCACATCAACTGGTTCTCCCTTGTCCACTCTACTGGAAACATCCTCAAAAAATTCCAGAAGATTTGTCAAGCATGATTTCCCTTTCACAAATCCATGCTGACTTGAACCTATCATGTCACCTCTTTCCAAATGCGCTGCTATGACATCCTTAATAATTGATTCCATCATTTTACTCACTACCGATGTCAGGCTGACCGGTCTATAATTCCCTGTTTTCTCTCTCCCTCCTTTTTTAAAAAGCGGGGTTACATTGGCTACCCTCCACTCCATAGGAACGGATCCAGAGTCTATGGAATGTTGGAAAATGACCGTCAATGCATCCGCTATTTCCAAGGCCACCTCCTTAAGTACTCTGGGATGCAGTCCATCAGGCCCTGGGGATTTATCGGCCTTCAATCCCATCAATTACCCCAACACAATTTCCCGACTAATAAGGATTTCCCTCAGTTCCTCCTTCTTACTAGACTCTCTGACCCCTTTTATATCCGGAAGGTTGATTGTGTCCTCCTTAGTGAATACCGAACCAAAGTACTTATTCAATTGGTCTGCCATTTCTTTGTTCCCAGTTATGACTTCCCCTGATTCTGACTGCAGGGGACCTACATTTGTCTTTACTACCCTTTTTCTTTTTACATATCTATAGAGGCTTTTGCAGTCTGTCTTGATGTTCTTTGCAAGCTTCCTCTCGTACTCTATTTTCCCTGCCCTAATCAAACCCCTTGTCCTCCTCTGCTGAGTTCTAAATTTCTCCCAGTCCCCGGGTTCGCTGCTATTTCTGGCCAATTTGTATGCCACTTGCTTGGCTTTAATACTATCCCTGATTTCCCTTGATAGTCACGGTTGAGCCACCTTCCCTTTTTTATTTTTGCGCCTGACAGGGATGTACAATTCTTGTAGTTCATCCATGCGGTCTCTAAATGTCTGCCATTGCCCATCCACTGTCAACCCCTTAAGTATCATTCACCAATCTATCCTAGCCAATTCACGCCTCATACCTTCAAAGTTACCCTTCTTTAAGTTTTGGACCATAGTCTCTGAATTAACTGTTTCATTCTCCATCCTAATGTCGAATTCCACCAGATTATGGTCACTCTTCCCCAAGGGGCTGCGCACAATGAGATTGCTAATTAATCCTCTCTCATTACACAACACCCAGTCTAAGATGGCCTCCCCCCTAGTTGGTTCCTCGACAAATTGGTCTAGAAAACCATCACTTATGCACTCCAGGAAATCCTCCCCCACCGTATTGCTTCCAGTTTGGTTAGCCCAATCTATGTGCATATTAAAGTCACCCATGATAACTGCTGCACCTTTGTTGCATGCACCCCTCATTTCCTGTTTGATGCCCTCCCCAACATCACTACTACTGTTTGGAGGTTTGTGCACAACTTCCACTAACGTTTTTTGTCCTTTGGTGTTCTGCAGCTCTATCCATATAGTTTCCACATCATCCAAGCTAATGTCCTTCCTAACTATTGCATTAATCTCCTCTTTAACCAGCAATGCTACCCCACCTCCTTTTCCTTTTATTCTATCCTTTCTGAATGTTGTATACACTTGGATGTTGAGTTCCCAGCCCTGATCATCCTGGAGCCACATCTCTGTAATCCCAATCACATCATATCTGTTCACATCTATTTGCACAGTTAATTCATCCCCCAATATAAGCCCGTGTGATGGACTATGATGCTTCTTGACTGATTGTAGTCACCGTAGCTGTCTTGCCATTTTCCCGCCAATGGGTGGCTTTTTCTGATTGGACACAGACAGGCAGAAAGAGTAAGAGAAACAAAGCCAGCAAGCAGGGAGCAGCATCATTTTAGCTTGAACAATCTTTAACTTTCGTTGATCAGAAATGGATCTTCTGTATTTGTGAACCTTTCTAGAAGTACAGTTATGTAAGTAACTTCTCCTCATCCAATCGTTCTGGAATTATTATTTTATCTTTGATGTACAGGAAGAGATAAGTAACTTCCCTTTATTGCTGTTTTTATTCGATTGTTACTGTTGTATTACAAGAATTTTAGATCTGACTTTATTCTTTGCCAACAGTTTTACACTACATTTATTAAAGAATCTGGATTCTGAAGCTGTGACCTTTAGCCATATTTCTTGGTGTAGTGTTGAAAGCTGGAGAATCAGAGTTATCGCTTGCCATAGCCTACACTCTGACAGAAACAGAACAGTAAAAATAACTGTGATACACGACTTAAGAATTACTCTGACTAATCGCTCAGGGCACTAGGCAGAAGATCATTATGTCAGGCGTTCCTGATGGCATGAACTCCCTGCATGAGGAAACTCTACACTCAGAACTCGAGGAGATCTCTCCCCATGAGCCAGAACCCCCGAGTCGATCAAGGAAAGAGGCAGCCCAACCTAAAAGCCCTCAGCAATGACGTAGAAGTAGGAAAAAAGAAACTTCATCATCACTTGCAGAGAACCGAACCAATCGTTGAAAAACTTCAAGATGTTCCAGATGATGAGACCACTCTTCAAACAGCCACGGCCGAGGCTCGCTCGGCACTCTGAATGTACGAGGAGCTACGGTCTGTACTCAGCCACCTGTACACTCAAGATAAAATGGAAGCATTCAAGGAAGATGCCCAAGAAACTGAATCAATCTTCCTAGTCAACTGTGAACTCGCGAACAGCGCCATCGCCCACAAGACGGAGCGGCCACACACCGTACCCCTAGAATCATGGTCGAGTGTCAGCGACAGGCGGGACACTCGACAATGAGCTCAAGAACATCGTCCTCAAGTCGGACTACCTGGATCAACGTTCGAGCCGACGCCACTGCTGCCGCCAAGAACGCAGACTTTGAGGAGGTCATAGCGAGACAAACATAGAAACATAGAAATTTACAACGCAGAAGGAAGCCACCTCGGCCCAGCTTGTCCGCGCCGGCTGACAAAGAGCCGCACTGCCCTCAGTCAGCAGCCCTGAAGGTTACATACAAACCAAGAAAAATGAACAATGGTGGAAAGGTAAAGAGCACCCAGCCCAATCAGTCTGTCACACACAATTGCGACACCCCTTACACTGAAACATTCTACATTCCACCCCAACCGGAGCCATATGATCTCCTGGGAGAGGCAAAAACTAGATAAAAACCCAGGCCAATTTAGGGAAAAGAAAATCTGGGAAAATTCCCCTCGGACCCATCCAGGCGATCGAAACTTGTCCAGATCACCCTGGCCATATTCGATTCCCTGCAGTACTTATCATTATATCTGTGCTGGCCAACAAGAGGTTATCTAGTCTAATCCCAATTACCAGCTCTAGGTCCATAACCCTGTAGGTTACGACACTTTCAGTGCCCATCCAACCATCTCTTAAAAGTGGTGAGGGTTTCTGTATCCACCACTTTTCCAGGCAGCGAGTTCCAGATCCCCACAACCCTCTGCGTAAAGAAACCCCCCATCAAATCCCCTCTAAACCTTCCACCAACCACTTTAAAACTATGCGCCCTTGTAATAGCCCCCTCCACCATTGGAAATAGACCCTTACTATCCACTATGTCCAGGCCTCTCAATATTTTGTACACCTCAATGAGGTCTCTTCTCAACCTCCTCTGTTCCAATGAGAACAAACCCAGCCTATCCAATCTGTCCTCATAACTAAGAATCTCCATTCCAGGCAGCATCCTAATAAACCTCCTCTGCACCCTCTCGAGTGCAATCACATCCTTCCTATAATATGGCGAACAAAACTGCATACAGTACTCCAGCTGTGGCCTAACCAAAGTATTATTCAATTTAAGCATAACCTCCCTGCTCTTATATTCTATGCATCGGCTAATAAAGGCCTTTTTCACCAACATTCAGGAAAGATAGAATAAAAGGAAAAGGAGGTGGGGTAGCATTGCTGGTTAAGGAGCAAATTAAGGCAATAGTTCGGAAGGACATTAGCTTGGATGATGTGGAATCTATATGGGTAGAGCTGCAGAATACCAAAGGACAAAAAACATTAGTAGTGATGTTGGGGAGGGCATCAAACATGAAATTAGGGGTGCGTGCAATAAAGGTGCAGCAGTTATAATGGGTGACTTTAATGTGCACATAGATTGGGTTAACCAAACTGGAAGCAATACGGTAGAGGAGGATTTCCTGGAGTGCATAAGGGATGGTTTTTTCGACCAATATGTCGAGGAACCAACTAGGGGGAAGGCCATCTTAGACTGGGTGTTGTGTAATGAGAGAGGATTAATTAGCAATCTCGTTGTGCGAGGCCCCTTGGGGAAGAGTGACCATAATATGGTGGAATTCTGCATTAGGATGGAGAATGAAACAGTTAATTCAGAGACCATGGTCCAGAACTTAAAGAAGGGTAACTTTGAAGGTATGAGGCGTGAATTGGCTAGGATAGATTGGCGAATGATACTGAAGGGGTTGACTGTGGATGGGCAATGGCAGACATTTAGAGACCGCATGGATGAACTACAACAATTGTACATTCCTGTCTGTCGTAAAAATAAAAAAGGGAAGGTGGCTCAACCGTGGCTATCAAGGGAAATCAGGGATAGCATTAAAGCCAAGGAAGTGGCATACAAATTGGCCAGAAATAGCAGCGAACCCGGGGACTGGGAGAAATTTAGAACTCAGCAGAGGAGGACAAAGGGTTTGATTAGGGCAGGGAAAATGGAGTACGAGAAGAAGCTTGCAGGGAACATTGAGACGGATTGCAAAAGTTTCTATAGATATGTAAAGAGAAAAAGGTTAGTAAAGACAAACGTAGGTCCCCTGCAGTCAGAATCAGGGGAAGTCATAACGGGGAACAAAGAAATGGCGGACCAATTGAACAAGTACTTTGGTTCGGTATTCACTGAGGAGGACACAAACAACCTTCCGGATATAAAAGGGGTCGGAGGGTCTAGTAAGGAGGAGGAACTGAGGGAAATCCTTATTAGTCGGGAAATTGTGTTGGGGAAATTGATGGGATTGAAGGCCGATAAATCCCCAGGGCCTGATGGACTGCATCCCAGAGTACTTAAGGAGGTGGCCTTGGAAATAGTGGATGCATTGACAGTCATTTTCCAACATTCCATTGACTCTGGATCAGTTCCTATGGAGTGGAGGGTAGCCAATGTAACCCCACTTTTTAAAAAATGAGGGAGAGAGAAAACAGGGAATTACAGACCGGTCAGCCTGACATCGGTAGTGGGTAAAATGATGGAATCAATTATTAAGGATGTCATCGCAGTGCATTTGGAAAGAGGTAATATGATAGGTCCAAGTCAGCATGGATTTGTGAAAGGGAAATCATGCTTGACAAATCTTCTGGAATTTTTTGAGGATGTTTCCAGTAGAGTGGACAAGGGAGAACCAGTTGATGTGGTATATTTGGACTTTCAGAAGGCTTTCGACAAGGTCCCACACAAGAGATTAATGTGCAAAGTTAAAGCACATGGGATTGGGGGTAGTGTGCTGACATGGATTGAGAACTGGTTGTCAGACAGGAAGCAAAGAGTAGGAGTAAATGGGGACTTTTCAGAATGGCAGGCAGTGACTAGTGGGGTACCGCAAGGTTCTGTGCTGGGGCCCCAGCTGTTTACACTGTACATTAATGATTTAGACGAGGGGATTAAATGTAGTATCTCCAAATTTGCGGATGACACTAAGTTGGGTGGCAGTGTGAGCTGCAAGGAGGATTCTATGAGGCTGCAGAGCGACTTGGATAGGTTAGGTGAGTGGGCAAATGCATGGCAGATGAAGTATAATGTGGATAAATGTGAGGTTATCCACTTTGGTGGTAAAAACAGAGAGACAGACTATTATCTGAATGGTGACAGATTAGGAAAAGGGCAGGTGCAAAGAGACCTGGGTGTCATGGTACATCAGTCATTGAAGGTTGGCATGCAGGTACAGCAGGCGGTTAAGAAAGCAAATGGCATGTTGGCCTTCATAGCGAGGGGATTTGAGTACAAGGGCAGGGAGGTGTTGCTACAATTGTACAGGGCCTTGGTGAGGCCACACCTGGAGTATTGTGTACAGTTTTGGTCTCCTAACCTGAGGAAGGACATTCTTGCTATTGAGGGAGTGCAGCGAAGGTTCACCAGACTGATTCCCGGGATGGCGGGACTGACCTATCAAGAAAGACTGGATCAACTGGGCTTGTATTCACTGGAGTTCAGAAGAATGAGAGGGGACCTCATAGAAACGTTTAAAATTCTGACGGGGTTAGACAGGTTAGATGCAGGAAGAATGTTCCCAATGTTGGGGAAGTCCAGAACCAGGGGACACAGTCTAAGGATAAGGGGGAAGCCATTTAGGACCGAGATGAGGAGGAATTTCTTCACCCAGAGAGTGGTGAACCTGTGGAATTCTCTACCACAGAAAGTTGTCGAGGCCAATTCACTAAATATATTCAAAAAGGAGTTAGATGAAGTCCTTACTACTAGGGGAATCAAGGGGTATGGTGAGAAAGCAGGAATGGGGTACTGAAGTTGCATGTTCAGCCATGAACTCATTGAATGGCGGTGCAGGCTAGAAGGGCCGAATGGCCTACTCCTGCACCTATTTTCTATGTTTCTATGTTTCTATTATCCACCTGGCCTGCTACTTTCAAGGAGTTGTGGACAAGCACTCCAAGGTCCCATTGTTCATCTACACTATTAAGTGGCCTACCGCTTAATGTGTATACCCTTTCCTTATTAGCCCTCCCAAAATGCATTACCTCGCACTTCTCCGAATTAAATTCCATTTGCCACTGTTCTGCCCACCTGACCAGTAAATTGATATCCTCCTGTAGCCCATGACTTTCCTCTTTATTATCAACTACTTGTAGTGTTGTCGGCAAACTTCTTAATCATACTCCATTTTTTCAAATCTAAATCGTTGATATATACCACAAAAAGCAAGGGACCCAATACTGAGCCCTGCGGAACCCCACTGGAAACATCCTTCCAATCACAAAAACATCCATCAACCATTACCCTTTGCTTCCTCCCTCTAATCCAATTTTGGATCCAACTTGCCACTTTGCCCTGGATCCCATGGGAGTTAACCTTCGTGACCAGTCTACCATGTGGGACCTTATCAAAAGCTTTGCTGAAGTTCATTTACACAACATCGTACGCTACCCTCATCGACCGTCTTGGTTATTTCCTCAAAAAATTAGGTTAGTCAAACGGCCAAATTGAAAGTGGCAGAAGCGAAGGCTGAGGTGGACCTCCATAGAGAAATGGCCGAGTTGAAAGTGGCAGGAGGGAAGGCTGAGGCGGACCTCCAGATACTTCAAGCCAGGAAAACCGCTGCCATACAGCAAGCAAGGGTAGAGGAGATTCAGCGAGCTGAGCAAGCGGCACGGAGGCCTTGTGCCTGAACCTTACCAGAACAGACTTCAAACGACCATGCCTCCCAATTTCAGCACCTTGCAGACAGGTCAGTTAAGTCTGCCCCTGTATTCCGGCTTTGGACAGCGGCCCCGATCTTTCATCCATCCGGAACGGAACGAAGAGCTGTCCCACCAGCCAGCGGTGTTGCTCAAGCCCCTGTCCTCTCGAGCTGGAAACCAACAAGAGGGATCCATTCCTCAACCTGACAAAAGACATTTCAGACACTCTCGCTTGTCAGCGCCAGCCTGTACATGAGCCTGATGTCTATGATGGGGACCCTATCATGTTTCAGCCGTGGCACCATGCATTCGCAACCATGGTCGACCAGGTCCATGCCCCAGTCACGCAAAAGCTTATCTTTCTTGCCAACTTCAGAAACGGGACGGTCAAGGTATTGGTATTCAGGTTAAGGCCCTGGTATGTTTTGGACCCTGAAACAGCCTACCACGAAGTGCCGAAGGAACTTGAAGAGAATTTTGGTAACAAGACGAGGATTACAAAATCTGTTCTTCAAAAGCTTGACAGCTTTTCGAAGTTCAGGGCAGACGAAGGCCACAAACTTCTCGAACTTGCTGAATTGTGCACGGACATCGCAATTTACCCACGATTTTCATCCGATGCTCGAAAAACCCCCTACCTACATACGCAATGCATGGAGGAAGCGCATATCAGAACATAAGACCGACAGCGGCAGCTACCCTCCTTTCGCTGTGCTGGCTAAATTCCTGAAAAACAAAGCCAGACAGCACAGCGACCTTGACCTTTACACATTACATCAGGTCCATCAGCCAATCTCAGAGAGGACAAGAAGAAACAGAAGTCCCAGCTCTTCCATTCGTGTTTTGGCAACATGTACACCTACGAAGTCGGCACCCATGCTGCTAGCTTCAGAGATATGACCGGCGAGGCCAGCATCTGTCGGATTGCATCGCTTTCAGCCGAAAGCCCATTCAAGAACAAAGCGAATTCTGCAGAGCCAACGGTCTGTGTTTCAAGTGTGTTGACCACCACCAGACCAAGGTGCATTGCAAGGAATGTCAAGGCATAGAGCATGCCTCCTTCATGCATGTGATGCCGAGGCAAAATGGCGGGGAGACTCACGGTGGGGAAACTCACGGTGGGGAGATCCACGTCGGGGAGACCCACCACAAGAGGTCAATAGACGAGCCAAAGGTCATACAGGCCAACACAAAGTGCACCAGATATCTGGCTTGCCCTTCCGCACGATCTTGTTGTAAGATCATTCTATGCCGAATCTACTACGGGGATCGTCCCTAGAAATGTATCATTGGCTACGTGGAGGTGGACGATCAGTCTAATGCTTGTCTGCGGGACCCTGAAATCTTCGACGCTCTAGACCTCCCAGGCCCAGCTTTCTCCTATGAGCTTTCCACTTGCAGTGGAGACCAAATCGCGGTGGAAGGGAGATGAGCAAGTGGTCAGGTTGTTGAAGCAGCAGCTGGAAAGACCGAACAGCTGCCTACCATCAAATAGAATGCCCACATCCCCGGAGACAGACGCAAGATCCCATGTCCCGATTTCTGCGAGAAGTTCCCCACCTCAGGTCAGTGGCAAAAAAGATACCCGAGCCAAGTGAGTCTGCCCCCATCATCCTCCTCATTGGAAGAAACTGCCCTGAACCCCTCAAAATCAGGCAGTCTCGCAATGGGCCGAGAGGAACACCATGGGCACAACGTACCGACCTAGACTGGACAGATTCCGGACAAAGCAGGGCAAATGAGAAAGTCCATGTCTCCATCAACTATACTATCCTTCAGCCACCGAAGACCATGTCCATCTGACACCAGCACTCAGTTGAGGTCATGACAGAAGGTGGTCATCTCAACTTGGAGGGAAACTCAGGAGTTCCCCCCACTCCTCAACAAGGAACCTCAGACACTCACTCCTGCCATGTTCGTGGCTCCGAAAACTTAGCCCCTGCAGGTACCAGCTGACAATTTGGTGCAACTGAATCTGTCTGGACAACGACAATGGTGAAGGGCCCAACAACTTGCAGATCAACTCTATATTCTATGGTGGAAGAAACACCTGCAGAGCCGACAGCCTCGACAAAAGCTGAACGAGACAAAGTCGGACACTTCTGTCGGGGATGTCGCTCTCCTCCAGCAGAAAGAACTTCCCCAGAATGACTGGCCACTTGCACCTGCATCCGAGCCCTACCCCACCAATGACAGAAGGGTATGTAAGGTGGATGGTCCGGTCTGCAGTGAAGGCATGCGTCGCAGCTATCCAAGACTGAACTCGCACTCATACAGATGACGCCTGCCTCAAAGACATCCCACAAACTAAAGGAGCTGAACTCTAACTTGTAAAAATTTCAATCCTTATTATTTATGATGGGGCGTGTGATGGACTGTGGTGCTTCTTGACTGATTATAGCTACCGTAGCTGTCTTGCCATTTTCCCACCACTGGGTGACGTTTTCCGATTGGACACAGACAGGCATAAAAAGAAAGAGAAAAAAGCCAGCAAGCATGGAGCAGCATCCATTTTAGCTAGAACAATATTTAACTTTTGTTGATCAAAAATGGATCTTCTGTACTTCTGAACCTTCTTAGAAGTACATATTATGTAAATAACTTCTCCTTATCCAATCATTCTGGAATTATTGTATTTTATCTTTGATGTATTTTACCTTTGACAAGGTGGATGCAGAGAGGATGTTTTCACTGATGGGGAAGACTAGAACTAGAGGGCATCTTAGAATAAGGGGCCGCCCATTCAAAACTGAGATGAGGAGAAATTTCTTCTCTCAGAGGGTTGTACATCTGTGGAATTCACTGCCTCAGAGAGCGGCGGAAGCTGGGACATTGAATAAATTTAAGACAGAAATAGACAGTTTCTTAAATGATAAAGGGATAAAGGGTTATGGGGAGTGGGCGGGGAAGTGGAGCCTAGTCCATGATCGGATCAGCCATGATCTTATTGAATGGTGGAGCAGGCTCGAGAGGCCGTATGGCCTACTCTTGCTCCTATTTCTTATGTTCTTATGTACAGGAAGAGATAAGTAACTTCTCTTTATTGCTGTTTTTATTCGATCGTTCCTGTTTATTACAAGAATTCTGGATCTGTCTGTGTTCCTTGTCAACAGTTTTACATCACTGTTATTAAAAGATTTGGATTCTGAAGCTTTAACCTTTAGCCATATTTCTTGGTGTAGTGTTGAAGCTAGCTGGAGAATCAGAGTTATCGCTCGTCATATGCTACACTCTGATAGAAACAGTACAGTCTGCAACTGCAAGCTCCTGACGATAGAGCCGTCCCCTGAAAGCATTCAACAGAATTATTGACCTTGCTTCTCTTACAGATCTGACTCACCTGTTCAATACCCGAAAAGAAGTCAATCACATAGGATTTTAAAATGAATTCAGTTATCTGTACCAGATATTTTCAATGGCCTGTTAGATGGGATCAGCCAGGTAAAAATGCTAACAATCAAATCAAGGAGTTCATAAACTACCCGCCTCTCTGCTTTGTCCTGATGTGTAAATATTAGGCAGCTTATAATGCATACAACCTACAGCTTGTGGAAACAGCGAGGAATAACTGATCTTTGCATTATATGTTCACTGTGGTCAGCATTCAGAATTCAATAAATAATCCATCATGAACAAAAATGCTTCATTCTTGCCACCGGGCCATTATAGTGTTCTTTTAAAAAATATTTTCTCTCCTTTTGTCTTTCTCTTCTTTGCAGGCGGTGTGCCACTCCTCCACTAAGCTCTAGCACCATGTTTAATCTCTGCCAGTAGTAAGTGAGGGGGCTTCAGGATCACCCATTCTCTGATTTTTCCCTTCCTCTCTATGAAGAAGCACCGAGACAACAACTTTCCCTGATGTCACAGTCAAAATCATGAACTCCCTGGGAGTAATTTTCAACTTCCCCTTCTGGGCGGTAACTTGGAAGAGTGAATCGCTCACCCATTATACAACATGCCCGATGGAAATCAGTGGAGCAAACATTGGGGTGGGTTCCATATAGAGCAGGCAATCCGCTTTGCTAGGAGGCAAAGTTAAAAATGATCCTAGCTATGTGGGCAATCAAGGGCATGAAGTCTCACCCCAGTTGTCCATGGTCAAGTGCATTGGTGTTGCCAATGCTCTGCATCACGATGTGGACAAGTTCTTGCCAGAAATGCTATTATGTGCTTTGTCCACCGTGCCAATCCCCATCATGTCTGCCTCTGATCTACTGTCACTGTACTCAATGAGGGTGGTTTTCAACTTAGCGCTGGAGCGTGAAGCTGGCAGTGCAGGTCAGGCACCCGTTAGAGAAAGCACCTGATTCTCCTTTCTGTTGATGAGGAAAATCAGGCTGTTTCTATACTGGGTCTCCGTCCCACAATGCAAATTACACGCTCCAGTGAGAAGTTGAAAATTACCTCCAATGTTCCAACTGGCTTTGAGATAATAAAGCAACAAAATATGATGGATGTCTATTTTGAAGAGGTGAACACACAAAGGTGCATTAAACGTGCAATTTCATAAATAGACGTAGGACAATATATTATTTAGCTGTCTGCTACCCAGCTATTACAGTGCTAATGATGCATACACATCTCTCAAAGCTCACAATGGAAAGCCTTACAATCCAGCAATGATTACAGAAAATATTAGTTGAACATTGGATTATTCACTGCTGCTATTTCAAAGATACAGCATTTCTTTCTTGACATGAACAGACCTATAATAATTAGACTTTTATCACTGCCTTCAGCAGACTTCAACCATTTCTCACTAAATTTCCATTTTCATGGACTGTTTTCTTTGCAAAGTACACAGCAGTTGGTTTTTGATGAACCAGGACATCTACAACATCCAGTTTTCACAAAAAACAGATAATGATAGAAGTACATAGCAACCATGTTGTTAATTTTTTATGTGCAGACCCTTCATCAGAACTGAAAACTGCAACATAAATAAGCACTATATAGAACGGAACACAATGAAAAGGAGGGAGGAGTCTGGAAGAGAAAAGCAGGCAGTTATCAAGCTTCAATAATGCTGACTCTTGTCACAAAGGCAGTTAATTGGTTCAACAGCCTATAAATATATATATTTTTTACAAGTCTTCAAAGAAGTGAAAATGGTGGATGATATACTATAGTGAGGCAGTGAAATGGCACTGAAAGAACAACATGGTTTGACAATGGCAAGGCAAAATGGTGAAAAGGCCAAAAGATTGTGAAAGATTCTCAAAACCCTTCAAAATAGAGAGGGATAAATTGTTAGATGGTTGGGTGAAAGAGGGACGAAAATGGAGGAGATAGACAAGGTCTGAAATTGGTGAAGTGGGTGTTTGAACGAGAGGGTTGCAGTGTGCCCAGCAGAATGACACAATGCTATTCCTGAACTTTACATTGAGTTTGGTTGGAAGAGTGTAGGAGATCACAGATGAAAATATCTGTGTAGCTGGGGTAGAAGGGGCAGGGGAGGAGGAAATTGAAATGCCAAGTAATAGAGAGGTCAGAATCACACTTGTGGACAGAACAGAGATATTCAGCAAAGCAGTAATTCAATGTGTCGTTGGTCTCCCCAACACAAATCAGATCACATCATGACGACTGAATGTGATTTACTGGAATGGAGGGAATATATGTCAACCACTGTCTCACATGGAAGAAGCATTTGGAGCCTTCAATAATGATCTGGGAAGAGGTTATAAAGAGGTGTTGCATTTTTACAGTTGCACAGGATAGTGCCTAAGGAAGTTGGGATCTCACAGGGAACGGAGAGAGGTGAGGGGAATAGATGCAGGTAGGTGGAAGTCCAGTGGAAGATAATCTGTTGCATGCAGAAATTGGTGGGATGAAAGGTGAGGACAAGGGGGCTCTGATGTACGAAAAAGGGTGAGAAAGGAGATGTGGGAAATGGGGCAGACATGGTCATGAGCCTTGTCCATGGCAGCTAGCGAAAAACCTCAGCTGAGGAAAAAGGAGGGCATTTCTGAAGCTTTGAAAGAGGAGTTACCAGATACAACACGGATGGAGAAACTGAGAGAAAGTGATGATAAAGCTTTACAGGAGCAGGCTGAGAAGAAGCATAATCCAGGTAGTGGGAGTCTGTGAGTTTGTAATTGCTGTTTGTGAAATACTGATTGTTGGAGAGGAATCCATGGAGGAAAGAAGAGAGTCAAAGAGTGACCCCATAAAGATAAGCAATGGGTAAAGCCTGAAAGTTTGGCAGCTAAATTCTCCAAGTCAGAAAGAAAGCAGACATTAGTAAATTCAGAGTTGACTTTAGCATCTTCAGACAATAGCTACCCACATGCCAATTTATCCAATCCATTTTGGAAGAAGTTTTCTGTAAATACCGTCTATCACCTTTCACCACCTTTCTTTGCTACTTTCATGCCTTTTGATCTTTTGGTGAATTTTCACAGTATCGCAGAAATAACCTGTGTACATTGTCCTCTAGTTTAACCTCGTTCTATCCTTTTAAAAACCTATGTGCAGGCCATTACTGTTATATATGTAAACTTGTATCTACTCTGTACAGCCACCAGAGGGCTCATCCCCTGTAGTCCCAAGGGATTCCATAATCCCTTGGGAGCACAGGTATTTAAGGAGGTCTCACAGGTTGGAGAGGTACTCTGGAGATCTGCAATAAAAGACTAAGGTCACACTTTACTTTGAGCTCGCAGTGTTCAATCTGACTCTTTCTCCATACATAACAACTGGCGACGAGATACAGATAGCGAACCCAAAGATGCAGAGAACAGTGGGTATTCTGGAGAAATTCTCAGAGGGAAATGATTGGGAAACTTTCGTGGAGCGACTCGACCAATACTTCGTGGGCAATGAGCTAGATGGGGATGCGAACGCTGCCAAATGAAGGGCGATCCTCCGCACCGTCTGTGGGGCACCAACGTATGGCCTGAAGAAGAATCTGCTCACTAGAGTGAAACCGACGGAGAAATCGTACGACGATTTGTGCACACTGGTACGAGAGCATTTGAACTTGAAGGAAAGCATTCTGATGGCGAGGTACCGGTTCTACACCTACAAAAGGTCTGAAGGCCAGGAAGTGGCGAGTTACGTCGCTGAGCTAAGACGCCTTGCATGACATTGCGAATTTGAAGGACAGTTGGAGCACATGCTCAGAGACTTTTTGTACTTGGCATTGGCCACAAAACCATACTTTGCAAACTTTTGACTGTAGAGACCCCAACCTTGAGTAAGGCCATAGCGATAGCCCAGGCGTTCATTGCCATCAGTGACAATACGAAGCAAATCTCTCAGCACACAAGTGCTGCTACAAGTACTGTGAACAAAGTGATGTTGTTTTTGAATCGTAATGTACAGAGCAGGTCACACACACATGCAGCTGCACATCCGCAGATGTCTCAGAGTCCACCATTAAGGGTGATGAATGCAAGGCCATTAACACCTTGTTGGCGCTGCGGGGGTGATCATCGTTTCCATTCATGCCGATTCAAAGGGTAGATTTGCAAGGGCTGTGGAACAATGGGACACCTCCAACGAGTGTGCAGGCAAGCTGCAAATCCTGTTAAACATGCAAACCACCATGTTGCCGAGGAGGACAGATCCACGGAGGATCACGACGAAACAGAACTTCAGACCGAGGAGGCAGGGGTACATGGGGTGCACACATTCACCACGAATTGTCCCCCGATAATGCTGAATGTTGAACTAAATGGACTCCCGGTGTCAATGGAGCTGGTTACGGGCAAAAAGACTTTTGAAAGATTGTGGTGCAACAAGGCCTCAAGGCCAGTTTTAACTCCAGTTCGCACGAAACTAAGAACTTACACAAAAGAACTGATTCCTGTAATCAGCAGTGCTACCGTAAAGGTCTCCTACAATGGAGCAGTGCACAAGCTACCACTCTGGGTGGTACTGGACGATGGTCCCACGCTGTTCGGCAGGTGCTGGCTGGGAAAGATACGCTTACGCTGGAACTGGGACAACGTCCGAGCGCGATCGTCCGCTGATGACACTTGGTGTGCCCAGGTCTTAAACAAATTTCCTTCACTGTTTGAACCAGGACTCGGGAAATTCCAAAGAGCAAAACTGCAGATCCACCTAATTCCGGGGGCGCGACGCATCCATCACAAGGTGAGAACAGTACTGTATATGATGAGAGAAAGGGTAGAGATTGAGCTAGGCCGGCTGCAAAGAGAGGGCATCATTTCACCGATCGAGTTCAATGAGTGGGCCAGTCCTATCGTCCCAGTCCTCAAGGGAGATGGCACGGTCAGAATCTGTGGCGATTACAAAGTAACTATCAATCGTTTCTCCCTGCAGGACCAATACCCACTGCCAAAGGCCGACGACCTTTTTGCAACGCTGGCGGGAGGAAAGAAGTTCACGAAGCTGGATCTGACTTCAGCCTACATGACGCAAGAATTGGAGGAATCATCGAAGGCCCTCCCCTGCATCAACACGCATAAAGGTCTTTTTGTTTGGATGCCCATTTGGAATCCGATCAGCGGCGCCGATATTCCAGAGAAACATGGAAAATTTACTGAAGTCGGTCCCCCACACCGTGGTCTTCCAGGACGACATCTTGTTCACAGGTCAGAACACAGTCGAGCATCTGCAAAACCTGGAGGAGGCTCTTAGTCGAGTCAGCACACCAGGCAGCCCAGCAAGGCCAGCTGCACAGCATCCCAGCGAGGGCCCAACAAATGATTCAACAATACCAGCTTTCACACCGAGACGATCAACCAGGGCAAGAAGGGGCCCAGATCGACTCACACTGTAAATAGTTACACTGTTGACTTTGTGCGGGAGTGTTGTTATATATGTAAGCTTGTATTTACTCTGTACAGCCACCAGAGGGCTCATCCCCTGGAGTCCCAAGGGATCCCATAATCCCTTGGGAGCACACGTATTTAAGGAGACCTCACAGGTTGGAGAGGCACTCTTGAGATCTGCAATAAAATACTAAGGTCACAGTGTTTAGTCTGACTCTTTCTCCATACATAACAATTACCTCCATTAACTGCCTCTCTGTGATGGGTTACCATTCTTAACTCTCAATTTCTACATTTCTCCATCCCCTTTTATTTAGTCATATAAAGGACTCACATATCTTTCAGTTTTCTTGAGGGATCCATGCCAAAAAACGTTAACCTATCATTCTCTTTTCAGATGCTAATTGGCTGCTGCATCTTACTGTCATTTTCTGTTTTCACCTCAGCTTTCCAGCATTTGCCACCTTTTATTCATCCATTTTTAATATAGTGATAACCCTTTCAAAAAGAGCCATCTATTTTTCTGTTGTTGTGTGGTCATTTGGACAAGGCAGCAGATAATGATGGTGGATGATACTTGCTCTGCACTTTTACCACTGAAATCTGATTGAATTTCACCAGAGGCATCGGCAGTTTGGTGACAATACTGATCAAGAATGAATCGATGCTGTTTCAAGCCCAGCTTCCCTGTGTCGAACTGTATTATTTAAAGATAATTTTGAAGCTGACTAGAACTATACCTTGGTACTGCACTGTTTTTTTTATAGACATGTAGCATCCCTGGGATCATGGAAAATGACTTTGCTTTTAGCTGAAGTAACAAAGACTGATATGTACTGGCAGCCAGTTCATCTTTCCTTAACTGCCCACCTGATGGCTCTAATGAGTGATCTGATCTACTATGCAGCTATTAATCACTGTCAGCTATGCCTTAGCTAAAGTTTTGATTATTTGGTTAAATTTATTCATGTCTTTTGGAGACATGCAGCAACTCCTCTTTAAAAGGGATGGTATGCCTTGGAAAAATTGCAAGGGGGAGAGAAAGAGGAAAGAAATTGGCCCTAAAATTGCGGTCAGAGGCTTCCCGCGGACGGATGTTTCCGACCACAAAAATATTTACAAATGTGCCTGGTGGTCCTGGAAGAATGAGCACTTGCGCTCCGAGGTCTAGTTGTGCAGCCCAGCGCAAAGGCCCACATATTCCAGGAGCGTTTGTGCATCCTGGGATCACGTGGGCCGGACCAACCAATGAAAATGGCGTATCCCCAATCACAGTTATGGTAAGTTCCGTTTGTATGGAGATCACCATTTCTATGAATGAGAATACCTCCAAAAACACAAACATTTTAAATAAATAAGAAAAGCACTTCACATATTTAAAATTAATTGAATTTAGAATTAAATATTTTCGACAAAAATCGATTTTTTTGAATTTTTTTTAATATGTTTTGATAGAGGTAAAAAATAAACTTACCTTAATAGACAGGGATTTTAATATAAAAATTATTGATAACATTTTATTTTTCTATCTTTTAAAACTCATACACTGGTAAAAAGCAGGTCTTACGCTTGCTTTTACCAGGCGTAAGAGTTTGAAGGCAAATAGCCCAAATCTCCGCCCACGAAGGCCCTTCTCCTGGGGATGCGTGGGAACTGTCAAACGACATTTTGACAGTTCGCAAGAGCTGGATTTCAGCGCATGCGCATTGCGTGCCAAGAATCGGCACTTGCGGGGCCTCTATGGGTGCGTGCGCACATTGTACCAGCCTGTAGAGACCGCAATTTTTGGCCCATTAATTGTGAAGAGAACGAGGTTTGTGCAGAAAATTATTTTCTCTTTCTGCCATCTCGGACGGCAAGTATGTGATGTACTAGTGTATCAGAAGAATCATAAGACAGGATGACGGAAAAACTTGAGATTTCAGTCAGAATTCAAAGTAGAGAATATCTGCACTGCTGTTACTAAAATATTTAGCTTTATTTCCTGTTTGTGTCAAATGACACTAGAGCCAAATATAGAATAGATATCCAGGATATAGTGGTTTATGTGAAAATCAAACTATCAAATGATTGAGATTGTGGGCCTAATTTTTGACTTCAGATAAATAAATAACTAAAAGAAAGACTTGCATTTATACAATCCCTTTCACAATCTTAGGACATTTCAAATCACATTATAGCTAATTAAGTAATTTTGAACTAGTTGTAGTCACTGTTGTAATGTAGGAAATAGTTTAGAACTGGTGCTAATACTGTCTTAACGTGCCAGTGCAATAGTGCTCAGTTGTCTCGTTTAAGCTGATTGAATGGTTATTCTCAACCCCAGGTGCAAGACTCGAGAGAGTTAGTGAAATTTAAAAGGATGGATTCATTAAAGAAAAATGCCACAATGGGGGATAAAAATTCTGCAAACCTTTAGAAAGGCTCAAGAAGCATCTCAACCCATTAGGTGCCTTTGCCAAGGCTGAAAGGGCAAGGGGATTAAGACAAATATGAAGAGAAAGGAAAACCCATGTGCTGACTTGAGGCTGCAGATGGCCAATTATGTCACTGGCTGTGCCACCTCTATGCGGCATGCTAGCAGCATGTGTCCTTACAGCAGACGCCACAGCTTTGCATCTGGCACTGTAACCAGACCCTGCAACAACGGTTCGCCACATAGGTGCAAAATATCTGTAAATATGGTTGCTGGCACCTTGGTGAGTGCGGCCATCAGGCTTTGCTGTCTGTTGACCACTCTGCATTAGGGTTAGTCCTCTTTCATGCAATGCGTGACACTTGTTACATTTGTACAGGGCCTTGGTGAGACCGCACCTGGAGTACTGTGCACAGTTTTGGTCTCCTTATCTAAGGAAGGATATACTTGCCTTGGACACGCTGCAACAGAGGTGCACTAGATTGATTCCTGGGATGAGAGGGCTGTCTTATGATGAGAGATTGTGCAGAATGGGCCTATATTTTCTGGAGTTTAGAAGAATGAGAGGTGATCTCATTGAAACATATAAGATTTTGAAGGGGATTGACAGGGTAGATGCTGAGAGGTTGTTTCCCTGGCTGGAGAGCCTCGAACTAGAAGGGCACAGTTTCAGGATAAGGGGTCGACCATTTAAGATAGAGATGAGGAGGAATTTCTTCACTCAGAGGGTTGTGAATCTTTGGAATTCTCTGTCCCAGAGGGTTGTGGATGCTGCATTCAAGGCTGAGATCGATAGATTTTTGGGGTTTAGGGGAATCAAAGGCTATAGAGATCAGGCCAGAAAGTGGAGTTGAGGTTGATGATCAGCCATGATCTTTTGAATGACGAGCAGGCTCGAGAGGTCATATGGCCTACTCCTGCTCCTATTTCTTATGTTCTTATATTATGATGAGGATGCTTCTGAAGAGCCATCCAGCATCATGGCTAGTCAGGCCTGCACACTGGACATCTTTGTTTGCAGGTAATCCAGGCCAACCAGTTTGCCATCGTGTCTGTGGTCTTTCCAGCAACTGGGAAATTTCCATTGGGAAACCCACCAATTGCACCAATGCTGCTGACCAAAGAGTAAAACAATTGGCACCTAACAATGAGAACCTAAATGCCAAAATAGAGAAATATGAAAAAAAAAACAAGAAACTGCTAAAAGAATTGTTTTTACTGACCAGTTACAAGGGGTATTAATTTCACTCAGTGTCAAGTTGCCACGAATGGTGTTGGAAGATGTGAAAGTTGTAAATTGAAAATTATAATAATGCTTCTACTTGTTTCAAGTGGAAGTTTCTCCTGCCTGCACGTCACCCATAAATGGGGATGGAGACATGGAGTTTTGGGCATCCCTTCCTTTTTCCTCACCCAAATCTCTGGGAATTGATGCACACAGACCAATAATCGGAAGAAATCAGCCACATTCTCTCAAAATTGACTACTGTTTTAAAATGCCATGGGAATTAGTTCAGTGAATATTTTTTTCATGCATTTATAAATAATAAAGAAACATGAGTTTACCAGGCCAGTGAGCATGGGTTTCTATGAAGTACGGCATGCTTACAGAATTAATTGAAGAAATAACAGAGAGGATGAAATAAATGCAATAAATGTGGTTTATATAGATTTTCAAAAAGCACTGATAAGGTATGCAAAGATAATGGCACATGAAACTTAGTGGAATATGGTCATATGGATAGAGAGTAGATTGGAGGATAGAAAGGACTTTCAGGAGTGAAGGGATTGGGTTGAAAAGATGTGGTGAGTGGAATCCCACAGGGGTCTGGGTAGTGCCACTCTTATTTACTATACACATAAATGATCTGGCCTTTGGAACTGAGAGAACAATATTGAAATTTGCTGACAATGAATTGGGGGAATATGGCAAACTGTAAAATGGACTGCAAGTGGATGTAGATAGGCTGGCAGATAGGTGGCAGATGCAGTTTAATGTAGGCAAAAGTGAAGTTATTTATTTTTGAAGAATGAAGAAAGGAAGTATATTTAAATGGTAAAATTCTAAATGGAGTAGAGTAACAGAGCTACCTTGGTGTATAGATAAACAGGTCATTTAAGGTGGTAGCAAAAGTAGACATGGCTACAAAAAGCAGACTGCTTGATTTTGTATCTAAAGGGGACTGGAAGGTTAAATTATGAAGACAGGTTGCATTCCATTGAGTGTAGAAGATTAAGGAGCGACCTGAGTGAGATGTTTCAAATGATAAAAGGATTTCATAGGGTAGATCCACATAAACTATTTCCCCTAGTGAGGGAATCAAGGACAAGGGGACATAATCTTAAAATTAGAGCTCAGCTATTCAGGAGCGAAATCAGGAAGCAATTTTTCACACAAAGGGTAAAGGAAATTTGGAACCCAAAAGGTTCGGGTTGTTGGGACAATTGAGGCTTTCAAGACTGAGATAGATAGATTTTTGTTAGGTCAGGGTATCAAGAGATATGAAGCAAAGGCAGGAAAATGGAATTGAGGTGCAGATCAATCATGATCTAATTGAATGGCAGAGCAGGCCCGAGGAGGTGAATGGCCTACTCCTGTTCCTAACGTTCTTATATTTCTAATACAAATCAAGAAGGTAATACTTAACTTCTACAAGATCTTAGTTATGCCACAGTTGGAGTACTGTGTACAGTTTTGGGTATGTCATTAGAGAAAGGATATAAAACAATGGAAAAGATGCAGCATCGATTCACCAGGATGTAACGAAAGATGAACAGTGGGTTACATTTTTTCTCCAAAAAATTTATTCATGAAATAAGTAGACTTCCAAACTCTTACACAACTTGATGCTGATTTTGGTTTCAATACTGCCCATTTCTCAGTGGGAAAGGGATGACAGTGAGACAAAATCATAGTGCAACATTTACTGGTCCATTGCCACCATCATCCAGCCTGTTATGATTTTGAAAATATGTGTCCAAACAGTTGAGAGCTTCATTAAATTATAAAAGATGGGGTCCTATGACATGCATCGGAGCCCTATGCAATTTCCATGATGCAACATGCAGCTTGCATGCACTGCAAACCTTGCCCTCTGAGACTGCATACTCTTGTTCTATACAAAAGTTCCTGCCCATTGCTGGACTTTCTGCAGCCACCCCATATCTATCTCCTGGCCCTCTCAGTAACAACAATCCACCAGCTTGACTCTACACAAGTGCTGCTGGAAGTCCCATCTCCTCTGATCGGCAAGGTGCTGCTCAGCACTTTGAATGTGCAGGCAGCTCGCCGATATTATACATATACGGCCTGACCATGAAAATGGTTCAGGCATCCAGCGAAGTTCCATTGAGCAGATGGCGGGCTCACTCTGCTTACTGCCTGCCAGATGAATGGGGTCATTCAAAAATCAACTGTCTTGTGTCTGTGAAGTGTATATTTTCAAATCCTCCTCCCTCCTCACCTCTCCACCCACCTGCCTCCCATTGTCACCTAACTCAATGTAAACATGTTCTCCCTGGTTGGCAGTTCTCAGTAAGCAGAATTTGTGAGGCTGCAGTTTGATTAACATGTTCCCAGTGACACTTGAACACTCAGGATAACAGTAACATTAAGCAGGCATAAAAATACCCGCACCCACCCCCACGCCACTCCATGATAAGTCTGCACGTGTCATTTTCAAAAGCACTGCCACAATCAAGACAACCGGGCAGTTTAAAAATATCACTTTAACCCCAAATTTGCAGCCTTGCCTTCAGTAAGACTTGTTCATCTTGCAAACAAAAAAAGCTAATTCAACTAAACAAAGATGTAGCAGAGTACAAGTTCGTCATGAACTTTATCTTGACAGTAACGCCACTTCTGAATTGTTAAATGCTGTGAACTTCCTACTGAAATTCTATAATATATTATCAACAACAAGTTGTATTCATATAGTGCCTTTAAAGCAGTGAAATGTCCCAAGACGTTTCACAGGAATGTTATGCAATAAAAATTTGACATCGAGCCACATAAGGAGAAATTAGCGCAGGTGAGCAAAAGCTTGACAAGAGGTAGGTTTTAAGGAGCATCTTGAAAGAGGAAAGAGAGGTGGAGAGCCGGAGAGATTTAGGCAGGGAGTTCCAGAGCTTGGGGCCGAGGCAACAGAAGGCACGGCCACCGATGATTGAACGATTACAATCAGGGTTGCTCAGGAGGACAGAATTAGAGGAGTGCAGACATCTCGGGGGGTTGTGGTGCTACAGAAGATTACAGAGATAAGGAGGGGTGTGACCATGGAGGGATTTGAAAATAAAGGATGAGAATTAATGGAAAATATACAGCAGCCTCCAATTTTTCTGCTACCTTGGCAAGTGTCAAATACAGCAATACCAGAAGCAGAGTAAGGGAATTTTATGCACCTACTCTCTCGCTGCTCACCCAAGGAACAATGGCTAGGGTGCTGTACAGCTCCTAAAGGGAGTGCGCTCAATGCAATTGG
Source organism: Pristiophorus japonicus (assembly GCF_044704955.1). Taxonomy (NCBI): domain Eukaryota; kingdom Metazoa; phylum Chordata; class Chondrichthyes; family Pristiophoridae; genus Pristiophorus; species Pristiophorus japonicus. The sequence goes on along the minus strand of NC_091977.1, from coordinate 263,959,645 downwards.
GGTAAAAAAAGTCCATTTGAAATCTGCTACTTGGCCTGTGTTTGCTTCATGGGTTCTTTGCATAAGAATTCATAGCAACACATTGTTATTAAGAACTAGTTGGTTTATGAACAAAGGTTTAACAATCACACTGCACATTACCAGTTCATCCACTCGGCTCACAACTGCATAATCACGTGACTGGATAAGCCACCCACAATGCAACAGCTCTACAGACCCGTGAGCATACTCACAGGTGCATACATTACACGACTGTTTGTCCTTCACTTGCGAGAATTCCCATCCTAAACTGCAGGCAATTCTGGTTTGCCGTGAGTCTTTTATATGGCTGTGCAATCTGTCTGATAATTGTGTTCATAAAATGGCATGTGTTGTTGGCCAAAGCTATCTTACCACATGATTGGAACAAATAAACAAATAAACCCATTCACTGATCCAGTATTTCTATTATCACACAATTTAATGCCAGCTGTTGGTCAAATAACTGCACATTTGGGTGCTCAATGAAACTATCCCCTTATGAAGCCTTTAACTGAACATTTCGGTTATGGACATTTATAAAGGAGGATGTTAACTAAAAGGAATGCATCAGTTAATTAAAAAAAAGAAAGACTTACATTTATATAGTGCCCTATGTGACCACCAGATGTCTCAAAGTGCTTTACAGCCAATGAAGTACTTTTGGAATGTAGTCACTGTTGTAATGTAGGAAACGCAGCAGCCAATTTGCGCACAGCAACTCCCACAAACAATGTCCAGCTAAACTGTTTTTGTTATGTTGATTAATGTTGTTGAAAATTGCACAGGACACCGTTGATAACTCCCCTGTTCTTCTTCGAAATAGTGCCATGGGATCTTATATATCTACCTGAGAGGGAAGACTCCCTCAGTTTAACATCTCATCGAAAGACGGCACCTCAGACAGTGCAGTGCTCGCTCAGCACTGCACTGGAGTGTGAGCCGAGATTGATATCTCAAGTCCCATGAGTGGAACTTGAACCCACAACCTTGTGGCTTAGAGGTGAGAGTGTTACCCACTGAGCCACAGCTGACACTAAATTAAAATCCAACAATGGAAAAGGAATAGTTTCATAGGCCAAAAAGTAAACAATTCCATAAAATATTCACCTAATGTGCACCACTTTTACTAATGAAGGTTAAAAAATTGTCTTACTCTATCTTGAAAATATGTTCTTTTATACAACTGGTTAATGATTTGCTGTGCATCCGTAATGATAAGTCAATAGAATTTCAGAAATGTGCAAAGAAAAATTTATGTTGCCATAGAAGTCTCTTGAATAAACCAAAATAATTGTAGGATTCTCTGATGACTCGGTGAGTTTATCAAATGAGTAGATGAGCCATGCAGACCAGAAAGCTCCCTGATTTTATCCCAAGCCCATGCTGAATTGGCTGATCTCAACAACGGTTGTGGTATAACTGGCTGGATTGGTAAGGGGAAAATCATGTAGAGGTCCTCCTTCCTGACCACTGTCCTGAAAATCTGGTGGAAATGTGCAACAATGTGTACAGCAGGCTCAGTGTCAACTGTGGTAACCTCTCTGGTCAAATAGCAGTCCAAGTTCACACTTGTATAATGGTCACATGTGAGGTACTGGTGGGTGATAGCCATTAGTGGAACCCAGCAATTTCTTACAACACAATCTGCGTGATATTTTTGTGACCTAGATTTTTATCAACATTTTAAAAGTTATTCAAAACTAGCAAATAAAACATAAATGTGTTTGTATGAAGCTCCTCGAGCCACTATTTGAACTCAAATGTGGTCTCATTTGAAATAAGCACAATTTGAACCTTAAGGGGTTGAATTTTCGGCTTTGATGTTTTTGGGGCAATAATGGCGTCGGGGCGGCAAAGTTAGCACTCGGGAACAGTTTGTGCCTCAGTAAGTAAGTTTGGGCAGCTGGGCCCTGAGTCAGGGGGCGCAGCGCTAAGGAAGGTGTTGTACACCTCTCTTGGGGTGTTAGGATGGGAAACTTCCGAGCTAAAGAGCCGGGCTGCGAGCGGTCCGAGAGAAGCCTGGAGGGGAACCCCCCGCAAAAAGTACCACAAAAACATTCGCAAAACATTGCCCACGCCACCACAACACAAATCACAAAAAAAATTAAAAGAAAAAAAAACAATCTCACTTACGTTAGGAGTCCATTATTCACCTCTTCGCCGATGGGATTTTTGGACGATCTGATTTCCCAGGCGGTCAGTGTGAGTTGCACTTTGCGGCAGACGGGTCAGACAAGAATCATAACTCATACCGGTGTCGTAACCAGGAGTGTTGCACATCGGGCGCAGCTCTTCCGGGAGGTGCTGCTCAGCACAGCCGCTAAACTGGACCAAAGGATTGCTGCGGGGCGCTGGAGGCTGACTGCCCAGCCAGAACACCTCACTGCCACCATTGCCACTGCTCCGGGGTGAAAAACAGAGCGGAGAAGACCCGAAAATCCAGCCCAGAGTGTTGGAGAATGCTGGCAGTAATGACTGTCAGCAAAGATTCACATGAAGTGTTTCTCCCTGCTCCCCCCACCACACACTAAACTGTAGGTTGACTAACTGTGAGACGCAACAGCAATACAACTGTCCAAAGAAAAGAATCACTTTAATACCAATTTAAGTAGATCTAGAACTGATATGGCAGAAAAATAAATATGTTTAAATGAGAATAGATGAGTGTCCGCATTACAAGAATGATACAAGCTGGACCTCAACAGAATTGCAGAGCTGCTGGCTCTACATGACAGAGGGAATTAAAGAAAAGATTAACAGAAACAGTTCAGCGACCAGTGCACTTGTTAAGCAAACATTCCAAATTTCATTTCAGATTTATAAGCAATAATCAGTTCTGAATGGAGGCACTCCAGTTCAATCAAGGCACAGCAAAGTCCAAACTTGGGGACATGGCTATGGTTAGAATTCATCTCCTTCAGAACACTGATATACTGTCCCAATTTCAGAAGGAAAGGAAACGATATATATAAACTGATAAAATTCATCTACCAGTTCAGAGACTGCAATAAATTCTATTGCTCTTAACATGCGAAGATAATCCTGCACCTGAGACTTTGGTCAGCTCGCAAATATTCATTTATTTTTCCTGAGATGCTGACCATTGTGTTCCCAGGATGCATATAATATGCTGAAACCACTCATCCATCCAATCCTAGGTGAATTTAAATGGCTTTTAAGCTGCTGAGGGAATTAGCAATTTCCCAGCTTTTTACCAAAGGGTGTCCTCTTATCTGCCTCGAAGCAGCAGCAGTCCTTATAACCAGCAGAAGGCTGACCTTGCAAAGATGGCATTGCTGAGCATGATGTTGTCACCGATTATATTGCAATTTGGTTTGCTAAATGGCTGACTTATGCTGCCTGACCTTTCAAATACTTTTGCATGCTATCTGTTTTCATGATCACCCCATTATTTGACCATCTCAGTTAAAGGAGATGAACAATTTGTTGAGAGGGAAATCTTAAGGTTTATGTACTGCATCTTCATTCATTCTTAATCCTTGGGTGTTTTCATTCTAGATTGTCATCAAGTAAGAAAAAAAATCTTATTTCAGTTTTCTGTCCCTTCCACCCCTTCGCCAATTTTTTATCCTCTTTTCCAGAAAAATGCAACTTCCGCTCCACCAGCCCTTTGCTATCTTGCCTCAGTTCGGGAGCGTTGTCAGACTATTCAACCACAGAGGGCAGCACAGCCAAGACAAGTCCTGCCGTCACCCAATGCTCACACACAAGCACCTTCAACAAGTCACAACCGGGAGCAAGAACTCTACCCGATTTATCCAATGTAATTCCTTCAGGAGAGGAGCTGAGGGATGAAACCACGTGAAGGAAATCTTATTTCACATTTGATTTTGATGCTCAAATGCATTTAGCATCCACAGAGGCTGAAACATAGAAACATAGAAACATAGAAAATAGGTGCAGGAGTAGGCCATTCGGCCCTTCTAGCCTGCACCGCCATTCAATGAGTTCATGGCTGAACATGCAACTTCAGTACCCCATTCCTGCTTTCTCACCATACCCCTTGATCCCCCTAGTAGTAAGGACTTCATCTAACTCCTTTTTGAATATATTTAGTGAATTGGCCTCAACAACTTTCTGTGGTAGAGAATTCCACAGGTTCACCACTCTCTGGGTGAAGAAATTCCTCCTCATCTCAGTCCTAAATGGCTTCCCCCTTATCCTTAGACTGTGTCCCCTGGTTCTGGACTTCCCCAACATTGGGAACATTCTTCCTGCATCTAACCTGTCTAACCCCGTCAGAATTTTAAACGTTTCTATGAGGTCCCCTCTCATTCTTCTGAACTCCAGTGAATACAAGCCCAGTTGATCCAGTCTTTCTTGATAGGTCAGTCCCGCCATCCCGGGAATCAGTCTGGTGAACCTTCGCTGCACTCCCTCAATAGCAAGAATGTCCTTCCTCAGGTTAGGAGACCAAAACTGTACACAATACTCCAGGTGTGGCCTCACCAAGGCCCTGTACAATTGTAGCAACACCTCCCTGCCCTTGTACTCAAATCCCCTCGCTATGAAGGCCAACATGCCATTTGCTTTCTTAACCGCCTGCTGTACCTGCATGCCAACCTTCAATGACTGATGTACCATGACACCCAGGTCTCGTTGCACCTCCCCTTTTCCTAATCTGTCACCATTCAGATAATAGTCTGTCTCTCTGTTTTTACCACCAAAGTGGATAACCTCACATTTATCTACATTATACTTCATCTGCCATGCATTTGCCCACTCACCTAACCTATCCAAGTCGCTCTGCAGCCTCATAGAATCCTCCTTGCAGCTCACACTGCCACCCAACTTAGTGTCATCTGCAAATTTGGAGATACTACATTTAATCCCCTCATCTAAATCATTAATATACAGTGTAAAATGACCATAATACTGCCTCTTCTGGGGAAATGGCATCACAGAACCACATTGGGAAGAGCCCACAATCTGTGTGATATTTTTGTGACCTAGATTTTTATCAATATTTTAAAAGTTATTCAAAACTAGCAAATAAAACATAAATGTGTTTATATGAAGCTCCACAAGCTACTGTTTGAACTCAAATGTAGTCTCATTTGAAATCAGCACAATTTGAACCTCCAGGAAATTCCGGGAAATCCTCTCCGTGCCTTTCAGTTCTGCGCACAGTGGATTCCTGTATTTGTTGCTCCTGCACACTCTCCACTTTGCCATCCTCGTCTGCCGTCCGGACACGCCATGGCGCACCATCTTGCCATCCAGAGGAGGCGGGGGTCCTCAATGGAGTCCTCTCTATGCGGGAGTCCTCCCTTTATTTACTGGGGACTTGGTCTGAAGGGTGTTGCACAGGACAGTTCCGTGCAATCGGTTTTTAAGTCAGTTCACAGACTCCAGGTCACCTGTAATTTCTGCGGTCTGAAAGAGTCCGTGTTCCATGTTTATGTGGAGTAGGTCAGGTTGCAGCCCCTGTTCCATTATTTGAAGGGGATGCTCCTCAAATTCTGGTTACACTTCAGTCCCATACTCCTGATCTTTGGGCACCCTGTGCGGAGGGGAGCGGCAGGTTGGAAGGCCTCTTCGTAGGACTGCTCCTGGGCACGGCCAAGGGGGCCGTCAGCTGGTCCAGGCTGTGGATAATAATCCAGCCTCATATTGGGCAGTGCATTTATCCTTTGGTGAGTGGACTAGTCTTCTTATGCTGTGGTGACAAAATCAATACAACAAACCATTTATGCTCAGTTGCTGTTACACTTGCTCCACTCATTTAATAAGCATTAAGTTACGTGCCTCGAATTTCCCCGGGGGTTTCTCTGGCAGGAGATTGGCAGAAACCCCAGAGAAATGGCGTAACCAGCTCAGAACAACCATTAATGTTATTTATGTGTCAGACATGGCTCAGTGGGTAGCACACTCAGCTCTGAGTCGCAAGGTTGTGGGTTTAAGTCCCACTCCACAGATTTGAGCACAAAAATCTAGGCTGACACTCCAGTGCAGTGCTGACGGTGCGCTGCACTGTCAAAGGTGCTGTCTTTCGGATGAGACGTTAAACTGAGATCCTGTCTGTTGTCTCAGGTGGATGTAAAAGATCCCACAGCACTCTTTTGAAGAAGAGCAGGGAAGTTATTCCCGGTGGCCTGGCCAATATTTATCCCTCAGTCAACAACACAAAAACAGATTATTCACTCAATTTCACATTGCTCTTTGTGGGAGCTTGCTGTGTGCAAATTGGCTGCTGCGTTTCCTACGTTACAAAAGTGACTACACTTCAAAAAAGTACTTAATTGCCTGTAAAGCGCTTTGGGACATCCGAAGGCTGTGAAAGGCGCTATATAAATCCAAGTCTTTCTTTTTTTCTCCAGGAGTTACGGTGGAGATCTGAGAACACTGCAGAAATTCTACCCCATACTCTTGATACAAATTCTGTTTGTACTTTCCAGCACAAAACAATTTATTCCTACTTCTGCGAAATGATCAGAGGCCAATCAATACTCTCTGTACAGTAAGATACTAAGGGGTGGGTTTTGATTCTGGATGATTGCGAATCAGCACCCCGTTTTACATCACTCCTCATTTATATTTCCAGTAAAGTCAGTGGAACTGAAAATCGGGCGAGATGTAAAGCGAGCTGCTGATTCTCTATCGCCCGGCTTACAGTATCACACAAAGTCAAAATTCATCCCGATGACTACTCTGCATGGTACAGAGAGAATTTTTATTGGCACTCAGCAAAATGATACAATCTTAACGGGCTATATTTACTACAGTATTTATATATGATTGTAGGAACTTGAGCACAAAAATCTAGGCTCACACTTCAGTACCATGCTGAGGGAGTGCAGCACTGTTGGAGTTGGCATCTTTTGGATGAGATGTTAAACTGAGGCCCCGTCTGGCCACTCAGGTGGATGTAAAAGCTCCCACGGCACTATTTCAAAGAAGAGCAGTGGAGTTATCCCTGGTGTCTTGGACAATAAATATCCCTCAATCATCATAACAAAAACAGATTATCTGGTCATTATCACATTGCTGTTTGTGGGAGTTTGCTGTGCGCAAATAGCCTGCCATGTTTTCTACATTATAACAGTGACTACACTCCAAGAGTACTTAATTGACTGTAAAGCACTTTGAGACATCCGGTGGTCTTTAAAGGCGCTATATAAATGCAAGTCTTTCTTTCTATCTATCTTTCTTTCAGGATGGACGACTTGTGACCTGTTATTGTTCTTTAACCATTTCCTTTCTTTCTGTGCCTAGTATATATTGCTTCATTAATTGCATTCTTTAGAAGCTCTGTAACAATCCCAGAGGAGAGGCTGTGATTAAACACAATCACGGAAACATTTTACAACAGCCTGAGTCTTCACTATAAAATGACACAATTCTGAGTGCCAAATTAAGTAAGATTAATAAACTATTGTAGAAAATGAGAGCAATGTATGTTTTTACTAAGCTTTTAAGAACAGCTTGTCTGTTGAAAAATATCTGGTGAACTTGAAATATAAAAAACATCTAATTTACGTACTGTCATTTACAAAAGCTTACTCTGTGAAACAAGATGAGTCTGGAGGTGATGGGCTTTTAATGCAGATCAGAACAGTGTAAAATTTAAGAACAAAGGAACAAACAACAATTTAATCAGTGAAAGGCTTCAAGCATTTCTCATGTGACACCAGGTAGTATAAAAGCTAGTGGAATATAAAATAAAACTGGACTGAAATATAAGGAATTCAATCAACAAAATACTGCTAGAGACAACTTTAATGGGTGAAAGTGCCTAACACATGTCTTACTAAAAACAAACAAAACAAATACTTGGAATTTTCCTCATTGTCAGTATTGTGGATTTTAAAGTTGGTGAAATGAGATTTGTGCCTGCATATTTGCCATGGCAAATTTTCCAGCATCAGCTTAATCTGACGGATTTCGGATTTTTTTTTGGTGAGGTGCCGGCAATGTTCTACGCCTGTGCCAGGGAGCCTACCACGGGTGAGCGGACGAGTGGAAATATCCCTGCAGTGGGCCTCGGGCACTTGCAGCAGTTTAAAGGGGCCAGTCCATCTCCCAGAAGAGAGCTGTGACTTCTCAGGAAATGCAGCAAAATCTGCTGCTGGGACGATCCCTTGATTGATTGAAGTGACGACTTTAAAAGGTCCACTAAAAGGCAAGATATCATTTGCAACTGTAGAAATGCTGAAACCAGACCAGTACTGGTGCAACAATGATCCAGCATTGCTGAAGTGGACATGACATTGTAACATTGCCACTGTCATCATTCGAATACACCTGCTCATATTTCTTGTCACTTCTGGTGGAAAATTATGATTGATATGCAGATCATGAATCAGACCAAGCCGATCTCCGATATGCACTCCAATCTACCGAGGTTCCATATCAGGAAGAGAATATTGAAAAATGACTCCTATATAAGCTATTCCCCTCGAACATATACTGAGATGAAACCCAACAACATTGGCAAATTACACTGTACAATGGCATTTCAGTTCAAATGAAGCCAATTGTTCACCATGAAACCTGCAACGGCCAATAAGAATTGCCAAAAATGGAACAATTCAGTCCCATAATTCTAGCTGTATTCAGTACAAGAGTAATCCAGGTTGCAGTGTATTCCAAGGATCTCAGGAATTGGGCAATATTAATACATTTCCAAGACTGCATTCTTGTATCTTACGCTAACACTTGAACCCCCTAATGTGTTCACTGCCCATACAACAACAACTTGCCTTTATGTAGCGCTTTAACGTAGCAAAACATCCCAAGGCACTTCACAAGAGTGCTGTCAATCAAAACTTGACACTGAGCCACATATAAAGAGATATTAGGGCAGAAGAGGTAGGTTTTAAGGAACGCCTTAAATGAGGAAAAAGAGGTAGAGAGGAGGAGAGATTTCATGAGGGAATTCCAGAACTTGGAGCCATCGGCAGCTGTAGGCATGGCCACCAATGGTGGAGTGATTAAAATTGGGGATGCGCAAGAGGCCAGAATTGGAGGAATGTAGATATCGCAACGGGTTGTAGGGCTTGAGGAGATGACAGAGACAGGAAGTGGCAAGGCCATGGAGAAATTTGGAAACAAGGATGAGAATTTTAAAATTGAGGTGTTGCTTAACTGCCAGTTAACATAGGTCAGCGAGCACAGGGGAGATGGATGAATCGGACTTGGTGCGAGTTAGGACTCGGGCAGCAGAGTTTTGAATGGCCTTAAGTTTATGGCGGGTGGAAGATGCGAGACTGGCGAGGAGTGCTTTGGAATAGTCAAGTCTAGTGGTAACATAGGCATGGATGAGGGTTTTAGGAGTTGAGGCAGGGGTGAAATCGAGTGATGTTACGGAGGTGGAAATTGCCAGTTTTAGTGATGGCACGGATATGTAGTCGGAAGCTCATCTCAGGGTCAAATACGATACTAAGCTTGCAAACGGTCTGGTTCAGCCTCAGACAATTGCCAGGGAGAGGGATGGATTCAATGGCTAGGGAATGGAGTTTGTGGCAGGGACTGAAGACAACTGGCTGGATTTTGCAGTGGTAAAGATGGAAAACTGTTAGCATTTGCTTTCATTACCCCTCTGAAACTGACAGTAACTAAAGGATTTAGCACATTCGCAGCTAAGCACGGAAATGCTGAATACTCAGCAGGTCAGACAGCATCTGTGGAGATAGAAACAGAGTTAACATTTCAGGTCGATTACCTTTCATCAGAGCTGATGAAAGGTCATCGTCCTCACCTGCTGAGTATTTCCAGCATTTTCTGTTGTTATTCCAAAGAAAGTTAAGCCTTGTTGGAGTAGGTGTAACTGGGATTTTAATGATGTATTAACTGCTGAACAACCATTCTGGCTATGAAAAGCTAATTTTATGTTTGTGGAATGTCAAATATCTCCATTATGATAAAAATGACCAGATATTTAAAATTATTTAAAAAAATGTAAAGTTTGTTTATGATATTTCAGCTTCTACCTTAAACCTATGTGTATGTCCCAAACTGTATTTTGCTCTTGGTAAAATGATTACAAAAAGAATGATAATCTCTGCATTTTACTTCCTGGTTTGCTATATGTGAATATTTTTCAAAATGATTGGCTGCTTAGACAGCTTGATGACATCACTGCTGCTTTATGCTGGGAATCCCCTTTTGACAGCGTTACAATTAAATTAAGGTAGACAAAGCTCAAGTGATCGTCATATGAGATTGCAAGATCAGTGGCGATTGCATTTGCTTCGCCGCTGACTACAAATTCCAGGCCAATGGCTTCGGTCTTCCCAATATTTAGTACGCCAGCATATATATCTTCAATAACGGTAATTCTGTGATGCCATGCACCCCGCAGAGAATCACACCTGCAGTGAGCAGAGGAAATAGAGCTACAACACGACAGCCTCAATTACCCAACCCACACTCCCTGCACGGTGTGTGGAATTACCCATTATATAGTTACATGCAGATTATTTTAATGTCTGACATTTTAATTGGAACTTATGTATTGATTACCCTGTAGTGTTCAGCATTACAGCTGTTAGTTATTCAGCATGGACATCATCACGCAACAATACAACAGAACAAACACTCTGAGGGCTTTAACCAGCAATAGACTCCAAGCTGAATAAAACCATTACATGCATTTCTCAGTACACCTTATAAAAATGACGTGTATTCTACAGCAATGTCATGTTCCTAATCTCATCTCAGGTATTTTATGGTTGTGATAAACCATTTGAGATTTGCTCCTGAAGTTTATGACATCATCTGAACCCTTGCATCAGATGACTGGTTTACAATCATTCCCAGGTGTGCATTATTCTTTATATTCAGCATGGCAGGAAGATTAATTTTGCTAAACTGCAGCCAGTCTGGAGTTCCTTCCAAATAAACACTGCTCAGTTAAAAAATGTGGCACATGTCAGCTGTGGCTCAGTGGGTAGCACCCTTGCCTCTGAATCAGAAGTTGATGTGTTCAAGTCCTACCCCAGGGACTCAAACAAAAAAAATCTATGCTGACACTCCAGTGCAGTGCTGAGAGAGTACTGCACTGTCAGAAGTGCTGTCTTTCGGATAAGATGTTAAATCGAGCACTTGTCTGCTCTCTCAGGTAGATGTAAAAGTTCCCATGAGAGTATTTTGAAGGAGAGCAGAAGAGTTATCTTTGGTATCTAAGCCAATATTTATCCCTCAAACAACATAATAAAAAACGCAGATTATCTGGCCATCATCACATTGCTGTTTGCTGTGTGAAAATTGGCTGCCACGTTTCCCACATGACAACAGTGACTCTCTCCAAAAAGCACTTAATTGGCTATAAAAGTGATTTGAGGTGGTTGTGAAAGGTGCTATATAAATGCAAGTCTTTATTTCTTTCTATATCAAGTATTCAATCTTTCACCATGCCAGATCTATACAAGTGCTCACAACATTACAACAATACTCCTTGATATTTTTTACAGCGAGAAAAACATGCTGCCTTGCCAAAATATGTCTACTGCAGCCACTGCAAGCCAGTTTAAAATAAACTGCATACTGTTTACATTAATCTTTACCTGCAAGCCAGCAGTGCACAGTTCTATAATAACATGCACAAGAATTAGGAATGATCAATTACCAGAAGTCACAGGTCTTGAATCATCATCAGAAAAAAAAAAGCATTATAGCTTTTAGCTTCTAAAATTACAACCGGCTCTGTTATTGATCATTGGTTGAAGGCATGAATACTGCAAACACACCATATGTTAACAATTATTGGCTGCAATCCACTTGTGGTATGGTCTCTCTGTACTGTAAACTTAGTTTGACTGACACATTATTTCCTCTATGCACCCCAATCTATTTTCTGCCTCACTAAATTTATAAAACCCTGCATAAATTCTCCCCGCGTAGGTCGGTTTGTCAGCCTGCAAACACATTGCTTTGCTTGCATTCCTTTAGCCAGGCAGTACGGATGTTGGGAGTGAAAGTACAATTTTACCTCCACAGAACAAAACAAAAAAACTGATAATCTGGTCGAGAAACTACAGCATTTCACTGAAAAATGAGTCAGCACTGCTGGATGGAGGAGGTGTGTGGAGGTGTGTTCATTTCCCAAGCATTGTTTGTGTTAGGCAGCACATCCCTGCAGCTTTTGTCAGTTATACTGTGATTTATTACTTCTTGTTCTATTAGCAAAAACTAAATGAGTTTCTGGCAGCAACTAATCTGTTGTTAACAGATACAAATACAAGCAAACAAGGTTTGGCTTCTCAACCACTCCCAAACTGTGATTTAGTGTTTTTAACATTTATAGATATTTTTTTAAACTGTCACGGTTATAATATGACATTTTAATGTTCTGTTTACACCATCTGAACTTTGCTTTGACTGGTCAGCCTTATGGTTGCAAAGGACATAATTTCAATAGGTGTAGCATATTATTTTTATAGATAAACATAAGAACATAAGAAAAGGAGCAGGAGTAGGCCATTCAATAAGGTGCCACATAAGAGGTTACTGCACAAGATAAAAGCTCACGGGGTTGGGGTAATATATTAGCATGGATAGAGGATTGGCTAACTAACAGCAAACAGAGAGTCAGGATAAATGGATCATTTTCCGGTTGGCAAACAATGACTATTGGGGTGCCGCAGAGATCGGTGCTGGGTCCTCAACTATTTACAATTTATATTAATGACTTGGATGAAGGGACGAGTGTAATGTAGCCAAGTTTGCTGATGCTACAAAGATGGGTGGAAAAGCAAATTGTGAGGAGGACACAAAAAATCTGCAAAGGGATATAGACAGGCTAAGTGAGTGGGCAAAAATTTGGCAGATGGAGTATAATGTGAGAAAATGTGAGGTTATCCACTTTGGCAGAATTAATAGAAAAGCAAATTATAATTTAAATGGAGAAAAATTGCAAAGTGCTGCAGTACAAAGAGACCTGGGGGTCCTTGTGCATGAAACACGAAAAGTTAGTATGCTGCTACAGCAAGTAATCAGGAAGGCAAATGGAATGTTGGCATTTATTACAAGGGGGATAGAGTATATTGGTGAGGCCATAACTGGAGTACTGCATACAGTTTTGGTCTCCGTATTTAAGGAAGGATATACTTCATTGGAAGCTGGTCAGAGAAGGTTTACGAGGTTGATTCTGGAGATGAGGGGTTTGACTTATGAAGATAGGTTGAGTATACTCATCGGAGTTGAGAAGAATGAGAGGTGATCTTATTGAAACATAAGATAATGAGGGGGCTCGACAAGGTGGATGCAAAGAGGATATTTCCACATAGGGGAAATTAAAACTAGCGGACATAGTCTGAGAATAAGGGGCCGCCCATTTAAAACTGAGATGAGGAGAAATGTCTTTTCTCAGAGAGTTGTAAATCTATGGAATACTCTGTCCCAGAGAGCTATGGAGGCTGGGTCATTGAATATATTTAAAATGGAGATAGACAGATTTTTGAGCGATAAGGGAGTAAAGGGTTATGGGGAGCGGGCAGGGAAGTGGAGCTGAGTCCATAATCAAATTAGCCATGATCTTATTGAATGGCAGAGCAGGCTCGAGGGGCCAAGTGGTCTACTCCCCACCTATTTCTTATATTCTTATTTGGCCCCTCAATCCTGCTCTGCCATTCAATAAGATCATGGCTGATCTGATCTTGACCTCAACTCCACTTCCCTGCCCACTCCCCATAACCCTCGACTCCCTTATCATTCAAAAATCTGTCTATCTCCACCTTAAATATATTCGATGACCCAGCCTCAAAAGCTCTCTGGAGTAGAGAATTCCAAAGATTCACGACCCTCTGAGAGAAGAAATTCCTCCTCATTTCAGTTTTAAATGGGTGAACCCTTATTCTTAAACTATGTCCCCTAGTTCTAGATTACCCCACAAGGGGAAACATCCTCTCTGCATCTACGATCTCAAACCCCCTCAGAATCTTATACGTTTCAATAAGATCACCTCTCATTTTTCTAAACTCCAATGAGTACAGGCCCAACCTGCTTAACCTTTCTTCAAAGACAACCCTTTCATCTCAGGAATCAACTTCGTGAACCTTCTCTGAACTGCCTCCAATGCAAATATATCCTTCCTTGAATAAGGAGACCAAAACTGTACGCATTGTAGCAGGACTTCCTTACTTTTATACTCTATCCCCCTTGTAATAAAGGTCAACATTCCATTTGTGAGTAAAGTGAGGGAAGGCAGATTCAGTGAATGTAAATTTAAAAAATATTTAAGATTCAATGTCCATTAAAAATGCTTATTGGAGTGATAAGTTTTATCATTTCAGCATGGAAGGATGCCATTCAGCTCAATGTGCCCACATAGTTGCTATGTCCCCATTAAAGTTAATTGTACACAGCAACTGCAAATATTCTATGATACTCACTCCTCCCAGTGGTTCAATGTAGTTTCCAGCCATATAGACCAGGAAGGTTTCAAGTTTCAATCCCTGGTCTATGCCGAGTTATTTGATCGCAACCAGGATAATGCCTCGGGTAATGGTGGGGTGGCACAATGACCCTAGAGCAGGGAGAGAGAAATTGGCTAGGTTTACCACTTCTGATAGCTATCTAGCGATCCCTACTGGAAGTGATGGTGCGCAAATGTTGGCTGAGGATAGGATCAGTATCAGTTGTGATGCCATCTGCAGTTAATAGTCACTCGTGGCTCACACAAAGAATGGCCACTTGGGATGTTGGAAGTGGGAAAGCCAATCTCATCAGTGCCTATAGAAGGAGACAGCTAAAGGGAGGGAAAAAAAGGCTAAGAAACAATTGAGTATCAGCACATTCCAGTTAAAATGCTATTCCCTTTGAAAAAGTTGCAGTTAACATTTATATAATAAAAAGAAATAAGGGAGCAATACCTCAAGTAAAATCTTCCCGTGTAGCAACAGGGGGAGGGTGTGGGGGGGGCGAGATGGCTGTGAAGAGGGCGACTGGATTGGATGTCACCATAACCCAGGTCGGTGATTGGAGCGTGGGCAGGTACAGCAGGAGCGGTGAGGTCGGGGCAAAGGAGTCGCGAGAGATTGCAGAGTGACATGATCGGGGTCCAGGAGAGGCCGAGAGTTCACGGCCCAGAAGAGGCGAGGACCCAGGGGCAGCACGGGCCAGCCCACACTGCGATATGTGTGCACTAGGTCTGTGCAGCAGAGCTGGTCTCCAGTAATCTTGGTTAATCCTTGCCACTGGGCCAAGACCGAGCTCTGTCAAGCCCATGTGGTGGTTGGTGTGCAACGGCCACCACACATTAAAAAAATCCACGCACAGGCATCTTCCACATTTCAATATGTAGTTCAGGAGTGGTAAACCTAGCCAATTTCTCTCTCCCTGCCCTGGTGCCACCCCACCATTACCTGGTGGCATTATCCTGGTTGCGATCAAATAACTCGGCATAGACCAGGGATTGAAACTTGAAACCTTCCTGGTCTATATGGCTGGGAACGACATTGAACCACTGGGAAGAGTGGGTATCATAGAATATTTGCAGCCTTCACTGACTTGGCAATGTAAGCCCTTTATAAAGGATGCAGCAATGATTGTACAACACACAACAGAGAGAAGAAATCTCCCCCCATGTAATATACGGGGGGAATGGTAGAGTGAAAACCCCATGACCCCCACCTTCCTCCCACTATCTGACAAGTTGATTCCATGGCCATGATTCTGCCATCATTTTAAAGCTAATTATTTTCCTTACTTCAAAATGATAGGTTTGGATGAGCCATTCATTAACACGTTGATGTGATTCTTTCTGACTATAGGCTATTTTGTGCGGATAAACTTAACAGCAATTTTTAAGCATATTGCATTTCATTACCCCCCCCCCCCGACCCCAAATGTCATTAGAAATCTGATTCTGTATTTCAGTTGGTTCTGTAATTTTGCAGCTCCTGGTACTCTGCATGTTTCTCTTCTGCCTTAAGAGCCTGTTGACTGATAAGTTTGTCCACTATGGACCCTGAAAACAAAGAAAGAAGAAGTGCCGTCTCCTGCATGGTTAAAAAAACGAATCTTGCCAGCTGAAAATTATGGCAACATATAAGTGATGAGTAGGATTGGGGAATGTGGTACTGAGTAGCCAATTGGATTCATCGGGTGCGAAATTGCACCTTTTTATCACCCCCAAAGAAAGTGGAGCGCGAGAGATTGTGCGCCACTTCCTTTCAGGGGCGGTAAGGGCAATTTCACAGCAGGGATGGGACTTTCACACTGGGTGCTAAAAGTCCTGGCCCCGGAAGGTTATCGCCCCCAATTGGAGCGCAGAGCAATTTCGCCCCCATTGTGTCCAAGCAGATGCAAGTCCTCTTTAAATTTTAAGGAAGCTGTTTCATAGATGTTCATCAACCTCTCACCAGATACACCTGCGGACAACAAACTGATCCTCCTCGGTGACTTCAATGCCAGGATAGGCAAAGACACAGCCCACTGGTGAGGCGTGATTGGCAGGGAGGGGATAGGGAAAACCAACTCCAGCGGTACCCTATTCCTGACAAAATGTCTAGAACATAAACTTCTCATCACCAACACCCTGTTCCGCCAGAGGGACACATACAAGGCATCGTGGCAACACCCTCGCTCCAAACACTGCCACCTGCTCAACTATGTCATCGTCCGAGCCAGGAATCGCAAGGATGTGCGCATCACCTGCGTCATGACAGGAGCTGATGACTGCTGGATGGACCACCGCCTAATCCGATCCATCATCGACATTAACATAGCCCCAAAGTGGAGGGGACAGCAGAAGCAGTGTCGCAAAAAAGTCAATGCCGGGGCACTTAAAGACCCTGCTAAGAGAGCCTAATACAGCCAGCGCCTCACAGCTAACCTGGCGTGCCTTGGTGACCCTGAGACGCAGAATGCCCACAGCGCATGGTCTGCCCTCCAGGCCTCCATAACCAGTCCCTGTGAAGAGACGCTTGGTCACTCAACCAGAAAATACCAGGACTGGTTTGATGAGAATGATCAGGAAATCCAAGAACTAATAGATCGCAAGCACAGAGCATTTCTGAGCCTTAAGCAACAACCCAACTC
Organism: Pristiophorus japonicus; assembly: GCF_044704955.1. Classification (NCBI taxonomy): domain Eukaryota; kingdom Metazoa; phylum Chordata; class Chondrichthyes; family Pristiophoridae; genus Pristiophorus; species Pristiophorus japonicus. The sequence goes on along the minus strand of NC_091977.1, from coordinate 263,942,620 downwards.
GGGAGCAGCAAAGCAACATTACAGGTGGCTCAAGGCTGAGATCCAACCAAAATCCCGGGACTTAAAGAACAGGTGGTGGATGGAGAAAGCACAGGAGATACAACAACTGGCCGACAGCCATGAAGTGCGAGAATTCTTCATCGCAGTCAAGGCCACCTACGGTCCAAACTCCCAATGCCCCATCCCACTGCTGGCCAAGAACGGGGAAACACTCATCAAGGACACTGAGGCAGTCAGGACCCGCTGGAAGGAGCACTTCAAAGATCTCCTCAATCAAGACTCTGTCTTTGACTCGAGTGTTCTCGACTCCATCCCGCAGCATGTGACCCGTCACCACCTCAGTGAAACCCTAACGTCGCATGAGGTAGGAAATGCCATAAGACAGCTCAAGAACAACAAGGCTACGGGAGCGGATATAATCCCTGCTGAGGCACTAAAGTATGGCGGAGAGGCGCTGTTGGCATGGATACATGACCTCATCTCTCTCATCTGGAGGGAGGAGAGCATGCCGGGAGATCTTAGATTTGCAGTGATCGTGACCATCTTTAAAAAAGGGGACAAGTCCGACTGCGGCAACTACAGAGGAATCTCCCTGCTATCAGCCACTGGGAAAGTTGTCGCTAGAGTCCTCCTCAAGCGTCTTCTCCCTGTTGCCGAGGAGCTCCTCCCGGAGTCACAGTGCAGATTTCGTCCCTACGGAGCACAAGGGACATGATCTTTGCAGCGCAACAGCTGCAGGAAAAATGCAGGGTGCAGCACTGTTGTAGGAGGTAGGCACCTTTAGAATATACCAGAATACTAGGCATTAGGCATCTGCTAGATATATCAAAACTCACATAAGCTTAAAATGGACACACACATAAAATGGCTGCCCAGGCATGATGGGAAATCAGGTAGTCAAGCTGTGAACTGTTGAACATTCAATGACCAAGCAATAACCCTGTGAGGCCCACTGTAGGAATGCCTGGGATGCGGGAAGACAGAGATAAGAAGGAAACCATCTCCTGTGAACAAGGTCATAAACCAATTAATTCCCCAGGAAGAAAGATAAGAGGGAAACCATCTCCTGTAAACAAGGTTATAAACCAATTATTTCTCCCAGATGAAAGAACTAGGGAGAGAACCTATAAAGTCATCGATCAGCCCAAGCTGACAATAACCGAACATATGGTTCCCTGGATACTAGGGGAATTCTATTGGGTTAAAAGAACCTATATGTAATCTATAATCATTGTGATTGGCTTGTGTCCAGCCGTGATGGGCTGTGTAGCTGTAGTAAACTGTTTTGTAACTGTTGTGAAACATATAAAGGTGCATGTAACCCTTTGTTCTGTGGAGAGAAACCTGGATACGGTCCTGAGTGTTTCCTCCCCGCTGAGCGTAATAAAAGCTGCATCAGCATTGGAACCGACTCTGAGTGTTGAGTGATTCTTCTGAGAAAACACTAACGCTAACAAGCACCAGCCCTTATAGGTGGCCTTCTTCGCCTTTGACACTGTCAACCGTGAGGGTCTATGGAGCGTCCTCCTCCGTTTTGGCTGCCCCCAAAAGTTCCTCAACATCCTCCGCCTGTTCCACGACGACATGCAAGCTGTGATCCTTACCAACGGATCCATTACAGACCCAATCCACGTCCGGACCAGGGTCAAACAGAGCTGCGTCATCGCCCCAACCCTCTTCTCAATCTTCCTCGCTGCCATGCTCCGCCTCACAGTCAACAAGCTCCCTGCTGGAGTGCAACTAAACTACAGAACCAGTGGGAACCTGTTCAACCTTCACCGTCTCCAGGTCAGGTGCAAGACCACCTCAACCTCTGTCGTCGAGCTACAGTACACGGACGCGCCAGCGTCTGCACGCATTCAGAGGCTGAACTCCAGGACATAGTCAATGTATTTACTGAGACGTACAAAAGCACGGGCCTTACGCTAAATATCCGTAAGTCAAAGGTCCTCCAGCCTGTCCTTGCTGCACAGCACTGCCCCCCAGTCATCAAGATCCACGGCGCAGCCCTGGACAACGTGGACCATTTCCCATACCTCGGGAGCCTCTTATCAACAAGAGCAGACATTGATGAGGAGATTCAACAGCGCCTCCAGTGCGCCAGTGCAGCCTTCGGTCGCCTGAGGAAAAGTGTGTTCGAAGACCAGGCCCTCAAATCTACCACCAAGCTCATGGTCTACAGGGTTGTAGTAATACCCGCCCTCCTGTATGGCTCAGAGACATGGACCATGTACAGCAGACACCTCAAGTTGCTGGAGAAATACGACCAACTATGCCTCCACAAGATCCTACAAATCCCCTGGGAGGACAGATGCACCAACGTTAGTGTCCTCAACCAGGCCAACATCCCCAGCATTGAAGCACTGACCACACTTGATCAGCTCCGCTGGGCAGGCCACATTGTCCGCATGCCAGACACGAGACTTCCAAAGCATGTGCTCTACTCGGAACTCCTTCATGGCAAATGAGCCAAAGTAGGACAGAGGAAACGTTACAAGGACACCCTCAAAGCCTCGTTGATAAAATGCAACATCCTCACCGACACCTGGGAGTCCCTGGTTAAAGACCGCCCTAAGTGGAGGAAGTGCATCCGGGAGGGCGCTGAGCGCCTCGAGTCTCATCGGCAAGTGCATGCAGAAATCAAGCGCGGGCAGCGGAAAGAATGTGCGGCAAATCTGTCCCTACCTCCCTTACCCTCAATGACTGTCTGTCCCACCCGTGGCAGGGACTGTGGTTCTCGTATTGGACTGTTCAGCCACCTAAGGACTCATTCTAAGAGTGGAAGCAAGTCTTCCTCAATTCGAAGATGATGACATGGAATTATTTCATGTTGTCAAATTAGAGAAAAGTTTTGATGGTTCTTCTTCATCCCACTGGACCAGAGCCCCTCCCTCTCAAGATGCAGGTGATCCTCACCACAGGAGGGGAGGAGGAAGAGAGCACCGACCATGAGGAGGAGGAATATATGGATACAGAGTCATTTTTGACTGAAGAGGTAGCGGGATCAAGCAGCATGCAGTCAGTGATGCCAAGGCATTTAATAGAGCTCACGCTGACCCGACGGAGGTCGGGTCAGCAAGGTCAGCATACACCTCCTCCGGCTGAACGGATTGAGGGCTTGACCAGACTGTGCGAGGAGAGTATCGTGATTAGTCATGGGCATCTCCAGGCGTTCGTGGTATTCACGAGGGACATCTCCCTGGCGTGTGCTCTCAATTCGGAGGATATGCAGCAGATGATCTGGAAGATGCTTGCGATGACCGCCTCCGTCGATGCCTTGCAGCATGCGATGGTGGTGGGACACGGCACTGAACCCCAAGTTGCCGTCAATTGACATACCACCAGCACACAAGCGAGTCAGGAGGAAGCACTCCCTTCTGACTCGGAAGGCGATTCCCCAGCTTCATCTTACCCTCCAACACCTCCCCAACAGGCGATGTGCCACCATCACCCCCACCAGGATGTCTTGCTGTTGCCCGTTACACGCCAGCGTCGTCTTGGTACAGGGGGACCGAAATGGGTGGATGGGGCTAGGACACTGTGGGGGGGGGGGGGGTCCAGGATCTGGAGGGAAACGTGGCCGCAGGTAGGGAGGAGGTGCATTTTATATTGTTGATATTGTTCAAATGTTTCATTGTTATTGTTTTTATTGTTGTTTCACTGTCGGGGTGTGGGTTGGGGGTGGTTGGTTGGTTGGGTGTTATTTTAAAATAGTTAATACATTTTGTTAATATAATAAAAATATTTTATTTCACTTTACAATTGTGGTGCAGCATCTTCTAATAAAGTAAGTTAAGGTAAAACTGTCAACTGTTGTAAAACAATGGCCAGGCCAGACCAGGCAAGGATGAAACGTAACTCAACGCAAATGCAACTGCTGTCTTTCCGTAACCATAACTGTAACTGTCCCCAATGTAAGTTCATGCAAAGTGTCCATTTATGAGCTGCTGACGCAACTGCTTTGCAGCCGCGTAACTACCACAAAGTTTTTGCAGTCTTGAGGGGTGGGGAGGGAGGGTGGGACCATGGATTCATCGCCAGGCTGATTGTCCTCCCCGAGGTCCTCACCAGCCTCCTCCTCCTCTTTGTCTGCCTCTTCCGCCTGCACTCCTTCCTGAGGTGGACTGGCAGCCCCACCTGGCAATTGTTGTCCTCTCCTTGTAGCTAGGTTACGCAACATGCAGCACACCACAATAAACTCAGCGACCTGGTCAGGGTGGTACTGTAGGCTGCCTCCAGAGTGGTCCAGGCGTCTGAAGTGCTGCTTCAGCACTCCAATTGTCTTTTCGACGATATTGTGGCATTCATTGTAACGCTTCTCGGCTTCCATCAGGAGATTACACAGGGGGATCGTGAGCCAGCTGGCAAGGCCATATACTTTATCCCCCAGCATCCAATCGTGACCTTGTGGCTGATTGACAAACAGGTCAGAGACAGTGCTCTCACGCAGGATGTGCGCATCATGGATGCTGCCTGGAAATTTAGCATCAACTGCCATGATTATTTGGTTTTGGCCGACAACGAGCTGCACATTCAAGGAGTGGAATCCCTTTCGGTTACAAAATACCTCCATGTGCTTTCAAGGCGATGTGCATGCAGTCTATTGCTCCCTGCACCTTGGGGAAGTTTGCTATTCTCGAGAAACCCAAAGCCCTCCTGGTTTGTGCCTCCCTGGTCATAGGGAAGTTTATAAAGTCCATCTTAAGAGCAAAAAGGGCTTCAGTCACCTGTCAAATGGAGCAATGTGTGACGTGCTGAGAGATATCACAGATGTTGCCAGCTGAAGCCTGAAAGAAGCCTGATGCGTAGAAGGATAGTGCTGCAGTAACCTTTACCTCAACGGGTAGTGCTGTCCTGGTAGGCTGCAGATCCCCCTTGATGAGCTGGCATATCTTATCGATGACCTCCTTTCGGAAGCGCAGCCTCCTAAGGCATGTGTTATCAGAGGTTATCAGATGTGTTATGAGGTAAGATTGTTTTTCCTTGTAAGTTCATCGGCTGTACGTTCTCCTCCTCCGCCTCCGCATTAGTCTCAACTCAATTTCGGACTCCAGCATGTGAGCATTTACAAGTAATGGTAAAGAAGCTACAGGCCCCATCACTATCACTTTTATCACTATCACTATTGTTATAAATGCCCTCTGTACTAAAATAAATATAAATGTAAATATAAGTATAAATATAAGTATAAATGTGAGTGGACCTATCAGTAAAAGGCCCTTAAATAACTCACAAATTATAAGCCCCTTATTTAAGCAACCTCCTCACTTCCTCCGATGTACAAAATGGCATCCGTAGTGCCGATTTCTGTGAGGAAGTCCAGGTAAAAGCAACTTCTCTACAGTGATGTCCAGTGATCTTCCCGGCGAGCGATCAGCCCAGCGATGTGTGGGCGATGTGCCAAACGTTGCGATGGGCGATGTGGGGCCGATTACCTCAGTGATCATCTCGCCAATGTGACATGAAAGTTGGGCTGGCAATTTTCCAGCGATGTTCCGGTCCAACTTTCCACGTTTGAAGCAAAATGGGCGACAGACTGCCTTTTTGGGCGATATATGTGCACTAGCCCAGCGATCTGAAGTGGACGTCTCGCCCAAAGGTCCTCTACCAACCTCTCCCCACCACATAGCACTGCCCCCCAGTTATCAAATTCCACAATGAGGCCTTGGACAACGTGGACCATTTTCCATACCTCAGGAGCCTCTGCCCATCTTGTCAATAAGAGCAGACATCGACGACGAGGTCCAACACCGCCTTCAGTATGCCAGTGCAGCCTTCGGTCACCTGAGGAAGAGTGTTTGAAGACCAGGACCTCAAACCCGGCACCAAGCTCATGGTTTACAGGGCAGTAGTAATACCCGCCCTCCTATATGGCTCAGAGACATGGACTATGTGCAGCAGGCACCTCAAAACACTGGAGAAGTACCACTAACGCAAGATCCCACAAATCCATTGGCAGGAAAGGCGCACCAACATCAGTGTCCTCGCTCAGGCCAACAGCCCCAGAATCGAAGCATGTACCATGTCCGCATGCCTGACACAAGACTCCCAAAACAAGCGCTCTACTCGGAGCTCCGACATGGCAAGCGAGCCCAAGATGTGCAGAGGAAACGCTTCAAGACATCCTCAAAGCCTCCTTGAAAAATTGCAACATCCCCATCGACACCTGAGAATCCCTGGCCAAAGACCACCCAAAGTGGAGAAAAAGCAGCCGGGAAGGCGCTGAACACCTCGAGTCTCTTTGCCGAGAGCAAGCTGGAGCCAAGCTTTGACAGCGGAAGGAGCACGCGGCAACCCAGGCCCCCCACCCACCCGTTCCTCCAACCACCGTCTGGCAGGAAAGGCTCACCAACATCAGTGTCCTCGCTCAGGCCAACATTCCTGTGGCCTGTGAAAGAGACTGCAGGTCCCGCATTGGACTCCAGTCACCTGAGAACTCATTTTTAGTGTGGAAGCAAGTCATCCGCAACTCCAGGGGACTGCCTAAGAAGAAAAGGGAAGAGAATACCTGACTATAGCATTGATTGGCTAAATAAGTTTGTTTTCCTTTCCAGCCCACACGAGGGAGAAAAAAACTCATGCCGCACATACACAACAGCAGCAAATACAGTATCAACTATTTAATCTTCAATCAAGGAGGTCAGATTGTCTTTATTAATACTACAGTTAAGAAATGGAGGTTCAACAGCCTAATAAAAACATACTGAGATTGCCACACAACTTGTTTTTCTCATGTAATGAATGACAGTTATAGATATGCAAAACAGTAACTAATTATATGTGTGGGTTTTTCTTTTTGTTCCACATAATTTCCTATACATGCAGGTCACATTGTGTCTTTTTAAACAGAATATGTCTGGGTTTTCCGCCATCATATCGATGCAGTATGGAAGCCAGGCAAGAAAGATACTGGGGTGGAAACGCTGTTCATATGTGTCGAAGTTAGGTACTATGGGCTCAATTTCCGCCAAAGCTGTTTTTTGGCACACTTGAAGAGTTATGCCCGTCTTTTTGGGGCCCAACTATGCCAAAAGAAAAATCCAACTTTTCCTGTTTGAATTGTTCATTTTGGCGCCGCATAGCCTGTCCTTTAGCTTTGGAGGCGGAGCCTAAGATCTGTGCCAAAAAGATCGGGTTGCCAGGTAAACTTGCGCAAAACATAAAAACAGATAGTAAAAGCTTTTACAGATATATAAAATGGAAAAGAGTGACTAAAGTAAATGTTGGTCCCTTCGAAGATGAGAAGGGGGATTTAATAATGGGAAATGTGGAAATGGCTGAGACTTTAAACAATTATTTTGCTTCGGTCTTCACAGTGGAAGACACAAAAACCATGCCAAAAATTGCTGGTCATAGGAATGTGGGAAGGGAGGACCTTGAGACAATCACTATCACTAGTGGGGTAGTGCTGGACAGGCTAATGGGACTCAAGGGAGACAAGTCCCCTGGTCCTGATAAAATGCATCCCAGGATATTAAAAGAAATGGCGGAAGTTATAGCAGATGCATTCGTTATAATCTACCAAAGTTCTTTGGACTCTGGGGAGGTACTAGCGGATTGGAAAGCAGCTAATGTAACGCCTCTGTTTAAAAAAGGGGGCAGACAAATGGCAGGTCACTATAGGCCAGTTGGTTTAACATCTGTTGTGGGGAAAATGCTTGAAGCTATCATTAAGGAAGAAATAGCGGGACACTAGATAGGAATAGTGCAATCAAGCAGACGCAGCATGGATTCATGAAGGGGAAATCATGTTTAACTAATTTACTGGAATTCTTTGAGGATATAACGAGCATGGTGGATAGAGGTGTACCGATGGATGTGGTGTATTTAGATTTCCAAAAGGCATTCGATAAGGTGCCACACAAAAGGTTACTGCAGAAGATAGAGGTACGCGGAGTCAGAGGAAATGTATTAGCATGGATAGAGAATTGGCTGGCGAACAGAAAGCAGAGAGTCAGGATAAATGGGTCCTTTTCGGGTTGGAAATCGGTGGTTAGTGGTGTGCTACAGGGATCGGTGCTGGGACCACAACTGTTTACAATATACATAGATGACCTGGAAGAGGGGACAGAGTGTAGTGTAACAAAATTTGCAGATGAAACAAAGATTAGTGGGAAAGCGGGTTGTGTAGAGGACACAGAGAGGCTGCAAAAAGATTTAGATAGGTTAAGCGAATGGGCTAAAGTTTGGCAGATGGAATACAATGTCAGAAAGTGTGAGGTCATCCACCTTGGGAAAAAAAACAGTAAAAGGGAATATTATTTGAATGGGGAGAAATTACAACATGCTGAGGTGCAGAGGGACCTGGGGGGTCCTTGTGCATGAAACTCTTTTGAGTTCACCTGTGAAAACATAAAAACAATAAACGGTGCCACCCGACCTGGGTGACACTCCAGACATTTTCAAGGCCCTTTTTTTCCCCCCTTTTTTTTTGGTTTTTTTTTGTGTTTTTCTTTTTTTTTTTGGTTTTTTTTTTTTGGGAACTAAAATCACAATTTTCCCCAGTGCCCCCTATAAAAGGGAAGGGGGACACTAAAAGCACCGGCAATTAAAACAAATTAAACTTTAAAACGTAAAATCAAATTAAAATTTGGTTGCCGGGCGTGATGATGCACTCCAGTCCCTCCGGTGCCCACCTCTCGCGGAAGGCCGCGAGCGTACCGGTGGACACCGCGTGCTCCATCTCCAAGGACACCCTGGACCGGATGTAAGAGCGGAAGAGAGGCAGGCAGTCAGGTTGAACGACCCCCTCGACCGCCCGCTGCCTGGACCGGCTGATGGCACCCTTGGCCGTGCCCAGGAGCAGTCCTACGAGGAGGCCTTCGGACCTACCCGCTCCCCTCCGCACAGGGTGCCCAAAGATCAGGAGAGTGGGACTGAAGTGCAGCCAGAATTTCAGGAGCAGCCCCTTCAAATAGTGGAACAGGGGCTGCAACCTCGTGCATTCAATAAAAACATGGAACACGGACTCCTCCAGACCGCAGAAATTGCAGGCGGCCTGGGAGTCCGTGAACCGGCTTAAAAATTTATTGCACGGCACTGCTCCGTGCACCACCCTCCAGGCCAAGTCCCCGATGAATAGTGGGAGGACCCCTGCGTAGAGTGCCCTCCATCGGGGACCCCCGCCTCCTCCGGACGGCAAGATGGTACGCCATGGCGTGTCCGGACGGCCGGCGAGGATGGCAAAGTTGAGGGTGTGCAGGAGCAGCCCGTACAGGAAACCCCTCCGCGCGGAACTGAAAGGCACGGAGGGGATTTCCCCGAGGCGGCTCAAGTTGTGAGGCGCCGGCCCCCGAGGGAGGTTCCGGGGTTTGGCGCCGATGAGGAATTCCGTCCGGACGGGGGTCAGTTCGGACGGGATCTCCCCACGTGCTTGAGCCTCCTCGATACACCTAACGGAGTCAGGGCCCAGAGCTGTTTTTAGCGACTCGATGGCATCGGCCGCGCGGCGGATGTTGGCAGAATTTAGGCGCCGCGCCAGCGTGACTGGCGCCATCCAGCCCGCTCCTCCGCCATCGAGCAGGTCCCTGACCCTGGTCACCTCACCAGCCACAGCCCTCTCTTCCGACCGCCACATAAAACCTCGGCCGTGGAGGTACGGATTCCCGAGCAGCGGCTCCTGCAGGACGGCCGCCACTCCAGCCGGTGGAGAGCTGCGCTTGGTGGAGACTTTGTTCCAGACCCTGATGAGTTCCCTGTAAAAGACAGGCAGCTCCCGGAGGGCGGTCCTGGCACCCCCCAAGTTTCCTTGTGCATGAATCCCAAAAAGTTAGTTTGCAGGTGCAGCAGGTAATCAGGAAGGTGAATGGAATGTTGGCCTTCATTGCGATGGATGGAGTACAAAAGCAGGGAGGTCCTGCTGCAACTGTATAGGGTATTGGTAAGACCGCACCTGGAGTACTGTGTGCAGTTTTGGTCACCTTACTTAAGGAAGGATATACTGGCTTTGGAGGGGGTACAGAGACGATTCACTAGGCTGATTCCGGAGATGAGGGGGTTACCTTATGTTGACAGATTGAGTAGACTGGGTCTTTACTCGTTGGAGTTCAGAAGGATGAGGGGTGATCTTATAGAAACATTTAAAATAATGAAAGGGATAGACAAGATAGAGGCGGAGAGGTTGTTTCCACTGGTCGGGGAGACTAGAACTAGGGGGCACAGCCTCAAAATACGGGGGAGCCAATTTAAAACCGAGTTGAGAAGGAATTTCTTCTCCCAGAGGGTTGTGAATCTGTGGAATTCTCTGCCCAAGGAAGCAGTTGAAGCTAGCTCATTGAATGTATTCAAATCACAGATAGATAGATTTTTAACCAATAAGGGAATTAAGGGTTACGGGGAGCGGGCGGGTAAATGGAGCTGAGTCCATGGCCAGATCAGCCATGATCTTGTTGAATGGCGGAGCAGGCTCGAGGGGCTAGATGGCCTACTCCTGTTCCTAATTCTTATGTTCTTATGTTCTTATAATGAGGGACACACTGCGGGCTGAGGCTGGAAAGTGAAACATACAACACATTCTGGCCAACTCACAGCAATCTGCACAAGCACCACGCACATTGCAGCAGCATTCCAGCATCAAATTATTGAAGTGTTTATGCCAAATGTCTATCCCCCCTCCCCCCTCTCAGTGCCCGATGCCACTGCTAACCCTGGCCGAAAGGTCTCCCACTCCTGGTGCCCAGTGCTGCTGTTAGCCCTGGCAGAAGGGCCTCCCTCCTCCCGATGCCAGTTACTGCTCCTAACTCTGGCTGAAAGGCTTCCCTCCTCTGCCAGTGCCGGTTGCCGCTCCTAGCCCTGGCCAAAAGGCCTCTCCCCCCTCTCTCCCTCTCTGCTGCTGCTGTCCGGGCTGTGGAACTGCATCTGCTGAGCCGATTTTCTTGACTGGCGAGAAGGTTTTCCCACAGTGGTCACATACGCCGTCCTAAGAAAAATTGGAGTAAATCAGAATTGGCCAAACTTGCTTAAATGACCAGAATTGGCGTGGGTGGCAGATTACCACCCCAATGACGCAAAAAAACCTAACCTAAAAAATCGTAACTGAGTTACACTGGCGCACAATCTTTGGGGAAACTTGGATATTTTCATTTCGGCCAAAAAAAGCGTTGCGTGCCAAAGAAAGGGCTCAGGGGGAAAATTGAGCCCCTATATGTGGTGCTCAAGAAGAGCTGCATTCAACTTTCCCGAATAACCCTATGAATTGAATATGTTTTCTCTGTGCACTCTTGCACCCAGTCAGAATATCTCACAATCTCTGCTTCCTGCTCAACGACAACAACAACTTTCATTTATATAGTGCCTTTAACATAGTAAAATGTTCCAAGGCTCTTTACAGAAGTAATATCAAACAAAATTTGACAGCGAGGCACATAAGGAGATATGAGGATGGCTGGTCAAATGCTTAGTCAGATGCAAGTCTTAAGGAGCGTGTTAAAGGAAGAGAGGTAGAGAGTCGGAGAGGTTTAGGAAGGGAATTCCAGAGCTTAGGGTCTAGGCAACAGTTGGTGAAGAAAATTGAGGATGCCTAATTGGGGGCCAGAATTGGAGGAATGCAGAGTTCATCGAGGGTTGTAGGCCTGAAGGAGGTGACAGAGATAGGGAGGGGCGAGGTCATGGAGGAATTTGAACACAAGGTTGACAATTTGTAATCATCAAGCACAAGGGTGGTGGGTGAAGAGACTTGGTGCGAGTTAGGACACGGGCAGCAGAGTTTTTGATGAGCTGAAATTTACGGATGGGGAAGATGGAAATCCGGCCCGGAGAGCTTTTGAACAGCCGTGGTAACAAAATCCTGGATGATGGTTTCAGCAACAGATGGGCTGAGGTGGAGACAGCAGATATTATGGAAGTGGAAGTAGGCGGTTTTGATGTGAGAGATTATTTGGAGTCAGAAGCTCAGCTCAGGGTCAAATAGGATGGTGAGGTTGCAAACAATCTGATTCAACTTCAGACACTTACCAGGGAGAGGGATGGAGCCGGTGGCTAGGGAATAGCGTTTGTGGCGGAGGCCGAAAATAATGGCTTTGGTCTTCCCAATATTTCATTGGAGGAAATGTCTACTCATCTAATACTGGATGCCGGACAAGCAGTGTGACAAATCAGAGGCATAAGAGGTGTTGAGAGAGGTGGTGGCAATTTAGAACTGGGTATCATCAGTGTACATCTGGAATCTGATGTGTTTTTGGATGATGTCGCTGAGGGGCAGCATGCAGATGAGAACTAGAAGAGGCCCAAGGATAGATCCTTGGGGGACTCCAGAGATAACATAGTGAGAGCGGAAAGTGTAGCAATTGCAGGTGATTACTACACTATGACTGGACAGATAAGAATGGAACCAGGTGAGGGAATTCCTATTAAGCTGGATAACGGAGGAGAGGCATTGGAAGATGGTGTGATCAATGGTGTCAAAGGATGTAGACAGGTCAAGATGGAAGAGGAGGGATAGTGCACCATGGTCACAATCACATAGGATATCATTTGTGACTTTGATAAGGGCTGGTTCAATGCTGTGGCAGGGGCAAAAACCTAACCGTAGCATTACTTTCCCTGTCCCAATGATAAACCGAATTTTCCATTGGGTGTAAAGTTGTCATAGCAGTGCTGATGAGACACATAGAGAGAGTTAAGTTTGGCACTAATGCTTCAGATCACCAGCAAGGTGGGTATATTGTGCCTAAGTAGAGGAGGCAAACCATAATGTTGGGGTGGGCAGCACACACAATATCTAGCGTTGCAATTTCTCCCACACTGCTGCAAATAGTGGAGAGAAGACCAGGAAGACACAAGCCTCTCATTTGTGCAATTCTGGGAAATGATGTTATCAATAATCATTTTTTAATCCACCAAGCAGACTGTTGGGCAGCAATGTGCCAAGAAGTGCTAGTTTATTTATTTTTTGTTCTATTTGTGAACTTTTTTTTAAATACTAAGGAAATTTGTTTTCCAGAGAAGTTATACTCAGTGTGGTGCTGGTTTTTGCAACACCCAATTAATGAGGTGAGGGACATAAGGCTCTTGGGATTTCAAGCTCTGTATTAAGTTGGGTACATTCTTGATTTTGGGGTCTGGAGACATTGCCATATCCATTAGGTTATGGATGGATGGACTTTGCCTGGTATTGTTCATGCCTGGTCTAATTGTTTCTTTATTTTCTCTCAGTAAGGAGTTGCACTTGGATCTATGGTAACATCTCAGTGGTGTGACTCTTATGTTGTTGCACAGCAATAGTACAATATGAACCTGCCATGTTCGTGCCTGTGCAAATTCCAGAAGGGATTGAATTTAGGTCTTCATCTCTGTCGTGCCCTAAGTAAATACCATTAGCCTTCTTCCTCATTTATGTGCTGCTCATTATTGAGAACATCCATAGACATGACATCCGCCTGTTGATGATACCCATCTGTACATCTCTCAAGCTGTACCTCGTCCCTCAACCACATGATCATATCTGCGCTGTCAGACTGCCCGACTGACATCAAGTCATGAATGTGCAAAGTTCTCAGAAATTTGATTTTCCCTGCACAGATTTAAGGTGATTGGCAAAAGAACCAAAGGCAACATGTGGAAAAACTTTTTTACGCAGTGAGTGGTTAGGATCTGGAATGCACTGCCTGAAAGGATGGCGGAGGCAGACTCAATCATGGCTTCTAAAAGGGAGTTGGATAAGTACTTGAAAGAACTAAATTTACAGGGTTACGGGGAAAGGGCGGGGGATTGGGATTAGCTGAAATGTTCTTGCAGAGAGCCGGCACAGGCTTGACAGGCCCAATGGGCTCCTTCTGTGCTGTAACCATTCTGTGATTCTATGAAAAAATAGGCAGCCTGATACCCAAGCATCATGCCGGCACACTAGGGTGCCAGTCATGAGGGTGGGATTTCGGCCGGCAGGTATAATCTGGAGGATGAAGGCGATCCTGGCAGAGGCTTCGAATGCGATGGCAACAGGCCAGACAGCTTTTGTGGGCCCAGGAGGAGCACTTCAGCTTCTCCTCGGCCAGAAACATAAAAATTAAGAATTTAATCAGTGGTGTATGGAGTGGCCTCCAAAGGTCCCTTTAAGGACAGCTGGTTAGGCTGCTCAATGCCTGCAATAACTCGATGCTATTATTTACATTGTGTAACTTTAAGGATTAAAACTGTAGTTACTCTGAAATACATTTTTTTTATTCATGGAATGTGGGCGTCGCTGGCAAGGCCAGCATTTATTGCCCATCCCTAATTGCCCTCGAGAAGGTGGTGGTGAGCCACCTTATTGAACCACTGCAGTCCTTGTGGTGAAGGTACTCCCCCAGTGCTAACCGTTATTTTTTCATGCAGTTTGGTACAATTAAGTGGCTGGCTAGGCCATTTCAGAGGGCAGTTAAGAGTCAACCACATTGCTGTGGGCCTGGAGTCACATGTAGGCCAGACCAGGTAAGGAAGGCAGATTTACATACCTGAAGGACATTAGTGAACCAGGTGGGTTTTTACTTTTTATTCCAGATTTATTTAATTAACTGAATTTAAATTCCCCAGCTGCCGTGCTGGGATTTAAACTCACATCTCGGGGTTACTAGTCTCGTAACATAACCACTTTGCTACTGTACCTTATTATTTTGCTATGCAGTTGTTTAAAAAAAAATATATTGTTCTCCTTGTCACCATCTTTAAGTCACTTTGCTTCGCCTTTCCAGGAGCTGCACAGCATTCCCTGACTGACTGTTGAAATACTTTTGGGCTTGCCACACTGGAGCTCAGTTAAAGTGGGTGCACAAGATCCGGGTTGACTTGCCCTCCAGTTTTCTCTCCCCCTCACACTTTCCCCTTCACCCAATGAGCTGGCTACCATTGCCATCACACAGGGAATCCTGAGTGTGAGCACACAGCTTGCTATGGGACAATGATGAACCAATGCATGTTCCCACTGACTGCCGCTCTGGTCCCATTTCCTTCTTTAACAACTGCACGGTTAATAAAAAGTGAATTACAGTTAAAATCAAGTCTGCTTTTTACTGCCATTTCCACGTTCGCTTAGTTTTAAGTAAGAGATGTAACAGAATCCATCCGTAAAACACCTCTTCTCCAGTACAGCAGTGAATTAACAGTGGCAAATATAACTCTATAATACTTTAATCCTAACATGTTTGTTTGTTTTCTCAAGGATCAGTCAAAGTGAATTCAGGTCAGAGAAGAAACACTTCAGACGGATTGGATGTTACCCAGCCTGCAGTTCCATATTCCTTCAAGTCTGTTGCAATGTGCTGTGCTGGTGAATGAGACGCTAATCAGTATTCTTAAAATCAATCGTGACAGCACTCAGTTGAACATCAGTAGTAATGGTTCCATGTCCACAAAACTGAGTGTATGTACGTACATGATTTGCACCATGATCTACGATAGAATAGTGTTGTACAGGATGTACTGCAGATCTGAGCAGTGATATATTTGAGATTTACCTGCTGAATGACATGTCACTTTGCACATTCAGTAAGGTTTCAAGGAAATTACTGTTATTGCCCAGGTTAGTGCCCATTCTCAGGATGTTCAGGACCAAGCAGTTAGAGCTGCCAGCTCATGGATTTATTGATGCTGACAGTGTTAATGTAATGTTCTCTTCACCAAGAGGTGCACAGATAGATATGTTACATCACTGGAAAATCGAATCGAATCCAGGGAATGGCAGCATTTATCTTGTCCTGAATGTGTGCACCTATGCAGGGAAGGCACAACAACCTGCAATGCAAACAGGCTCCACACAACAATGATGTTCTCGAGCAAGACAACAACATTTGAATGGTTTCCAAAAATAAACAGAAAAATTATATTAAAAAAATTATCAACACTTTTACTTCAGTTTCCTTCAGGCGAATTAATCTCTGTTGTTATAAGTACACTGGTATCTACCAATAGTGTTCTCTCTCAGGCCAACATTCCCAGCATCGAAGCATTGACCACGCTCGATCAGCTCTGATGGACGGACCACATTGTCCTCATGCCCGATGCTAGACTCCCAAAACAAGCACTCTGCTCCGAGCTCCGCCTTGGCAGGCGAGCCCCAGGAGGCCAGAGAAAACGCTTCAAGTATTCGCTCAAAGCCTCCTTGAAAAACTGTAACATCCCCACCGACTCTTGGGAATCCCTGGTCCAAGACCGCTCAAAGTGGAGGAGAATCATCCGAGAAGGTGCCGAACACCTCGAGTCTCTTCGCCGGGAGCACGTGGAAGCCAAGCATAAACAGTGGAAGGAGTGTATGACTAACCAAACACTCCACCCACCCACCCCTCCCTCCAACCACCATCTGCCCCATCTGTGACAGAGACTGTAGGTCCTACATTGGACTCATCAGTCACCTTAGAACTCATATTATTGTGGAAGCAAGTCATCCTCCACTCCGGGGGACTGCTTAAGAAGAAGAAGAATTTATGTACCTATAGAAAAAGTGAAGGTTTAATTTTGTTGGATCAAGTATCAGTGGGGATGGGCAATAAAAATGTAGCTTTGCCAGTGATGCCCACATCCCAAATATAATAAAACTCGTATGCTCAGTCTCTCATTTTGAAACTTCACACATCAAATTCCTGATCTCAGCTGAGCTGGTATGGACCACAGGCTACAACTAGCTATTGTGCCAAGAAAAGGACTGGTCCTTGTCCATGAGCAAGGTGGGAAGGAAAATCAATAGAAGAGTCATCCTGGTCTGTTCTTTACAATTTGCTATCAATCAGGTTTGGAGGGTGCTTGCAGTACATTACAAAAAGGCAGAATGGAAAGGGAACTATGCCTAGTTGTAGCCAAATAACATTAAGGTGGCATGCTTTCAAGACCAGAAATCTCTATGCCTCAGTGGATGATTCCTCTCCAATGACCCTCGGAAATTCTACTGTGTGTGCTGATACAAAAGTGAGACAGAAGCAGTTTTAAAAAACTATTTCGAGGCACATTACATTAGTGTGGCGATCATTTTTTTCCCAGGCTTACTAACTTCCCCAGAGAGCAAGAATCTCACATGCAAGAATGGGATCTCCTACCCTCCCACCTGAAGATCGTAATATTTGGTTAACTGAACAATGAACATCAGCATGAAGAGAAGTTTAATTCTGCAAATGGCTTCAATGCACAGATGATCCAAGTCATTATTATAGGGAGGCAAAGGGTCTTAATTATCATCCATTCCAGCCTCTCCTTGATGCATCTCTGCACTTGACTCTCTCTACTTTAACCCTGGCTGCTCCAGTCCTAGGTCACTTCTGCTCCAGTCCAGGCACAGCCCACTTCAGCATCTCCGCCCCACCTCCTGCTCACTTCAGCCTCTCACCACTCCAGCCTCTACTTGCTTCACCCCTGTCTCAGTCTCTCCCATGCCACATTTGCTGTTCTAGCCTCACCTGTATTAGCCTCTGCTACTTCACTTTGACAAGTTGGTATTAGATTCCATATTCAAGTAAAAATTTATTTTCATCGAGAGGTTAGGGTGCATTACTTTGCAGACTCAGTGAACGGCAGCAATACAAGAGGCATAATGTTGAACATGCAGGATAAATACATACCTAGGATCAGCTGCCTTGGAATACACAAGCATTATGGGGTCAAAATTAGTTTTTAGGCGGTGTCACCGCCCGAGTGCTGATTTTACCACCAGGCGTTAGGTGCAGCCTCAAATTGCTAAATTCAGTTTTAACTCCCAAAGATGAGAGAATAGTGCTATAAAGTGATGTTGTACACTAATCCTCGAGCAGAAGCTTAGGAGGCCTACTCAATTTCGCAACGAGAGGCTGCCGTCAAGCTAGGAAAAAATACGGGAAGAAAAGGGAAGAAAAAAGAAATGAACTAAAACTTCTCCGATCCACACACACACTTTGCCACTCTTAAAACTAATGAAAAAATGCAGAAATAAATAAAGAGAAAAGCTTATCTTCCGTTCTGGGCGATTCCGCCCAAAAAACACTCTTTAACCACCACCTTTTTCAGGCTGTATGGCTGCCTGCCGGTACGGTAGCATACGAAGCAAATATTGCGACAGAGGTGTCAAAGAGGCATTGTGCGCTGGATGATGTCACCACACGGGTTGGCTTTAGCCGGTGCAGCGTTGCCTCTTGGCACCTCTGCCAAAGAGCCGACTCAATCTCAGTCAGGGCGTGGATGCTGCTTAACAATGACGGTAGGCCTTTGCACCCGTTTTTTGCCTACTACCGGTAACGGGCGGCGTACACAACCCAATTTTGACCTCTATGTTTTTAATCAGAGGTCAAATAAATCCAAAAAAATCCTGCAGTGAGCAAAATGATCAAGTTCACCTGACTGCAGGAAAATGCAAAAACCTGCTAAAACGGTTGTCAGGGAGGCAAAGAGAGAGCTGGAAAAAAGCATAGCTACATGTGCAAAATCAAACACTAAAAAATTCTCTCAGTACTTTAACAGCAAAAGGACAGTGAGAGAAGAGGTGTGAACTTCAAAAGAAGAAAACAGGGAGGTGCATGATTACTGCCTTCAATTGTTCACAAGGGAAGAGGTGAGCAGCATATTCTCCCTGAGCAGTGATAAATTAAATAAAATTAATGACTTTGATATAGATAATATGGAAGTCCAAGACAAGTCAAAACAGATAAATTCATGAGGATAGATGGTATTTCTCACAGAGTACTGAGTCAATGAAGGGGATTAAAGAGACACCAATAGTCATTATGAGGGAGGAAATGGACACTGAGGGGCTTTCATTAGATTGAAAACAGGCTAACACGGTGTCTATTTTGACAAGCAACTGCAAACCCATTAGTTTCACTTCAATGTTATGAAATAATGCAATCAATTATGAGGAGTAAACTTGAGGATTACTCATACAATAAGAACCTAATAAACAGCAGTTACCATGGATTGAGAGTTAGAAGATCATGCACCAAAATATACCTTTTTTAAGAAATCTACACCCCAGTTGGTTCAACCTTTGCCACTGGATAAAGGCCTAGCTCTGTCGAGCCTGTGTGGTGGCTGATGTGCACCACACATTAAAAAAATCCACACACAGGCATCTTCCACCCCCTCAATTGGAGTTCAGTACTGGAGCATAGAAACATAGAAAATAGGTGCAAGAGCAGGCCATTTGGCCCTTCGAGCCTGCACCACCATTCAATATGATCATGGCTGATCATGCAACTTCAGTACCCCACTCCCGCCTTCTCTCCATACACCCTGATCACTTTAGCTGTAAGGGCCACATCTAACTCCCTTTTGAATATGTCCAACAAACTGGACTTAACAACTTTCTGTGGTAGAGAATTCCACAGGTTCGCAACTTTCTGGGTGAAAAAGTTTCTCCTCATCTCGGTCCTATATAGCTTATCCCTTAACCTTAGACTGTGTCCCCTGGTTCTGGACTTCCCCAACATCGGGAACATTCTTCCTGCATTTAACCTGTCCAGTCCGGTCAGAATTTTATATGTTTCTATGAGATCCCCTCTCATTCTTCTAAATTCCAGTGAGTATAAGCCTAGCCGATCCAGCCTTTCCTCATATGTCAGTCCTGCCATCCCGGGAATCAGTCTGGTGAACCTTCGCTGCAGTCCCTCAATAGCAAGAACGTCCTTCCTCAGATTAGGAGACCAAAACTGCACACAATACTCAAGGTGTGGTCTCACCAAGACCCTGTACAACTGCAGCAAGACCTCCCTGCTCCTATACTCAAATCCCCTCGCTATGAAGGCCAGCATGCCATTTGCTTTCTTTACTGCCTGCTGTACTTGCATGTCTACCTTCAATGACTGATGTACCATGACACTCAGATCTCATTGCACCTCTCCTTTTATTAATCTATCACCATTCAGATAATAATCTGCCTTCCTGTTTTTGCCCCCAAAGTGGATAACCTCACATTATACTGCTTCTGCCATGCATTTGCCTATTCACCAAAGGTCCTTCATTGAAACATCTGTGAACTCTTGTGGAAGCAAGTCATCCTCGTTCGAGGGACCGCCTATGAATGAATGACACCCCAGTTGGACTGTGGAATATTGTGTTCGTAGACTTCCATAAGCATTTCACAAAGTTATTCACGGAAGGCTAAATCTTGGAACTGATAACTGAATAGTTTAATGGTAGATATAAGCAGATAATTGTTAGTGGGGTTATGCTGGTGTGGGTGAAGTGATGCGTGGGCTGCTCCAGGGAGCAGTATTGGGACCACTACTCTTTCTAGTTAATACCACTGACTTGGATTCTGAGACTCATTGCAGATGATATCAAACTAGGAGGGGCTGTAGATTGGAAGGAGGCAGCCCAGAAATTTCAGGATGGGTTGGACAACATATTTAAGTGGGTAGAACAATGGCAAATTAAATTTAATACAAACAAGTGTGAAGTAATACATGTTCAATAAATGGTCACCACATGTACTCCGTGATCAGTGACTACATTTCCAAGAAATCTGGGAGCCGAAATTGCCCCTTCCCTTAAGGCCTGTTACCGCCGGAAATCAGCGGCTACGCTGCGGAGTGGAATGGCTGCCAATTTTTCGTGGAATGGCCGCCATTTTGAAAATTGCCCTCCTGCGATATCCCAGCAATGACCCGTCCTAAGTGCATCATCAGAGTGCGCACCACCGATGTTCCTCCCCAGAATGAGAAATTCCGTCGAGAAAATGCTGCTGCTGTCGCTCGGTGCCTCCGACTAATTCCGTCAATGCACTGTGTTTGCAGTGTGTTAAAAATGGCAGTGCGACCACCATTAAAGGGGAGGACACACTGCCATGGCTGCAAATCTTATTTTTTATGGCCGGCCAACTGTCAGATCGGCCCAACTATTATGCCCCTGGATTTGGCCGGGCCACCAACTCCTGGAACCCCATCTTGGGTGCCAGGCCACTGGCCCGGCCGAAACACCCCCCTAGTGGCCCAGTGGATCTAACTAAAAGAATCGCAGAGCTCGCAGCGCGACTCCCCTTTAAGTGAAGGGGAGAGACGTGGTGACACGCCAGCATGATGATATCATCAGCGCTACACTTATGACTGACAGCGGCGGACACTCTGCCCGCCCCCAACCCTCCGCTCTTCTACTTACCGCACTTCCGCCCCCATTACGACCAACTTCCAGTCCACTCGAAAAAAAAAAGCCAAAGAGTGAAATTTCGCACAAGAGGCCACCACATCCACCATGGCGGTGGAAACAGCTCAAACACAGTAAGTGTGCTGCGTTTCCGGCGGGTGGCGGGGCAAGTTTGGCCCCCTGGGGTTTTAGTTGCTTTCACACTCAGTGGGGCCGCAATTGCCCTCCGCCCCTTTTGGGGTGGATAATTTGAATTACCTGATGATTTTCTGCCCGAATCGATGGGGCAGGGAATAGATGGAAATTACTCTCTTTTCTTCTGAAAAATCATTGCGGCGGTGTTTGGGGCGGAAGCGAGTCGGGAGGGGTGCAGAAGGCTGGTAGTGCCATTAGTGCCGTGCTGAGCACATCAGCGTGATGCTGATGACGTCAGCGTGATATGGACATGCGTCTCGCGCTGACGCTTGGAAATGTCCCTCCCCTTCACGTAAAGGGGAGGGACACTGCGAGGCCTAGCGAGGCATTCTTGGCGGCCGCCAGCAGCTCGACACCCGAGAAGTTGGTGGCCCAGCCGAATCTATGGCCGCCATTGTCGGGCCGACTGCAGAGTCGGCCAACAAAAAAAACAAAATAAAATAAAACAGACGCGCCATCCAACCACTAGCAGATTCCCGCCGGGAGAAGCTGTCAGGGGCACCCACCAACGGTGGCCCCGCTCCTGCGGGGCAATTTCCCTCGCAGGGTGGTAAGGGGTCAGAGCACCGGGCGGGGCAGGAACACGGGGCGCAGTGCCCGATCTGGGGGCAATTCCGGATGGGTCAGACCATCTGCCTACTCCCAGTTGGAAAGGCCATACCGCCATGTTATCGCCTCTTAGAATAATGGGCCTTAAAGGGGGACATTTCCCCTCCAGCATGTCCAACCAATGCAGAGCAGCAATCAACAAAGCCAGTAAAATATTGAACTATGTTGTCAAAACAGTGGAGGCAGGTGCAGTTCAGCAAAGAGCCGCAAAGCTGATGCCGAATGTTAGAGCTCGGAGAAAAACCTGAGGAAACATAAGCAGGTGGTGGGGTGGGGATGGGAGCAGGTACAGTGCGTGCGAGCTCCAAAGTGGCTAGTGAACCCAGGGAGTCCGGGGACATGGAGGCTAAATTTTCCCCATCTCCCACCTGATCCCGGCCAGATCCACTAGCTGAGCGGCCGGTGGAAGCGGGGAGGTTGGGCAGCAGGAGGCTGCAGCCGGGGACCCGCTCGGTCAGTCCTTGGCAGTGGTGGTGATGAGCGGGGTGGAGGTGAAAGGGGTTTTGGACACTCTTGGGAAGGGGGCGGAGGGTGGAGGGAGCCTGTGACAAAGGAGGCCCAAAACTTCCTGGAGGAGCACTCCTGCTCTTCCTGGCCCACGAGGACACCTGACGAGAAATTAAAAGACTCGCCTGCCTGGGTCTGTTCTGGCCCACGATCCCCCATCCGACAGGTTCGGCATGACAGACTAACCGTCACTGCTGCCCCACTCAGGCCTCAGACTGAAAGGGCAGATCGGGTCCCGATGCGTCACCGGGTACTGACTTGCATTATTTAAACAGTTTGGGCGGGTGTCCTGCTCGACTTTTCAATAGAGCAGGTTAATGTCAATGCAGAGAGGATGTTTCCCCTTGTGGGGGAGTCTAGAACTAGGGGGCATAGTTTCAGAATAAGGGGTCGCCCATTTAAAACAGAGGTGAGGAGGAATTTCTTCTCTCAGAGGGTCGTGAATCTTTGTAATTCTCCACCCCAGAGAGCTGTGGAGACTGGGTCATTGAATATATTTAAGGTGGAGATACACAGATTCTTGAACTACAGGGGAGTCAAGGGTTATGGGGAGAGGGCAAGGAAGTAGAGTTGACGGCAAGATCAGATCAGCCACGATCTTACTGAATGGCGGAGCAGGCTCTAGGGGCCGAATGGCCTACTCCTGCTCCTCTTTCTCATGTTGTTATGACATGGCGGGAAGGCGATGCAATCAGAGGAGGTAAGTCGCTGCCCCCATTTTAACTGCCCACCCCGGTTCCTGGCAGTTGCGGCGGGGATGGGGGAGGAGTGAAAATTGGGGCCTTCGTCTCTTCAGCCTTGAAAACAGCTGACTAGGAGTCAATCTTAAGAAGGCTTCAAACAATAGTAATTGATATGGAAAAGGTAAACCAAAAAAATACTTCCGACTGAACTGCCACCTAAATACCGTAGCAATAAGAGCAGGTCAGAGGCTGGGTATTCTGTAGCAAGTGTCTCACCTCCTGACTCCCCAAAACCTTTCCACCATCTACAAGGTACAAGTCAGGAGCGTGATGGAATACGCTCCACTTGTCTGGATGAGTGCAGCTCCAACAACACTCAAGAAGCTCGACACCATCCAGGACAAAGCAGCCCGTTTGATTAGCACCTCATCCACCATCATAAACATTCACTCCCTCCATCACCGACGTACTGTGGCTGCAGTGTGTATCATCTACAAGATGCACTGCGGAAATTCACCAAGCTTCTTTGGCAGCACCTTCCAAACCCACGGCCTCTACCACCTAGAAGGACAAGAGCAGCAGGCGCATGGGAACACCATCACCTTCACATTCCCTGCCAAGTCACACACCATTCCGACTTGGAAGTATATCGCCGTTCCTTCATTGTCGCTGGGTCAAAATCCTGGAACTCCCTCCCTAACAGCACTGTTGTACTACCTTCACCACAAAGACTGCAGCGGTTCAAGAAGATGGCTCCCCACCATCTTCTCAAAGGAAATTAGGGATGGGCAATAAATGTTGGCCTTGCCAGTGACACTCACATCCCAGGAACAAATAAATACTTCTTTTTTAATTGCAAGATTAGTGCAAGGGAACATAGATCTGTCCTCATAAAAGGCAAATTTAGGACTGATGGCAGCATGTTCCTCTTAACATAATAAGCGATCAACACACTGACAGGACTTCGTGGACAAGTGGACGTGAACGCCGTGGAAACATAACAAAAAAACAATTTAATATTGCAACTGGGAGGATGGGGACGAGGAGGAGAGCGACTTTGAATGGTGCACAAAGATCAGGTTAATGGCCTTCTTCATTCACATTTATCTTGCAAAGACAGAGGGCTAGTGCTCATTTTTTTTAAAGTCGAATGGATGCCATAAGCGAATTAGTCAGAAAATAGAAATAAACTCCCAGAGAATCACGTTAAATTAATTTATGATTTTGTCCATTGTCAGCGAGGAGAGAGCATAATTTGAAAACTACTATTAAATCTGCTACCACCACCCTTTCAGGTCTGCATAAAAAAATGTTTCCTTATGTCATCTTTGGTTCTTTTGCCAATCACCTTAAATCTGCGTCCTCTGGTTCTCGATTCTTCTGCCACTGGAAACAGTTTCTCCTTATTTACTCGATCAAAACTGTTCATGATTTGAACACCTCTATCAAATCTCCTTTAAACCTTACTGCTCTGAGGAGAACAACTCCAGCTTCTTCACGTAACTGAAGTCCCTCATCCCTGGAACCATTCTGATTAATCCCTTCTGCACCAAGGCCTTGAAATCCTTCCGAAAATGTGGTGCCCAGAATTGAAGACAATATTCCAGCTGAAGTGTAACCAATGTTTTATAAAGGTTCAGCATAACTTCCTTGCTTTTATACTCTGTGCCTCTATTAGTAAAGCCATGGATTCCATATGCATTTTTAACAGCTTTTTCAAATTGTCCCACCATCTTCAAAGATTTGTGTACGTACACTCCTCGGTGTCGCAGTTCCTGCACCCTTTTCAGCCCTCCCCTTCAGGTGATGTTTCAAGCTCATGATCAGGGTCTGCCCCACCAATTTCCTGCCCTCCCAAACAGCGGGATGTCTATAAGCAGTCTGATTGGTATTTAAGTAAGGCCTAATCAGGAAAATCGATGGATCCTCTTGCCAATATGATTGAGCTGATGGACGGAATGTCCCATCCACTGCCCCCCTGATCTGCACAATAAATAAAAATCACCCTTTGAATCACCTTATGCTAATAGTATTCCTTTTTTTATAGAATTTTGTTGCTTAATTTTTTTTAACCCACCATGAATACTGCACATTTATCAGTATTGGGCCGTAGATTGCGGCCTCATACGATATGCGCATGCGCCTGAAGAGGCCCCGCAAGTTCCAGATTTAGGCACACAAAGTGCATGCATCTAAACCCGGCACTTGTGATCTGTCAAAATGTGGGGGAGAAGGGCCTTCGCGGCCGGAGATTTGGGCTATTTGTCCAACACCTGTCCAGTGAATGTTCTTCAAACTCTTACACCTGATAAGAATTTTACAAGTTAGAAAAAATAAATTTTATTACTTATTTTTATATTAAGGATAAGTTTATGTTTAATTTTTTTTTATAAAACATTGAATTTAATTTAATTTCTATTACTTTTTTAAAAAGTGAAGTGGTCTTTTTATTTATGTGTGCATTAATTTTTGTTTTTAGGGGTATTCTCATTGAGCTCCCATTACTATGAATGAGAATACAGGTTGGACCTCCCTTGTCCAGGACTCCCTTATCCGGCACTACCCCTTGTCCGATATGATTCCGGGGCTGGGGGCGCAGCAGACCTCCACCCGACTTTGGGGCCGCGCCGACACTTTCTTCGCGGCCCGCCGAGGGCCCGCCGAAACTTAAGTTCCGCCCTGGGGCGGGGGGGGGGGGGCGACCTCCTCACCCCCCTCACCGACCTCGGGCTACCTCCACCCCCCAACCACCCTCACCCCACATCGGGCCGGTGACCTCCCCTCATCCGGTAAAATCCCTTATTCGGCACAGGCCAGGTACCGAGGGTGCTGGATAAGGAAGGTTCAACCTGCACTACATTTTGATTGGTGGTCCAGCCCCACGTGATCTCAGGTTGCGCTTACGCTTATGGGATACGTGGGCCCATACGCTGGGCTGTGCATCTAGGCCTCGGACCGCAAGTCCTCGTTCCTCCGGGACCATCAGTTATTTTCGTTAAAAGAATTTCAGTCGGAGGCCTCTGGCCGCGGGACGCCTTCAACCGCAATTTTTGGCCCAATTAACTTTTATTCGTTATTTACACAAATGACCTAAATTCTTCAGTCAACTGATAACTGCAAGCTTTGTGTACCCACTGCTCTTCGTATTTTAGCATCACCTGCAAACTTAACAAGCTTACAATCGGTATCCTCATCCAGATCATTTATGTAGGTAGAAGCAACAGGGTTACAAGCACTTAACTGTGCAGTCTTCTTCTCTTCTTAGGCAGTCCCCCGGAGCAGAGAATGACTTGCTTCCACACCAAAATGAGTTCTAAGGTGACTGATGAGACCAATGCAGGCCAGGTCCTGAACTTCATTTTAAAGGGTGGAAGATGCCTGTGCGTGAATTCTTTAAACGAGGGTTGGCCGTTGCACAGCAGCCACCACACAGACTTGGCAGAGCAAGGTCTTGGTCCAATGGCAGGGGGATCTAAGACGATTGAAGACCAGGCTCTGCTGTATGGACCTAGCACGCACACACACACACATATTGCTACTGACCCCACCCCCCCTCCCTTAGGTCCTGTCTCCCTGGTTTTCAGAGATGGCAGTGTAGGTGAGCGCAATAATCTTGGAGCAACTTGCACCTTTGTCCATAGAACCCGGGTAGTACTCCACTGAACACCTCTCACTCATGCTGACACTTCACCTCTCACTAGTGATCTCTGCTCCCTATATTTATAGTTGTTCAACTTCTTGTCGAAACCCACAGTCTGTCTCAAATTATTGTCGTTTTCAGTTGTACTAGAAATCTTTCATATGGTACTTTGTCAAAGGCTTTCCAAAAATTCAAATAAATTAGCGTATGAATGGGTGAAAACCTAATCACATATCATCCAGAGTTCCACCTCTGCTTTGCCTGTCAAGCAGGGCCGTTCCCTTCTAAATCTATGCCAGCTGTTTCTTATTAACCAACTGCTATATAGGCAAATACTCCTTCCAGGTGAAACTTGTACTTCTTCCAATTTAGTATACTGTATTCGCTGCTCACGATGTGGTCTCCTCTACGTTGGGGAGACTAAGCATAGATTGGGTGACCGCTTTGCGGAACATCTCCATTCAGTCCACGAGTGTGATCCTGAGCTTCCAGTCGCCTGTCACTTTAACTCTCCACTCCATTCCCACTCTGACCTCGGTCTCCTACACTGTTCCAATGAAGCTCAACGCAAGCTCAAGGAACACCATCTCATCGTTCGTTTAGGCACTTTACAGTCTTCGGACTCAACATTGATTTCAACAATTTCAGAGTGTAGCCACTGCCAATCTTTGGCTTCCTTCCCCCCACCCCACCCAGAGCCTGTTGCTTTCTTTTTTTCTCCTTGGCTCTAATGGCAGCTGGTCATTATCCTGTCATTCACACCCTATCTTGACGAATGTTTTTCTAACTCTTGGCATTACCATTTGAATTTGGGCCATCATCCCTTTTGTCTCTCTAATCTCTCTTATCTTCCAATGTATCACAGGCCTTCCCTTTTGTTCTTTCTTCCCCTCCCCCTTTCAGTGCTTGTTCAGAATCCGTTCTCTCCGAACACACTCCAGTTCTAATGAAAGGTTATCGACCCAAAACGTTAACTCTGCTTTCTCTCCACAGATGCTGCCTGACCTGCTGAGATTTCCAGCATTTTCTGTTTTTATTCCAGATTCCAGCAACCGCAGAATTTTGCTTTTGCTATATCGGCAGTCCTCCAGCTGATTGTGCAGAATGGTTTCCACTATTTTATGTGGTGCTGAGTTCATCCAAATGGGCCTTAGTTATCTAGGTCAAATTTATCACCTTTTAAAATACACATATCACATAGAAACATAGAAAATAGATGCAGGAGTAGGCCATTCGGCCCTTTGAGCCTGCACCGCCATTCAATAAGATCAGTACCCCTTTCCTGCTTTCTCTCCATACCCCTTGATCTCTTTAGCCGTAAGAGCCATATCTAACTCCCTCTTGAATATATCCAATGAACTGGCATCAACAACTCTCCGCGGCAGGGAATTACACAGATTAACAATTCTCTGAGTGAAGAAGTTTCTCCTCATCTCAGTCCTAAATGGCCTACCCCTTATCCGAAGACTATGTCCCCTGGTTCTGGACTTCCCCAACATCGGGAACATTCTTCCCGCATCTACCTGTCCGGTCCCGTCAGAATCTTATACTTTTCTATGAGATCCCCTCTCATCCTTCCAAACTCCAGTGAATAAAGGCCCAGTTGATCCAGTCTCTCCTTATATGTCAGTCCAGCCATCCCTAGAATCAGTCTGGTGAACCTTCGCTGCACTCCCTCAAGAGCAAGAATGTCCTTCCTCAGATTAGGAGACCAAAACTGAACACAATATTCCAGGTGAGGCCTCACCAAGGCCCTGTACAACTGCAGTAAGACCTCCTTGCTCCGATACACAAATCCCCTAGCTCTAAAGGCCAACATACCATTTGCCTTCTTCACCGCCTGCTGAACCTGCATGCCAACTTTCAAAGACTGATGAACCATGACACCCAGGTCTCGTTACACCTCCCCTTTTCCTAATCTGCCGCCATTCAGATAATATTCTGCCATCGTGTTTTTGCCCCCAAAATGGATAACCTCACATTTATCCACATTATACTGCATCTGCCATGCATTTGCCCACTCACCTAACCTGTCCAAGTCACCCTGCAGCCTCTTAGAGTCCTCCTCACAGCTCACACCGCCACCCAGTTTAGTGTCATCTGCAAACTTGGAGATATTACACTCAATTCCTTCATCTAAATCATTAATGTATATTGTACAGAGCTGGGGTCCCAGCACTGAGCCCTGTGGCACTCCAATAGTCACTGCCTGCCATTCTGAAAAGGACCCGTTTATCCAGACTCTCTGCTTCCTGTCTGCCAACCAGTTCTCTATTCACGTCAGTACATTACTCCCAATGCCATGTGCTTTGATTTTGCACACCAAATTCTTGTGCGGGACCTTGTTAAAAGCCTTTTGAAAGTCCAAATACACCACATCCACTGGTTCTTCCTTGTCCACTCTACTAGCTACATCCTCAAAAAATTCCAGAAGATTCGTCAAGCATGATTTCCCTTTCATAAATCCATGCTGACTTGGACCGATCTTGTCACTGCTTTCCAAGTGCGCTGCTATTTCAGCCTTAATGATTGATTCCAACATTTTCCCCACCACTGATGTCAGGCTGACCGGTCTATAATTACCCGTTTTCTCTCTCCCTCTTTTTTTAAAAAGTGGTGTTACATTACATTTCCAATCCTGTGAAGTCTCCTTCATAATCAGCCCCAGTGCCCATCAAATCCCCTTTCTAGTTTCTCTCAATGCCCTAGGATAAATCTCTTCTGGGCAGGTGATTTGTTAGTTTTCAGTCCCTTTCTTATTTATGAAATCTAAATTCTCTAATACAGGTGAATAGTGAGTCAGTATCTCCCCACCCCCAAGAACCCCGAGTGAATACTTCTCGAAAATAATTAAGTAATTCTATATTTTTCCTTGCCTCTTTAATAATTTCACTACATTTATTCCTTCAAGTTCTAACTTCCTTCCAAACCACTTTTGATATTGAACACTGTATTGTTACTCTTTTCTGTGTTCACTCTAATGTCTTCTTTATACTGCAATATCTTCCTGAAGCTGTCTTAAAATATTCCGATACTGCTCTGAAGTTCTTCCCTTCCTTTCTCCTCATAGGCTTATATAGATTGTCTTTATTTCTTATTTCCTTGCTCATCCAATTTGTGGGCTGCTCATTTAGCGTACATTTATTTTTCTTGATACTTGTCCTCCATACTTAACACTGTAGTTTTAAAAGCTTTCCATTTTTTCTCAACCAAGCTACCTCTCAGCAATATTTAATTTCTTTCAATTCTGTTATGTCTGTAATGCACTTATGAATGACTGCATGATGCAATGTGTTGTGCTCAAACTGTAGTTACCGTGGTCCTTTATTCATAACTCCAGAGCAGTGCACAAGCATGGTGGGCAGCCTTTTATACTGGGCTCTGCACACCTATGCAGGTGACCCTCAGATCTCCCACCGCAGTGCCCTCTGGTGGACAGCTTCTGCCACCGATCAGGAAACCCCGGTCTCCACCAGTTGCACCAGCATTGTGGAGCCAGCATCGTGGAGCCAGCATCGTATATACACAGTGTAAACCTTATTGATAGTACATCAGGTAACAAATCTCCAACTTATCCAACTATACAGTGACTACACAGAGAGTATATCGAAAGTCTGCATATATAACATCACTCTCCCCCAAGTCCTTTGTGCTGATTACCTTTGCACTATGTGCTCTGGTTTAGCTCTCCCCAGATTTAAGTGCCAATAGCCCTTGTACCTTGGCTGTGCTTTGGCTTGGCTCTCTCCCTGTTAACCCCCAAGTCCTTTTGCCACAACGTTGTGTAGTGGTTACCAGTTTGGATGGTTTGATGATGCAATGGAGGTTCCAGTGGGTTCTGGGTGTGATCCATGTGTATGTCCATGGCTACGTACATCCATTTCGCCTCCGCCTCCGCCCCCACCCCCAGTGTTACATTAACATACAGGATGAGACACAGTGCAAGTACCGAGAAAGGAAGTTGCAGTTTGTATCGTGACACCTTGGTTCAGTGACTTACACTCGATACGTTTTGCGGCCGTGCACCATGATTGGGTAGATTGCATTCATGGTTCAGTAATGGTAAGTACTGAGGTAACAGTACAGGTATGCGAGGACGCAGGTTCTAGAGCAAGTGGATGGGGTTCTAGTCGTCTGATAGCGGCACTGCGCCCCCTGATAGCGGGGTGGGCTTGGTTCACTCAAGTAGCCAGGACTCAGGGCCTTTGCCGTTGCCTAGTGGTGGGCAGAGCCACAGATGTTTGTGGCCTCCCTGTCCTCCTTTGAGGGCTGCAGAATCTTCTGCCTGCTCTCTAACGGTGTTGGGAACCTGGCTGTTCTAGGTCCCGTTTGGGGAACTTGTTGGTTGACCTTTCGCTCCCGGACATGGACGAGGTAGCGACTGGGTCTGGGGGCTGCGTCGTCTCCATCTGGGTGGTGGGCAACGGCGGCTGACTGCACGTATTGGTGGTGTTTTCGTTTCCAGGTCCGTGGCGAATAGTGCCATCGGGTGCCTGCAGCGTGGTATAGACCTGGGACAGGGTATCAGGATCAGTGCCTTCACCCTCCTGAGGTTGCTGGTCTATAACTTGTGGGGACACTTGGGGCAGGGCATCAGGATCAGCGCCTTTACCCTCCCGAATTCGCTCGTTTGCTACTTTTGGGGACACTCTATTCCCGACACCTAGCAATAACATTTTGTTCTTTACATTAGGACTAGTACCGACATCTCGCAACAACATTTTGTTCACAATCTTAATCGGTTTGTTACATTGATTGCCATGCATACAATGTCTCTTTAAGTTCAGTTGGTTGCAGGTCTCCTTTAAGAGAATCCCGCTGGCTTTACCCCAATCAAATCCTTTGTTCGACACCATGTGTTGGCCCCTCAGCGTTGCACCTCGTGATATGGCCGCAGCCATCTTTTTTTTCAGCCACGCTGTACCTTGCTGCAGCAGGGACGCCATCTTGCCTCTGTCCTTGAGGTCGACTGCCTTGATCCTTCTCTCCCGCAATTCTGCCACAAAAGCTGGAAGAGTGCCTGTGAATTCAATCTTCCTCCCGAGGAGACCTGCCACTGGAGCTGGGAAGGTACCTTTAGGCCCGTTCCAGTCGGATCATTGCCACGCAGTCGTGATGTACGGTCTGTGCCTCAGGTGCTGGTCTGGTCTGGAGTAAATGGGGACTTTTCAGAATGGCAGGCAGTGACTAGTGGGGTACCACAAGGCTCTGTGCTGGGGCCTCAGCTGTTTACACTGTACATTAATGATTTAGACGAGGGGATTAAATGTAGTATCTCCAAATTTGCGGATGACACTAAGTTGGGTGGCAGTGTGAGCTGCAAGGAGGATGCTATGAGGCTGCAGAGTGACTTGGATAGGTTAGGTGAGTGGACAAATGCATGGCAGATGAAGTATAATGTGGATAAATGTGAGGTTATCCACTTTGGTGGTAAAAACAGAGAGACAGACTATTATCTGAATGGTGACAGATTAGAAAAAGGGGAGGTGCAAAGAGACCTGGGTGTCGTGGTACATCAGTCATTGAAGGTTAGCATGCAGGTACAGCAGGCGGTTAAGAAAGCAAATGGCATGTTGGCCTTCATAGCAAGGGGATTTGAGTACAGGGGCAGGGAGGTTTTGCTACAGTTGTACAGGGCCTTGGTGAGGCCACACCTGGAGTATTGTGTACAGTTTTGGTCTCCTAACCTGAGGAAGGACATTCTTGCTATTGAGGGAGTGCAGCGAAGGTTCACCAGACTGATTCCCGGGATGGCGGGACTGACCTATCAAGAAAGACTGGATCAACTGGGCTTGTATTCACTGGAGTTCAGAAGAATGAGAGGGGACCTCATAGAAACGTTTAAAATTCTGATGGGTTTAGACAGGTTAGATGCAGGAAGAATGTTCCCAATGTTGGGGAAGTCCAGAACCAGGGGTCACAGTCTAAGGATAAGGGGTAAGCCATTTAGGACCAAGATGAGGAGAAACCTCTTCACCTAGAGAGTGGTGAACCTGTGGAATTCTCTACCCCAGAAAGTTGTTGAGGCCAATTCACTAAATATATTCAAAAAGGAGTTAGATGAAGTCCTTACTCATAGGGGGATCAAGGGGTATGGCGAGAAAGCAGGAATAGGGTACTGAAGTTGCATGTTCAGCCATGAACTCATTGAATGGTGGTGCAGGCTAGAAGGGCCGAATGGCCTACTCCTGCACCTATTTTCTATGTTTCTATGTTTTTCTCTGGTGCCTGCCCCAAGCGGAGGTGAGGTTTTTCTCTGCTTCCGCGCATGGGGGACATCGATTGCTGGAGTGTAGAGGTCTTCCCATTTCCACTGGATCTTCCCCATCCACCTTCTTCCGAGTAGCGTTGGACCATCATCTGCAACAATCCACGGAGATAACTTGTGGACCACGTCTTTATGGATTACACTTACATCCGCACTACCAAGGACTCGGATCAGCTCCTTGGTGTAGGTGCGCAACTTTTTCTGTACTGGAACCAGCTCGGGTCATAGAAACATAGAAAATAGGTGCAGGAGTAGGCCATCCGGCCCTTCGAGCCTGCACCACCATTCAATAAGATCATGGCTGATCATTCCTTCAGTACCCCATAGAAACAAAGGGTTGTTTTTCGTTCCATAGCCTCTCAAAGGCAGCCTGGCTCATCACTGACTGGCTCACTCCCGTATCCACTTCCATGAAGACTGGAACGCCATTTATCTCGACTTCCATCTTCACTGGAGGACAAGCGATGGTGCAGGTATATACTCCATACACTTCTTGGGGCTGAGCTGCCTCTCTGGCCAAATCATCATACTCCCTGTTGGATTTAAAGTCATCTACCACCTCCTCTGCTAGACGGTGAGTCGTACTCCTTTTACACATACTCTGGAGGTGGCCTTTTGTGTTACAGGCTTTGCTTATGTACTCAGAAAACCGACACTGGTGAGTCCTGTGGTTTCCTCCACAATGCCAGCAAGGTGCTACTCGATTAGCACCCCTCGGCGGACTCTGAGTTCTGGAACCCTGAGGTCTGTGCTCTCTGCCCTGGGCAGAGCCACGTTCTACAATCTTGCCTGTGAAAGGCACCATTCTGTGTACAGTATTTGCCGGATTTGAGTCCACAGGATGAATAATTTGCTTGGTGCTGCAGGTCAAGGTCATGAACGCCTGACAGATGCCAATGGCCTTCTGCATGTTGACTGTGGTATCGGCAGATAATAGCTTGTGAAGGGAGGCCCTTGTGGCCAATTCCCACAACGAAGATGTCTCGCAATGCTTCGTTGAGGTGCGTGCTGAACTCACACGGTGCTGCAAGTCTCCTGAGGTCGGCAGCATATTTTGCAATCTCCTGGCCTTCAGCTCTGCAGTGTGTAGAATCTGTGCCTGGCCGTGAGGATGCTCTGTTATGGTTTTAGTTAGTCGCGAATTAGTTCAGTCAGCTCATCGTATGCCTTATCCTTGGTCTTCATGGGTGCCAGTAAGTCCCTGACGAGGCGGTAGACCTTGGACCCACAACTGGTCAGCAGTATAGCCTTGCGCTTCTCCGCCAATGTGTCCGTCTCCCCTGCCAGGTCATTTGGCATGAAATATTGCTCGAGCCTTTCCGTGAAGGCATCCCAATCATCACCCTCTGTGAAGTCTTTTAATATGCCAAAGGTAGCCATAATCGCGTGTAGGTCTGTATTCTCGTCGCCAGTTGTTATGTCTGTAATGCACTTATGAATGACTCCATGAGGCAATGTGCTGTACTCAAACTGTAGTGACCTTGATCCTTTATTCGTAACTCCAGAGTGAGGCACAAGCATGGCGGGCAGCCTTTTATACTGGGCCCTGTACACCTATGCAGGTGACCCTCAGATCTCCCACCACAGTGCCCTCTGGCGGACAGCCTCTGCCACAGGAGCAGGAAACCCCAGTCTCCACCAGTTGCACCCTCTGGTGGTGCCAGCATAGTAGATACACAGTGTAAACCTTATTGACAGTACATCAGGTAACAAGTCTCCATCTTACGCAACTATACAGTGACTACACAGAGAGTATATCTATAGTATGCATATATAACAAATTCATCCCTCATTCCGCTAAAGCTTGCCATCCTGAAATCATACAAGACTTTATTTTACAGTTGCTCAGTTTGGTGGTGTAAGATTGGGGGAGACCAGGCTTTTAAGGCAGAGTATAACTTTCTGGCAGTGTTTTAGACCAGCCTAAAGTGCTTCACTTAAATATTCCAACTAATTTAAATGAAGTCCAACACAAATTTCTGCCCCCTCAGGATGGGATTGCGATGCAGATTCCCTTCGTACATCTGGTGTAGAGTAAAGGGAAGCTCCATAAGGTATATTTTCCAGTCCTGGCACTAAATTGGTGGGACCAGAACAAAGCAAGCCAAATCATAGAAAATCATAGAATCGTAAAAATTTACAGCATGGAAGGAGGCCATTTTGGCCCATCATGTCCGAGCCAGCCGACCAAGAACTACCCAGCTGAATCCCACTTTCCAGCTTTTGGTCCGTAGCCCTGTAGGTTACGACATGTCAAGTGCACATCCAAGTATTTTAAAAATGTGGTGAGAGGTTCCTGCTTCTACCATCCTTTCAGGCAGTGAGTTCCAGACCCCCACCACCCTCTGGATAAAAAGATTTCTCCTCAAATCCCCTCTGAACCTCACTTTAAAATTATCTCCCCTGGTTGTTGACCCCTCTGCCAGGGGAAACAGGTCCTTACTATTCACTCTATCCAGGCCTCTCATAATTTTATACACCTCAATCAGGTCTCCCCTCAGCCTCCTTTGCTCCAAAAAAAACAGATAATAAAGGAAAGTATTCCATATGCCTTCTTTACCACCTTATCTACTTGCCAAATTCTCACCTTATCCAAGACCAAACTCTTGCTATTTTCTGAGGTCATAGCATGCATCTTTCCTGTTTTCCTTCAACTGATAATTAATTATGGCAACTTCTCTGGCATTAGTGGTAATATATTGAGCTGGATTGATAACTGGCTGGAAGGCCATAGGCAGAAGATAGTATAGATTGATTTGGATCTGTTTGGACACCAGTGGTGTCTCACAGGGATCGGTGTTGGGACCATTGCCCTTTACCATTATTACTGATCAACATGTTGCTGTTGGTGGTACAAACTGCAAATTTGCAGATGATGCTCAGATTTGTGCGAGTGTTAGGACTGTAGATGATGCTTAATGGCTTCAAGTGGATCTTGATGTGTTGGGGGATTGGACTTGTGACTGGAAAATTATTTTTAAAGTGCAGTGTTATGCATGTGGGCAGGGTGAATGCTGAACATAAATACAGCCTTCGGGGAAGAGCATTAAAGCAGGTGAGAAAGAAATATATCTTGGCATTCTAGTGCAGAGATCTCTAAAGGTTCATGAATGCCATGAAGTGATAGCTGGAGCAAATAGGGTTTTGGGGTGCATTTATCGGACAATTGACTATTAGACAAAGCATACTATTTTGTCCTTGGACAAGACCTTGGTTAGGCCTCAGTGAATCTACATTCAGTTTTGGTCTCCTCCCACGGTGGGTGATATTGAAGCTTTGGTAAGGTGCAGTGGAGGGTCACTAGTTTAATTCCCAGTTTAAAGCATCTTAGTTATCAAGATAGATTGAAAGAGCTGGGGACTCTACACTTTCGAGATGCGCGGAAGGATGATCTGATCAATGTTTATTAAATAATAAAGGGAATAGATTTTGTTTGAGTTGAGAGTTTGTTCCATTAAATAGGTTAGGGAGGACCAGGGGTCACAATTTTAAGTTGTATATGGTCAGATCTAGGTTCGATGTCAGGAGGTGGTTCTTTTCCCAGAAAATAGTGGGCCTCTGGAACAGGCTGCTGTTTCAGCGGTGGATGCTGATTCACTGAATTCCTTCAAGCGAGAGCTGGACCGGTTTCTGGCTGTGGCGAAGATCACCTCTTACAAAAGATAGGTACTGCAGGGAATTATCAGGGCCAGGGGGATCTCCTGGACTAGTTTCGATCACCATGGTAATTGGGGGAGGGAGGAGGTGATCAGAAAGAAATTTCCGAGATTTTTTCCCCCCCAATTTAGTTTTTCATCTCTCCCAGGAGATCACATGGTTTTGGGTGGAGTAGAGAGTACTTCATAGGAGTATTATGCGATAAAAATGTTGACACCAAGCTGCATAAGTCGAAATTAGGGCAGGTGACTAAAAGCTTGTTCAAAGAAGAAAGTTTTAAGGAACATCTTGAAGGAAAAAAGAGAGGTAGAGAGGTGGAGAGGTTTAAGCAGGGAATTCCAGAGCTTAGGGCCTAGGCAACAGAAGGCACAGCCACCAATGGTTGAGCAATTATAATCAGGGATGTTCAGGAGGGCAGAATTGGAGCGCAGAAATCTCGGGGTGGGGGGGTTGTGGGGCTGAAGGAGATTACAGAGATAGTGAAGGGCAAGGTCATGGAGGTATTTGAAAATAAGGATGAGAATTTTGAAATTGAGGCGTTACTTAACCAGGAGCCAATGTAGGTCAGCGAGCACAGGGGTGGTGGGTGAGCGGGACTTGGTGCAAATTAGAACATGGGCAGCCGAGCTTTGGATCACCTCTAATTTACGTAGGGTAGAATATGGGAGGCCAGCCAGAAGTGCATTGGAATAGTCAAGTCTAGATCCTTGCGTACAACAGCACAGAAGGAATCGGGAAAGATGAAGCCAAAGTCAGGACTAATGCAATCCAGCTCTTACATCTACCTCCCCTTCTCACTCACTCCCTCACAGGCATATGTACACCCACATCAACATCACACAGTCACTATCATGTGATGATGGCTCCGTTTGAAGGTGTACATCCTAGCCAGCATTTTAATGTGTTTTTTTTCTGTGATTGCAGGCTTGGAAGAATTACATAGGATTACATAGGATATACGGCACAGAAACAGGCCATTTGGTCCAACCAGTCCATGTGGTGTTTATGCTCCACTTGAGCCTCCCCTGTCTTTCCTCATCTAAATCTATCAGCATAACCCTCTATTCCCTTCTCCGATATGTTTGTCTAACCTCCCCTTAAATGCATCTATACTATTCACGTCATCTACTCCCTGTGAGAGCGAGTTCCATATTCTCACCACTCTTTGGGTAAAGACATTTCTTCTGAATTCCCAATTGGATTTCGTGGTGACTACCTTAGATTGATGGCCTCTAGTTATGCTCTTCCCCACAAATGGAAACATTCTCGCTGTATCCACTCTATCAAACCCCTTTCATAATTTTAAAGACCTCTATTAGGTCACACCTCAGGCTTCTTTTTTCAAGAGAAAAGATATCCAGCCTATTCATCCTTTCCTGATATGTATACCCTTGCATTTCTGGTATCATCCTTGTAAATCTTCTCTGCACTTTCTCCACTGCCTCGATATCCTTTTTATAATAAGGCGACGAGAACTGTACACAGTACTCCAAGTCTGGTCTAACCAAGGTTCGGTACAGGTTTAGCATAACTTCCCTACTTTTCAATTCTAAACCTCTAGAAATAAACCTAGTCCTTGGTTTGCTTTTATGACTGCCTTGCTAACTGGTGTCGCAAATTTTAGCGATTTGTGTATTTGTACTCCAAGATCCCTTTGTTCCTCTACCCCACCGAGACTCGCACCCTCCAAATAATAAGTGACCTCCCTATTCTTCCTACCAAAATGTAATACCTCACTTTTATCTGAGCTGAACTTAATTATATGCCGCTTCTGCAAGTTTATTAATGTTCGTAGACAGCACCTCATAACACCCGACATCTCAGTCACCAACTTTTGCAAGCACCAGTACAGCCACACAATCCCGGGAGCTGGCACCGGGTGGGTCAGTGTACACAGGTTGAGGAGCAGTAAATGCTGAAGGCAGAGGAGGAGCAGGAATTTGTTGTCCCAAAATATTTGAAATTTAAAAAAAAGAACACAGTTAAATAGAATGGAATTATGTTGCCAACAAAAAATAGAAACCAGTGCTAAAAGCATACTGTGAAACTGCACGAAAAAAACATGATGAATAATTCTGTCCGATGAAGAGCTCCATCACACCGAGAAAATGCCGGGAAATTGTACCTTCAGTTCGCTTAAATATTTTTACATTGTTTTGTCACTTTAGCAGGGCTCCTGCATATTTTGTGCGGGAGCCCTATAAGCCAGTAATTTCCCCCACTTTAATGAATACGCACAGGGCTAGCACTTCCAATCTGCCACCCTCTGCTCACCCAATTACTGCTGGTACAACTGGCGAAACAGATTACCATATCTACCCTAAAATCCCAAACCAAGGATTTATCCTTATCGACACCTCTAAAGGCACACATGGGACAGGATTGGAACAGGCAGAGTGCAGGGTCACTGCTTGAATTCGGAGTTCTCCTTCATTGCTGAAGAACATTAATTGAAGACCTTAACTATATTAATAAATAACATCTCCACAGTACAAGTCATAGAAGCAAAGTGTAGAAAATGGACCTGTTAAAACAAACATTTGCATTGAAACAATTTCCAGATGAATTACTCAAGAAAGAAGTATATCTGGTCCAAAACTAGACAGGTGTGAGAGCAGCCACATCAATAAGCTTTCAGACTAAATTTAGTTGCATATGCACAATGTATCGAGAAGCAGATCAAACGGGCTCCACTTCTCACATCTGAACATGTTAATCTGTTAGAACTGACGAAAGGTCATTGACCTGAAACACTGACTCTGTTTCTTTCTCTACAGATGCTGCCTGACTGAGTATTTCCAGCATTTTCTGTTTTTTTATGTCAGATTTCCAGCATTTGCAATGTTTTGCTTTTGTATTAGCTGCTAATCTATTATCCATTCTCTTCAAACAACAGCCTCTCTAATACTCTGTTTACATTGCAAGTATTGGGGGGAAAATTTCCTCTTTTTATAGCCCCATTAGTGCCTCCGGGGATGCTAACAGGGCGGAGGAGACTTTTTGCCCGGGAGACGGGGGCACGGCTGCCTCCCAGGAAATTGCCCCTCACCGCCCTGTGCTGACCCCTTAATGCCCCATGGGCGAAATTGCCCCGCGGGTCGCGAAGCTGGCCAATAGCTGCTCTCAGGCCACTCCTTAAAGGGGAGGGCACCAGTGCGCCGGGCTGCCATTTTTTTTGCTTGTCGACTCTCGGGTTGGGTTTGCGATGGCGGCCCTAGCATGGGCCGCGATCATGCAGTACAAGTCTGGTATCACCTAGTCATTCTTTCTGGACTGACCTCATCTTTTTTTCCTACTTTCTTTTCCAATAATGGTGATGTCATGCGCTCTGGATCTTAACCCTCCATCTAGGTTTCTCAAAATTAAATGATCAGGTTCAAAGATCTGATGTGAATCAATTTACTTTGGAATGAGAGGTCAGTCATAATCAAAGGTAAGAGCTTTCCTCCTTAAACATCATAGAAGTCCACTTGAATCAATCTGTGGAAATAAGAGTGTTATGGAATACTGGACAAGAGTAACTCTTCCTGTGCACTCTCATTCATAAGGGCACTAATATCCACATAAATGCAGTAATTCACTTGCTCTCTTTCTATCAGCATTGAGCACTGATGTATCACCCTTGCATTCATGCACTCAACACAAGTGCGACCGAGCCTCCTCATCTCAGTACATGCTGTGAATGCCGTTGTGCGAGAAGTGTATCCGCCTGCAGCTCCTGACGGACCGTCTTGCAGCACTGGAGCTACGGGTGGATTCACTCTGGAGCATCCAAGATGCTGTGAATGACGTGAATAGCACGTTTAGTGAGTTGGTCTCACCGCAGGAAAAGAGCACACAGCCAGATAGTAAATGGGTGACCAGCAGGAAGAGCAGTGCAAGGAAGGTAGTGCAGGGGTCCCCTGCGGACATCCCCCTGCAAAACAGATACACCACTTTGGGTACTGTTGAGGGGGATGACTCATCAGGGGAGGGCAGCAGCAGCCAAGTTCATGGCACCGTGGGTGGCTCTGCTGCACAGGAGGGCAGGAAAAAGAGTGGGAGAGCTATAGTGATAGGGGATTCGATTGTAAGGGGAATAGATAGGCGTTTCTGCGGCCGCAACCGAGACTCCAGAATGGTATGTTGCCTCCCTGGTGCAAGGGTTAAGGATGTCTTGGAGCGGGTGCAGGACATTCTGAAAATGGAGGGTGAACAGCCAGTTGTCGTGGTGCACATTGGTACCAATGATATAGGTAAAAAACGGGACGAGGTCCTACGAGATGAATTTAGGGAGCTAGTAGCTAAATTAAAAAGTAGGACCTCAAAAGTAGTAATCTCAGGATTGCTACCAGTGCCACGTGCTAGTCAGAGTAGGAATCGCAGGATAGCTCAGATGAATACATGGCTTGAGGAGTGGTGCAGAAGGGAGGGATTCAAATTCCTGGGACATTGGAACCGGTTCTGGGGGAGGTGGGACCAGTACAAACCGGACGGTCTGCACCTGGGCAGGACCAGAACCAATGTCCGAGGGGGAGTGTTTGCTAGTGCTGTTGGGGAGGAGTTAAACTAACATGGCAGGAGGATGGGAACCTATGCAGGGAAACGGAGGGAAATAAAATGGAGGCAGAAGCAAAAAATAGAAAGGAGAATAATAAAAGTGGAGGGCAGGGGAACCCAAGGCAAAAAACAAAAATGGCCACATTACAGAAAAATTCTAAAGGGGCAAAGTGTGTTAAAAAGACAAGCCTGAAGGCTCTGTGCCTCAATGCGAGGCATATTCGGAATAAGGTGAACGAATTAATTGCGCAGATAGCAGTTAACGGATATGATGTAAGTGGCATCACGGAGATATGGCTCCAGGGTGACCAAGGCTGGAAACTCAACATCCAGGGATATTCAACATTTAGGAAGGATAGGTAGAGAGGAAAAGGAGGCAGGGTGGCATTGCTGGTTAAAGAGGAAATTAATGCAATAGTAAGGAGGGACATTAGCCTGGATGATGTGGAATCGGTATGGGTGGTGCTGTGGAATTCCAAAGGGTAGAAAACTTTAGTGGGAGTTGTGTATGAACCACCAAACAGTAGTAGTGAGGTTGGGGACAGCATCAAACAAGAAATAAGGGATGTGTGCAATAAAGGTACAGCAGTTATCATGGGCGACTTTAATCTACATATTGATTGGGCTAACCAAACTGGTAGTAATGCGGTGGAGGAGGATTTCCTGGAGTGTATTTAGGATGGTTTTCTAGACTAATATGTCGAGGAACCAACAAGACAGCAGGCCATCTTAGACTGGGCCTTGTGTAATGAGAGAGGATTAATTAGCAATCTTGTTGTGCTAGGCCCCTTGGGGAAGAGTGACCATAATATGGTAGAATTCTTTATTAAGATGGAGAGTGACACAGTTAATTAATTCAGAGATTAAGGCCCTGAACTTAAGGAACGGTAACTTCGACGGTATGAGGGGTGAATTGGCTAGAATAGACTGGCA
This sequence comes from Pristiophorus japonicus, assembly GCF_044704955.1. Lineage (NCBI taxonomy): Eukaryota > Metazoa > Chordata > Chondrichthyes > Pristiophoridae > Pristiophorus > Pristiophorus japonicus. Next base: position 263,900,583 of record NC_091977.1, on the reverse strand, counting down.
AAGGATACTTAAAGGGTTGACGGTGGATAAGCAATAGCAAACATTTAAAGATCACATGGATGAACTTCAGCAATTGTACATCCCTATCTGGAGTAAAAATAAAATGGGGAAGGTGGCTCAACCATGGCTAACAAGGGAAATTAAGGATAGTGTTAAAGCCAAGGAAGAGGCATATAAATTGGCTAGAAAAAGCAACAAACCTGAGGACTGGGAGAAATTTAGACTTCAACAGAGGAGGAGATAGGGTTTAATTAGGAGGGGGAAAATAGCATACGAGAGGAAGCTTGCAGGGAACATAAAAACTGACTGCAAATGCTTCTATAAATATGTGAAGAGAAAAAGATTCGTGAAGACAAACGTAGGTCCCTTGCAGTCGGATTCAGGTAGATTTCTAATGGGGAACAAAAAAATGGCAGACCAACTGAACAAATACTTTGGTTTTGTCTTCATGAAGGAAGACACAAATAACCTTCCGAATGTACGAGGGGACAGTGGGTCTAGTGAGAAGGAGGAACTGAAGGATACCCTTATTAGGTGGGAAATTGTGCTAGGGAAATTGATGACATTGAAGGCCGATAAATCCCTGGGGCCTGATAGTCTGCATCCCAGGATACTTAAGGAAGCGGCCCTAGAAATAGTGGATGCATTGGTGACCATTTTCCAACAGTCTATCGATTTTGGATCCGTTCCTATGGACTGGAGGGTAGCTACTGTGACACCACTATTTAAAAAAGGAGGGAGAGCGAAAACGGGTAATTATAGACCGGTTAGCCTGACATCAGTAGTGGGGAAAATGTTGGAATCAATCATTAAGGATGAAATAGCAGCGCATTTGGAAAGCAGTGACAGGATCGGTCCAAGTCAGCATGGATGTATGAAAGGGAAATCATGGTTGACGAATCTTCTGGAATTTTTTGAGGATGTAACTAGTAGAGCGGACAAGGGAGAACCAGTGTGTCAAGTATTCAACTGTCATTGTAATCCATGTATAAACTGACCTAAGTTGTACACCGTGAGAACACTGACCACAAGGTGGTGAACTTGTGGGAGACACTCCTAACCTGGACTTTCAGGTATAAAAGGGGAAGCTCCACCTATCTTCTCCACTTCAGTAACTTTTATTAGCCAGCACTGGTCACAGAGTGACCTTCTCTCAAGTATGGGCCTCGTGTGCATTTATACTGTATAGTAAGGACATATTATTGGCGATGAGAAACTGGGATTTAAACCACGTGAGCATGGCCACTAGCAGCACAGAAGAGAGGTACTGTGTTAGTGATGATTGGGACAATTTTATTGAGAGACTACAGCAAAGTTTCGTCACTAAGGAATGGCTGGGACAGGATTCGGCCGACAAACGCAGGGCTCATCTCCTGACGGTTTGTGGATCCAGGACGTACTCCCTGATGAAGGAACTTCTAGCGCCAGAGAAGCCGGCAGACAAGACTTTTGAAGAGCTCAGTAAGTTGATCGGGGGACACTTTAAACCAGCGAGCAGCATGCACATGACGAGACACCGGTTTTACATGCACCGGCAGCGAGAAGGGCAAAGCGTTCCAGACTTCGTGACAGACCTCTGGCGACTGGCGAGCCTATGTAAGTTCCCAGATGCATGCAGAGCGGAGATGCTGCAAGACTTTTTTATTGAGGGCATCGGGCACGCTGGGGTTTTCAGGAAACTGATTGAGACCAAAGACTTGATCCTGGAAAAGGTGGCTTTGCTGGCCAGACATTTATCTCAGGGGAGGAAGAGACTAGAATGATGTTTGACAAAAATCTTGGTTTAAATGCAGCAAATGGACAGGGAGTCAACATTGTTAACACGGCACACAGTTCTCCAGGCAGACAGGGGCAATCGGACATGCCCGAGCATGTAGTCGAACCCAAAGGGGGAATTCAACAGAGACAATGACTAGCTGAACGGTGATTCATGCCATCGCAAGGGACAATGCGGCCAGTAATGGGCCCATCAACATCTGTCAATGGTGCGTTTAAGGACAGTTACAGAGACAGTCAGAGATGATCGACTGGTAATGGACCTTTTGTTTCCAACAACGGCTCATGTTGGAGGTGTGGAGGCAAACATACAGCCAGAGCTTACAGGTATGAGCAATATACCTGCAGAAACTGCAACGTCAGCAGTCACTTGGCGATATTGTGCAGGAAGCCTGCAGCCAGTTTGATGTACGAGGAGGACGGGCCTGATGTAAGCCCTACGAGGCCAAATGGACACTGGGGGAAATCGCTGGAAGCTGAAGTTCAGCGAGTTCATGTGGAGCACATATACAGTTCATACACCAGGATGCCACCGATAATGATGAAAATGCTCCTCAATGGCATCCCAGTATCAATGGAGCGAGACACAGGGGCCAGCCAGTCCCTGATGAGTATTAAACAGTTTGACAAGTTGTAGGCGTCCAAGGCCAGGAGGCCAAAATTATTGCCGATTGATGCAAAGCTACGGACATATACAAAGGAGATAATTTCGGTGCTAGGCAGCGCCACGGTAGTCGTGACCCACAAAGATTCGGAGAACAGGTTGCCACTCTGGATTGTCCCGGGGGACGGTCCCGCACTACTGGGGAGGAGTTGGCTTGCTGTCATGAACTGGAAATGGGGCTATGTCAATGCAATTTCTTCTGTGGAGCGAATGTCATGCTCACAGGTCTTGGACAAATTTGACTCACTATTTCAACCCGGCATTGGCACTTTCATGGGGACCAAGGTAGTGATTCACATAAACCCGGACGCCAGGCCAGTACACCACAAGGCCAGAGCGGTGCCGTACTTGATGCAGGAAAAGATAGAAGGCGAATTGGACCACCTGCTGAGGGAAAGCATCATCTCGCCAGTCGAATTCAGTGATTGGGCAAGCCCGATCGTGCCGGTGCTCAAGGCGGATGGGTCGGTCAGGATATGTGGTGATTACAAGGCCACCATCAATCGGGTGTCACTCCAAGACCAGTACCCGCTACCGAGAGCGGAGGACCTCTTTGCGACGCTATCCGGTGGCAAACTTTTTTCAAAATTGGACCTGACCTCAGCTTTCATGACCCAGGAGCTGGCGAGTGAGTCGAAGAAGCTGACCACCATCACGACACACAAGGGGTTGTTTGAGTACAACTAATGTCCGTGCGGGATTCGCTCAGCCGCCGCGATCTTTCAACGAAACATGGAAAGTCTCCTCAAGTCGATTCCAAGGACAGTGGTTTTTCAAGACGACATCCTCATCACGGGTTACGATACTGAAGAACACCTCCACAACCTGGAGGAGGTGCTACGCAGACTGGACCGGGTAGGTCTGAGACTGAAAAAGGTGAAGTGCGTCTTCCTAGCTCCAGAGGTAGAATTCCTGGGGATGAGGGTAGCAGCAGACGGGATCAGACCTATTGCGTCCAAAACGGAAGCGATCCAGAGAGCACCCAGACCCCGCAACACGATGGAGCTGCGTTCGTTCCAGGGGCTCCTGAACTATTTTGGTTACTTTCTTCCCAAATTGAGCACGCTGTTAGAGCCGCTAAACGAGCTCCTACGCAAAGGTCGCGAATGGGTCTGGGGGGACAGCCAGGAAAGGGCTTTTGATAGAGCATGCAATTTGTTATGCTCCAACAATCTATTAACGCTATATGACCCATGTAAGAAACTTGTTTTAACGTGCGATGCTTCGTCCTATGGGGTCGGGTGTGTGTTGCAGTATGTTAATGCCAAGAGTCAGTTACAGCCGGTAGCTTATGCCTCCAGAAGTCTGTCCCAGGCAGAAAGGAGCTACGGGATGGTAGAAAAGGAAGCGCTTGCATGTGTATATGCAGTAAAAAAAATGCACCAGTCGCTGTTTGGCAGGAAATTTGAGCTGCAGATAGATCACAAACCTCTAACGTCCTTTTTGGCTGACAACAAAGCCATAAATGCAAATGCGTCGGCCGCATACAGAGATAGGCACTCACGTTAGCCGCCTATGACTATACAATTCGGCACAGACCAGGCATTGAAAACTGCGCAGATGCATACATAGAAACATAGAAAATAGGTGCAGGAGTAGGCCATTCGGCCCCTCTAGCCTGCATCGCCATTCAATGAGTTCATGGCCGAACATGCAACTTCAGTACCCCATTCCTGCTTTCTCGCCATACCCCTTGATCCCCCCAGTAGTAAGGACTTCATCTAATTCCTTTTTGAATATATTTAGTGAATTGGCCTCAACAACTTTCTGTGGCAGAGAATTCCACAGGTTCACCACTCTCTGGGTGAAGAAGTTTCTCCTCATCTCGGTCCTAAATGGCTTACCTCTTATCCTTAGATGCGCTCAGCAGGCTCCCACTAGCCACCACCGAGGGGGCAACTGAGCATGCTGCTGAGATGCTCTTGGCTGTAGAAGCTTTTGAAAGCGAAGTCTCACCCATGACAGCCTGTCAGATCAAAGTGTGGACAAATAGAGACCCGCTACTGTCTTTAGTCAAGAAATGTGTCCTGAATGGGGACTGGGCAGCCACGTACGGGACATGCCCTGAGAAATTTAAACCATTTCACAGGCGCAAGAATGAACTCTCGATTTAGGCCAATTGCCTACTATGGGGAAGCTGAGTAGTCATGCTCCAGATGGGCAGAGAGGCGTTTATCCGAGAACTCCACAATGAGCACCCGGGCATTGTCATGATGAAGGCAATTGCCAGGTCACACGTTTGGTGGCCAGGGATAGATGCAGACCTGGAACTTTGTGTTCGCAGGTGTAACACGTGTGCCCAGCTGGGCAATGTGCCCAGGGAAGCCCCCCTTAGCCCCTGGTCCTGGCCCGCCAAGCCATGGTCACGCATCCATGTGGACTACGCAGGTTCTTTCATGGGAAAAATGTTCCAAATGGATACTCCAACTCCAAATGGATCGAGTGTGACATTCTCAATTCAAGCACATCCTCTGCCACGGTAGAAAGTCTACGGGCAATGTTCGCCGCCCACGGTCTACCGGACGTCTTGGTCAGCAACAATGGCCCGTGCTTTACAAGCATTGAATTCCAGGACTTCATGGCAGGAAATGGTATCAACCATGTCAGAACGGCACCATTCAAGCCGGCCTCAAACGGCCAGGCGGAACGAGCAGTACAGATAATCAAACAGGGGATGCTCAGAATCCAAGAGGGTTCCCCACAAAGCCGCTTATCACGCCTCCTGTTGTCCAACAGATCCCGACCACACTCGCTCACAGGGGTTCCACCCACAGAGCTGCTAATGAAAAGGACGCTCAAAAACCAGGTTATCCCTTATACACCCCACCATGAAAGAAATTGTTGAGAGCAGGTGCCGGTCACAATGTGACTACCATGACGGGAATGCGAGGGCGCAATGTATTGATGTCAATGACCCTGTCTTTGTCCTCAACTACGCTGCAGGGCCCAAATGGTTCGCAGACATTGTGATTGCCAAAGAGGGAAATAGGATTATGGTAGTTAAACTTATCAATGGACAAATCTGCCGCAAACACGTGGATCAAACAAAAAGGAGGTTCAGCAACCCCATAGAAGAAGCAGAGGAAGGACACGATGTAGAATTCACTCCACAACAGGCGACCGCACACCAGAACCAAGTGGAGGAGAGCCCAGTCACTGTGGGTAGTCCGGACAGGCCTGAGGCACCGCAAAGAGCAGACACTCAAGGCCAGCGCCCAACAACCGGAGCCCCAACTCAGGTGCTCCACATGGGAGTGTAAAGCACCAGAGAGACTTAACCTGTGATCCCAATAAGACTTTGGGGGGGAGGTGATGTCATGTATTCAACTGTCATTGTAATCCATGTATAAACTGACCTAAGTTGTACACCGTGAGAACACTGACCACTAGGTGGTGAACTTGTGGGAGACACTCCTACTCTGGACTTTCAGGTATAAAAGGGGAAGCTCCACCCATCTTCTCCACTTCAGTGCTGGCTAATAAAGGTTACTGGTCACAGAGTGACCTTCTCTCACGTATGGGCCTCATGTGCATTTATACTGTATAGTAAGGACATATCACAGTGGATGTGGTGTATTTGGACTTTCAAAAGGCTTTTGACAAAGTCCGCATAAGAGATTGGTGTGCAAAATCAAAGCGCATGGTATTGGGGGTAATGTACTGAAGTGGATAGAGAACTGGTTGGCAGACAGGAAGCAGAGAGTTGGGATAAACGGGTCCTTTTCAGAATGGCAGGCAGTGACTAGTGGAGTGCCACAGGGCTCAGTGCTGGGACCCCAGCTCTTTACAATATACATCAATGATTTAGATGAAGGAATTGAGTGTAATATCTCCAAGTTTGCAGATGACACTAAACTGGGTGGCAGTGTGAGCTGTGAGGAGGACGCTAAGAGGCTGCAGGGTGACTTGGACAGGTTACGTGAGTGGGCAAATGCATGGCAGATGCAGTATAATGTGGATAAATGTGAGGTTATCCATTTTGGGGGCAAAAACACGAAGACAGAATATTATCTGAATGGCGGCAGATTAGGAAAAGGGGAGGTGCAACGAGACCTGGGTGTCATGGTTCATCAGTCTCTGAAAGTGGGCATACAGGTACAGCAGGCAGTGAAGAAGGCAAATGGTATGTTGGCCTTCATAGCAAGGGGATTTGAGTATAGGAGCAGGGAGGTCTTACTGCAGTTGTACAGGGCCTTAGTGAGGCCTCACCTGGAATATTGTGTTCAGTTTTGGTCTCCTAATCTGAGGAAGGACGTTCTTGCTATTGAGGGAGTGCAGTGAAGGTTCACCAGACCGATTCCAGGGATGGCTAGATTGTCATATGAGGAGAGACTGGATCAACTGGGCCTTTATTCACTGGAGTTTAGAAGGATGAAAGGGGATCTCATAGAAACGTATAAGATTCTGACGGGACTGGACAGGTTAGATGCGGGAAAAATGTTCCCGATGTTGGGGAAGTCCAGAACCAGAGGACATAGTCTTAGGATAAGGGTAGGCCATTTAGGACTGAGATGAGGAGAAACTTCTTCACTCAGAGAGTTGTTAACCTGTGGAATTCCCTGCCACAGAGAGTTGTTGATGGCAGTTCATTGGATATATTCAAGAGGGAGTTAGATATGGCCCATACGGCTAAGGGGATCAAGGGTTATGGAGAGAAAGCAGGAAAGGGGTACTGAGGGAATGATCAACAATGATCTTATTGAATGGCGGTGCAGGCTCGAAGAGCCGAATGGCCTACTCCTGTACCTATATTCTATGTTTCTATGTTTCTATGTGATTCTATTGCACTGACAGTTAATGCCGTTTACGTACTCAGACTGGGTGCACAAGCTGCACTGTGATAATAAACTCCAACAAAGGAGATCCTCACCGCCAGTCACATTCAGAGAAATTATGAACATATACAGCTTTACAGATTAAAATCCACTTGCAAAAAATGTTGCTGATGTTGCTTTTTTCCGTACTGTAACCCCTTGTTGAACCAATACAGGGAGGTTTGTAATTTTTTTAAGTCAGCAATGGGACAGAGCAGTGAGGATAAGAATCTTACAGTTAACAGGGCACCAGTACTAGAAAAAGCCAGTCAAATGCTGAAAAGATCTCATTTCCAATTCCCGTCACAGAATTACTACAACATATTTTCCCAGTATTTGTCCCAAGCAGCTTTTATGTCCGAGTCTAGGTAGCATTTCCGAAGCCTTTATGCTGCGAAAAATAGAGGGCAGAAAAATTATAGACATGAAATGGGCGACTACCCAAGGCAATCAGACAGTGCTTTCAAGCTCCATCGATAGTGACACCTTGCCTGAAGTTCAATGCTTAATTGCACATTTTGTAAACAGCAGTCTTTGTGTTTGATTTGATTTCTCCTCCTCGTGTCTCAGCACCACTAAAATGAAACACTTTGCATTGAAAAATGGATGAAGGAAAATGATCATGTTGAAACTCATCAACGTTAAATAAGCACTTCTGTATTTTTTTATTATGGGATCGGCCATCACATGTTGTCAAGTAAAGTGCTCCAAACACATTCTCTCTGAAGGACAAGATGGCTGTCCCTGACATTACTTTTCGAAATGGATATTTTGAAACTTTGGTTTGTGATTACAGAATTCAGTTTAATCATCCTCTTATAAAGAGAACTAACACAACACTGTACAATTTTCTTTTCTCTCTGTTTCCCATGGCAGCTGGTAATTATTCCGCCATTCACACCCTATCTAGACTTATCTTTTTCTAACTTCTGCCATTCCTTATCAAGTCGGCCCATCATCCCTTTTGTCCCTCTAAACTCTCCTGTCTTCCACTTGATCACAGACCTTCCCTTTTGTTCTTTCCTCCCCTCCCCCGTTCGGTGCTCCTTAAGAATCTGTTCATTTCGAACATTCACCAGTTCTGACAAAGGATCATCGACCTGAAAACATTAACTCTGTTTCTCTCTCCACAGATGCTGCCTGACCCGCTGAGATTTCCAGCATTTTCTGTTTTTATAACACAACAATGTGGCAGTTTAATGATAACATCCAGCAATTTAATCTCTTAACCTGATGATGTTCAACAACACAAATTTGATTTGTTTTCCACTTTAATACTCTCATCTCTTTTGAAGATGCTGGTTCCATGTGCATTGGCTGCCCTCTCATGCCTAAGAGGGCATCAATATTGAGCCTGATCCTGTCTTCACCCATTATCCACGCACACACTTAGTGTAGCTAGTGATCAGGAATGGGACATTGAGGAAGATGGCACTGTTCCCCCTAAATTTGATGAACATTTATTTTGCCAATTGAAAAAGGCCAATTCCAACAGTTGAAATCAGAACTGTAACAACGGAACTTACTTTAGACTCTGCTTGTAAGTCAGCTAAGTCCACACATTTGGTCATTCACCAAGCAGCACTGATACAGATGTAAGAGCGCTTCAGCTAACTTTTCTCTCAGTGTAACGGAGATAAGTATAAAGTGAAGGGTTTAGAAAAAAGATCATACTTCAGTAGTAAATTCATCAACACTTATTCTTCATTCATAGTAGTTCTGTCATAATTACTGAAGCTGAAGGAAAATTGGCCCATTATGTTTCCATCAGTGTCTCAACCTGGGCTATTAGAATACAAAAATAATCTAATGCTTTCTCCTTTTCATATCACACTAGGCTGCCTTAGAAACCAAAGAATTTCCCCCTTGCCCCTTTAACAGGTCCTTGTTGCTTGCCACAGCACCAATACAACCCTAATCAAAGTCACAAATGTCATCCTCTGTGAACTATCCCTCCTCACCTGACTGCAGCCTTCAACATGGTTGATCACACCATCCTCCTCTAACGCATCTCCACCATGGTACAGCTGAGTGGGACTGCACTCGTCTAGTTCCATTCTTATCTATCCAATCGTAGTCAGAGATCTCCTGCAATGGATTGCTACTTCTCAAGCCCCCAAGGATCTATACTTGGCTCCCCCATATTTTTCATCTAAATATTGCCCCTTGGCGACTTCATCCGAAGATACAACGTCCGATTCCACATGTACTTTCATGACACCCAGCTTTACCTCATCACCACCTCTCATGACTCCTCTACTGCCTCTGTGCTGTCAGAAAGCTTATCTGATACCTGGATGGAGATGGACAGATTTTTGAAAGATAAGAGAGTCAAGGGAAGAGGTAACCAGGAGGGTCGATGAGGTCAGTTGGTACGATGTAGTGTATATGGACTTTAGCAAAGCTTTTGATAAGGTCCCACATGGTAGACTGGTCACGAAGGTTAAAACCCATGGGATCCAGGGCAAAGTGGCAAGTTGGATCCAAAATTGGCTTGGAGGTAGGAACAAAAGGTAATGGTTGATGGATGTTTTTGTGACTGGAAGGATGTTTCCAGTGGGATTTGCAGGGCTCAGTACTGGGTCCCTTGCTTTTTGTGGTATATATCAATGATCTAGATTTCAATATAGGGAGTATGATTAAGAAGTTTGCATATGACAGGAAAATTGGCTGTGTGGTTGATAATGAAGAGGAAAGTCATGGGCTGCAGGAGGAAATCAATCTACTGGTCAGGTGGGCAGAACAGTGGCAAATTGAATTTAATTCAGAGAAGTGTGAGATAATGCACTTTGGGAGGGCTAATAAGGAAAGCGTATATATATTTAGTGGTAGGCCACTTAAAAGTGTAGATGAACAAAGGGACCTTGGAGGCTTGTCCACAGATCCCTGAAAGTAGCAGGCCAGATGGATAAGGCATACGGAATGCTTGTCTTTATTGGCTGAGGCATAGAATACAAGAGCAGGGAGATTATGCTCAAATTGTATAATACTCTGGTTAGGCCACAGTTGGAGTATTGCGTGCCGTTCTGGTCGCCGTATTATAGGAAGGATGTGATTGCACTAGAGAGGGTGCAGAGGAGATTTACTCGGATGCTGCCTGGAATGGAGAATCTTAGTTATGAGGACAGATTGGATAGGCTGGGTTTGTTCTCATTGGAACAATGGAAGTTGAGAGGAGACCTCACTGAGGCGTACAAAATTTTGAGGGGCCTGGATATAGTGGACAGCAAAGGCCTATTTCCCTTGGTTGGAGGGGTCAATTATGAGGGGGCATAGTTTTAAGGTTGTTGGTGGAAGGTTCAGAGGGGATTTGAGGAGAGACGTCTTCACACAGAGGGTCTGGAACTCACTGCCTGGAAGGGTGGTGGATGCAGAAACCCTCACCACATTTAAAAGGTGCTTGGATGGGCACTTGAAGCGCTGTGACCTGCAGGGTTACGGACCTAGAGTTGGTAAGTGGGATTAAACTGGATAACCTCTTGTTGGCTGGCGCAGATACAATCGTAAGTACTGCAGGGAATCAAATACAGCCAAGGTGATCTCCTGGACTAGTTTTGATCACCTGGATGGGTCGGAGAGGAAATTTTCCAGATTTTTTTTTCCCCCAGTTAGTCTGGATTTTTATCTGGTTTTTGCCTCCTCCAGGAGATCACATGGCTTCGGTTGGGGTGGTGTGTAGAATGTTTTGGTGCAAGGGGGGTCGCAGTTGTGTGAGGCGGACTGGTTGGCTGGGTGCTCTTTACCTTTCCACCATTGTTCATTGTTCATAGGTTTATATGTAATCTTCAGGGCTGCTGACCGAGGGCCGGCGCGGACACGATGGGCTGAAATGGCCTCCTTCTACGCTGTAGATTTCTATGTTTTTATGTTTCTAAGGGTTTATGGGGAGAGGGTGGGGAAGTGGAGTTGAGGCCAAGATCAGATCAGCCATGAACTTATTAAATGGCAGAGCAGGTTCAAGGAATCAAATGGCCTACTCCTGCTCCTATTTCTTATTTTCTTATATATTCTTAAACTGCAGCCTATGCTCATCAGAAATCGAAGATCAAGACTGCAAAGAGTGTATTAGATTATACTTCTCTTTTTCTTCTTCTTCTTAGGCAGTCCCTCGTATCGAGATGATTGCTTCTACACCAATAAGGGATGAGTTCACAGGTGTTTCAATGAAAGACCTGATATTCCAGGTCCAGAACTAAATCTTGAAAGGTGGAAGATGCCTGTGCATGGATTTTTTTAACGTGTGGTGGCCGTTGCACACCAGCCACCACATGGGCTTGACAGAGCTAGGTCTTGGTCCAGTGGCAAGGATTAACCAAGACGACTGGAGACCAACTCTGCTGCACGGACCTAGTACGCACACATATTGTAGTGTGGGCTGGCCCGTGCTGCCCCAACCTCACCTGCGTGAGAACACCAGCGGCAGTTGGGGCCATAAAAGACGATTATCAGATTATACACCAGTACAACACTTTCTTTTATTCGCCAATTGTATTCTCTTTCTTTCCTGAAGGCAGTGAGCCATGCTCGGGTACAGTTTCATGGGAACTCCAGCACTTCATATAAATAACTATTATTCACATGTGGGGCCAAACAGCGTGTATCAGTATGGTATTCAATCCAGGAGCAACATCACAGGGCATCCTAATCCTGTCTTCCCAGACATCTACATATGTGTACTTTTAAGCAGCAGTCACTGAATCACATTCAGGAGTGGAAATCCTGGCTGATTCTTCACCTCACCCCCCAACCAGTTCTTAGCTCTGGAACATTGAAGGCGATTATACTGATACTCCAATTTCTCAGCTGAGAATATTCAACTTCACATAGACCAGGGAACTGGGAACCTTCCTGTCTCAGTCAGTACCGCATCACTTGTTGCACTTTTCTGTCTTTCGGATGAGACGTTAAAACGAGGCCCCGTCTGCCCTCTCAGGTGGACGTAAAGGATCCCATGTCACTATTTCGAGGAAGAGCAAGGGAGTTATCCCCGGTGTCCTGCCCAATATTTATCTCTCAATTAACATAACAAAAACAGATTATCTGGTCATTATCACATTGCTGTTTGTGGGAGCTTGCTGTGCGCAAATTGGCTGCCGCATTTCCCACATTACAAAAGTGACTACACTCCAAAAGTACTTCATTGGCTGTGAAACACTTTCAGACGTTCGGTGGTCATGAAAGTCGCTATATAAATGCAAGTCTTTCTTTCTTTCTATTGAGCTACCACATTGGGCAAAGCTTTTAAAATAAATACTTGAGACACGAAGAAGGCCACCAAACCAACCAGCTGTTTTTTTCCTCCAGACCTCAGCACGTGACCTCGACTTGCTGGTTGCCCATGTTGAAACAACAAAGGTTCAGGAAGGAAGAGAGTGGGGACATCACGTGCATGAACCCACATCCAACCACTCCCCAGCACCAAGTTCCAATGCTCGAATAAACCGTGCCACTGTGGCAGGTCTCTGGAAAGTTAACAGAGCGCGTGGTCACCACCCAAACAACTTGGAGTACTGAGAAAACAAACTGATAAAACCGCACATTCAGATCACAGTTCTTTCCCTGCTTTTTATCAGAATTCCATTGTGACTGCCCTGCACTTGGAACCTGAATCAGGATTATCCATTTTTCTCTCTCAATTTTCAAAATGTATTTCTAACAGATTATATATTTTTATTTGAAATTTAATCCTTATGAGCTGGATGAGAAAATAAAGCTGAAGAACAGTTATGCGATGCAATGTAATGCAGGAATACACATCGGCAATGTTGCCATTATTTGAGGCCCCCTGAAAGGTACCACATGTCTGATCTGTCTCAAAATTGCTGCAGTGTAGATGAATTTAGAGCTCAGTGAGATTGTACAGTCCATCAACACTGGTTATGGTAATTTTGCAGGTCTTTAGTAGTTTATTTCGAGGACCACCACAGCTCCAAGCCTCTATACTATCCTGGATTTTACAGTACAGTGAGTGTTACGAAGGGATGGTTCCAATCATAGAGGGGTTTAGAATGGGAGGACATAGATGTAAAATTAATTGTAAGCGAATGAGAACAGAGGGAAGGAGGAACTTTTTAAACAGAGGTTTGTGAGGCAGTGGAAGCAGAGACCACAACAATATTTAAGAATGGGTTAGACAGGTGGTTGAAGGGGAATAAAGGGATATATATAATATTAGGCAATCCAGGTGGTTGAAGAAAGGGGAATAAAGGGACATATATAAGATGAGGCAATCCTTCGTATCGAGAATGACTTACTTCCACACCAAAAAGGGATGAGTTCACAGGTGTTTCAATGAGGGACCTGACATTCCAGTCGAAGGGATATAGGTAGGGAGCAACCATTTAAGATTTGAACTGCTGCCCATGTGGAGGATAACCAGCAACACAATCTATTTGGTGGTCTGAGTGGCAAATTTATGCGTTGTAACTTCTTTGTAATCCAATGTTCCAATGTACATAGAACAACTGTGCAGCAGAATAAAGGTGATATAAAAACATAAGAACATAAGAAATAGGAGCAGGAGTAGGCCATTTGGCTGGCCCCTCGAGCCTGCTCCATCATTTAATAAAATCACAGCTTGGGCTCAGCTCCACTTCCCTGCCCAATCTCCATAACCTTTGATTCCCTTCATTCAAAATCTGTCGATCTCCACCTTAAATATATTCAATAACTCAGCCTCCACAGCTCTCTGGGGCAGAGAATTCCACAGAAAAATGACCATCTGAGAGAAGCAATTCCTCCTCATCTCCGTTCTAAAAGGGCGACCCCTTATTTTTAAACTATGCCTCCCAGTTCTATATTCCCCCTTCTGCATCTCCCCCTCATTATCTTATGTTTCAATAAGATCACCTCTCATTCTTCTGAACTCCAATGTGTATAGGCCCAACCTATCTTCAACCACCTCATCTCCGGAATCAACCTAATGAACCTTCTCTGAACAGCCTAAGTGCAAGTATATCCTTCCTTAAATACAGAGACCAAAACTGTACACGGTACTGTAGGTGTGGCCTCACCAATACCCTGTACAGTTGCAGCAGGACTTCTCTGCTTTTATACTCTATCCTGCTTGCATATAGGCCCAATCTGCTCAACCTTTCTTCATAAGTCAACTCCTTCATCTCAGGAATCAACCTCGTGAACCTTCTCTGAACAGCCGCCAATGCAAGTATGTCCTTTTTAAATAAGGAGACTAAAACTGCATGCAGTACTCTAGGTGTGGTCTCACCAATACCCTGTACAGTTGTAGCAGGACTTCCCTGCTTTTATACTCCATCCCCCTTGCAATAAAGGCCAAGATACCATTGGCCTTCCTGAGTAATTGCTGTACCTGCATACTAACTTTTTATGTTTCATGTACGAGGACACCCAGATCTCCTGTACTGCAGCATTTTGTAATCTTTCTCCATTTAAATTATAATTTGTTTATTTATTTTTCCTGCTGATTCTTTGCAGATTCTTTGTGTTCTCCTCACAACTTGCTTTTCCACCCATCTTTGTATCATCAGCAAACTTGGCTACATTATACTCGGTCCCTTCATCCAAGTCATTAATATAGATTATAAATAGTTGAGGCCCCAGCACTTATCCCTGTGGCACCCCACTAGTTACAGTTTGTCAGTCTGAAAATGATCCATTTATCCTGACTCCCTGTTTTCTGTTAGTTAGCCATGTAGTCATGCTAATATATTACCCACAACCAGTGAGCTCTTATCTTGTGCAGTAACCTTTTATGCGGCAACTTATCGAATGCCTTCTGAAAATCCAAATACACCACATCCACTGGTTCCCCTTTATCCACCCTGCTCATTACATCTTCAAAGAACTCCAGCAAATTTGTCAAACATGATTTCCCTTTCATAAAACCATGCTGACTCTGCTTGATTGTATTGTGATTTTCCAAATGTCCTGCTACTGCTTCCTTAATAATGGACTCCAACATTTTCCCAACCACAGATGTTAGGCGAACTGGTCTATAGTTTCCTGCTTTATGTCTCCCTCCTTTTTTTAAATAGGGTCATTACATTTGCGGTTTTCCAAACCGCTGGGCCCTCTCTAGACTCCAGGGAATTTTGGTAGATTGCAACCAATGCATCCACTATCTCTGCAGCCACTTCTTTTAAGACCCTAGGATGCAGGCCATCAGGTCCAGGGGACTTGTCCACCTTTAGTTCCATTATTTTACAGAGTACTTTTTCTTGAGTGATATTGATTGTTTTAAGTTCCCTTTAGCCTCTTGATTATCGATTATTGGGATGTTTTTAGTGTCTTCTACCGTGAAGACCGATACAAAATATTTGTTCAAAGTCTCTGCCATTTCCCTGTTCCCCATTAGCTACCCCATTTCTTTTTATATACCAGTAGAAGCTCTTACTATTTGTTTTTATATTGCTAGTTTACTCTTATAATCCATCTTCCCTCTTTTTATTATTTTTTTAGTCATCCTTTGCTGGTTTTAAAAAAATTCCCAGTCCTCTGGCCTCCCACTAATCTTGGCAACATTGTATGCCACTGTTTTCAATTTGATAATGTTGGAAAGTGTGGCACTTTGGCAGAAAAAAATCAAAGAGCAAGTTATTATTTAAATGGAGAAAGATTGCAAAGTGCTGCAGTACAGCGGGACCTGGGGGTACTTGTGCATGAAACACAAAAGCAAATGGCATGTTGGCCTTCATAGCAAGGGGATTTGAGTACAGGGGCAGGGAGGTGTTGCTACAGTTGTACAGGGCATTGGTGAGGCCACACCTGGAGTATTGTGTACAGTTTTGGTCTCCTAACCTGAGGAAGGACATTCTTGCTATTGAGGGAGTGCAGCGAAGGTTCACCAGACTGATTCCCGGGATGGAGGGACTGACCTATCAAGAAAGACTGGATCAACTGGGCTTGTATTCACTGGAGTTCAGAAGAATGAGAGGGGACCTCATAGAAACATATAAAATTCTGACGGGGTTAGACAGGTTAGATGCAGGAAGAATGTTCCCAATGTTGGGGAAGTCCAGAACCAGGGGTCACAGTCTAAGGATAAGGGGTAAGCCATTTAGGACCGAGATGCGGAGGAACTTCTTCACCCAGAGAGTGGTGAACCTGTGGAATTCTCTACCACAGAAAGTTGTTGAGGCCAATTCACTAAATATATTCAAAAAGGAGTTAGATGAGGTCCTTACTGCTAGGGGGATCAAGGGGTATGGCGAGAAAGCAGGAATGGGGTACTGAAGTTGAATGTTCAGCCATGAACTCATTGAATGGCGGTGCAGGCTAGAAGGGCCGAATGGCCTACTCCTGCACCTATTTTCTATGTTTCTATGTTTCTATAGTATGCAGGTATAGCAAGTGATCAGGAAGGCAAATGGTATCTTGGCCTTTATCGCGATGGGGATGGCGTATAAAAGCAGGGAAGTCTTGCTACAATTGTACAGGGTATTGGTGAGGCCACACCTGGAATACTGCGTGCAGTTTTGGCTTCCATATTTATGAAAGGATATACTTGCTTTGGAGGCAATTCAGAGAAGGTTCACTAGGTTGATTCTGGGGATGAGGGGGTTGACTTATGAGGAAAGGTTGAGTAGGTTGGGCCTCTACTCATTAGAATTCAGAAGAATGAGAGGTGATCTCAGCAAAACGTATAAGATTATGAGGGGGCTTGATAAGGTGGATGCAGAGAGGATGTTTCCACTGATGGGGGAGACCAGAACTAGAGGGCATGATCTTAGAATAAGGGGCCGCCCATTTAAAACAGAGATGAGGAGAAATTTCTTCTCTCAGAGGGTTGTAAATCTGTGGAATTCGCTGCCTCAGAGAGCTGTGGAAGCTGGGGCATTGAATAAATTTAAGACAGGAATAGACAGTTTCTTGAATGATAAGGGAATAAGGGGTTATGGGGAGCGGACGGGGAAGTGGAGCTGAGTACATGATCAGATCAGTCATGATCTTATTGAATGGCGGAGCAGGCTCGAGGGGCCGTATGGCCTACTCCTGTTCATAATTCTTATGTTCTTATGTTCTTATACCATCCTTTACTTCCTTAGTTTGCCACAGATGGTTCTCCCTTCTCTTAAAATCTTTCCTTCTCACTGGAATATAGTTTTGTTACAAGTTATGAAATATCTCCTTAAATGTCTGTTACTGCTCATCAACCATCTAACACTTTATTCTATTTTCCCAGTCCACTTTAGCCAACACTGCCTTCATACCTTTGTAATTGCCTTTATTTAAGATCAGAACACTGGTTTGAGACCCAACTTTCTCACCCTCCAACTGAATTTGAAAGTCAACTGTGCTATGGTCACTCTTTGCTGGAGGATCCTTTACTATGAGATCATGAATTAATCTTGTTTCATTATACAGTAGCAGATCTATGATAGCCTGCTCCCTGGTTGATTCCACAACTTACTGTTCAAGGAAACCACCCCGGATACACTCTATGAACTCTTCCTCAAGGTTTCCTTGGCCAATTTGATTTGTCCAATCAATGTGAATATTAAAATCACCCATGAATTTTACAGTACCTTTCTTACAAGACTCCAATATTTCTTGATTTATACTCTGTCCAACAGTGCAGCTACTGTTAGGGGGACTATAGACTTAGCCCATCAGTGACTTATTTCCTTTATTATTTCTTATGGCAGTGTTGAATCTCATCGTCAAAGCCTGGTAGAAACATAGTCATAGAAAATAGGTGCAGGAGTAGGCCATTCGGCTCCTCGAGCCTGCACCGCCATTCAATAAGATCATGACTGATCATTCCATCAGTACGCCTTTCCTGCCTTCTCTCCATACCCCTTGATCCCCTTAGCCGTAAGGGCCATATCTAACTCCCTCTTGAATATATCCAATGAACTGGCATCAACAACTCTCTGCAGCAGGGAATTCAATCAGTTAACAACTCTCTGAGTGAAGAAGTTTCTCTTCATCTCAGTCCTAAATGGCCTAGCCCTTATCTTAAGACTATGTCCCCTGGTTCTGGACTTCCCCAACATCGGGAACATGCTTCCCGCATCTAACCTATCCAATCCCGTCAGAATCTTATACGTTTCTATGAGATCCCCCTCTCATCCTTCTAAACTCCAGTGAATAAAGGCCCAGTTGATCCAGTCTCTCCTCATATGACAGTCCAGCCATCCCTGGAATCAGTCTGGTGAACCTTCGTTGCACTCTCTCAATAGCAAGAACGTCCTTCCTCAGATTAGGAGATCAAAACTGAATACAATATTCCGGGTGAGGCCTCACTAAGGCCCTGTACAACTGCAGTAAGACCTCCCTGCTCCTATACTCAAATCCCCTAGCTATGAAGGCCAATATACCATTTGCCTTCTTCACCGCCTGTTGTACCTGCATGCCCACTTTCAGTAACTGATGAACCATGACACCCAGGTCTCGTTGCACCCCCCTTTTCCTAATCTGCCACCATTCAGATAATATTTTGTCTTCGTGTTTTTGCCCCAAAAATGTATAACCTCACATTTATCCACATTATAGTGCACCTGCCATGCATTTGGCCACTCACCTAACCTGTCCAAATCACCCTGCAGCCTCTTAGCATCCTCCTCACAGCTCACACCGCCACCCAGTTTAGTGTCATCTGCAAACTTGGAGATATTACACTCAATTCCTTCATCTAAATCATTGATGTATATTGTAAAAAGCTGGGGTCCCAGCACTGAGCCCTGCGGCACCCCACTAGTCACTGCCTGCCAATCTGAAAAGGACCCGTGTATCCCGACTCTCTGCTTCCTGTCTGCCAACCAGTTCCCTATCCACATCAGTACATTACCCCCAATACCATGCGCTTTGATTTTGCACACCAATCTCTTATGCAGGACCTTGTCAAAAGTCTTTTGAAAGTCCAAATACACCACATCCACTGGTTCTCCCTTGTCCGCTCTGCTAGCACATCCTCAATAAATTGCAGAAGATTCATCAAGCATGATTGCCCTTCCATAAATCCATGCTGACTTGGTCTGATCCTGTCACTGCTTTCAAAATGCGCTGCTATTTCATCCTTAATGATTGATTCCAACATTTTCCCCACTACTGATGTCAGGCTAACCGGTCTATAATTACCCGTTTTCTCTCTCCCTCCTTTTTAAAAAAGTGGTGTTACATTAGCTGCCCTCCAGTCCATAGGAACTGATCCAGAGTCGACAGACTGTTGGAAAATGATCACCAATGCATCCACTATTTCTAGGGCCACTTCCTTAAGTACTCTGGGATGCAGACTATCAGGTCCCAGGGTTTTATGGGCCTTCAATCCCATCAATTTCCCTAACACAATTTCCTGCCTAATAAGGATATCCTTCAGTTTCTCCTTCTCACTAGACCCACTGTCCCCTAGTACATTCGGAAGGTTATTTGTGTCTTCCTTCGTAAAGACAGAACAGAAGTATTTGTTCAATTGGTCAGCCATTTCTTTGTTCCCCATTATAAATTCACCTGAATCCGACTGCAAGGGACCTTTGTCTTCACTAATCTTTTTTTCTTCACATATTTATAGAAGCTTTTGCAGTCAGTTTTTATGTTCCCTGCAAGCTTCCTCTGGTACTCTATTTTCCCCCTCTTAATTAAACCCTTAGTCCACCTCTGTTGAATTCTAAATTTCTCCCAGTCCTCAGGTTTGTTGCTTTTTCTAGCTAATTTATATGCCGCCTCCTTGGCTTTAACACTATCGTTAATTTCCCTTGTTAGCCATGGTTGAGCCACCTTCCCAGTTTTATTTTTACTCCAGACAGGGATGTACAATTGCTGAAGTTCATCCATGTGATCTTTAAATGTTTGCCATTGCTTATCCACCGTCAACCCTTTAAGTATGTTTGCCAGTGGTCTTGTTGCTGAGAGGCTCCCGAGGTATGGGAAATGGTCCACGTTGTCCGGGCCGCGCCGTGGATCTTGATGACTGGGGAGCAGTGCTGTGCAGCGAGGACAGGCTGGTGGAAGACCTTTGTTTTACGGATGTTTAGTATATTGCCCATGCTTTTATACGCCTCAGTAAAAACGTCAATTATGTCCTCGGCATGTGCGCAGACGCAGGCGCCATCCGCATACTGTAGCTCGACGACAGAGGCTGGGGTGGTCTTGGACCTGGCCTGGAGACGGCATAGGTTGAACAGTTTCCGACTGGTTTTGTAGTTTAGTTCCACACCAGCGGGGAGCTTATTGACTGCTTTCCCACATTACAACAGTGACTACACTCCAAAAGTACTTCATTGGCTGTAACGCGAATGAGACATCCAGTGGTCATGAAAGGCGCTATATAAATGCAACTCTTTCTTTTACATAAGGAACCTAATACCTCTCAGTGACAGACACTGAATGTACTGGATGCCATTAGTACACAAAGTATTCAAGTTGTGTCATTAAAGGCTGAATGGCTTATTTACTTCAGCTAAACCTGGACACTGAGTTAAGTTTTAAACTCACTGTGGGATACTGAGTGTTAATTGTACAATTTTCATTTCTGTTTTTAATATGTTAGTATGCTGAATCGAGATTTTTTAATGAAAAATGTGTTTTTCTCAGTGAAAATACTGAGCTAATGGAGGATATTCATATTTCTTAAGTTCCTTTCATAGTGCTGTGTGATACTATCCCTGAAGGAGGAAGCATTTCATCACGCTGGACATAAAACATAGAAAATAGGTGCAGGAGCAGACCGTTCGGCCCTTTGAACCTGCACCACCATTCAATATGATCATGGCTGATCATTCAACCTCCGTACCCGACTCCAGCCTTCTCTCCATACCCCCTGATCCCTTTAGCCGTAAAAGCCACATCTAACTCCCTTTTGAATATGTCCAACGAACTGGACTCAACAACTTTCTGTGGCAGAGAATTCCACAGGTTCACAACTCTCTGGGTGAAAACGTTTCTCCTCATCTCGGTCCTATATGGCTTACCCCTTATGCTTCGACTGTGTTCCCTGGTTCTGGACTTCCCCAACATTGGGAACATTCTTCCTGCATCTAACCTGTCGAGTCCCGTCAGAATTTTATATGTTTCTATGAGATCCACTCTCAGTCTTCTAAATTCCAGTGAGTATAAGCCTAGCCGATCCAGTCTTTCCTCATATGTCAGTCCTGCCATCCCGGGAATCAGTCTGGTGAACCTTCGCTGCAGTCCCTCAATAGTAAGAATGTCCTTCCTCAGATTAGGAGAGCAAAACTACACACAATACTCAAGGTGTGGTCTCACCAAGGCCCTGTACAACTGCAGCAAGACCTCCCTGCTCCTATACTCAAATCCCCTCGCCATGAAGGCCCGCATGCCATTTGCTTTCTTTACTGCCTGCTGTACCTGCATGCCTACCTTCAATGACTGATGTACCATGACACCCAGGTCTCGTTGCACCTCTCCTTTTACAAATCTGTCGCCATTCAGATAATAATCTGCCTTTCTATTTTTGCCACCAAAGTAGATAACCTCACATTTATCCACATTATACTGCAACTGCCATGCATTTGCCCATTCACCTAACCTGTCCAAGTCCCCCTGCAGCCTCTTAGCATCCTCCTCGCAGCACGCACAGCCATTCATCTTAGTGTCAACTGCAAACTTGGAGATATTACATTCAATTCCTTCGTCTATATCATAAATGTATATTGTAAATAGCTGGGGTCCCAGCACTGAACCCTACGGCACCCCACTAGTCACTGCCTGCCATTCTGAAAAGGACCCGTTTATTCCCATTCTTTGCTTCCTGTCTGTCAACCAGTTCTCTATCCACGTCAATACATTACCACCAATACCATGTGCCTTAATTTTGCACACTAATCTCTTGTGTGGGACCTTGTCAAAAGCCTTTTGAAATCCAAATACACCACATCCACTGGCTCTCCCTTATCCACTCTACTAGTTACATCCTCAAAAAATTCTAGAAGATTTGTCAAGCATGATTTCCCTTCCATAAATCCATGCTGACTTGACCGATCCTGTCACTGCTTTCCAAATGCGCTGCTATTACATCTTGAATAATTGACTCCAGCATTTTCTCCACTACCGATGTCAGGCTAACCGGTTTAGAATTTCCTGTTTTCACTCTCCCTCCTTTTTTAAAAAGTGGGGTTACATTAGCTCCCCTTCAATCCATAGGAACTGATCCATAGAATCATACAGCACAGAAAGAAGCCATTCAGCCCATCGTGCCTGTGCCAGCCCTTTGAAAGATCCGTCCCTTTAAATCTCACTCATCTGGTATTTCCCCATAGCCCTGCAAGATTTTTCTTTTCAAGTATATATCCAAATTCTTTTTTGAAAGTTACTATTGAATCTGCTTCCAATAGTATCTTGACCAACAGAAAGAAGGAATCATCCAGTTAAAGAAAGACTTTCATTTCTATAGCGCCTTTCACGACTACCAGACGACTCAAAGAGCTCTACAGCCAATTAAATACTTTTGGAGTGTAATCACTGCTGTAATGTGGGAAAAGCAGCAGCCAATTTGCACACTAGCAAACTCCCACAAACAGCAATGTGATAATGACCAGATCATTTGTTTTTTTTTGTTATGTTGATTGAGGGACAAATATTTGCCAGGACACCGGGGATATCGCCCCTGCTCTTTTTTGAAATAGTACCATGGGATCTTTTATGTCCATCTGAGATAGCAGACAGGGCCTCGGTTTAACGTCTCATCCGAAAGACGGCACCTCTGACAGTGCAGCACTCCCTCAGCACTGCACTGGAGTGTCAGTCTAGATTTTGTGCTCAAGTCCCTGGAGTGGGACTGTGAACCCACAACCTTCTGACCCAGAGGTTACCACTGAGCTGGCACTGTAATGTTAATGTTAACATAGCATAAAAGTGATGGTTTTGATCTCTGACATATTTTTGCTTTCATACAACCTATGTTATGACTTTACAGGAATAACATCAACAGGAAATGCATTGGTTCCATTCTCAGATACATTGTGAATGTAGGTTGTGGGACTGTCTGCATGATTCAGCCATCACTACACATTCTACTTGTTTAATCATTCATTTGTTGCACTACTACAAGAGTTCAAAAAAATCAGCATCACATGAAGTATTTAAAATCGATATCTTGCTGACTTAATTTATACAAAGATTTAATTGATGATAGCATCCTGCAACAAAGCTGACATCTGATCTGTTTGACAGTTAGCAGATAAGGGGAGTTAGCTGCCAGCGATCAAACTGTGCCAAACTTGCACTGTCCATAAGTGTGATGCTTATGAAAAGCTATTCTTATAGTTACAATGGGTTCAGTAAAACAAACGCCATTAGTTTGGACAAATAAGTATTAAGCTCAGTGATCTCAGTTAATAACCCTATCTGCCTTATGTTCGAAATGAGGTAACATGGAAATGTTGATTTGGTTAATTCTGGTTACCAAGAAATAACTGTATATATCGGTGTGTTAATTATTTGTTAGTGCTAAGCAATATCAAACCTATTTGGATTTGAAAGATTGAAATTGTGAATGTCTAAATCTAAATTGCAGAAGAAGATGAGGAATGTTGCTTAGCAATTAGATTTTTCCTGTAAGCAGTAAGGGGAAAAGTACTGCATCACACTTTAAGCATGACCAATTCCGATTTCCCCCTAGCTGAGTGCTCTGTCCCCGACGTGATCCATTCTGCACATTTTTTTGACAGGAAACAGTCATTTTCTGTCTGAGGGATCAGCAAAAACGAACCATTTTGAAAATCCGAACCGATTTGAATGCTAGCTGGAGAAAGTCTAATTTTCCCAAATGCCTCTGAATTGCCAGGATTGAGATCGATTTCGATCTTAAGTTGGGTTCACTACTCATCCCTATTAGTAACTAACATTCTCTTGTTAAATGGGTTCATCTGTCCATTGATCAGCTGGCAATCAATGAACATCTTACTCACCAGTGGGCAATATGCAAACTTGCTCATTATAATGCATGGTTTTTGTTCTGAGGAGTAAATACGCATTACAAAAATTTGAAAAAAAGAAATAATCGGCAGGTCTAAGAAAAAGCTTGGGTAATTGGCCAATTTAGCACGGATAAAAAAAATCAATGGAAACAACAGCATAAGCAGTGCTGGGATTGCAACCAATAAAGCTTAGATACAGACAAGGAAATCCGCTTGACAATTATTTTGCATGGGAGGACAAAGCCAACAGTAATGATAGTTTGTTTGAGAATCCAAAAGGTTTCTCTGGAA
The DNA here is from genome assembly GCF_044704955.1 of Pristiophorus japonicus. Classification (NCBI taxonomy): domain Eukaryota; kingdom Metazoa; phylum Chordata; class Chondrichthyes; family Pristiophoridae; genus Pristiophorus; species Pristiophorus japonicus. The sequence goes on along the minus strand of NC_091977.1, from coordinate 263,876,185 downwards.
GGTTAGTTGACATGGCGGGGTGGCTGCATATCTAAAACATAGAAAACATTTGTATTTAGGAATAACCCAAGAGGCTAAGCTGACCTCGTGGACGAACGTGCACATTCACAACCAGGGAATCATATTGCCGAGAGATTTTTTTAAATTCTTTTGTGTGCACTTGTTAGCCTCACAGGAATACACATCTGTTGCTGTGTGCACCTTGGGAGATAAGGCCAGATTTAAACAGTTCCTGCTGGATAAATCTGAAGATAGGATCTATTAGTCTGTGCAGATAAAGTTCAGTTTTACAAGCCCAGCCTCGTCATTGAAAACACCAATTCCCCTGTCAGGTTTGCAGAATTTAAATGCAACATTTTTGTTGTCTCTCTCTATGTGGAAAGAATATCTTTAAGAATATATTGTCACAAGCGGTTGAATGAGAAACCAGTTGAATACCAAACGAGGATATATCTGAACCTTCCTGGTAATCTGCACGCAGATAAATGACCGTCCCATTGCCTATCAATCACTCTTGCATAGTGCATCCCACTTAACATCAACTCTCACAATGTCATATGCGAAACACTGTCACAACTCACTAGCTCCTGACGCCATTAGTTTTATGTGGTCACCTGACATAATCCACAAAGTTTTCCTAAAATAGGCTTTCATTACAATAAAGATGTATCTTTCATAATACATTCTTTTCCAAACATTTTGAACGGCTCACAAGTTTCACTTCACTGTGCTGCACTGCAATTTGAACAATTCATTTGAAAGAAATCACCAAATGCATGTGGTGGTTAAAGTGCTCCGATTGAAAGATTTCTGGATTCCCTCCCGCACTATAAAAATCCATCAATTGAATCACAGAGTGTGAATTAAGCCTTTATTACTATCGATCAAACGTTGTAACATTTTCAATCATCCAAAATTAGCAATTGCCATTTGTTTGTTAATGGCCAAAATGAAGGTCTTGAAGATTTTATCTGCAGATTTTTTAACTAGTTGTTGCATTCCTCATTTGCTGCTCATTGATATCTTGAACACACTCTGTGGCATTGCTCATTTGTAGTCTGTGGTGTGGCAGGGTGATGTGTGGATGTTTGGCTACTAACTGAGCCAGTCCCTTTGAGGATACTGTTCTAAATGAGGTAAATCAGAGGGCTCTTCTAACTACTTGTAAATTCCAGGCGGCTGGTCAATGAGGTTTTGCCTCTGTAATTAAGTGCGACAGTTAAGCATTAGATGAAAAGTCTCTTTTATATATACACAACTCACAGATTTCTATGGTTTGAGGTCTTGTCCCCTTTGATGCTGTGGGTAGGTGCTTGTCGTGATTGAAAGTGGAGTTATTGCTCTCTTTTAGCTTACTCATTGTAGCTCTCAGCCTTTCTTCTTCTTCTACCTGTGTGAGTTCATTGCCTGTTTCGAAGGAGGAGTGGATGGAATTGGATTTAAAATTGTATGAAAACTGGAAGCATGGATAGGTGGAACTTTGTGAGTAGGTTCTGTTCTATCTACATAGAACCATAGTGTTCTGCAGACATGTACTCTTCTACGGAGTCATGGAGTAGTGTCTATGATTCAGTTTCATACTCCATATATGCATATAGTTATTTATATACACACAATGTAATAAATACAGATATCAACTATAGCCTGATCAGGTCTTATTCTGAGGTTAGGTTATTGCCATAGTTCAGAAAATTGCGTGGCATAGTACAATATAGTAGGCAAGATAGTAACATAGAAACATTTCCTGTACCTAGCTGCCTTTGTTCCCTGTTGTTATCTGCACCTTTCTCTGTTTTCTATTTGCTGCCTTTATCTGTCTGTTCTCTATTAATATTTATGTGTTCTATTCTCTATTTTTGCGATTACTGTCTATGTTTGTCCTCTATCACCTCCCCATCCATCTTAATGTATTCTCCATTTGCTGTATCTATATGTGCCCAATTCTCTGTGAATGCTATCTATTTTCTTTCTTTGTTTATTCTGGATGAGATATCAAACTTATTTGCCGAGGCAGTGTATCAAGGTAAGAAGAAACAGGGGAAAGAAAGCAGGGAAAAGGAGAAGTTCATGTTTTATGTGCTGGTCATATTTCCTGCCTTTATCTAATTGTTGTCTCTATCTACCTGTCATTGCCACCTCTATTCACTGTTTATATATGTCTATAGGTCTATTGGTCTTCGATCTGTTCTCTCTTTCTTTGCTATCTGTTCTCTAGTTGTAACCAATCTGTTTCTATTTGCAGTTTTTTTCTATGGTTGTCCTTTAAATGAACATAAGAACATAAGAAATAGGAGCAGGAGTAGGCCATACAGCCCCTCGAGCCTGCTCCGCTATTTAATACGATCATGGCTGATCTGATCATGGACTCAGCTCCACTTCCCTGCCTGCTCTCCATAACTTCTTATTCCCTTATCGTTTAAGAAACTGCCTATTTCTGTCTTAAATTTATTCAATGTCCCAGCTTCCACAGCTCTCCGAGGCAGTGAATTCCACAGATCCACAGCCCTCTGAGAGAAGAAACTTCTCCTCATCTCTGTTTTAAATGGGCGGCTCCTTATTCTAAGATCATGCCCTCTAGTTCTAGTCTCCCCTATCAGTGGAAACATCCTCTCTGCATCCACCTTGTCAAGCCCCCTCATAATCTTATACATTTCGATAAGATCACCTCTCATTCTTTTGAATTCCAATGAGTAAGAGGCCCAACCTCCTCAACATTTCCTCATAAGTCAACCCCCTCACCTCCGGAATCAACCTTGTGAACCTTCTCTGAACTGCTTCCAAAGTAAGTATATCCTTTCATAAATATGGAAACCAAAACTGCACGCAGTGTTCTAGGTGTGGCCTCACCAATACCCTGTACAACTGTAGCAAGACTTCCCTGCTTTTATACTCCACCTCCTTTTCAATAAATTCCATTGGCATTCCTGATCACTTGCTGTACCTGCATAGTATCCTTTTGTGTTTCATGCACAAGTACCCCCAGGTCCTGCTGTACTGCAGCACTTTGCAATCTTTCTCCATTTAAATAATAACTTGCTCTTTGATTTTTTTCTGCCAAAGTGCATGACCTCACATTTTCCAACATTATACTCCATCTGCCAAATTTTTGCCCACTCACTTAGCCTGTCTATGTCCTTTTGCAGATTTTTTGTGTCCTCCTCACACATTGCTTTTCCTCCCATCTTTGTATCATCAGCAAACTTAGCTACGTTACATTCGGTCTCTTCCTCCAAGTTGTTAATATAGATTGTAAATAGTTGGGGTCCCAGCACTGATCCCTGCGGATACTGCGGATACTGGTTACTGATTGCCAACCCGAGAATTAATCATTTGTCCCTACTCACTGTTTTCTGTTCGTTAGCCAATCTCTATCCATGCTAATATATTATCCCCAACCCCGTGAACTTTTATCTTGTGCAGTAACCTTTTAGGTAGCACCTTGTCAAATGCCTTCTGGAAGTCCAAATATACCACATCCACTGGATCCCCTTTATCCACCCTGTTCGTTACATCCTCAAAGAATTCCAGCAAATTTGTCAAACATGACTTCCCCTTCATAAATCCATGCTGACTCTGCCTGACCGAATTTTGCTTTTCCAAATGTTCTGCTACTGTTTCTTTAATAATGGATTCCAACATCTTCCCAACCACAGATGTTAGGCTAACTGGTCTATATTTTCCTGCTTTTTGTCTGCCTCCTTTTTTAAATAGGGATGTTACATTTGCAGTTTTCCAATCTGCTGGGACCTCCCCAGAATCAAGGGAATTTTGGTAAATTACAACCAATGCATCCACTATCCCTGCCGCTACTTCTCAAGACCCTAGGATGCAAGCCATCAGGTCCAGGGGATTTATACGCCTTTAGTCACATTATATTACTGAGTATCACCTCCTTAATGATTGTGATTGTGTTAAGTTCCTCCCCCACTATAACTCCTTGACTATCCACTGTTGGAATATTGTTAGTGTCCTCTACCGTAAAGACTGATACAAGATATTTGTTCAGAGTTTCTGCCATCTCCATGTTCCCCATTACTAATTCCCCGGTGTCATCCTGTAAGGGACCAAAATTTACTCTAGCCACTCTTTTCCTTTTTATATCTATAGAAACTCTTGCTATCTGTTTTTATATTTCGTGCGAGTTTACTTTCATAGTCTATCTTCAATTTCTTAATCATTTGTTTTGTCATTCTTTGTTGGCTTTTAAACGCTTCCCAATCTTCTGTCCTCCCATTTGTTTTGGCCACATTATATGCCCTTGTTTTTAATTGGATATGCTGCCTCTAGCTCTATTTGGAAACGTGGTAGCCAATTTCCGTACAGCAAGGTCACACAAATAATAAAATGATAATGACCTGTTTTGGTCTGTTTTAGTTTTGTGGATTGAGGGATAAATTCTAATTTTTAGCTCCATCTAGTGGACTACTGCTCCAACTAGTGGACTACTGTGGTGATGCAGCCATTGCTGTTTATACAATAATAAAGGCATCAGGTGACAGGTCACCTGACATGTTCCTGTGTTAAGAGCCATCTTGTTGTCTTTGTGTTGTGATATCGCAGAGAATATACCATCATCATCATTATAAGCGGCCCCTTGTTTCGAGGATGACTTGCTTCCACGCCAAAAAGGGATGACTCCACAGGTGTTTCAATGAAGGACCTAATATTCCAGGTCCCGAACTACATGTTGAAGGGTAGAAGATGCCTGCGCATGGATTTCTTTAATGTGTGGCGGCCGTTGCACACCTGTCACCATACGGGCTTGACAGAGCTCGGTCTTGGTCCAGTGGCAAGGATTAACCAAGACGATTGGAGACCAGCTCTGTTGCATGGACCTAATGCGCACACATATCACAGTGTGGGCTGACCCGTGCTGCCCCTGGGCCCTCGCCTCTTCTGGGCCCCGATCACATTGTTCCACGATCACTCGTCGCTCCTGCGCCCCAACCTCACCGCTCCTGCTGTACCTGCCCACGCGAAATGGACCTTGGTGACGTCCAATCCAGTCGCCCTCTTCACAACCGTTGCTCTCCAGCATGCGTTACACCTTGAAGTGGTATGCTCCTTTGAAGGCCCCGACGTGTTGATGGTCCTTGCAGGTTGGGGCCGCCGCGCCGAATGCCGGCATAATTATCACATAATTATTGACCAGGACACGAGGGACATCTCCCCTGCTCTGCTTTGAAATAGTGCCATGGAGTCTTTTACGTCCATCTGAGAGAGCAGACAGGGCCTCGTTTTAATGTCTCATCCGAAAGACGGCACCTCTAGCAGCGCAGCATTCCCTCAGTACTGCACTGGAGTGTCAGCCTACATTTTGTGCTCAACTCTCTGGAGTGGGACCTGAACCCACAACCTTTTATAACTCAGAGGCGAGGCACAGCTGACAGAGAATCTTCCAAAGGGGTTAGCTTATCAAACGCATGCCTGCAACACTGGCTGTAAAAGCATTGAACTGTTATTGTGTTAATTCTCATAAACCAGGAAAAGTGAAATGACTGCTATCCACTAATAGTGACAACAACATTTGCCTATTACTTTATGATAGAAGATGAAACTTTGAAGTATTAATCCCCTCTCAGTTCCCTTATCCACTGGAACTTTAATTATTGCCATATCACATGTACCTGCTCAAACTATTTGAAAATATCCAATATCAGAACAAAACCCTTTTATAATCTTAATGTTTTTTAATTATTAAAAAAACAAAGCCAAATAATCTTGTAAGATATGATTATCGCTTATTTTCTAACTAGGAGGTGTGAAAAACAAGGTTAATTTTCATAGATGTTTCAATTTCCAGACTTTTCTCATTTTCTCTGGAAAGCTTCAAGCAGGAGATTCCTTCTCTTCTGCATATTAATGAAGCACGAGTATTAATCCCCTGGTGTTTTCAGGCCTGAAGGCATGTTTCCAGCTTTCACTTCTTTATCTAGCAATGTAGTGTAAGTAATTGACTGTGGCAAGACATCACTGTTCATACTGCAGAGGGAGGATATAGCCAGTGGCCCAAAATCTTATCCTTGTAGCTTCATTCTTATGTCTGATTAAAGAAAAAAATCCCATTATATTTGTCAACTAAACAAGCAGTGCAGTTCATGACAACTGATTTCAAATTAAACAAATTGGGCATATTTATTTAACATTAATGACAAAGTGAAATTTATCATGAAATAATCCTGATTAATCTTAAACCAATTTCATGGAATACAAGATATCGCTGATCTATTTGAAGATATTGAGAGAGACAGATGCAAGTTAAAATACCTCAAATGCACTGAGATGTTCTAAAATAAACGAAGACCGTCATATAAGCTCAGTAGTCCTTTCCTTAAAAACTAATTAGATCAGGCTGTCAGGCCACAGTGTGGTATCTTCTCCCATGTTGCTTCACAACCTATTAAATACTGGCACTGACCAGTCTCACATTGCCTTCCCACTGACATCACACAGACTATTCTTTTCTGATTTGTGGCCATTCCCTGGACACAAAGCAGAAGAAAAACGGCTGGAGACCTGTGATTCTGGGTCTCTACTCCTTTGTGCTGCCCTGGTACTTCTGAGGATTCCCCCAAGGAAGAACATAAGAACATAAGAAATAGGAGCAGGAATAGGCCATTTGGAGCCTTGAGCCTGCTCCGCCATTTAATAAGATCATGACCTCAACTCCACTTACCCGCGCGCTTCCCATAACCCTCGACTTCCTTATTGTTCAAAAATCTATCTTTCTCCACCTTAAATATATTGAACGACCCAGCCTCCACAATTCTCTGGATAGAGAATTCCAAAGATTCACGACCCTCTGAGAGAAGAAATTCCTCCTCATTTCCGTTTTAAATGGGCAACCCTTTATTCTGAAACTATGCCCCCTAGTTCTCTCTGCATCTACCCTGTTAAGCCCCCTCAGAATCGTATATGTTTCAATAAGATCACCTCTCAGTCTTCTAAACTCTATTGAGCACAGGCCATGTCTGCTAAACCTTTCTTCATATGACAACCCCTTAACCTCAGGAATCAACCATGTGAATCTTCTCTGAACTGCCTCTAATGCAAGTATATCCTTCCTTAAATAAGGAGACCAAAACTGTATGCAATACTCCAGGTGTGGGGTCTTACCAACACCCTGTACAGCTGTAGCAGGACTTCCCTACTTTTATACTCCATCCCCCTTGCAATAAAGGCCAACATTCCATTTGCCTTCCTCATTACTCTCTGCATCTGCATGCTAACTTTTTGTGTTTCATGTACAAGGACACTCAGATCCATCTGTACCACAGCATTTTGTAAATAATAATGGGCTTTTTTATTTTTCCAATCAAAGTGGATAACCTCACATTTTCCCACATTATACTCCATCTGCCAAATTTTTACCCACTTAATTAGCCTGTCTATATCCCTGTGTAGATTCTTTGTATCCTCCTCACAACTTGCTTTCCCACCTTTCTTTGCATCATCAGCAAATTTGGCTACATTACACTCGGTCCCTTCATCCAGCTCATTAATATTGATTGCAAATAGTTGAGGCATCAGCACTGATCCCTGTAGCACCCCACTAGTTACAGTTTGCCAACTGGAAAATTAACCATTTATCCCAACTCTCAGTTTGAGATGGGAAAGGGCGAGGGATTTGCATGGTGACTATGTTGAAAGCATGGTGATCTTATGCAAATTGAACAGATTGATGTCGCAACAACTTCTAATTCATTTTTCAGGGTTTCCATTTGCGAAAGGGGCACTCACTGATAGTGACCCTTACTCCTTGTGCCTAGCATGTTTAGATCAGTGGATCAAAGAAAAGCCTACGTGCGAACCTGGAGCCTGCCAGAAGCGAATGTTTTTCCTTGTACAAGGGCCAGCAGACATACTTCGGAAGTGAAGGTCTTCTGGTTGCTGTTTCTGGACAGCCCGTGGAAGGCCCTGAAGCTGCAGCCCAATACTGCTGCTGCATAGCGCTCAAGAATTATTGACTTTCTTCCGTCATTTCCAGGTAAAAGCTCCTGCCAAAAATCATGCCTGCACTGCAAATGCTAACAACTTGAATCCGGAAATACAGGCGGATTTAGGTCAGGTCAGGTGGAATGCACATTTCATGTGCTTTGCCTGACTGGCATCCAGAAAGGGTGAAGGGAGGGAAATCAGCCCTCTAACGTCTATCTTGTGCTGATTTGCCATGAAATGCACTATACGTGTGCACCAACCAAGGCTGTACATTTGACAAGTTACATGAAGACACTTACTGCATTTCAGGCTAGTACGAAATGGATATGGGGGCAGTGCAAGGGAAAAGAGAGGAAGGGCATAAACAACACTAAAGGCGAGAAATTAATTTGAATAGCGTCACTCGTGAGGGTCGGAACAGGGGCGCGAAAGTGTTTGCAGCCGAGAGCAGTGGCTTTCGCGCCCCTCGGCACATTCAGCGTGCCGGTACTAGTGGCATTGAGGAGTATCGCCCAGGAGCGCCGCACCGGTGTGCAATGCCCCCGGTATCACCACAGATGCAACATTTGGTTTGCGCTGCACCCGTAGCGCCCCGCAGTGACTCTGCCAGAGAAAGCTGGCATGCAGAGCTGTCCCGGAGCGCTAAGGGAAGGAATGACTGCATGAGGTAAGTGAGATTTATATTTCTTTTTTGTGATTTAACTTTACTTGGGGTGAAAAATGAATAGGGAATGTTTTTTGTTCAGATTCTTTTGTTCGCAGGGAGGCCTCTGTTCGGGTGTGACGAAGCTGGCTCTTTAGCACAGGATATTCGGTTGCTCACCCGGCCGAGCGCCCTAAGAGAAGTGTGGAACGCTTCCCTTAAAGTTCCACTTCACCGTCAGGGCGCAACCACTGAATGTTATGGCATTTTCCGGTGCTAAATTTAATGCCCGCCCGACATTAATGCTATAAAAACCCTCCAACTGAATTTCCAGCCCTGAAGGAGGTAAAAATTCCACCTCTATAGTCGCAGTGCATGCCAGGAGCCAGACGTTGCAAAGTCACAGGCTGGCGATGTCCAATTTCCTGGTGTAAACTTGTGGAGTATAGAAGCTTAATTATTACTCTGGCAATCTGACAAAAATCTGTCAGGATCCTACCGTGCTCATTTGCAATGATGTTCGCAGAAATTTTCTCCAATTGAATATTGGGAAGAATGAAGCCATTGTTTTCGGTCCCTGCCACAGACTCTGTTCCCTAGCCACTGACTTCATTCCTCTCCCCAACTTTTCTCTGAGGCGGAACCAGGCAGTTCGCAACCTTGGTATCTGAGTTGACCCTGAAATGAGCTTTGGACTACACCTCCGCAGCATAACTAAGACCGTCAATTTCCACCTCCATAATATCGCCCGTCTCCGCCCTTGCCTCAGCTCATGTGCTGCTGAAGCCCTCATCGATGCCTTTGTTACCTTTGGACTTGACTATTCCAACGCACTCCTGGCTGGCCCCCCAACATTCTACCCTACAGGTAAACTAGAGGTGATCCAAACCTTGCCTGACCGTGTCCAGACTCGCACCAAGTCCCATTCACCCATCACCCCTGTGCTCACTGACCGACATTGGCTTCCGGTTAAGCAACGACTTGATCTCAAAATTCTCATCCTTGTTTTCAAATCCCTCCATGGCGTCACCCATCACTATCTCTGTAATCTCCTCCATCCCCACAAGCCCCTGAGATGTCTGCGCTCCTCTAATTCTGCCCTCTTGAGCATCCCTGATTATAATCACTCAACCATTGGTGGCTGTGCCTTCTGTTGCCTAGGCCCCAAGCTCTGGAACTCCCTCTGTGAACCTCTCCGCCTCTCGATCTCTCTTTCCTCCTTCAGGATGCTCCTTAAAACATAACTCTTTGACCAAGCTTTTGGTCACCTGTGCTAATTTCTACTAAGGTGGATTGGTGTCAAATTTTTTATCTCATAATACTCCTGTGAAGCGCTTTGGGGGTTTTCATTATGTTAAAAGTGCTATATAAATACAAGTTGTTGCTGTTAGCCGGAAAAGCTGGATACTTGTGCAGGTGAGGGCTGAATTTGCTATGACACTGCCATGATTAAATAGTCTGCTGACATTCTACACTGAAGAATTGACACTCAGATGAAATATCCCAAGGGCCCATGGCACTCTACTTTGATGTCTCTGCTTTTGGGAAAAATGAGGAGGAAACGGAATCTACGAGCCTAAATATCCTTTCGTTTTTTTCAAGATTTTTCTACAGGCCTATTTATTTAGTTCCCTTTCTCCAAAACTTCATTCGCTGAAAAACAGCATTTGCTCTTGAACCATTTCCACTCTCTGTAATTTCCCACATTACAACAGTGACTACACTCCAATAGTACTTCATTGGCTGTAAAGCACTTTGTGACGTCCAGTGGTCGTGAAAGCCGCTATATAAATCCAAGTCTTTCTTTGTTTCTCTGCCTCACATCATGTCACATGTGATCCTTACAGTTTCAGCCGGGGCAGCTCAATACTTTTAACTGACTAATGTAGTTATTCAACCTGAAAAGGGGATAGAAGGAGGCAAGCAAGGTAATGAGAAGTGACTCCAAAAGTGAAACTATTAGACCTGAATGCCTAGCTGGTGAAGCCAACTGCACAGTGAGCTAACTGCTTGCAATTATTCATAGTACAACTATATCATTGTGCAAAGATCTAGCTTAATGGAGAGACTGGAAAGCCAAGCTGCAGCTGAAACTTAAAAAGACAAGACTACTTAAAGCTAAATGTTCCTTTAGAAAGCTAGAAATTTGTAGAACCTTTGGAAAGGCTCAAAATAGATTTCAACTCTGGTGAGATTTACCAACGCTCTGAAGAGTAAAGGGGGAGAGCCGGGAAGAAATGCCAGACAAAAAGAAAGGAAATTTGGTGTGGAGGCATGAAACAGATCTCTGCTGCCAGCAAAATGCCTCATTAACAGTGGGCGAAGTAGCAAAGATGGGGCCTTCCCGATTGTTTTGAACCCGAGCTCACTGCGAAGAAGGCTCTGCATTGCTCACAGGGTGGACTAGAGTCTGAAATGTGATTGCTATGTTTAGTGCAATCTCATTCTGAGCTGGTGAGCACAGTACAGTGGGAAACAGGGAAAGGGAATGTACTAAGGGAAGGGTAGGGGGACGGGAATGGCACACACAAGGGTTAGCGATGTGGGGAATGGAGAACAGCACACCAAATCCTGGAATTCTCAGCCCATGTTCTTATACTTTGCCTTCTAATAGCTGCCATCTTGGATTTCAGAGTTTCCTCAACAACTACTTGTCAGCCATCTGCTTCCAATGTGGTGGAAGCACCAGTTCACCAGAGGTTGTGATTTTCCAGCTACCTTGATGTTCCAGACATCTAAATCCAATGTCACATATTAGGGATACTTTTTTTGTTGGTTTGTCCTTAGTTGTCAGCTGTGGCTCAGTGGGTAGCACACCCGTCTCTGAGTTAGAAGGTTGTGGGTTTAAGTCCTACTCCAGGGACTTGAATACAAAAGAAACTAGGCTGACACTCCAGTGCAGTGCTGAGGGAGTACTGCACTGTCGGAGGTGCCATCTTTTGGATGAGATGTTAAAACCATGGTCCTTTTTGCTCTCTCGAGTGGACGTAAAAGATCTCATGGCACTATTTTGAAGAAGAGCAGGGGAGTTATTCCTGGTGTCCTGGGCAATATTTATTCCTCAATCAACATAACAAAAAAATAGATTATCTGATCATTATCACATTGCTGTTTGTGGGAGCTTGCTTGTGCGCAGATTGGCTGCCACGTTTCCTACATTACAACAGTGACTACACTCCAAAAGTAGTTTATTCGCTATACAGTGCTTTGAGATGTCCGGTGGTCGTGAAAAGCACTATATAAATTAAAGTCTTCCTTTCTTTTTAGAATGTGGATGACACCAGTAAGGCAGTATTTACATTTAGGTTAAACCATATGGGGGCTATGTGTTCCCTTCCCCGAAGGAAACGACTGACAAAGTTGGGTATTGACAAGAATCTGACAGTTTTCATTGCAATTTTCCAGAACTTTTCCACAAATTATGAATTCAGTTTCATAACTTGCCACGGTGGACTTTGAACTCACTTCCTCTGGATTGATGGCCCAGTACTGTAACCATCAGACGACCTGTTTAATCCAGGTCCTTGTCTAAGGGGTTTTGGGCGAGTGATGTGTGCACTGAGACACTGCCCCTTCAGAGAACCCAGTGACTGGGTGGTGTGAGTATCCCACAAACATGTTCCCTTTTTGTCACAAATCCTTATAGCTTGGTCCTGAATCAAAAAGAGCTTGAGGATATGAAATATATTTGGTGCTTGAAGTGTGTGGCTGATGTTTCCTATCATGGATTGGACTGGTTGGCAATGTATTTCGGCCCATGTCGGCAAAAGAATATCCAGGATTTAAAGTGATTATATGTTTTTGCATGAATTAAAGTTGTTGGAAAAAACAATTATTTAAATTTTCCATGTTAAAATGATGTTGCCCTAATTTTGATGTTTCTCTCTGCCAGACATCAAGATGACATATGTCCAAATTGTTGGCACTTGGTATCAAACTGCAGAAATGTTCCTTTTTTATGTTGGTTACCACAGAGTATATTGAAGAAACCTACAAAGCAGTGGGGCAGAAATCCCGGCCTCTCGGGTCGGTACTGAGTGTCTACGGACCCGGGAAGGCATCCCAAAAGCCAGTTTTCAGCGCACAATGCGCATGTGCTGAAAACCAGCTTTTCCGATCTGTCAAACTGGAGCTTGACAGATTTTCCGTATCTCGGCAGCCAGGACATTTGCATGGGCAAGATTGCATTAACCACCCATATCTTGCCCAGCAAATGACCTGAAAACTCTTATGCCTGATAAAAAAGCAGGCCCATAGTCTACTTTTACAGGCGTAAGAGTTATAAAACACACTTAAAACATAAAAAATAAAATTTAAAAAACACATTTTCTTTTTAAAAACCCTGCCCAGTACGTTAAATTTATTTTAAAGCATAATTAAAAAAACGTTTTTAAAAATCGGAAAAATATGTTTTTTTAATAATACAGAAATAACTTTAATTTAAATTAATGTTAACTATGTAGTGTATTTTTCTATTTTTTATTAAAATTTTGGGTGTTGGAGGGGTTTCTCATTCTTATGGAGTTCCCATTATTATGAATGAGAACCTACTTTACCTGGATTGGTTGCCTCGAGTCATGTGACTGTAGCTCCAGCCCGGCGCACGTCCTGATGTGCACACGCTCCGACCCGCAGTCAGTGGAGGCCTCAGGACCGGGAACTCGCATGGGCGCAGCAGCTTCAGGTAAGTGCGCTTCTTTTAAAAGTTTTTTATCCAATCGCCCGCGGGTAGCAGTCGATCAGGATATCTGGGCCAATGTTATTTCTCTGTATTTCACTGTAGGATAAATTGTAGTAAACCGTATGGTGATAATGTTACAGTTTTGAATTTTCAAGGGGAAAGTTATTGTGTGTCGAGTGAATGGGTATTCTGGTTGTAAATGAAAGCCACAAAGCCAGTCACTGACATCAAAACCATTTACTGTTAGCTTAAGAAGGTTGGATGAGTGCTGTACTCCTTAATTTACTGTGAGATTGTTGATGCTCGTTAAGTACTGTAATGTACTGTACTGTACAAGTTGATTGTGAGATGGTAAAGGCTGGTTGAGTACTGTTGAGCTTTCTAGGAGATAAAAGAAAGATATGTATTTATATAGCACCTTTCACGACCACCGAACATCTCAAAGCGCTTTACAGCAATGACGTGCTTTTTGGAGTGTATTCACTGTTGTAACGTGGGTTCAGCACTTTCTTATGATTTGCTCAGTTTTGAATGAGTATTGTACAGGTTGTTGCAAGTTGGTGCTTATTGTCTATGTAAGTGGTTGGTGAGCTTTGCTTGACTGCTGTGTAATTTGTTCGGAGATGGTGAGTGCTGGTTGTGCATTGTAGGGTAGGTTTTACCAGCTGGCGAACCCAGCATGGTGCTTCGTGGTTCTGGATTACATCATTGGGAATTCAGGTGTGGAGGTGCTCCCCACATGATTTTCCATTTATTATGGGAAGAGATATGTTGATCTCCCTGCTCAAATTCCTGGTATAAAATCCTGGCCTGGGAAGCTTCATTCTAGGAGTGGAAATTTTTACCATGTACTCTTGAATCATTGGTTTTGATTTATGGTTGTAGATTGTATGATTTGTTTTGAGTGGGTAAGATTTGGTAGAGTATTACATACCGTGTTGTGAGTTTGTTGAGTGTTGATTGAGTATTGTAGATACTACAACAACAACAACTTGTGTATATATATATATATATATATATATATATAGCGCCTTTAACATAGTGAAACGTCCCAAGGCGCTTCACATGAATATTATGAGACAAATAATTTGACACCGAGCCACATAGAAGAAATTAGGTCAAGTGACCAAAAGCTTGGTCAAAGAGATAGGTTTTAAGGAGTGTCTTGAAGGAGGAAAGAGAGGTAGAGAGGCGGAGAGGTTTACGCAGGGAATTCCCGAGCTTGGGGCGTAGGCAACAGAAGGCAAGGCCACCAATGGTTGAGCGATTATAATCAGAGATGCTCAAGAGGGCAGAATTAGAGGAGCACAGACATCTCGGGGGGTTGTGGGGCGAGAGGAGATTACAGAGGCGAGGCCATGGAGGGATTTGAAAACAAGGATAAGAATTTTACCATCAAGGTGTTGCTTAACCAGGAGCCAATGTAGGTCAACGAGCACAGGGGCGATGGGTGAGCGGGACTTGGTGAGCGGAACACTGTTAGGAGCTGGTGATCACTGTTATCAGCACAGAATGTGCTGTTAGGAGCTTCCTCTTGCTACATCTGTCCGATAGTGTAAGAATAGTGTTAGCTCACTGGATGGGCCACATCGTCTGCAGGCCTGACACGAAGCTCCCAAAACAAGGGCTCTGCTTGGAGCTCCGACACGGCAAGCGAGCCCCAGGTGAACAGAGGAAACACTTCTAGGACACCCTCAAAGCCTCCTTGAAAAAATATAACATCCCCACCGATACCCGGGAATCCCTGGCCCAAGACCGCTCAAAGTGGAGGAAAAGCACTGAACGTTTCGAGTATCTTCGCCGAGAGCAAGTTCAAGGCAAGCATCGACTGCGTAAGGAGCACATGGCAGCCCAGGCACCCCAACCAACTGTTCCTTCAACCACCATTTGCCCCACCTGTGACAGAGACTGTAGGTCCCGCATTGGACTCTTCAGTCACCTGAGAACTAATTTCTAATGTGGAAGCAAGTCATCCTCGACTCCGAGGGACTGCCTATGATGATGATGATGAGTGTTAGCTCGCGATCATGGCTGACAGTTAACAATGGAATGTGGATGGTGAAAGCTAGTTAAAATGGTGCTGCCTTGGTTACTGATCCATATGGTGTTATGCAGCAATGTTGTTTCAACAGGATTTATGTAAATGGGGGCCTAGGTGAAAAATATTAGAAACATAGAAATATAGAAAATAGGTGCAGGAGTAGGCCATTCGGCCCTTCGAGCCTGCACCGCCATTCAATAAGATCATGGCTGATCATTCAACCTCAGTACCCTTTTTTCTGCTTTCTCTCCATACTCCTTGATCCCCTCAGCCATAAGGGCCATATCTAACTCCCTCTTGAATATATTCAATGAACTGGCAACAACAACTCTCTGCAGCAGGGACATTACATGTATGTTTTTGTACAAAAAATATGTTGCAGTGAAAACATTTTCATAATATCACGAGACGTTGATTTGAACAAGCTTATATTCTGCAATATCGCCTGCAGTCTATGATGTTCTATCTATTAATTTTAATGTAGAAGCTTGCTTAGTATCTGTAGTTTGGCACCTTATCGAAGAAAGTACGAGTATAGATCTAAAGAGTGAGATGCTGAATATGCAGAAGCCGTATGATGCATGTCATGTCATGTGTTATTGCCTTTTAAAAATGCCTCATCTTGCTATAGTGCTCATTGCCTACAAAGAGACGTTTCACGCTCAGAGTGTTTTACAGAGTATTTGATCGTGAAATGGACACCAATCTGTGCATGTGCAGGAGGGGAGGGGGGCAGGGAGGACAGGATAAGAAAGTCAGGAGGGGTAAAAGCAGAATCAAGGAGTTGGTTCTTAAGAACGGTTTTAAAATGTCTGAAGAGGTGGCAAGGTGGAGATGTTAAAGCAGGAAGTTGTAGAGTGTGTGGGCAAGTTGACTGACGATGTGGCCAGTGGTGGTGGAGAGGAGACCAAGAAATAGGCCAATGTTGGAGGACTATAGAAACATAGAAAATAGGTGCAGGAGTAGGCCATTCAGCCCTTCTAGCCTGCACCGCCATTCAATGAATTCATGGCTGAACATGCAACTTCAGTACCCCATTCCTGCTTTCTCGCCATACCCCTTGATCCCCCGAGTAGTAAGGACGTCATCTAACTCCCTTTTGAATATATTTAATGAATTGGCCTCAACAACTTTCTGTGGTAGAGAATTCCACAGGTTCACCACTCTCTGTGAAGAAGTTTCTCCTCATCTCGGTCCTAAATGGCTTACCCCTTATCCTTAGACTGTGACCCCTGGTTCTGGACTTCCCCAACATTGGGAACATTCTTCCTGCATCTAACCTGTCTAAACCCGTCAGAATTTTAAACGTTTCTATGAGGTCCCCTCTCATTCTTCTGAACTCCAGTGAATACAAGCCCAGTTGATCCAGTCTTTCTTGATAGGTCAGTCCCACCATCCCGGGAATCAGTCTGGTGAATCTTCGCTGCACTCCCTCAATAGCAAGAATGTCCTTCCTCAAGTTAGGAGACCAAAACTGTACACAATACTCCAGGTGTGGACTCACCAAGGCCCTGTACAACTGTAGCAACACCTCCCTGCCCCTGTACTCAAATCCCCTCGCTATGAAGGCCAACATGCCATTTGCTTTCTTAACCGCCTGCTGTACCTGCATGCCAACCTTCAATGACTGATGTACCATGACACCCAGATCTCGTTGCACCTCCCCTTTTCCTAATCTGTCACCATTCAGATAATAGTCTGTCTGTCTGTTTTTACCACCAAAGTGGATAACCTCACATTTATCCACATTATACTTCATCTGCCATGCATTTGCCCACTCACCTAACCTATCCAAGTCACTCTGCAGCCTCATAGCATCCTCCTCGCAGCTCACACTGCCACCCAACTAAGTGTCATCCACAAATTTGGAGATACTACATTTAATCCCCTCGTCTAAATCATTAATGTACAATGTAAACAGTTGGGGCCCCAGCACAGAACCTTGCGGTACCCCACTAGTCACTGCCTGCCATTCTGAAAAGTACCCATTTACTCCTACTCTTTGCTTCCTGTCTGACAACCAGTTCTCAATCCACGTCAGCACACTACCCCCAATCCCATGTGCTTTAACTTTGCACATTAATCTCTTGTGTGGGACCTTGTCGAACGCCTTCTGAAAGTCCAAATATACCACATCAACTGGTTCTCCCTTGTCCACTTTACTGGAAACATCCTCAAAAAATTCCAGAAGGTTTGTCAAGCATGATTTCCCTTTCACAAATCCATGCTGACTTGGACCTATCATGTCACCATTTTCCAAATGCACTGCTATGACATCCTTAATAATTGATTCCATCATTTTACCCACTACAAAGGTCAGGCTGACCGGTCTATAATTCCCTGTTTTCTCTCTCCCTCCTTTTTTAAAAAGTGGGGTTACATTGGCTACCCTCCACTCGATAGGAACTGATCCAGAGTCAATGGAATGTTGGAAAATAACTGTCAATGCATCCGCTATTTCCAAGGCCACCTCCTTAAGCACTCTGGGATGCAGTCCATCAGGCCCTGGGGATTTATCGGCCTTCAATCCCATCAATTTCCCCAACACAATTTCCCGACTAATAAAGATTTCCCTCAGTTCCTCCTCCTTACTAGACCCTCTGACCCCTTTTATATCCGGAAGGTTGTTGGTGTCCTCCTTAGTGAATACCGAACCAAAGTACTTGTTCAATTGGTCTGCCATTTCTTTGTTCCCCGTTATGACGTCCCCTGATTCTGACTGCAGGGGACCTACGTTTGTCTTTACTAACCTTTTTCTCTTTACATACCGATAGAAACTTTCCCTGCAAGCTTTTTCTCGTACTCCATTTTCCCTGCCCTAATCAAACCCTTTGTCCTCCTCTGCTGAGTTCTAAATTTCTCCCAGTCCCCGGGTTCGCTGCTATTTCTGGCCAATTTGTATGCCACTTCCTTGGCTTTAATACTATCCCTGATTTCCCTTGATAGCCACGGTTGAGCCACCTTCCCTTTTTTATTTTTACGCCAGACAGGAATGTACAATTGTTGCAGTTCATCCATGTAGTCTCTAAATGTCTGCCATTGCCCATCCACAGTCAACCCCTTAAGTATCATTCGCCAATCTATCCTAGCCAATTCATGCCTCATACCTTCAAAGTTGCCCTTCTTTAAGTTCTGGACCATGGTCTCTGAATTAACTGTTTTATTCTCCATCCTAATGCAGAATTCCACCATATTATGGTCACTCTTCCCCAAGGGGCCTCGCACAATGAGATTGCTAATTAATCCTCTCTCATTACACAACACCCAGTCTAAGATGGCCTCCCCCCTAGTTGGTTCCTCGACATATTGGTCTAGAAAACCATCCCTTATGCACTCCAGGAAATCCTCCTCCACCGTATTGCTTCCAGTTTGGCTCGCCCAATCTATGTGCATATTAAAGTCACCCATTACAACTGCTGCACCTTTATTGCATGCACCCCTAATTTCCTGTTTGATGCCCTCCCCAACATCACTACTACTGTTTGGAGGTCTGTACACAACTCCCACTAACGTTTTTTGCCCTTTGGTGTTCTGCAGCTCTACCCATATAGATTGCACATCATCCAAGCTAATGTCCTTCCTAACTATTGCATTAATCTCCTCTTTAACCAGTAATGCTACCCCACCTCCTTTTTCTTTTATTCTATCCTTCCTGAATGTTGAATACCCCTGGATGTTGAGTTCCCAGCCCTGATCATCCTGGAGCCACGTCTCAATAATCCCAATCACATCATATTTGTTAACATCTATTTGCACAGTTAATTCATCCACCTTATTGCGGATACTCCTTGCATTAAGACACAAAGCCTTCAGGCTTGTTTTTTTAACAGCCTTTGTCATTTTAGAATTTTGCTGTACAGTGGCCCTTTTTGTTCTTTGCCTTGGGTTTCTCTGCCCTCCACTTTTCCTCATGTCCTTTCAGTCTTTTGCTTTTGCCTCCTTTTTGTCTCCCTCTGTCTCCCTGCATTGATTCCCATCCCCCTGCCATATTAGTTTAACTCCTCCCCAACAGCACTAGCAAATACTCCCCCTAGGACATTGGTTCCGGTCCTGCCCAGGTGCAGACCGTCCGGTTTTTACTGGTCCCACCTCCCCCAGAACCGGTTCCAATGCCCCAGGAATTTGAATCCCTCCCTGCTGCACCACTGCTCAAGCCACGTATTCATCTGCGCTATCCTGCGATTCCTACTCTGACTAGCACGTGGCACTGGTAGCAATCCCGAGATTACTACTTTTGAGGTCCTACTTTTAAATTTAGCTCCTAGCTCCTTAAATTCATTTCGTAGGACCTCATCACTATAGTGCGGTGCAGGGATATATGGCTGGAGGAGATCATGAACTTAGCAAGGGATGAGGCCATTGAGAAATAATAAAGGAAGGATAAAAATCTTAAGCTCAATTCCCGCGGATATTGAACGCCATTGAAGAGTGGCAAGGCCAGGGATGATGGGGTACATGCCTTAGTGCTGGTGAGGACAAAGGGAACATTGCCTTCTGGAAGACTTGCAGTTTGTGATTTGTAGAAGGGACGCTGGTAGAGAGCATTATAGAAGTCCAGTTGCAAGGTGCTAAAAGCGTGAATTAGAGATTTTCTGGCAGAGGGGGAGCATCCTGGATGAAGCCGAGTAACACGGTAGAGCTGATAGGAAATGGACTGTGCGACAGATTGGATGTAAGGAAGGAAGTGAGTCAAAGTTAGAGGATTTATGGGAGTGAGAGATGATGACCATGGTCCAGAACTTAAAGAAGGGTAACTTTGAAGGTATGAGGCGTGAATTGGCTAGGATAGATTGGCGAATGATACTGAAGGGGTTGACTGTGGATGGGCAATGGCAGACATTTAGAGACCGCATGGATGAACTACAACAATTGTACATTCCTGTCTGTCGTAAAAATAAAAAAGGGAAGGTGGCTCAACCGTGGCTATCAAGGGAAATCAGGGATAGCATTAAAGCCAAGGAAGTGGCATACAAATTGGCCAGAAATAGCAGAGAACCCGGGGACTGGGAGAAATTTAGAACTCAGCAGAGGAGGACAAAGGGTTTGATTAGGGCAGGGAAAATGGAGTATGAGAAGAAGCTTGCAGGGAACATTAAGACGGATTGCAAAAGTTTCTATAGATATGTAAAGAGAAAAAGGTTAGTAAAGACAAACGTAGGTCCCCTGCAGTCAGAATCAGGGGAAGTCATAACGGGGAACAAAGAAATGGCGGACCAATTGAACAAGTACTTTGGTTCGGTATTCACTGAGGAGGACACAAACAACCTTCCGGATATAAAAGGGGTCGGAGGGTCTAGTAAGGAGGAGGAACTGAGGGAAATCCTTATTAGTCGGGAAATTGTGTTGGGGAAATTGATGGGATTGAAGGCCGATAAATCCCCAGGGCCTGATGGACTGCATCCCAGAGTACTTAAGGAAGTGGCCTTGGAAATAGTGGATGCATTGACAGTCATTTTCCAACATTCCATTGACTCTGGATCAGTTCCTATGGAGTGGAGGGTAGCCAATGTAACCCCACTTTTTAAAAAAGGAGGGAGAGAGAAAACAGGGAATTACAGACCGGTCAGCCTGACATCGGTAGTGGGTAAAATGATGGAATCAATTATTAAGGATGTCATCGCAGTGCATTTGGAAAGAAGTAATATGATAGGTCCAAGTCAGCATGGATTTGTGAAAGGGAAATCATGCTTGACAAATCTTCTGGAATTTTTTGAGGATGTTTCCAGTAGAGTGGACAAGGGAGAACCAGTTGATGTGGTATATTTGGACTTTCAGAAGGCTTTCGACAAGGTCCCACACAAGAGATTAATGTGCAAAGTTAAAGCACATGGGATTGGGGGTAGTGTGCTGACATGGATTGAGAACTGGTTGTCAGACAGGAAGCAAAGAGTAGGAGTAAATGGGGACTTTTCAGAATGGCAGGCAGTGACTAGTGGGGTACCGCAAGGTTCTGTGCTGGGGCCCCAGCTGTTTACACTGTACATTAACGATTTAGACGAGGGGATTAAATGTAGTATCTCCAAATTTGCGGATGACACTAAGTTAGGTGGCAGTGTGAGCTGCAAGGAGGATTCTATGAGGCTGCAGAGCGACTTGGATAGGTTAGGTGAGTGGGCAAATGCATGGCAGATGAAGTATAATGTGGATAAGTGTGAGGTTATCCACTTTGGTGGTAAAAACAGAGAGACAGACTATTATCTGAATGGTGACAGATTAGGAAAAGGGCAGGTGCAAAGAGACCTGGGTGTCATGGTACATCAGTCATTGAAGGTTGGCATGCAGGTACAGCAGGCGGTTAAGAAAGCAAATGGCATGTTGGCCTTCATAGCGAGGGGATTTGAGTACAAGGGCAGGGAGGTGTTGCTACAATTGTACAGGGCCTTGGTGAGGCCACACCTGGAGTATTGTGTACAGTTTTGGTCTCCTAACCTGAGGAAGGACATTCTTGCTATTGAGGGAGTGCAGCGAAGGTTCACCAGACTGATTCCCGGGATGGCGGGACTGACCTATCAAGAAAGACTGGATCAACTGGGCTTGTATTCACTGGAGTTCAGAAGAATGAGAGGGGACCTCATAGAAACGTTTAAAATTCTGACGGGGTTAGACAGGTTAGATGCAGGAAGAATGTTCCCAATGTTGGGGAAGTCCAGAACCAGGGGACACAGTCTAAGGATAAGGGGTAAGCCATTTAGGACCGAGATGAGGAGGAATTTCTTCACCCAGAGAGTGGTGAACCTGTGGAATTCTCTACCACAGAAAGTTGTTGAGGCCAAATCACTAAATATATTCAAAAAGGAGTTAGATGAAGTCCTTACTACTAGGGGGATCAAGGGGTATGGTGAGAAAGCAGGAATGGGGTTCTGAAGTTGCATGTTCAGCCATGAACTCATTGAATGGCGGTGCAGGCTAGAAGGGCCGAATGGCCTACTCCTGCACCTATTTTCTATGTTTCTATGTCTATGTTTCTATGTTTACTGATGCTAATGTTAATCTGAAGGAAATTTTGCCTCATCCAGGTCTTGGTGTTTGGTCGATGGCTGGAGACAGTGGCAACAGCCGCGTGGTTGATGGAGAAAGCCGCAAGACCATGCGAAGTGCCATCAGCTTACATGTGAATGCTGACCTTGATGCTTCTGGCGAACATTCATCTTTCTTTCAAAGGAAAACAGTTTTTTATTTTCTCTCCCATTTTAACTTGAGTGTAAGTCGTACAATCCAGAAGGTCTCAGAACTGATTCCCAATCGGCGCTGTGTTAGCAGCTGGATTTTGTTACCCTAGGCAACGAAGGGCAAGAAAATCATCCAGACTTTGTGTTCCATTGATTCTGCTCGAAAATGGATGGGTGGAACCTAGGTGAAGACAGCAGGGTGCCTATGATTCTGTGGAATGAATGAATAGTCATCCAGCACACATTGACATGGCCCACGCATCAAAAATAGTCACTTAGCCAAGATACATAAGAACATAAGAAATAGGGGCAGGAGTAGGCCACTTGGCCCCTCGAACCTGCTCCGCCATTCAATAAGATCATGGCTGATCTGATCATGGACTCAGCTCCACTCCCCTGCCGGCTCCCCATATTGCTCAAAAATCTGTCTATCTCCGCCTTAAATATATTCAATGATCCAGCCGCCACAGGTCTCTGGGGCAGAGAATTCCATAGATTTACAACCTTTGAGAAGAAATTCCTCCTCATCTCAGTTTCAAATGGGTGGCCCCTTATTCTGAGACTATGTCCCCTAGTTTTAGTTGCCCCTATGAGTGGAAATATCCTCTCTGCATCCACCTTGTTGAGCTCCCTCATTATCTTATATGTTTCGATAAGATCACCTCTCATTCTTCTGAACTCCAATGAGTAGAGGCTCAACCTACTCAACCTATCTTCACAAGACAACTCCTTCATCCCCAGAATCAACCTAGTGAACCTTCTCTGAATACTGGAGGGATGTTGGCGCCTATGGAATGGTATCCCAGTGAGACACTCGGGTAGTTAGTCTTCACATGGCCTATTTTCCCACATACATGTTCTGTCTTTACTTCATCTTTAAAAGGGCACAGCATTCACAAAAAATATCTTTGGCAAACCTTTTTCTGTTTGGGAAGGAAGAAAAGCCAGAAACGCTGTATGTGATTTCCATCAGGATAATTACATCACAAAATGATGCCTTTGAGCACAATTTACACCAATTTAGAGTTTTTTTGTGAATAAATGAGAATGATTTGCCAAGTGCATTTTTATCACAACCAGTTTTAATTATGTTGTTTAGCCATTTTAAGCCCCTATTCCAATTCGTCCTGGCATTTCTTTTTTCACCAAATGGTTTTGCACAGATATCTTCAACTCCTGTAAGCTTTCTTATGTGTCTGATTTGTTTCTGCTTTTTGCCACTGATCTCCTCTTTCTTCCTCCGTCCTACTCATTCTTTCGGATTTTTATTAAAGCAGAGTCAGAGTGTGACAGTTTTTAACTGGAATTGAAATTTTCCTTCCAGCAGCTCGTGTCCAACAAGAAGCCTTCTGAGAAATCGAAGTTTGACTCAGATGAGTGGGGCACTTCTGATTGGCACGTGTATGGTGGGTTCTCTACCCAAGAGTGGATTTGTCTCTATTTCAATATTGAGGGATTACTTTGTCTGTAATGATGACATATTGGTTTGGATTGCTTTTAATGCCATACCATGTTATCTATAATTCAAACTCTAAGCAATAGTTCTTTTGCTGACTGCTAATCAGAATAATACTGCATTCATATAAAGAAAGAAAGACTTGGATTTATATAGCACCTTTCGTGACCACTGGACTTCTCAAAGCGCTTTACAGCCAATGAAGTACTTTTGAAGTGTAGTCACTGTTGTAAGATAGGAAACATGGCAGCAAACAGCAAGGTAATAATGACCAGATAATCTTTTTTTTTGTTATGTTTATTGAGGGATAAACATTGGCCAAGGCACCAGGGATAACTACCCTGCGATTCTTCGAAATAGTGCCATTTTTACGTCCACTTGAGAGAGCAGATGGGACCTCGGTTTAATGACTCATCTGAAAGACGGTACCTCCGACAGTGCAACGTTCCCTCAGCACCGCACTGGAATGTCAGCCTAGATTTTTGCGCTCAAGTGGGAGTGGGACTTGAACCCATAACCTTGTGACTCAGAATCGAGAGTGCTACCCACTGAGTCACAGCTGACACATATGCAGGCAGTTACTGATTTTGTAAGGTATGGGAATACCTAAAAGTGCAAAAAGCTTTTGCAAATTCTTAACATCTTAGCATAGCTGCTCCCGAACAACTATATTTGGAAGTCATGAATTCAAGCTCTCGACACATAGTTTGTTTGGAGCTGCAGGTCCTCCCACAGATAGCTTAGCTGATTAAATCGAGTGAAATGCATTCTCTATCAGATCTATCAAGGATTTCTGATCACACCTGGAAGAACGCATCACTCTCCCCCTCTGCACAGCTTGTCACTGAAAAGCAGTGTTGAAAAGTAGCTATTAATTTAGATTTGATTCAGTGAGACATTAAAAGCACGTGAGTTGTTTGCACTGACTTGCCTTAGATGGTGAAGTTCAAGATCTGCATTCATCTGCCGCTTGTCTCAGAAAAATTAGGTTACAATTCATCAAAATGTCAAATCTCACAATTCTGCAGGAGATATAAACTTGTCTAGACTTTTGTTCTTTCTCCTTTAACTCCTTTATGCCTATATGTGCAAAGGGGAAATTATCTTTGCAGTTGTTAAATCAATACAATAGCTTGTTGGCACAGCTTTGGTCTCCCAATGAGGGCAGAATTTCAAGTTAGTATTATCATTACAAATAATAAACATTGTGAGAGATGAAGTAGTCTGTGTGAGCCCAGCCCCCACCGCCCGGCTCCCAAGCATTGCCTGGATCTCTGTCACTGGTGGCACGAGAACAAATGGAGCAGTGTAACCTCACCCAGCACAGTGAGGCCTCAGGAGTATTCGTCTCAAAGCTCCCTGCACCCGCTTGATATACTAATAGGTCATCACCCTCGGAACATAGGAATTGCAAGACGCAAAGGATTAAGGTCCATCTAGTTCACCTCCTACCACCATGGTAGTTGCAATGATAATGGAGTTGTTGATTAATCACAGCAATCTATCGCTATCAATGAGTCTACAACAGACCCAGACATGAGGCGAGGAAAACCCCAGTGGTGGAGAGCTCTGGGAACCACAGGCCCAAAGTCACCTGTTCCTCCCAAGTACGCTACACTCACCACACGTCATGTCTCAAATTACTCATACATTGTGTCCCAAAAGGTCATTTTCTGAAAGAAATCTATCGAATTTGTATCTGAATGAATCAATACTAACTGCTTCCATCATCTCCCCAGGGAATGTTTTAGGGCTGCTGACCAAGGGCAGTATGGCTCTTTGTCGGCCGTGGCGGACATGATGGACCGGAATGTCTTCCTTCTGCGCTGTATATTTCTATGTTTCTACTGTGTTCCATAAATTGACCACCTGCTCACTGAAAAACTATTTCCATAGATTAGTGCTGAATTTATCCCCCTTCGAGTAAAGGCCGTGTCCTCTGGTTCTATTGTTCTGGACATGGAAAAATAGCTGGTCATGCTCCACATTATTTAATCCCTTTAGAATAGTAACAACAGCAATCATATCAACTTTCAATCTTCTCCCTGGACGGTCTAGACTGCCGTGCTGCCACTCCCATTCAGCCTTGAAATAACAGGGGATGCTATGCAGGCGAAACTATCCCAGCATCCTCAGTAACATTGGAGTGCTAAAGATCCTGGGACAGCCCTACCACCAAGGTGTTCATTTCTTGGTGGAAGAGTGAGGTTGAGAAAGTGCAGAATCATTGATGCCATGGCTAGATTCCTATTGAAAGATTTAAAAGATCGATCCATGCACAATGAGATCATTCACAAAGAGGCTGTCCTCCCAGTACAGGCACCAGAGAAAAGTCAACATTTGGTTATGTTAATAGTGCTGGGATGGAAGTTCTTGTTTAATGGTAGAATTCTCTGTACCACAATAAACCTGAACTGATAAATATACTGCAGATGCTCCAAGTTTTCACTTGTAGTATGGATTAATGGCAATGTCTGTTTGGAGATTGCTTCAAGTTCAACGGGATAGAGTCTGTTAGGTTGAACAGAACATTCAAATCAGAAAGTTACTCATTCTGATATGAAGAAAACTGATCTCAGCATGGACATTACTAGGAGCAATTCAATTGGCCTCAAACATTCCTGACTGAGCAAGGGGAAAGCATTGGTCAGGT
Organism: Pristiophorus japonicus; assembly: GCF_044704955.1. Taxonomy (NCBI): domain Eukaryota; kingdom Metazoa; phylum Chordata; class Chondrichthyes; family Pristiophoridae; genus Pristiophorus; species Pristiophorus japonicus. The sequence continues at coordinate 263,849,604 of NC_091977.1, read as the reverse complement.
TCCTGATTCTGATCAAAGATCAGGGATACACTTGGGTAGATGAGCTGAGGACAGGAGTGGACTATCTCATGGTCAAATGGCCTGCTAATACTAACAGTCTAAGCTCAAATATGAAGAATATTTTCTTTTATTCATTCACGGGATGTGGGTGTCACTGGCAAGGCCAGCATTTATTGCCCATCCTGAATTGTCCTCGCGAAGGTGGCGGTGAGCTGCTTCTTGAACTGCTGTAGTCCATGTGGTGAAGGTAATCCCACAGTGCTCTTGTACATCTTTGTAGAGGCTGCTACAACTGAATGGCTTGCTAGGCCATTTCAGACAGAAGTTAAGAGTCAACCACATTCCTATGGGTCTGAAGACACCGATCAGCCAGACCAGGTAAAGACAGCAGATTTCCTTCCCTGAAGGGACATTAGTGAACCAGATAGCTTTTTGTATGACAATCCGGCAGTTTCATGGTCACTATTACTGATACTAGCGTTTTATTCTAAATTAATTTAGTCAACTGAATTTAAATTCCTGTGCCATAGTGGTGGGATATGAACTCATGTCTCCAGATCATTAGTCCAGGCCTCTGTGACATAGAATTTAGAATCATAGAAATTTACAGCACGGAAGGAGGCCATTTCGGCCCATCGTGTCTGCGCCGGCCAACCAAGAGCTATCCAACCTATTCCACTTTCCAGCTCTTGGTCCGTAGCCCTGTAGCTAACGGCACTTTAACTAAACATCCAAGTATCTTTTAAATGTGGTGCGGGTTCCTGCCTCTACCACCCTTACAGGCAGTGAGTTCCAGACCCCTACCACCCTCTGGGTGAAGAAATTTCCCCTCATATCTCCTCTAAACCTTCCCCCAATTACTTTAAATCTATGCCCCCTGGTTGTTGATCCCTCTGCCAAGGGAAACAGGTCCTTCCTATCCACTCTATCCAGGCCCCTCATAATTTTATACACCTCAATCAGGTCTTCCCTTAGCCTCCTCTGTTCCAAAGAAAACAGACCCAGCATCTCCAATCTTTCCTCATAGCCAAAATTCTCCAGTCCAGGCAACATTCTTGTAAATCTCCTCTGCACCCCTTCCAATGCAATCACATCTTTCCTGTAATGTGGTGACCAGAACTGCACACAGTACTCCAGCTGTGGCCGAACCAGTTTTCTACAGTTCAATCATAATCTCCTTGCTTTGGTATTCCATGCCTCGACTAATAAAGGCAAGCATTCCATATGCCTTCTTAACCACCTTATCGACCTGGCCTGCTACCTTCAGGGATCTGTGGACCTGAACTCCAAGGTCCCTTTGTTCCTCTACATTTTTAGTGTCGTACCGTTTAATGTATATTTCCTTGCCTTGTTAGACCTCCATAAATGCATTACCTCACATTTATACGGATTGAATTCCATTTGCCACTGTTCTGCCCACCAGATATCTTCCTGTACTCCACAGCTTTCTTCTTCATTATCAACCACACAGCCTATTTTAGTGTAATCTGCAAACTTCTTAATCTACCCCCCTTCTTGCTCATACCTCCAATATAATTACTATTCCACCGTATCCACTAATGTCTACTTATTGAGGTACAGGAAAGTGAGCAGTGCCTGTGGCGGTGTACCCCTGTTCCCGTGGTGATGCACCCCTGTTCCTGTGGTGATGTACCCCTGTTCCCGTGGCGATGTACCCCTGTTCCCGTGGCAATGTACCCCTGTTGCCATCGGGATGTACACCTGCATGATTGAGTACTACTATCAGGAGAGAAGCAGAGAACAAAGGAGAAAAGTGGAAAAACAGCAATACCATCACATCTAACACTGCATTACGACACAGCGAATCCAGCATCTGACGAGCACCCATATGCAGTTCTCAGATGGTGTATATTAATGCAAGCTCAACAATTTGTCATGTGAAAAGTTGCAATAGATTTAGCTTGCCCACAAAAATACATGTCGAAGGCTTTCAGTGGGACCACGAACCATTTGTATGTCACAAATTGAACCATGGACTTCCAAACTATTTAAGCTATGAAGAGATGACATGCAAATTACATGGATGGACTACAGGGTGTTTGCACCGATACAATTGAAAGTGTTCACTCAGCCAGAGCCTTGTTCCGCACAGTGGACTAGACATTCTTAAGAATGTTTGATTAATTTATTATGATGTGGTGCAATACAGCTTTGACTAACTAGTTAAGTACATTGTGCATCACTTAAACCACAATACAGAGATTATATAGACTGGTCACCTCATATCTCACATTCACAGCTGGAGAAGACTTCATGGTGATGTCGAACTGAAATGGTTATAAAAGGTAGTTTCCAAAAATGATTACAATAATTCATAAGCTGTCATTTTAGACGCAGATCCCATTATTACTACATTTAGAACAGTGTTGTCCAATACATTAGAGCAGTGATGTATTGGACTGTACAGCCACGTAAGAACTCATGTTAAGAGTGGAGGCAAGTCTTTCTCAATTCTGAGGGACTGTCTGTGATGATATGATGATGACAGCAGTGACTACATTCCAAAAGTACTTCATTAACTGTAAAGCGCTTTGAGACGTCCAATGGCTGTGAAAGGTGCTATATAAATGCAAGTTATTCTTTCTTTATATTCACCACGGGCCATGTGTGACGAACTGGGATTCCAGGTTGGTCTAATTGCATTTCTGATTAGTAAATAAAAATGAGTGATAGAACACCATCGTTGGGCATGTGATCTCAATACTCATATCCACATGGCGTATGCATGTATACTTTACCTTTTTGTGTGACAGTTAGTAAAATATTAAAAGAAAATGCAGTGTGCAAGAAATCGTGGATTAGAAGAAAGCGTGGAAAGGAAGAAATCGTGAATTGGAAGAAATAACTTGAGACAAAAAAGGCTCTTCAGACTGGTGTTAGAATTGAATGATTCATTCCCTGGTACAATAGCCAAAGCTACTTGAACAGCGTGAACATAAGTAACTGATACAGCCATGTGAAGGCCAAGAATGGCTAGTCTGACTCTAACCTGGGGAGGATAAGAACAGGAGAGATAGGCCTTCAGAAAGTATAATATTTAATTTTATTTTCTTCTTTTATTTCTTTATCAGTAGGTAACCTTTGACATTGTTGCCAAATTAAGTTAATTTAAGGGTTAAGTCATGGCAGGAGAGCCCAGACCTGTGTCATGCTCCTCCTGTGCTATGTGGGAAACATAGAAACATAGAAAATAGGTGCCGGAGTAGGCCAGTCGGCCCTTCGAGCCGACACCACCATTCAATAAGATCATGGCTGATCATTCCCTCAGTACCCCTTTCCTACTTTCTCTCCAGACCCCTTGATCCCTTTAGCCATAAGGGCCATATCTAACTCCCTCTTGAATATATCCAATGAACTGGCATCAACAACTTTCTGTGGTAGAGAATTCCACAGGTTCACAATTCTCTGAGTCAAGAAGTTTCTCCTCATCTCGGTTCTAACTGGCTTACCCCTTATCCTTAGACGGTGACCCCTGGTTCTGGACTTCCCCAACATTGGGAACATTCTTTCTGTATCCAACCTGTCCAATCCCGTCAGAATTTTATATGTTTCTATGAGATCCCCTCTCATTCTTCTAAACTCCTGTGAATACAGGCCCAGTCAATCCAATCTCTCTTCATATGTCAGTCCTGCCATCCTGGAAATCAGTCTGGTGAACCTTCGCTGCATTCCCTCAATAGCAAGAACATCCTTCCTCAACCAAAACTGAACACAATATTCCAGGTGAGGCCTCACCAAGGCCCTGTACAACTGCAGTAAGACCTGCCTGCTCCGATACTCAAATCCCCTAGCTATGAAGGCAAACATGCCATTTGCCTTCTTCACCGCCTGCTGCACCTGCATGCCAATCTTCAATGTCTGATGTACCATGACACTCGGGGAGGTGCACCTCCCCTTTTCCTAATCTGCCGCCATTCAGATAATATTCTGCCTTCATGCTTTTGTGGGAAAATGCATGGCAGATGCAGTATAATGTGGATAAATGTGAGGTTATCCAAAGTGGATAACCTCACATTTATCCACATTATACTGCATCTGCCATGCATTTGCCCACTCACCTAACCTGTCCAAGTTACCCTGCAGCCTCTTAGCATCCTCTCACAGCTCACACCGCCACCCAGCTTAGTGTCATCTACAAACTTGGAGATATTACACTCAATTCCTTCATCTAAATCATTGATGTATATTGTAAATAGCTGGGGTCCCAGCACTGAGCCCTGCGGCACCACACTAGTCACTGCTTGCCATTCTGAAAAGGACCCATTTATCCCGACTCTCTGCTTCCTGTCTGCCAACCAGTTCTCTATCCACGCCAGTACATTACCCCCAATACCATGTGCTTTAATTCTGCACACCAATCTCTTATGTGGGACCTTTTCAAAAGCCTTTTGAAAGTCCAAATACACCACATCCACTGATTCTCCCTTGTCCACTTTACTAATTACATCCTCAAAAAATTCTAGAAGATTTGTCAAGCATGATTTCCCTTTCATAAATCCATGCTGACTTGGACCGATCCTGTCACTGCTTTCCAAATGCGCTGCTATTTCATCCTTAATGATTGATTCCAACATTTTCCCCACGACTGATGTCAGGCTAACCGGTCTATAATTACCCGTTTTTCTCTCTCCCTCCTTTTTTAAAAATTGGTGTTACATTAACTACCCTCCAGGCCATAGGAACTGATCCGGAGTTGATAGACTGTTGGAAAATGATCACCAATGCATCCAACATTCCTTAAGTACTCTGGGATGCAGACTATCAGGCCCTGGGGATTTATCGGCCTTCAATCCCATCAATTTCCCTCACACAACTTCCTGACTAATAAGGATTTCCTTCAGTTCCTTCTTCTTGCTCGACCCTCAGTCCCCTAGTATTTCTGGAAGGTTATTTGTGACTTCCTTCGTGAAGACAGAACCAAAGTATTTGTTCAATTGGTCTGCCATTTCTTTGTTCCTCATTATAAATTCACCTGATTCTGACTGTAAGGGACCTACGTTTGTCTTCACTAATCTTTTTCTCTTCACATATCTATAGAAGTTTTTGCAGTCAGTTTTTATGTTCCCAGCAAGCTTCCTCTATTTTCCCCCTCCGAATTAATCCCTTTATCCTCCTCTGCTGAATTTTAAATTTCTCCCTGTCCTTCGGTTTGCTGATTTTTATATGCTTCTTCCTTGGATTTAACACTATCCCTAATTTCCCTTGTTAGCCACAGTTGAGCCACCTTCCCCGTTTTATTTCTACTCCAGACATGGATGTACAATTGTTGAAGTTCATCCATGTGATCTTTAAATGTTTGCCATTGCCTATCCACCGTCAACCCTTTAAGTATCATTCGCCAGTTTATTTTAGCCAATTCACGACTCATACCATCGAAGTTACCTTTCCTTAAGTTCAAGACCCTAGTCTCTGAATTAACTGTGTCACTCTCCATCTTAATAAAGAATTCTACCATATTATGATCACTCTTCTCCAAGGGGCCTCGCACAACAAGATTGCTAATTAGTCCTTTCTCATTACACATCATCCCAGTCTAGGATGGCCAGCCCTCTAGTTGGTTTCTCGACATATTGGTCGAGAAAACCATCCCTAATATACTCCAGGAAATCCTCCTCCACCGTATTGCTACCAGTTTGGTTAGCCCAATCTATATGTAGATTAAAGTCGCCCATGATAACTGCTGTACCCTTATTGCACGCGTCCCTAATTTCTTATATGATGCTGTCCCCAATCTCACTACTACTGTTTGGTGGTCTGTACACAACTCCCACTCACGTTTTCTGCCCTTTGGTATTCCTCAGCTCTACCCATACAGATTCCACATCATCCAAGCTAATGTCCTTCCTTACTATTGCGTTAATTTCCTCTTTAACCAGCAATGCTACCCCACCTCCTTTTCCTTTCTGTCTATCCTTCCTGAATGTTGAATACCCCTGGATGTTGAGTTCCCAGCCTTGATCACCCTGGAGCCATGTCTCCGTGATGCCAATTACATCACATTCATTAATAGCTGCTTGCGCAGTTAATTCGTCCACCTTATTATGAATACTCCTCGCATTGAGGCACAGAGCCATCAGGCTTGTCTTTCTAACACACTTTGTCCCTTTAGAATTTTGCTGTAATGTGGCCCTTTTTGATTTTTGCCTTTGATTTCTCTGCCCTCCACTTTTACTTTGCTTCTTTAAATCTTTTGCTTCAGCCCCCATTTTACTTCCCTCTGTCTCCCTGCAAAGGTTTCCATCCTCCAGTATTGGGGATAGAGACCTGGTTGGCAGACAGGAAGCAGAGAGTCGGGATTAACGGGTCCTTTTCAGAATGGCAGGCAGTGACAGTGGGGTGCCGCAGGGTTCAGTGCTTGGACCCCAGCTATTTACAATATACATCAATGATTTAGATGAAGGAATTAAGTGTAATATCTCCAAGTTTGCAGACAACACTAAGCTGTGTGAGCTGTGAGGAGGATGCTAAGAGGCTGCAGGGTGGCTTGGACAGGTTAGGTGAGTGGGCAAATGCATGGCAGATGCAGTATAATGTGGATAAATGTGAGGTTATCCACTTTGGTGGCAAAAACATAAAGGCAGAATATTATCTGAATGGCAGCAGATTAGGAAAAGGGAAGTTGTAACGAGACCTGGGTGTCATGGTACATCAGTCATTGAAGATTGGCATGTAGGTACAGCAGGCGGTGAAGGCGGCAAATGGCATGTTGGCCTTCTTAGCTAGGGGATTTGTGTATAGGAGCAGGGAGGTCTTACTGCAGTTGTACAGGGCCTTAGTGAGGCCTCACCTGGAATATTGTGTTTAATTTTGGTCTCCTAATCTGAGGACGGATGTTCTTGCTATTGAGGGAGTGCAGCAAAGGTTCACCAGACTGATTCCTGGGATGGCAGGACTGACATATGAGGAGAGACTGTATCGACTGGGCCTGTATTCACTGGAGTTTAGAAGAATGAGAGGGGATCTCATAGAAACATATAAAATTCTGTTGGGACTGGACAGGTTAGATGCAGGAAGAATGTTCCCGATGTTGGGGAAGTCCAGAACTAGGGGTCACAATCTAAGGATAAAGGGGTAAGCCAGTTAGGACCGAGATGAGGAGAAACTTCTTCACTCAGAGAGTTGTTAGCCTGTGGAATTCTATACTGCAGAGTTGTTGATGCCAGTTTGTTGGATATATTCAAGAGGGAGTTCGATATGGCCCTTACGGCTAAAGGGATCAAGGGATATGGAGAGAAAGCAGGAAAGGGGTAGTGAGGTGAATGATCAGCCATGATCTTATTGAATGGTGGTGCTGGCTCGAAGGGCCGAATAGCCTACTCTTGCACCTATTTTCTATGTTTCTATAAATAGAAAGGGCAGGTGGAGAGGAGGATTTCACCTCAGAGTTGAGATAAAGAACTCGACATATGCAAGGGGATAAAATACGGTAACTAAAGTTGGAGACAGACAGATGTTCACTAAAAATGAAAATGAAAGTGAATTAATCTGACAAATGGTCCAGGCTGTATGTAAAACTTGCTTGAATGGGTTTTAAGAAGGGGAAGCTATGCAGCAAAGCTTAATGGTTAATGAACCATCCGTTGTATTAACCTTAGCACAGACTCATGGAAACTTACATAATCAATACAGAACAAGGATAGTTAAATATTTGGGAACATAGATTATAGCAGCATGGGAACTGACTGGTATTATTGGCTGGTAGTTTTGACTTGAGTTCTTGGGAGAGGGATAAGGAAGCACCACCCTGGAAAACAAAGTTAATCAACACATCATGATGAACTGAGGCAAAATAGACACCACTGAATAACACATTCCAGAAGGGTGACATGTTGTGCGAGATGGACAGGTGAGGGGAACCACTCAGATAAGGGTCTGATAAGGATCAACAAATCAATGTAACTTCTCCGAAAGCAGTAGACCCATTGGTGGTTTTGTCAGAGGGTCGCACACCACGAAAAACTGTATAATTGTAATTGTAAAAGCTCTGATCGGAGATGAGTTCATCGGAACCCTTCCCTAGCATGCTTGAATAAAAACTGGTTGAACCAAAGTTTTTGTCTGAGTGATTCCGTGGTCGCTATACGAGGGTTCGGGTGTCAATTCCTTATATCAGAGAATCCACCTCGAAGAAGAGAAGTCTTCCTTTTACTCCAACAACATATCATTGGTTAAATGGTCTTGTCCGTTATTTTATGCCAGGCCCACCCCGAAAGAGAGAATAAAAGAGATATCTAAAGAGCTTTTTAGGGCAGACGGTGCAGAGAAGAGCTGTTCCTGCCACCAGCTGTCTGTCTAATTGGGACTAATACCAGCTACATAGTTGTATGTCTACTATGTCTATCCTGATTGTGTATTGTGTTTGACGATATTTGAACTGCTGCTCTTTAATAAAACGCCTTACAACTCCCAAGACCCTTTGGGTAATCTGTGTGTGACCTGTGATCCAAATCTTACACATGTGCACAAGTGTTTCTTAATCGATTTGAGTGCTTTACTTCCTTGGTTAGTGAATAGTTGTAGATGTTTGTTAATTAAATATACACATGAAGTACATTTATCTGTATTGTGTGAGTGTGTGTAAGGTGTGTTCTCCTAAAATTAGTGCATGTGGCTAGTCAGCAGTTCCTAGTAGATAAGACTGATTTAGAAGTCACTACATTTTAGGAAATTTGCGCTGCAGAAATTCAATAGTACTTCCATTATCAGGATGGTTCACCTTATCTAGTTAGAATACTTGATACTTTGGGGGGAATTTTCCGGGGGGGGTCAATGGGTATGATCGGTGGTGGGTCGGGTGGGAAAATGTTTTATTCCCCAGCCGGTTGGGATCCCGCTGTGAATCCGGTGCCACGCGCTTTTACCAAATATCGGGTTTGTCAGCACTGAGCAAACCCGACACACTGTGGCGGGGGAGGCTGTAAAAATCATTAGTGGCTTGTTTACAGCCACTTAATAATGGATTTTTCCCAGGTTTTGAATTTGACAGGTTGCCCACTGGTTTCCCGCTGTGCCTAAACCTCGTCAGTGAAGCTGAGGTGGAAGGTCAGTGGTCATTGAATCTGCTGATGAGTTGACAGCTTCAAATATCAAGTCAAAGCTCCCAGCTTATGGAGAAATGTTCCCTTAACCACTAGCTTCGCTAAACTGCATTTCTACTACAGATTCAGGATACTGCAAGTTTACAAAAGTCTCCATCATGTCTGACATCAGTACCTCTCCCACCATTGACAGATCTCTTCTGTCATCTCTACTTTATCTGTCATCTGTTCCATCAGCATCGGTGCCCTTTATACTCTCTCATCTGGGTCCTCAGAATCCATACACCAGCAGCACCAACAACATCAACCTTCTCCGCAATCAACAGATGCTGCACAGGACAGAGGGCATCAGCACCCGACCACATTGCTACCCGGGACACCAGGGATAGCCCCACCATGGCCAAATTTACTTTACTTGACGCTGTACACCCTGGCTGCCACATGTTTAGCACCACCCCACACCAACTTGATAAAGCATACCGACAATGCCCAAGCCATTCCTTTCACACTCTATCAGCATATGGAAGGTGTCTTGGGAGTGTCTACGTGCAGCCCTGCACCTTTGTGCAAAGCTCGTCAGTGTTTGCAGCATCTCAATGCTGTAGAACACTGACAGCACAACTATCAACATCAATGTGGACATGGTCCCTTTAAAAAAAACGGCCAATGACATGTCATCAAATGACGTTATCAGACCGGGAAACGTGCTGGGTGGGCTTAACAAGCCCAATCAGGCGAAAGTCATGTTGGATGGAGACAGGAGCGGGGCCAAAACCCGCCACTGATGTCGCCTGCCGCGAACTCGTCGAGGTAGGGAAAATCGCAGCCTTTGAAACTGGAAGAAGTTTTGGAAATAAATGCATGAATGCAATTATATGGAATTTTCATAAATATTCAGCTGTTATTTTTGCTTAAAATGCTTTATGTTCTTGGAAGTGAGGGATCTATTGATAAAATGAAAGGTGTTCCACACAGCATGTCACACATTAAATCTGCCAATAGCAGAAATATTGCAATTCAAAACAGAATAGTTCGTGGCTAAATTATAAACTTACTAAAAGATCAATTATTTCATGTTGAATGTCAATCACAGAATCATACAGCACAGAAGGAGGCCTTCAGCCCATCGTGCCTGTGCCAGCTCTTTGAAAGAGCTATCCATTTAGCCCCACTCCCTGCTCCTTTCCCCTAGCCCTGCAAATCTATCCTTTTCGAGTATATATCCAATTTCCTTTTGAATGTTACTGTTGAATCTGCTTCCACCACCCAGTCAGGCAGTGCATTCCAGATCACAACAACTCGCTGCGTAAAAAACATTCTGGTCATCTCCTCTATGGTTTTTTTGTCAATTATCTTAAATCTGTGTTGTCTGGTTACCAACTCTCCAGTCAGTGGAAACAATTTCTCCTTATTTACTTTATTAACATTCCTCATAATTTTGAACACCTCCATTAAATCTCCCCTTAACCTTCTCTATTCTAAGGAGAACAATTGTAGTTTCTCCAGTCTCTCCACAGAACTGAAGTCCCTTATCCCTGATATCATTCTAGTAAAACCCCTCTGCACCCTCTCTGGAGCCTTGACAACTTCCTAAAATGTGGTGACCTGAATTGGGCGTAATACTGTAGCGGAGGTCTAACCAATGATTTGTAAAGGTTTAGCATAATGTCCTTGCTTTTGCAATCTGTGTCTATTGAAAAAGCGAAGGAATCTTTATAATTTTTTTTAAAAACAGCTTTATCAATTTCTCCTGCCATCCTCAAGGATTTGAATATGTGAACACCCAGGTCTCTGTTCCAGCACCCCCTTTAAAATTGTACCATTTAGTTTAAATTGCCTCTCCTCATCATCTTCCCAAAATGCATGACTTCAAACCTCTCTGCATTAGACTGCATCTATCATGTGTCTGCCCATTTCACCAGTCTGTCTCTGTCTTTCTGAAGTCTTCAACTCTTCTCCTCACTGTTTACTACATTTCCAAGTTTTGTGTCAACTGCAAACTTTGAAATGATGCCCCCTATACTGAAGTCCAGATCATTACTTAACATCAAAAAGGGCAGTGGTTCTAATACCGACCGTGGGAGACACCACTGTATACCTCCCTCCAGTCTAATAAACGACCGTTCACCACTACTCTCTGCTTTCTGTGTGCTTTAAACAGTTAAATGAAATTTGAGCTAAAACCTTGGTTGGGATGAGTTTTTTTTGTGTCACTGAAGGAGACTGATGCTTGTACTGGGAGCTGAACACAATGTCAATGTAATGCTTTAATGTTTAGTTTTAACACTGTGGCTGGAGTTGGTCAGTTAGGTCTGGACGAAGTTCCTGATTTTTGGAGACCTTGCATGCAAAACGTTGTCAAACTCTAATTATTGCTAACTTTTTGTGTAACTTTTTGTGTTACAGTTACACCTTTTGCAGTGGCTCAAAATAATTATATAATAGTTGTAGAAGAGTGAAAAATTGGGAGTGATTTTCATCTGCCTATCTTGCTGAAAAGTTAGGTGGCAGATAAGAAAGCTTATTTTAATATTGATGCATTTCACTACCAGAAGCCACTCGGAAAACAGGGAAACATTCCTGATGCCACAAGGAATTCGAATGCTTCTTGCCCTAGGTCTTCCCACCTGTTGCCAGCCACTTAGTGCATCCACTCCTGGGATGGCCTTCGCCCTCTTAAACGTTTAACATCTGGCTGGAGGAGTCGCTAGATGATTTCCACCCCTCCCCCGCTACCCGTCCCCAATTGGTGAGTTGCCGATCAGCTGATTTTGAATTACAGCAAACGTTGGCTGGGTTGTGGGCAGAGTGATCTCACCACCTGTGAAAAGGCACGAGCGAGAGCCCTGACCCTAAAAATGGCTGAGGCCTCTTGCTGATGCCAATTGGCGGGCAGTGCGAGTGCTTTGCCCACTGCCTGGCCAATGTACCATCTCACTGAAAATCAGCCCCTTTGTCCGAGATGCAACACAGAAAATACTGGCGATATACCATCGAGATTATCGTCGATATAATACTGGTAAAAAAAAACAATGGATTTTGTGCCACATTTCCTGATTTGCCCAATATAATTAGAAATTGAATTATGAGACACAGATATATTCCAGTATACATAGAAACCTGTATAAACAGACATATGTTAACATTTCCAAATAACTTGCATTGTAAAAAGATACAAGAGGCACTCTGAAACACAGCCCCTCACAAATTATGAACTTATGGACTGCCTTCATTGTAGAAAGCCCCTTCACACCTTAAAACACAGCTTGACATCAGACTTTGAAATGCTCAAAGTCCATACTAAGTTTGAAGATCATGATTGTTGCTGGATTCCTTTTTGTCCATGCTAGTATCACCCCACAGTCACTGACCATGCCAGTTGACAATGTATGCCAGAAGATATGCATGAAGCTGACCCCACACGCTCGCAACAGTTCACCGTCGTCTGAGAGTGTTGTTCGGAACAGACTCCATGGCACAGGCACTGTACTTGGCACCAATGTTCCCTGTAAGCTGCACTTTGTTCTGCATGGCCTGTTTCTTTTAATGCACGGCCCCTTTACATTTCTGCGCATGCGTGGTATTGACAATGTAAAAGCTGGTGAGCAGCCTGCGCGGGACCTTTCAGATTACTACACGGCCACATGCACCTTAGCGGGAATATAGCTTGGTGCATCAGTTTTGTTATATCTGCTTCCGAACTTAAAGTTGTTCGCGTTGTTGCAGCTGATTAGGTGCTGATCATAATCTCAGCTGGTTCTTCAAGATTGTTGTGGAAATTATTTTTACAGTACATACAATGACCATTTTAAAAATAAGGACATCTACAAACACATAACAGATGATACCATTCCCTCGGGTGTCCCTAATTTACAGGTTTCATAGTAATGGTTGATGTTTCTACTGTTCATGTCCTTTCTGCAGATGCATGCTATCCTACCTAAATCGGGGCAGATTTTTAGCTCCTCTCCGCTTTTCGCTCCAGAGTGGCGGCTATAGCGGCGGTGAGGTGTATTGGCCGGGCTGTCAGCCTCTAGCGCCCCGCAGCGACACCGGCACAAGTTTGGAATATTGTCCGACCCATCCGTCTCAAAGCATGCCTTGCACTGACAGCTTGGGAAATCAGGGCAGTGCAATGATCCCGACAGCGGAGAGGTCAGTAATGGCTCCTAAAGTAAGTGTGATTATTTTTCCTTTTAATTTTTTTGCAATTTGTATTGTGGTGGCATGGGCAATGTTTTGGGAATGTTTTTGTTTGGTTTTTTTCAGGTTGTTTTGCAACGCCCCCCCCTCCCCCCTCCCCCTCACCCCCTCAGGTCTCTCTCGGAACACTCTCGGCCGGGCTCTTTAGCTTGGGAGTTTCCCATCCTAACGCTCTAAGAGAGGTGTACAACGCCTCCCTCAGTGCTGCACCCCTTTGACTCAGGGCCCAGCTGCCCAAACTTACTTACTGAGCGCAAACTGTTCCCGGGCGCAAACTTTATCGCCCTGCCGCCAATTGCGCACCGAAATCATCAAAGCCGAAAATCCAACCCAAAAATTCTTATTTTGTGGTGGGGACCAGAGTGGAAAACCTTTGTTTGGCAAAATGACCACATCCTGCTGTCTATAGTCTGCAGGAGTTGATTCTCAACTTGTACAATTACAGAGACTGAGCGCCATACTGCTTTCCGTACTCTAAACATGGATCCTCCATTCTTCATCACAATGGAAGGGACTTTTCCCATCCCTCACCAGTAGATAATGTCCCATCCGAAAGACGGCACCTCTGACAGTGCAGCACTCCTTCAGCACTGCACTGGAATGTCAGCCCAGAATTTATGTGCTCATGTCCCTGGAATGGAACCTTCTAACTCAGAGGTGAGTGTAAGCCTCAGATGACACTCACTATTAGCATTCCTGCCTCCGAGTCAGAAGGTTGTGGGTTCAAGCTCCACTCCAGAGACTTGAGCGCATAATCTCAGCTGACACTCCAGCACAATACTGAAGGAGTGCTGCACTGTTGGAGGTGCCGTCTTTCAGATGAAGCAAGAATCCGAGGCCCCATCTGCCCTTTCAGGTGAACGTAAAAGATCCCATGGTACTATTTCGAAGAAGTGCAGGGACGTTATCCTGACCAATATGTTTCCCTTAACCAAAATCACTAAAACAGATTAACTGATAATTTATCTCACTGTTTGTGGGAGCTTGCTGTGTGCAAATTGGCTGCAACATTTCCCAAATAACAACAGTGGCTACAATTCAAAGTACTTTATTGTCTGTAGAGCGCTTTGGGACATTTTGAGGTTGGGAAAGGTGCTATATAAATGCGCGTTCTTCTTCTTCTAAATGTAAACGAGGCTAAAGCCATCTATATTATTTCATTGCAACTAATTAGGTGTCACAGAGTTCCAGCCTTTCAAACACCCACTTGACAGAACAGAAACAGAAGTGTGAAAGATGAGAGCAAATGTGAGAATATGATCCTTGCAGAGTAGGTGCAGTAATGCCGTTTAAATTAGAATGCTATCTAGATCGATGTGCGCTGTCATATTTCAGTGTTTCAATCAACAAAGTTACAAGAGTACAAATTAAAATGAAGTTGTCTATTAATATTATGCAAAACGACCAAAGTTAATTAATGCACAAAATGTCTGAGAGAGAGATCTGATCTGAAATCGTGAAATGCCATTTTGGCATTCTTTGCAAATAACCAACTGTCATCCATGTTGGTTGGGCATTCAGAGGCTTAGAATGGCTTGACCCAAGATGGGATGGTACCCATCCACAGAGACACAGAATGTCCATGTTGCAAATCCCACTATAATTCCAGTCTGAGAGTGAGAAATGATTGGGCCATAATTTTCTGTATCAGGGCATTAGTTAGACTTGCCCTTGCAAGTTTAGGTTTCTATATTTTTTGCGTGGCAAGTTGCTGAAACTGCTGCTGTTAATGGCGCATTGAGGGAAACCCAGCATCTGGGACCTGAGTGAACAGGCAAAAGCAACTGTGTATCTCCTTAACCAAACAGGTTGAAGGATTGTGAAATGAAAAGCACAAGTATAAATTAGAGTGGGTGAATTCAATGTCAAATCAGGTAGAGAAATAAAAATGAAGAGTGGATTAAGAGTGAAAGAGACAGAAAGGAGAAGTAATTTTTAAAAAAATTGACATTTTAAAAATTGCCAACATTGACTAATACCTGAAGGTAATGAGGCTCCACACTTGTGATAGTTAATTTCAGTGCCAGAGAGCTTGATTGGCAGTAATTAACACTTATCATGGCTTTAGAAGGGTACTTGCACTTGAAATGACCAGACTTACCTTTCTGTGGTGGGTTTGGTTTGAATCTACAGCAATTTAAAGGCATTCAATGCATTTTAACAGTGAGGCAGACAGCGAGATGCTGTTTTCATGAAGCTAATTACGGAGCGGGGCAATCCGGACAGCAACTTCTGGATATTCCCGTTTAACTGTGCAACTGCCTCTCGCCTGAAGTTGCTGTACCATTTACGCCTAAACCTTGCACCGTTAGCCTCAACATTATTTTGACGGCAAATTCTGGTCCGTTACTCTTTTCTACAGTAGGTCCTCTGTTCCTGGCAGAATGTGAATCTGCCCACGCTGTTGCAATGGGATGAGGAATAGTTGGCCTGAGATAATGGTGCAACTCTTCGAACTAATCCTGTTAGCCCATTGGTCAGGGCAATCTTGTATTCATCAAGAATCCAACAGGGAATGAGATAACGAACTGGGGCAGAATTTCTGCTTTGGGCGTATTTGGCGATTCCATCGCAAATAACGGCCAAAATTGCGTCTGTTTTGAAAAGTGTTTATTTCCTCGAATTTCTGCTCAAACGCATTCGCATATCGCTGAACACAAAATCTGCCATGAACCAGCACAATCGGGCAGCGTTTGAAAACGTAATTAAAATTTTTTTTTTCCTTATTTTTGTCTATTTGGTTCAAGGCCAGGCCTCAGTCTCTTACTGCAGACAATGCACAGCATCCAAATTCTTCAGCTACACTGCTCATTTAAAAAAAACTGCTTTAATAAATATTCCTTAGTATATTTAATAATGGATGCTAGGTGCACTTTGATGAATACCTCTGAAAATGGGTTTATTACAAAAGAATAAGTATTTTAAATCAGTGTTAATCCACCACCTGTGAATAACTCAATTTTAATTCGTTGAAAATAACTTTAAAAAAATATACAAAACTATTTTCTAGTTAGATTGGGGTACAATAGTCAGATCCTTGGTAAATTTTAAAAAATCATTCAATACGTACCTATTAGTGTCCTTGCACACAAAAGACCCAGCTTAATTTTTGCCGTCACTTTGAAGGCCCACAAACAGTGCAATGTTGATTAATTCGCCCTGGGGGTGGGGCCAGTTGTATGGGCGGGGCCTGCTGCTTGAGCGATGTTTTAAAAAAAGCAAAAGATCGTGGAAAGGCATGTTGCGCTGAATGCAATTTGCGCTTAAAACTCCATAATTTTTTATGCCGGTTACGCCGATATCAGTGGGGATGTTGCTAACAAAACCAACGTAATCGAAAAGAAACTCCAGGACTTGCTGTCCTCGGGGTATTGGTGCTTCGAATGCAACCCATAGAATCCTATTTCTTCCACAGTTATATTTGCGTTGTACACTTGCAATAAACATTTTTGTACAATTGAACACTGTGTTTAGTGAATAAAAATTAGTCTGGTAAAGTTTCAGTTAAATGGTTGTACAGTCACACTAAGATTGTTCCAGTGTAAAATCTTTGGGGGAGAAATTCGGTTGTTTAGCACCAGAGCGGGGCGCTAAGGGGCTGCTAAATACCTACCAGCCGAGCGCCGCACGATGACAGCTTTCCGCGAACTTCACTTGGGGTTTAGTAGCGGCGCTGTCATTTAGCGCTGTGCATACTAGCGCCACCCACTTGGTGACATCAAGAGTTTGCAACGCCTGCTTTGCGACGTGTTTCCGAAATTGACTGCTTTCGCCTGCCACTTCCGACAGGGGGGGCAACAAACGGTGCACAGAGGATCCCAAGGCGATATCGCAGGGAATGAAGGTTGAGAGTCAAATTTCTAATAATTACTTACCTTCTCTTACCTGTGGAAGGCTGTTGGTAGCCTCCCTTCCATTTTTTTGCAGGTTTCACATGGTCGACCTCACCTCATCTTTAGGCCTGTATCCTCGCACCTCAACTTGAGAAGCGCTACCGTCCTGCGATGGGCCTTTAGAGCCCCAAGAGGATTGTGCAACGCTTCCCTTGGTGCTCCATTCCCTTCTTGGAGCGATACAACTGAATATCCCACTTTGAGGCGGTAGACATCGCCCAGCACTAAAGGTAGCGCCCCGGCAGCGTCACCGCCTCAAAGCAGGCGATACCGAATTTCTAGCCCAAAGTGTTGGTTGGCTCATTAGTTCTTGGCGTTGTCACTCACTGAATTTCAGACCTCACAGTATTAGTGGCATGGTGAGCAGCACATTAAACTATTGATTGTCTGCTTCTAGTGGCAAGGAATATTAGTGCCAGCTTGTACTATTTGGCTTAAGGCCAAGCCTCGGGCTCTTGCTGCAGACAAAGTACAGCGTCCAAATTCATCGGCTTCACTATTCATTTGAAAGATGGCCCATATATCCAATGCTGGGTTGACAGACAAATTTCTGGTCAAATATTGCATAAAGCAAGTTTGCACCCTCAAGTCATTATGCACAAGGCCAATGAATGTAGAATTTATTGTGCAGATGCTGGAATAATGCCAGTTAACTGGCGTACTCTTAATGGGAATGTTCATTTATAGGGAGGAACTGATTTATTCCCCACGCATTCTAATAGTGCAGAAACAACTGGCTGTAGGAACAATCTCTGTACTTAAGTGGAGCTTTACTGCTTTTGTCCGCTAAACAAAGTCAGTTACAATTATTAGCGATAACCATATAAATGATACAGACAAGTAAATGGCTGAGAGAGCCTTCATGCTGCACAAATGCAATTCTGTGCTCGAACGGGATTCCTCTGAGCATTTGGAGGCAGCATTACAATAAAATAATCAAGGCCTTACTGCTAGATTATCAGGGAATATTGGGCGAGGAATTCAGTTCTCGACGATAATTGTATTTTTTCACCCAAATTATCGTTATGGCAACACTATCGCTATGAGGCAGTAAATTAGAACTTCAATTTGTGCAGCGGTAAAAATCGGAGTTGCACAAGGATTCATGGCGCAAACCGCAAATTTTTTGCAACTTTACTCCGAGGCCGATACCGCTGCGAGTTGGGCCTAGGGAGGGGGGAAAACACCAAAAAATAAATTGCATAAAACCAAAAATGTTTTTAAAAATCACAAAACATTCACAAGACACTTAACTAGTGAATCGCTGCAAAAGAATTCAAAAATAAAAACTTTAAATTACCTTTTTTGCAAGTCTTCATACCTACCACTGTTCCAAGGGCTGCAACGCAGCTTTTTGCTTGATTTTTTTTTTGTCCTAAATGCGGGTGCGCTCAGAGCCAAATTTTTTGCGAAAGCGACATTTCGAGTCTTGCGGTATTTGAAAAGTGCCGCCGCAAGACTTCTCTGAATTTCTCACCGCACCATTTTTTGCCAAAAACGGCGAAATATCGGCGAAAAAACGGTTGCAGGGTCGGCAAATTTTTAGCCCAATATATTACAACCAGATCACGTTATCCAGTAGGCTAACAGGCATAGTACAGTTGCATTGTTGTTTGTTTGCGGTGGGTCAGTTCCATAATGGAAATATTATTTTTCAACATGCATATTTTATGTTTGAAATTCCATGATTGCACAGGTGGAAACTGTTTGTGATGCTAGAGTAGGTGGTGAATATTTCGGATGAGATGTTGAACGTCTGCTCGCTCAGGTGAAGGCAAAAGATCCCTTGCCGCTATTTCGAAGAAGATCAGGGGAGTGATCCCCAGTGTCCTAGCTAAAAAAATGGTGGTTTCTGGGAGCAATTTAAAAAAAAAAACACTTTCTGCAACAAATCACTTGCCCTCATCTTGCCCTAATTACAGTTTGGTTCCTTTATCTGTTCTTGACCCCATGCTGGCTTGCAGCTAGCTCTGAGCAGTGTTTTTTTCTCCTCTGAAGTGTCAGCTGTGGCTCAGTGGGTAGCACTCCCGCCTCTGAGTGAGAAGGTTGTGGGTTCATAAAAACATAGAAACATAGAAAGTCGGTGCAGGAGAAGGCCATTCGGCCTTTCGAGCCTGCACCACCATTCAATATGATCATGGTTGATCATGCAACTTCAGTACCCCATTCCTGCTTTCTCTCCATACTCCTTGATCCCATTAGCCATAAGGGCCACATGTAACTCCCTTTTGAATATATTTAACGAACTGGCCTCAACAACTTTCTGTGGGAGAGAATTCCACGGGTTCACAATTCTTTGAGTGAAGAAGTTTCTCCTCATCTCAGTCCTAAATGGCTTACCCTTTATCGTTAGACTGTGATCCCTGGTTCTGGACTTCCCCAACATCGGGAACATTTTTCCTCCATCGAGCCTGTCCAATCCCGTCAGAATTTTATGTTTCTATGAGATCCCCTCTCATTCTTCTAAATTCCAGTGACTATAAGCCTAGTTGATCCAGTCTTTCTTCATATGTCAGGCCTGCTATCCTGGGAATCAGTCTGGTGAACCTTCACTGCACTCCCTCAATTGCAAGAATGTCTTTCCTCAGATTAGAAGACCAAAACTGCACACAATACTCAAGTTGAGGTCTCATCAAGGCCCTGTACAACTGCAGTAAGACCTCCCTGCTCCTATACTCAAATCCTCTTGCAATGAAGGCCAGCACGCCATTTGCTTTCTTTATTGCCTGCTGTATCTGCAAGCCTACCTTCAATGACTGATGTACCATGACACCCAGGTCTCGTTGCACCTCCCCTTTTACTAATCTGTCACCATTCAAATAATAATCTGCCTTCCTGTTTTTGCCACCAAAGTGGATAACCTCACACTTATCCACATTATACTGCATCTGCCATGCATTTGCCCACTCACCTAACCTGTCCAAGTCACCCTGCAGCCTCCTAATCTCCTCCTCACAACTCGCACTGCCACCCAGCTGAGTATCATCTGCAAACTTGGAGATATTACATTCAATTCCTCCGTCCAAATCATTAATGTATATTGTAAATAGCTGGGGTCCCAGCACTGAACCCTGCGGCACCCCACTAGTCACTGCCTGCCATTCTGAAAAGGACCCATTTATTCCCACTCTTTGCTTCATGTCTGCCAATCAGTTCTCTATCCACATCAATACATTACCCCCAATACCATGTGCCTTAATTTTGCACACTAATCTCTTGTGTGGGACCTTGTCAAAAGCCTTTTGAAAATCCAAATACACCACATCCACTGGTTCTCCCTTATCCACTCTACCAGTTACATCCCCAAAAAACTCTAGAAGATTTGTCAAGCATGATTTCCCTTTCATAAATCCATGCTGACTTGGACCGCTCCTGTCACTGCTTTCCAAATGCGTTGCTATTTCATCCTTAATGATTGATTCCAACATTTTCCCCATGACTGATGTCAGGCTAACCGGTCTATAATTCTCTCTCCCTCCTTTTTTAAACAGTGGGGTTACATTAGCTACCCTCCAATTCATAGGAACTGAACCAGAATCCGTGGAATGTTGGAAAATGACCACCAATGCATCTACTATTTCTCGGGCCACTTGGGATGCAGACTATCAGACCCTGGGGATTTATCGGCCTTCAGTCCCTTCAATTTCCCGAACACCATTTCCTGACTAATAATGATTTTCCTCAGTTCCCCCTTCTCGCTAGACCCTCGGTCCCCTAATATTTTCGGGAGGTTATTCATGTCTTCCTTAGTGAAGACAGAACCAAAATATTTGTTCAATTGGTCTGCCATTTCCTTGTTCCCATTATGAATTCCCCTTCAGGGACTTGAGCATAAAATCTAGGCAGATACTCCAGCGCAATGCTGAGGGAGTGCTGTAGTGTCGGAGAGGTTAAAACAGAGGCCCCAGCTGCTCTCTCAAGTGGACATAAAAGATCCCACCGCACTATTTCGAAGAAGAGCAGGGGAGTTATCCCTGGTGTCCTGGACAATATTTATCTCTCAATCAACATCTAAAGCAGATGATCTGGTCATGATTACATTGTTGTGTGCAAGGGGATTGAAAGGGTAGATGCTGAGAGATTGTTTTCCCTTGCTGGAATGTCTAGAACTAGGGGGCACAGTCTCAGGATAAAGGGTAGGCTATTTAAAACAAAGATGAGGAGGAATTTCTTCACTCAGAGGGTTGTGAATCTTTGGAATTCTCTGCCCCAGAGAGCTTTAGATGCTGAGTCTCTGAATATATTTAAGGCTGAGATATATAGCTTTTTGGAGTCTAAGGGAATCAAAGGATATGGAGATCGGGCGGAATGTGGAGTTGAGGTCAATGATCAGCCAGATCTTATTTAATGGTGGAGCAGGCTCGAGGGGCTGTATGGCCTACTGCTCCTATATCTTATGTTCTTAAATTCGCTGCCGTGTTTCCTACCTTACAACAGTGACTACATTCCAAAAGTACTTCATTGGCTGTAAAGCGCTTTGAGATGACCAGAGGTCATTAAAGGTGCTATATAAATGAAAGGCTTTATTTTCTTTCAAATTACTTCATGAGCACTAGCTAAAAATAAATACAAATTATTGTCCATGTGTGAGCACAACGTGTGTAGGTTTTCTCCTCATTTCCTGCTTCTGGTGACTCATGGCGGTATACGCTTCCACAGATGCCAGTAGCTTCTCAGTACATTGCCTCGGTGGTCATTCCACAAGGGTTAAGCTAGGCAGCAGCAGTCAGCAGGCTACTTGATCACAGAGCATTACAGCTCAGCCTCAAACAGGCACCTTGTAGCAGGTCACTGTACAGAAATCAGGAGCAGGAGCCCTAACTATTATTTCTCCACTCTGACTCAGGGACATTGAGAGAAGCTGCAGTGCCCGACAGCTGCCTAACTAAGCGCAGCAGAGGACAGAGGAAGGATTAAATTTGGTATTTGTAAAGTCCTTACTCTACAGTATGAAACCACTTGAGGCACATTCTGGGGACAAGATCACTCTGTGACCTTAACTCTTTATTCACAGGACTCCAAAGACGATGACCCTGTGTGGGACCTCCCTTTTTATACCTGTGTGATCAGGTAAGGAGTGTCTCCCACAAGTTCACCCCTTGTGGTCAAGGTGTGCATCTAGGTTGAGTGTATACAGTAATACAGTGGTGTTACATTGTGGTTACATATATGACAGTATTTTCCTGGCATGTGTTGCCAAACCCACACCATGCAATACATTTACCATCATCATCTGGTTTGTGCACTAAGTAAGTTTGGGGAAAAAACATTGGTGAGAAAGGAAATGAGAAGCAAGGGCCAGTTATCCCCATCACCTCAGTCTGAAAACTAAATGGGTTGACATTTGAATCCGGCAGATTCAAAAACAAATTCCACAGAATCTGATATTCTTTACAAACACAACCTTCTGCCTTTGCACTCATGGTGGGGAACTTCACCTGCCAACAGGGCATGTTGGAAAGTCAAGCACATGCTGTGTACAATTTTCTGACCAGCAATTTAATTGGTTGGAAATTAGTGCCCAGTGTGTGCAAATTGTATGCAGCATGCACCCAAATTTCTATTCTGCCCACTCGGCAGTAGAGCTTCATCCCTGGCAGCACAACGTCTAAAGGTTATACCTGAAACACAGTATTGTGCAGATATTCAAATTTCTCATCCTTATTTTCAAATCCCTCCATGGCCTTGCCCCTCCCTATCTCTGTAATCTCCTCCAGCCCCACAAAGGCCTCTCCCGCCACCGGACCCACCCACCCCCCGAGATATCTTCGCTCCTCTAAATCTGCCCTCTTGAGAATCCCCAATTATAATTGCTCAGCCTTCTGTTGCCTCGGCCCTAAGCTCTAGAACTCCCTGCCTAAATATCTCCACCTCTCCACCTTTCTTTTCTCCTTCAAGTTGCTCCTTAAAACCTACCTCTTTGACCATGCACTAATTTCTACTTATATGGCTCGGTGTCAAATTTTTATCTCATATTACTCCTGTGAAGCACCTTGGGATGTTTCACTACTTTAAATGCGCTATATAAATGCAAGTTTTTATTGTTGATACAAGTAATGCTAACCATTTTGAGGATTTCTGATCAGATCTTTGCATAACACCTTCTTACTTTTCAGGAACACCTCTAAACTCTTCACATTCAATGAATTACTTTGACATGCATGGCTGTTGTTTCGTCGGTAAACTCGGCAGCCATTTTGTTGACAAGCAGATCCCACAAAATGCAATGAGATTAATAACCAGTCAGTCAATCAGACAGATGCAACCTTGTATCATATATGATGCAAGGGACAGCACCTCCAATAATGCAACATTCCCTCAGCATTGCACTGAAGCGGCAGCCGTGACTCAGCGGGTAGCACGCTTGCCA
This sequence comes from Pristiophorus japonicus, assembly GCF_044704955.1. Lineage (NCBI taxonomy): Eukaryota > Metazoa > Chordata > Chondrichthyes > Pristiophoridae > Pristiophorus > Pristiophorus japonicus. The sequence goes on along the minus strand of NC_091977.1, from coordinate 263,826,079 downwards.
TGGAGTCAGAAGATTGTGGGATCAAGTCCTATTCGAGAGCCTTAAGCACAAAAATGTAGGCTGATACTCCAGTGCAGTGCTGAGGGAGTGCTGCACTGCTGGGGATGCCATCTTTCGGATGAGACGTTAAACCTGGTGGACTTAAAAGATTCCATGGCACTATTTCGAAGAGCAGGGGACTTATCCCCGGTGTCCTGGGCAATATTTATCCCTCAATCAACATAACAAAAACAGATTACTTGGTCATTATAATATTGGTGTTTGTGGGAGCTTGTAGTGCTTTGGAACGCTTGGGCAGAGTGATTATTAGAAAACTGGGTTGGTTGGAGTACACACCTGTAAAAGAACCCACTTGAATTGTTACGTATGCAATAAAGGTACAAAGTGAGTACTGTTTAACTGAACAAGGTACAACCTTGGCTCTGCTTTATTACGGCCCAAAGTGCCTGACTCACAAAATGGCTGGCCTTTTATATCAGAGCAGCACCATGTGTGTGCTGCTCAGTGGCCTCCAACAATTACACCATCAGGTGGCTACAAAGAGCATGTACATACATGACAATACCCTCCTCTGAGACCTTATCACAGTCTTTCACAGGTGGAGATGGTCCGGTGCTTTACCTTCCCGGGTTGACCGTCTCAGTTTGATTCCAGCCTTGGGTGAGTGTGCGGGGTCTGTTGTGGCTGGTGGCTGGATGGCTAACTTATTGGGGATGGCAGTGGCCATGTCAGGAATTGCAAGTCCGTTTTTATTGAACAAGTCCATGATGGAAATTCCGGATTCACTGATGACCCTTGAAGGCTGCTGGTAGGTTGGTTGGTCGTCAACGGTTTCTTCGTCCAACTGTTCTGGCTTGTGTGTGTGCCTCAGCTTTGTTTGATCCATGTGTTTCCTATAAGTTGGCCCATTCTTGAGCTTAATAACAAATACTCTGTTGCTCTCCTTGGCCATGACTGTACCAGCAATCCATTTGGGACCGTGACCATAATTCAACACATATAAAGCACGAGAAATTCTTGGCCAGTAAAATTAAGGAAAACCCTAAGATGTTCTATAAATATATTAAGAGAAAGAGGGTAACGAAAGAAAGGGTAGGGTCTATTAGAGACTATGAGGGTAATCTTTGTGTGGAGGCGGAAGATGTTGGTAGGGTTCTGAACAAATACTTTGCATCTGTTTTCACAAAGAAAAAAGATAATGCAGATACTGCTATAAAGGAGGAGTGTGATATTCTGAATGAAATAAATATAGTGAGAGAGGAAGTATTAAGGGGTTTAACAGCTTTGAAAGTAGATAAGTCCCTAGGCTCGGATGAAATGCATCCCAGGCTGTTCAGCGAAGTAAAAGAGGAAATAGCAGAGGTCTTGACCATCATTTTACAGTCCTCTTTGGATATCGGCATGGTGCCGGAGGATTGGAGGACTGCTAATGTAGTACGCTTTTTAAGAAAGGAAAAAGTGATAGGCCAAGTAATTACAGGCCTGTCAGTCTAACGTCAGTGGTGGGAAAACTACTGGAAAAAAGCCTGAACGACAGGATAAATCTGCATTTGGATAGGCAAGGATTAACAAGGGACAGTCAGCACGGATTTGATAAGGGAAAATTGTGTTTGACTAACTTGATTGAATTTTTTGAGGAGGTAACCAAGAGGGTCGATGAGGGCAGTGCATACGATGTAGTATATAGGGACTTTAGCAAGGCTTTTGATAAGGTCCCACATGATAGACTGGTCATGAAGGTTAAAGCCTATGGGATCCAGGGCAGGTTGAATCCAAAATTGGCCCGGAGGTAGGAAGCAAAGGGTAATGATTGATGGATGTTTTTGTGACTGGATGGATGTTTCCAGTGGGGTTCCGCAGGGCTCAGTATTGGGTCCCTTGCTTTTTGTGGCATATATCAACGATTTAGATTTGAATATAGGAGTAAGATTAAGAAGATTGCAGATGACACTAAAATTGGCTGTGTGGTTGATAATGAAGAGAAAGGTCATGGGCTGCAGGAGGATATCAATCTACTGGTCAGGTGGGCAAAGCAGTGGCAAATGGAATTTAATTCAGAGAAGTGTGAGGTGATGCACTTTGGCAGAGCTAATAAGGAAAGGGTATACACATTAAACAGTAGGGCCATTTAATAATGTAGATGAACAAAGGGACCTTGGAGTGCTTGTCCACAGATCCCTGAAAGTAGCAGGCCAGGTGGATAATGTGATTAAGAAGGCATATAGAATGCTTGTCTTTATTGGCCGTGGCCCTAGAAATAGTGGATGCATTGGTGATCATTTTCCAATCGTCTATCGACTCTGGATCAGTTCCTATGGACTGGAGGGTAACTAATGTAACACCACTATTTAAAAAGGGAGGGAAAGAGAAAACTGGTAATTATAGACCAGTTCGCCGTACATCAGTAGTGGGGAAAATGTTGGAATCAATTATTAAGAATGAAATAGCAGCGCATTTGGAAAGCAGTGATGGATTTATGAAAGAGAAATCACGCTTGACAAATCTTCTGGAATTTTTTGAGGATGTAACTAGTAGAGTGGACAAGGGAGAACCAGTGGATATGGTGTCTTTGGACTTTCAAAAAGCTTTTGCCAAGGTCCAACACAAGAGGTTGGTGTGCAAAATCAAAGCATATGATATTGGGGGTAATGTACTGGCTTGGATAGAGAACTCGTTGGCAGGCAGGAAGCAGAGAGTCGGGATAAACGGGTCCTTTTCAGAATGGCAGGCAGTGACTAGTGGAGTGCCGCAGGGCTCAGTGCTGGGACCCCAGCTATTTACAATATACATTAATGATTTAGATGAAGGAATTGAAACTAATATCGGCAAGTTTGCAAATGACACTAAGCTGGGTGGCGGTGTGAGCTGTGAGGAGGATGCTAAGAGGCTGCAGGGTGACTTGGACAGGTTAGGTGAGTGGACAAATGCATGGCAGGTGCAGTATAATGTGGATAAATGTGAGGTTATCCACTTGGGGGCAAAAATATGAATGCAGAATATTATCTGAATGGCGGCAGATTAGGAAAAAGGGAGGTGCAACGAGACCTGAGTGTCATGGTTCATCAGTCATTGAAAGTTGGCATGCAGGTACAGCAGGCGGTGAAGAAGGCAAATGGTATGTTGGCCTTCATAGCTAGGGGATTTGAGTATAGGAGCAGGGAGGTCTTACTGCAGTTGTACAGGGCCTTGGTGAGGCCTCACCTGGAATATTGTGTTGAGTTTTGGTCTCCTAATCTGAGGAAGGACGTTCTTGCTATTGAGGGAGTGCAGCGAAGGTTCACCAGACTGATTCCAGGGATGGCTGGGCTGTCATATGAGAAGAGACTGGATCAACTGGGCCTTTATACACTGGAATTTAGAAGGATGAGAGGGTAACTCACAGAAATATATAAGATTCTGATGGGACTGGACAAGTTAGATGCGGGAAGAATGTTCCCGATGTTGGGGAAGTCCAGAACCAGGGGACACAGTCCTAGGATAAGGAGTAGGCCATTTAGGACTGAGATGAGGAGAAACTTGTTCACTCAGAGAGTTGTTAATCTGTGGAATTCCCTGCCGCAGAGAGTTGTTGCTGCCAGTTCATTGGATATATTCAAGAGGGATTTAGATATGGACCTGACGGCTAAAGTGATCAAGGGGTATGGAGAGAAAGCAGGAAAGGGGTACCGAGGGAATGATCAGCCATGATCTTATTGAATGGTGGTGCAGGCTCGAAGGGCCGAATGGCCTACTCCTGCTCCTATTTTCGATGTTTCGATGTTTCTATAGAATATAAGAGCAGGGAGGTTATGCTCAAATTGTACAATACTTTGGTTAGGCCACAGCTGGAGTTCTGGTCGCCGTATTATAGGAAGGATGTGATTGCACTAGAGACGGTGCAGAGGAGATTTACTTGGATGCTGCCTGGAATGGAGAATATTAGTTATGAGGACAGATTGGATAGGCTGGGTTTGTTCTCATTGGAACAGGGGAGGTCGAGAGGAGACTTCATTGAGGTGTCGAAAATATTGAGGGACCTGGACAGAGTGGGTCTATTGCCATTGGTGGAGGGGTCTATTATGAGGGGGCATAGTTTTAAGGTGGTTGGTGGAAGATTTAGAGGGGATTTAAGGGGAGCCTTCTTTACGCAGAGGGTTGTGGCGATCTGGAACTCGCTGCCTGGAAGAGTGGTGGATGCAGATACTCTCACCACTTTTAAAGATGGTTAGATGGGCACTTGAAGTGCCGTAACCTGCAGGGTTACGGACCTAGAGCTGGTAATTGGGATTAGACTGGATGACCTTTTGTTGGATGGGGCAGATATAATGGTAAGTACTGCAGGGAATAGAATACGTCCAGTGTGATCTCCTGGAATAGTTTCGATCACCTGGATGGGTCTGAGAGGAATTTTCCAGATTTTTTTCCCCCTAAATTGGCCTGGGTTTTTATCTGATTTTTGCCTCTGCCAGGCGATCACATAGCCCCGGTTGGGGTGGAGTAGAGTGCAGATGTTTTCAGTATGAGGGGTGTCGCAGTTGTGTGAGGCGGACTGGTTGGTCTGGGTGCTCTTTGCCGTTCCGTCACTGTTGATAGTTTTATATGTAACCTTTAGGGCTGCTGATCAAGGGCCGTGCAGCTCTTTGTTGGCCGGCACGGACACAATGGGCCGAAATGGCCTGCTTCTGCGCTGTAAATTTCTATGTTTCTATGTTTCTATACAGGATCATTCACAGAAATCTCGCATGAAACAGTTGCGCGATCGTGGTACTCTTGTTGACTCTGTCTTCTGTATTCAACATGATTACTTCAATCCGGGTGTACAAGAGAACATTCTTCCTGCATCTAACCTGTCTAATCCGGTGAGAATTTTATATGTTTCTCTGAGATCCCCTCTCATTCTTCTAAATTCAAGTGAATATAAGCATAGTCGATTCAGTCTTTCTTCACATGTCAGTCCTGCCATCCCGGGAATCAGTCTGGTGAACCTTCGCTGCACTCCCTCAATAGCAAGAATGTCCTTCCTCAGATTAGGAGACTAAAACTGTACACAATATTCAAGATGTGGCCTCACCAAGGCCCTGTACAACTGCAGTAAGGCCTCCCTGCTCCTATACTCAAATCCTCTCGCTATGAAGGCCAACATGCCATTTGCCTTCTTCACCGCCTGCTGTACCTGCATGACAACTTTCAATGACTGATGTACCATGACACCCAGGTCTCATTGCACCTCCCCTTTTCCTAATCTGTCACCATTCAGATAATATTCTGCCTTCATATTTTTGCCACCTAAGTGGATAAGCTCACATTTACCTACATTATACTGCATTTGCCATGCATTTGCCCACTCACCTAACCTGTCCAAGTCACCCTGCAGCCTCCCCACAGCTCACACTGCCATCCAGCTTAGTGTCATCTGCAAACTTGGAGATATTACATTCAATTCCTTCGTCCAAATCATTAATGTATATTGTAAATAGCTGGGGGCCCAGCAGTGAACCTCGCGGTACATCACTAGTCACTGCCTGCCATTCTGAAAAGGACCCATTTATTCCTACTCTTTGCTTCCTGTCTGCCAATCAGTTCTCTATCCATGCAAATACATTACCCCCAATACCATGTGCTTTAATTTTGCACACTATTCTCTTGTGTGGGACCTTGTCAAAAGCCTTTTGAAAGTCCAAAGACATCCACTGGTTCTCCCTTGTACACTCTACTAGTTACATCCTCAAAAAACTCTAGAAGATTTGTCAAGCATGATTTCCCTTTCAGAAATCCATGCTGAGTGGGACCGATCCTGTCAGTGCTTTCCAAATGCGCTGCTATTACGTCTTTAATAATTGATTCCAACATTTTCCCCACTACTGATGTCAGGCTAACTGGTCTATAATTCCCTGTTTTCTCTCTCCCTCCTTTTTTAAAAAGTGGGGTTACATTAGCTGCCCTCCAATCCATAGGAACTGATCTGTGGCGTCTATAGAATGTTGGAAAATGACCACCAATGCATCCACTATTTCTAGGGCCACTTCCTTAAGTACTCTGGGATGCAGATTATCAGGCCCTGGGGATTTATCGGCCTTTAATCCCATCAATTTCCCTAACACAATTTCCTGACTAATAAGGATTTACTTCATTTCCTCCTTCCCACTAGACCCTCGGTCCCCTAGTATTTTCGGAAGGTTATTTGTGTCTTCCTTTGTGAAGACAGAACCAAATTATTTGTTCAATTGGTCTGCCATTTCTTTGTTCCCCATTATAAATTCACCTGATTCTGACTGCAAGGGACCTACATTTGTCTTCACTAATTGTTTTCTCTTCACTTATCTATCGAAGCTTTTGCAGTCAGTTTTTATGTTCCCGGCAAGCTTACTCTCATACTCTATTTTCCCCCTCATAATTAAACCCTTTGTCTTCCTCTGCTGAATTCTAAATTTCTCCCAGTCTTTAGGTTTGCTGCTTTTTCTGGCCAATTTATATGCCTCTTCCTTAGATTTAACACGATGCCTAATTTCCCTTGTTAGCCACCGTTGAGCCACCTTCCCCATTTTATTTTTACATCAGTCAGGGGTGTACAATTGTTGAAGTTCATCCATATGATTTTTAAATGTCTGCTATTGCCTATCCACTGCCAACCCTTTAAGTATCATTCGTCAATCTATCCTAGCCAATTCACACCTCATACCATCGAAGTTACCTTTCTTTAAGATCAGGACCATAGTCTCTGAATTAACTGTGTCACTCTCCATCTTAATGAAGAATTCTACCATATTATGATCACTCTTCTCCAAGGGGCCTCGCACAACAAGATTGCTAATTAATCCTCTCTCATTACACAAGACCCAGTCTAAGATGGCCTGCTGTCTAGTTGGTTCCTCGACATATTGGTCTAGAAAACCATCCCTTATACACTCCAGGAAATCCTCCTCCACCGTGTTGCTACCAGTTTGGTTAGCCCAATCTATATGTAGATTAAAGTCACCCATGATAACTGCTGTACCCTTATTGCATGTGTACCTAATCTCTTGTTTGATGCCATCCCCAACCTCACTATGATTGTTTGGTTGTCTGTACACAACTCCCACTAGCGTTTTCTTCCCTTTGGTGTTCCGCAGCTCTATCCATACAGATTCGACATCACCCAAGCTAATGTCCTTCCTTACTATTGCGTTAATCTCCTTTTTAACCAGCAATGCTACCCCACCTCCTTTTCCTTTCTGTCTATTCTTCCTGAATACTGAATATCCCTGGATGTTGAGTTCCCAGCCTTGGTCACCCTGGAGCTATGTCTCCGTAATCCCAATTACATCATATCCGTTAACAGATATCTGCGCAGTTAATTCATCCACCTTATTACAAATTCTCCGCACATTGAGATACAGAGCCTTCAGGCTTGTTTTGTTAACACTCTTTGTCCTTTTAGAATCATGTTGTAATGTGGCCCTTTTTGATTTTTGCCTTTGATTTCTCTGCCCTCCACTTTTCCTTCTCTCCTTTCTACCTTTTGCTTCTATCCCCATTTTACTTCCATCTGTCTCCCTGCATAGATTCCCATCCCCCTGCCATATTAGTTTAAAACCTCCCCAACAGCACTAGCAAACACACCTGCTAAGAAATTGGTTCTGGTCCTGCCCAGGTGCAGACCGTCCAGTTTGTATTGGTCCCACCTCCCCCAGAACTGTTTCCAATGTCCCAGAAATTTGAATCCCTCCCTCTTGCACCATTCCTCAAGCCATGCATTCATCTTAACTATTCTGTTATTTCTACTCTGACTAGCAGGTGGCACTGGTAGCAATCCTGAGATTACTACCTTTGAGGTCCTACTTTTTAATTAAACCCTAGCTCCCTAAATTCAGCTTGTCAGATCTCATCCCGTTTTTTATCTATATCGTTGGTACCTATATGCACCACGTCAACTGGCTGTTCACCCTCCCCCTCCAAAATGCACTGCAGCCGCTCCGAGACATCCTTGACCTTTGCAACATAGCATCCTGGAGTCTCGATTGCGGCCGCAGAAACGCCTATCTATTCCTCTTACAATGGAATCTCCTACCACTGTCGCTCTCCAACTCTTTTTCCTGCCCTCCTGTGCAGCAGAGCCACCCATGGTGCCATGAACTTGGCTGCTGCTGCCTTCCCCTGATGAGTCATCTCCCCCAACAGTACCCAAAACGGTGTATCTATTTTGGAGGGAGGTGACCTCAGGGGACCCCTGCACTACCTTCCTTCCACTGCTCTGCCTGATGGTCACCCATTCCCTATCTGCCTGAGGAACCTCGACCTGCGGTGTGAACTAAACGTGCTATTCACCATATCCTCAGCATCACGGATGCTCCAGAGTGAATCCATGCACAGCTCCAGTATTGCAATGCAGTCTGACAGGAGCTGCAGCTGGACACACTTCCTGCACACATAGTAGTCAGGAAAACTGGAAGCGTCCCTGACTTCCCTTGCATCTGAGTCCACGTGGATCTGCACCTTGGCTCCCGTGAAGTTGTAGATACCCGGTTCGAACAGCGCGGGGAATTTGTTCAATGCTTGGGCACATGTATGTTCCTCCGACGACAACGCTTTTATGTTGTTCCAGGCGCATCTGATTTTCTCAAACTAGCTCCTGCCGAGCAGCATTGGGCCATTGCCTGGAACAATCCACAGCGGTAACTTGTGAACCGTACCGTTATACGACACATTAATTTGTGCACTGCCAATCACCTTTATCAGTTCTTTGGTGTATGTACGCTGCTTGGCGTTAACAGGGCTCAGCCTGGGTCTCACAGTCTTAGTATCCCACAGCTTATTAAATGCCCTCTCGTTCATGATCGATTGACTTGCCCCTGTGTCCAGTTCCATCGATACCGGTATCCCTTTAAACTTCACGTTAATCAAAACTGGTTTAATCTTGGTTATGAAAGAGTACAGTCGATACACTTCTTCCTCTGGCATCTCGGATTGTGTATCCGGATCCGCGCTAGTCTGACTCTCATCCGCCACGTGGTGTGTTCCAGCTCGTTTGCTCATCTGTGGACACTTGCACTGGAGATACCTCACTCTCAGACAGCCTTTGCAACTATATTGCTTAAATCGGCACTACTGGTGCCGATGATTTCCTCCACATCGCCAACACGGAGAAGTCTGATACATTCCCACTGCGGACTTTTGGCAGCCACAGGTTTTGCGACTGCAGCCGGATAGGCCCTGCCATGTGCTGCTTTGCCAAACCAATCACATTGACAGTATTTGCCGAGGCTCGGTTCTTCACCGATATTTGCTTTAAACTCCTGTCCATCGTCATACATGATTGAACGATCTGGATGGCCCTTTTTAAATTCAACTCCTCCACCGCTAGAAGTTTGTGCAGGATCACCTCATGGTTGATGCCGATAACGGAAAAGTCCCGCAGCATGTCTGCCAACACTGTCCTAAACTTGCATGGTCCCGCGAGACATCTCTGGTTGGCAACAAATTCCGCTGCGTTCTGGCTCTCCGATCGAACGTGTGTATAAAACCTGTATCTTGAGATGATGATGCCGTTGTCTGGCTTGAGGTGCTCCCATTCCAATATACACAACTCCTTGTACATTTTCTCTGTTGGATCACTAGGTAGATTCTTTATCAGACAGTAGATCTTTGAACCGCACACAGCGAGGAACACAGCCCGGCGCCAATCTGCGCGTCGACCTCCTTAATTTTGTTGGACACGAAGTACTGGTTCAAAAGGCTCACAAAGTCTTCCCAATCTTCTCCCTCCGTTCTAAAAATTCAATCGTGCTCATTTTGCAAACAAAGGTTCTTGTATTCTCGTCGCCAAATGTTACGTATGCAATAAAGGTACAAACTGAGTACTGTTTAACTGAACAAGGTATACCCTTGGCTCTGCTTTATTACGGCCCAAAGAGCCTGACTCAATGGTGCTGCTCAATGGCCTTCAACAATGACACCATCTGGTGGCTACAAACAGCATGTACAGACATGACATGAATTTTCTCCACTAATTTGCAGACCCATACCTCCAACCAATTACTTTAATTCTATGTCCACTGGTTGTTGAGCGTTCTGCTAAGGGAAATATGTCCTTCCTTTCCACTCTATCTAGACCACTCATAATTTTATACACCTCAATTAGGTTTCGCCTCAGCCTCCTCTGTTCTAAGGAAAACAACCCCAGCCTATCCAATAATTCCTCATTGCTAAAATACTGCAGTCCAGGCAACATCCTTGTAAATGTCCTCTGCACCCTCTCTAGTGCAATCACATCTTTCCTGCAATGTGGTGACCAGAACTGCTGCAGTACTCGACCTGTTGCCTAACTAGTGTTTTATATAGTTCAAGCATAACCTCCCTGCTCTTGTATTCTATGCCTTGGCTAATAAAGGCAATTATCCTGTATGCCTTCTTAAACAGCTTATCTACCTGTCCTGCTACCTTCAGGGATAAGTGAACATGCACTCCAAGGTCCCTCTGTTCAGCTACACTTCTCAGTGTCCTACTGTTTATTGTGTACAGGTTGGACCGCCTTTATCCAGGACTCCCTTATCCGGCACAATCCCACGTCTGGCATAATTCTGGTGGCCGGGGGCGCATGCGCAGAACTTTGGGGCCCGGCGACACTCAGCCCGCTGGGGCCCGCCGACAATCAGCCCACAGGGGGCCGTGCCAACACCCGCTGGGGCCCGCCGACACTCGGGCTGCCTCCAGGCCCCTCCCCCCCACCCCTCGGGCTGACCTCCCAGTATCCGGCAAAATCCCTTATCCGGCACAGGTATTCCTTTGCCTTGTTAGCCTCATTAGCCCTCCCCTAAATCATGCATGCTAATCATAAATATTTCACACTGAGGCCGGAATCTTACCAACCCTGCGAGTGTGTGTTTGGAGGTGGGCCCACTATCAAAATGACTGTGATTGGCAGCGGTGCGGGATCCCATTCTGAACCCGCCTCCTCGTAAGTTTCCAAAGTGCCTGATCTGTGGCCAGTCAATTAACATCACCAAGAGATAGTTTAAAGGTATTTTAAAAGAATTTTACCAGGTTTTTTACGAGGTTCACATGCCTCGGGGAACACGTCAGGTAAATGGAGTTGGGTTCTCAATGACTCAATGACTTGGTCTGTGCGGCCCCCGGCCTGTGAGCACCATCGGAGCAGGCCAGGGAGCGGAAGGAGCAGCGTGACGGCAAACCACCCCAGGGAGCAGCACATGTTGGAGCAGGAGAGCAATGGCAGCAAAGAGGGCGACTGGATTGGACGTCACCAAGGTCCAGGTCGGTGATTGGAGCGTGGGCAGGTACAGCAGGAGCGGCGAGGTCGGGGCGAAGGAGCGGCGAAAGATTGCAGAGGGACGTGATTGGGGCCCAGGAGAGGCATGTGTTCGGGGCCCAGAAGAGGCGAGGGCCCAGGGGCAGCATGGGCCAGCCCACACTGCGATATGTGTGCGCACTACGTCCGTGCAGCAGAGCAGGTCTCCAGTCGTCTTGGATAACCCATGCTGCTGGACCAAGACCTAGCTCTGTCAAGTCCATGTGGTAGCTAGTGTGCAACAGCCACTACACGTTAAAGAAAATCCACACACGGTCATCTTCCACCCTTCCTGATTTAGTTCGGGACTTGGAATATTAGATCCTTCATTAAACCCCTGTGAACTTTTTGGCATGGAAGCAAATCATCCTCGACTCGAGGGACTGCCTATGATGATGATGATGATGGCGATTGCTTTCGCTAGTTGACAGCTGCAGATTTGGTATAAAAGCTGACATTTCATAGCTGTTCACTTTCCAATCTCAGAAGCTGAAGACTTCAGGATTTGGAAGACATTTTTGAGCTGTTTTCAGATCGAAAGTGTCTGCAGTGAACTCTCTATCCATTGTCACCTCCTTGGAGCAACCTCTCTCACCATTGACAGATCGCTCCTGTCATCTCAACTTCACTTGCCATCTATTCCATTGACATCGGTGCCCTTGAAAAAATCTCACCTTGGTTCTCAGAATCCCACCATGATCAGCCCCAACACCAACATCGCTAAACATACCAACTTTTCCAACAACAAAATCCTTCTCCACAATCTCCTAATGCTACACAGAACACAGGGCATCAGCACCTGACAACATTGCTGCCCGACTCTCCAGGGATGGTCACACCATGGCCAGATTTATTTCACATGACGCTGTACCCCCTGACTGCCACATGATGCGTCGGGTTGGCACCACCACACAACAGCACCACAAAGCCTCCCTACAAAATGCCCAAGCCATTTCTTTCACACTCATCACCATTATGTCTCTCCATTCACTACAACTCACTAAGCCACTTCCAAACTTGCACACAAATCCGTACAAGAATGCAAACATAGAAACATAGAAAATAGGTGCAGGAGTAGGCCATTCGGCCCTTCGAGCCTGCACCGCCATTCAATGAGTTCATGGCTGAACATGCAACTTCAGTACCCCATTTTCTGCTTTCTCGCCATACCCCTTGATCCCCCGAGTAGTAAGGACTACATCTAACTCCTTTTTGAATATATTTAGTAATCAAAATAAAGATTTCAATGTTTGGCAAGACATTAGCAGAAACGAACAGGGTGGATAAAGGGGAACCAGTGGATGTGGTGTATTTGGATTTCCGGAAGGCATTTGACAAGGTGCCACATAAAAGAATACTGCACAAGATAAAAGTTCACGGGGTTGGGGGTAATATATTTGCATGGATAGAGGATTGGCTAACTGACAGAAAACAGAGAGTCGGGATAAATGGTTCATTCTCTGGTTGGCAACCAGTAACTAGGGGGGTGCCACAGGAGTGGGATCAGTGCTGGGACCCCAACTATTTATAATCTATATAAACGACTTAGAAGAAGGGATTGATTGTAACGTAGCCAAATTTGCTGACGATACAAAGATGGGAGGAAAAGCAATGTGTGAGGAGGACACAAAAAATCTGCAAAAGGATATAGACAGGCTAAGTGAGTAGGCAAAAATTTGGCAGATGGAGTATAATGTTGGAAAGTGTGAGGCCATGCACTTTGGCAGAAAAAAAATCAAAGAGCAAGTTATTATTTAAATGAAGAAAGATTCCAAAATGCTGCAGTACAGCGGGATCTGGGAGTACTTGTGCATGAAACACAAAAGGATAGTATGCAGGTACAGCAAGTGATCAGGAAGGCCAATGGAATCTTGGCCTTTATTGAAAAGGGGATGGAGTATAAAAGCAGGGAAGTCTTACTACAATTATACAGGGTATTGGTGAGGCCACATCTGGAATACTACGTGCAGTTTTGGTTTCTATATTTACGAAAGGATATTCTTGCTTTGGAGGCAGTTCAGAGAAGGTTCACTAGGTTGATTCCGGAGATGAGGGGGTTGACTTATGAGGAAACGTTGAGTAGGTTGGGCCCCAACTCATTGGAATTCAGAAGAATGAGAGGTGATCTTATCGACATGTATAAGATTATGAGGGGGCTTTATAAGGTGGATGCAGAGAGGATGTTTCCACTGATGGGGGAGACTAGAACTAGAGAGCATGATCATAGAATAAGGGGCCGCCCATTTAAAACTGAGATGAGGAGAAATTTCTTCTCTCAGAGGGTTGTAAATCTATGGAATTCAGAGAGCTGTGGAAGCTGGGACATTGAATAAATTTAAGCAGAAATAGACAGTTTCTTAAACGATAAGGGGATAAGGGGTTATGGGGAGCGGGCAGGGAAGTGGAGCTGAGTCCATGATCAGATCAGCCATGATCTTATTGAATGGTAGAGCAGGCTCGAGGGGCCGTATGGCCTACTCCTGTTCCTATTTCTTTATTGTTCTTATGTTATTGTTGTCTGGTCCTCTTGTGCCCTCCTGTGCAATGTGCAACCAGGCTGTGTTGGTGTCCTGGAGAGGTCTCTTCCACCCCTTAGAAGCGACGAGAACATCCCTGCCTGCTGTGACTCCTTTCATAAGCATATGGAGGGAGTCATGGGAGAAGCTGGATTCAGCTGTGTACCTTTGTGCAGTGCTTGTCAGTGTTTGCAGCACCTCAATGCTGCAGAACACTGACAGAACAACTGTCAAATTCAATGTGGCCATGGTTCCTTTAAGGAAACCGGCTGATGACATGTCATCAAATAATGTCATCAGACCCAATTCCTTTTAATTGACTGGGAGCTTCCCAGGGTGGGCTTAACAAGCCCAATATAGGGAAGATGCTTTTTACAGTGTGGGCTGGAGCCACGTGCTGGGTCATCATCTGCCACTGTTGCCAAAATCACAGCCTGATAAAGGTGTTTAGAGGGCTCGGTAAGTGTGCCAGCATTTGCTGACAAAAATCAGCACAAATTGCTCAATCCTGCTGCTCCAATTTTAAAATTCCCTACTCCCCTGCTGGCCCCTTTGCATCTTCCCGAAGCTGGCTGCATATGGACTGGACCAGGGCCCCTCTCTCCTTCATGCCATTAATGACAGTGATCCCAGTCACTGTTTCCTGCAGGTGGGAACACTCATGAGAACAGGAATACAGTCCTGGAATCATATGTGCAGGAGTGGCCTTGAAGAGAAAGATGTGCGGCCTGGTCCATTAGCAGCCAGACTCAAGTAGGAGTGACGAGGAATGGATAGCATTGACAGGGGAAATGGATGGCAAAGAATAGGCGTGTAATTGATGACAATGAAGGAAGAATATATGGTAATGAAGCGAGCAGTTGATGACCATAAGGATAATGCTGGGAAATAAAGGGGACGTGGATGTCAATCAATGGGAGTGGAGAGGTGAGGGAAAGTGGCTGGGCGATGTAAGGCAATGAAAAGAAGAACGAAGTGGGCAGTGGAGGGGGAAGGAAAGGGGCAGAAGCTGGGAATGGCACTTGGAAGAGAGAGGGAGTGCAGACATTAATAGAGGGAAAGAGGGAATGAACTGGGAGCCGGGGTGGGGGGTGGCGAAAGAGTGCCAACTTGAATGTAGTTCGGGCTGAAAGTACAGTGTCCTAACAATGGATTGGGAATAGTCGAATTTGGCCTGGAAGAGGATTTCAGCAGCAGATAAGCTGAGGCAGGGGCGGAGATGGGCGAGGTTGCAGATGTCAAACTAAATCTTGGTTTTAAACTTGGATTATTCAAAGTTAAAATTATACCCTGTATGAATGTGAGTGACTCCTCTCACATTTGAATCGAGGGCTTGATAATAGAAAGAGTTGAAAGAAAGTTTAAGTGAATCAGACTGACTAGCAGCAGATTTATGATTGTGCCGCCAATGAAAGCAGCTCTCGCCTAGAGATCTCAAGGCTGATCTAATTCAGCTACTGGTTCTGCAGAACCCATTGCCTTCGGGCTGCAATCTTGTCAGTGTGTTTGTTTCAGGTGCAGCTAAGAGCAAAGATATTGCTAATGAGTGAAATGAAGTACTAATAAGCAAAGCCCTGCTTTTGATTTTGAATGTGATTAAATGTACATACCGTGTCTATAAACAAAGCCTGAGTTAATGGAATTCACTAATCATCCATCTATTTACATCTGCATTCACTCTCCCATCCAATTCCTCACATTCCTTTAGAAGTGAAAAGAAGGTTTATATCTTGAGCTTGCAAATTACTGTTGTTTAATAGCTTCATATCCTTTCTATGATACCTGCTAACAAAGTTTTATCACCGTACTAAATCTAACAATCTTGATATCAATATTTCAGGAATCACTCAGGTCGTATATTTGTTCTAATTAACTGAATGTTGTTTTTTTCCCTTTTGTTTTTATTGAAGAGCACTAACTCTCCAATTCTCCACCTCCACCCCCCCCCCCCCACCCCCACCCCGCTCCACCGCCATGTCTGCCTACTTGGACTACATACTAACTGCAGTTTTGGTCTGGATATACTTGCTATAGATGGAATACAACGGAGGTTCACCAGACTGCTTCCTGAGATGGGGGGGGGGGGGGGGGGGGGGTAGGGGGAGCGGGGTGGGATTGTCCTACGAGGAGAGATTGAGTAGACAAAGCCTATATTCTCTAGAGTTTAGAAGAATGAGAGGCGATCTCATTGAAACATACAACATTCTTACAGGGCTTGATAGGCTAGATGCAGGGAGGATGTTTCCCTTGGCTGGGTTGTCTAGAACCAGGGGCCACAGAATAAGGGGTCGGCCATTTAGGACTGAGATGAGGAGAAACTTCTTCACTCAGAGGTGGTGAATCTTTGGAATTTTCTACCCCAGAGGGCTATGGAGACTCAGTCATTGAGTATATTCAAGACAGAGATCGATAGATTTTTGAATATTAAAGGAATCAAGGGATATGGGGACAGTGCAGGAAAGTGTAGTTGAGGTAGAAGATCAGCCATGATCTTACTGAATGGTAGAGCAGGCTTGAGGGGCTGAATAGCCCACTCCTGCTCCTAATTCTTATGTTCTTATGTTAAAAGCTTCTGGGTCCTAACTGGGGCCTGTGAAATGATTCAGTTGATTTGTGTGGTATGCTATCCTATAGACTGGGATAGTAATAGTGTTAAGGGCAGAGAGGGGGAAGAATTTTTGAAGTGTGTTCAGGAGAACTTTCTTGATCAGTACGTTTCCGGCCTGACGAAGGAGGAGGCATTGCTGGATCAGGTTCTGGGGAATGAGGTAGGTCAAGATGAGCAAGTGTCAAGAGGGGAACATTTTAGGAATAGTGATCATTGATTGTATCATAAGGTTTCGATTCGCTATGGAAAAGGACAAGGAGCAAACTAGAGTTAAAATGCTTAAGTGGAAGAGGGCCAATTTCAATGGGTTGAGAACAGACCTGGTAAATTGGAATCAAAGACTGGCAGGCAAATCTGTAATTAAACAATGAATTAAAGAGGAGATGGTCTGGTACAGTTGAGGTATATTCTCACAACAGGGAAAGGTAGGGCAACTAAAGCCAGAGCTCCCTGGATGACAAAGGAGATAGAGAGTAAGATGAAGCAGAACAAAAGAGGCTTATGACAGATGTCAGGTTGAGAATACAAATGAGAATCAGGCTGAATATAGAAAGTTCAGAGGGGAAGTTAAAAAAGGAAATAAGAGGGGCAAAGAGAGAGCATGAATATAGATTGGCAGTTAACATAAAAAGGAATCCAAACGTCTTCTTATAAGCACATAAATAGTAAATGGATAGTACGGGGAGGGGTGGGGCCGATTAGGGACCAAAAAGGAGATGCATGGAGACAGAGGGCATAGCTGAGGTACTAAATGAATACATTGCATGTCTTTACCAAGGAAGAAGATGCTGCCAAAGCCAGAATGAAAGAGGAGGTAGCTGAGACACTGGATGGGTGAAAAATTGATAAAGCAGAGATACTGGAAAGGCTGGCTGTACTTAAAGTAGATAAGTCACCCAGGACTCGATGGGATGCATCCTAGGATGCTGAGGGAAGTAAAGGTGAAAATTGCGGAGGTACTGGTCATAATCTTCCAATTTTCCTTAGATACGGGAGTGGTGCCAGAGGACTGGAGAATTGCAAATGTTAACCCTTGTTCAAAAAAGGGTGCAAGGATAAATCCAGTAACTACAGGACAGTAGCTTAACCTCGGTGGTGGGGAAGCTTTTAGAAATGATAATCCGGAATTAAATTAACAGTCACTTGGACAATTGTGGATTAATGGTTGCCAAGTGTGGACAAGGGATGCCAGCACAGATTTGTTAAAGGCAAATCGTGTTTAACTGACTTGATTGAATTTTTTGATGAGATAACAGAGAGGGTTAATGAGGGCAATGTGGTTGATCTGGTGTGTATGGACTTCCAAAAGGCATTTGACAAAGTGCCACATAAGCATGGATACAAAATTGGCTAAATGACAGGAAACAGAGAGTACTGGTGAACGGATGTTTTTCAGACGCAAGAAAGGTACACAGTGGTGTTCCCCGGGGTCGGTATTAGGACCATTGCTTTTCTTGATATATACTAATGATTTGGACTTGGGTGTAGAGGGCACTATTTCAAAATTTGCAGATGACATAAAACTTGGAAGTACAGTGATTATCATCATCATAGGCAGTCCCTCAGAGCCGAGGATGACTTGCTTCCACTCTAAAAGTGAGTTCTCAAGTGACTGAAAAGTCCAATGCGGGACCGACAGTCTCTGTCACAGGTGAGGCAGATAGTGGTTGAAGGAAAGGGTGGGTGGGGAGCCTGGGTTGATGCAAGCTCCTTCTGCTGTCTGCACGTGGTTTGTGCATGCTCTCAACGATGAGACTCGAGGTGTTCTTCCTCCCAGATGCTCTTCCTCCACTTTGGGCAGTCTTGGGCTAGGGATTCCCAGGTGTCTGTGGGGATGTTGCACTTTTTCAAGGAGGCTTTGAGGGTGTCATTGAAGCATTTCCTCTGCCCAGCTGGGGCTCGCTTGGCGTGTCGAAGCTCCGAGTAGAGCGCTTGCACTGGGAGTCTCGTGTTGGGCATGCAGACAATGCGGCCCGCCCAATGGAGCTGATCGAGCATGGTCAAGGAACAGTAAGGAGGATAGGGATAGACTTCAAGAAGACATAGACAGGCTTGGGCAGACATGTGGCAGATGAAATTTAACGTAGAAAAGGGGGAAGTGATACATTTTAGGTAGAAAGAACAAGGAGAGGCAATATAAACTAAATTTTACAATTCTAAGCGGGGTGCAGGAACAGAGAGACCTGGGGGTATAGAAACATAGAAACATAGAAAATAGGTGCAGGAGCAGGCCATTCAGCCCTTCTAGCCTGCACCGCCATTCAATGAGTTCATGGCTGAACATTCAACTTCAGTACCCCCTTCCTGCTTTCTCGCCATAACCCTTGATCCCCCGAGTAGTAAGGACTTCATCTAACTCCCTTTTGAATATATTTAGTGAATTGGCCTCAACTACTTTCTGTGGTAGAGAATTCCACAGGTTCACCACTCTCTGGGTGAAGAAGTTTCTCCTCATCTCGGTCCTAAATGGCTTACCCCTTATCCTCAGACTGTGACCCCTGGTTCTGGACTTCCCCAACATTGGGAACATTCTTCCTGCATCTAACCTGTCTAAACCCGTCAGAATTTTAAACGTTTCTATGAGGTCCCCTCTCATTCTTCTGAACTCCAGTGAATACAAGCCCAGTTGATCCAGTCTTTCTTGATAGGTCAGTCCCGCCATCCCGGGGATCAGTCTGGTGAATCTTCGCTGCACTCCCTCAATAGCAAGAATGTCCTTCCTCAAGTTAGGAGACCAAAACTGTACACAATACTCCAGGTGTGGCCTCACCAAGGCCCTGTTCAACTGTAGCAACACCTCCCTGCCCCTGGATTCAAATCCCCTCGCGATGAAGGCCAACATGCCATTTGCTTTCTTAACCGCCTGCTGTACCTGCATGCTAACCTTCAATGACTGATGTACCATGACACCCAGGTCTCGTTGCACCTTCCCTTTTTCTAATCTGTCACCATTCAGATAATAGTCTGTCTCTCTGTTTTTACCACCAAAGTGGATAACCTCACATTTATCCACATTATACTTCATCTGCCATGCATTTGCCCACTCACCTAACCTATCCAAGTCACTCTGCAGCCTAATAGCATCCTCCTCGCAGCTCACACTGCCACCCAACTTAGTGTCATCCGCAAATTTGGAGATACTGCATTTAATCCCCTCGTCTAAATCATTAATGTACAATGTAAACAGCTGGGGCCCCAGCACAGAACCTTGCGGCACCCCACTAGTCACTGCCTGCCATTCTGAAAAGTACCCGTTTACTCCTACTCTTTGCTTCCTGTCTGACAACCAGTTCTCAATCCACGTCAGCACACTACCCCCAATCCCATGTGCTTTAACTTTGCACATTAATCACTTGTGTGGGACCTTGTCGAAAGCCTTCTGAAAGTCCAAATATACCACATCAACTGGTTCTCCTTTGTCCACTTTACTGGAAACATCCTCAAAAAATTCCAGAAGATTTGTCAAGCATGATTTCCCTTTCACAAATCCATGCTGACTTGGACCTATCATGTCACCATTTTCCAGATGCACTGCTATGACATCCTTAATAATTGATTCCATCATTTTACCCACTACTGAGGTCAGGCTGACCGGTCTATAATTCCCTGTTTTCTCTCTCCCTCCTTTTTTAAAAAGTGGGGTTACATTGGCTACCCTCCACTCCATAGGAACTGATCCAGAGTCAATGGAATGTTGGAAAATGACTCAATGCATCCGCTATTTCCAAGGCCACCTCCTTAAGTACTCTGGGATGCAGTCCATCAGGCCCTGGGGATTTATCGGCCTTCAATCCCATCAATTTCCCCAACACAATTTCCCGACTAATAAAGATTTCCTTCAGTTCCCCCTCCTTACTAGACCCTCTGACCCCTTTTATATCCGGAAGGTTGTTTGTATCCTCCTTAGTGAATACCGAACCAAAGTACTTGTTCAATTGGTCTGCCATTTCTTTGTTCCCCGTTATGACTTCCCCTGATTCTGACTGCAGGGGACCTACGTTTGTCTTTACTAACCTTTTTCTCTTTACATACCTATCGAAACTTTTGCAATCCACCTTAATGTTCCCTGCAAGCTTCTTCTCGTACTCCATTTTCCCTGCCCTAATCAAACCCTTTGTCCTCCTCTGCTGAGTTCTAAATTTCTCCCAGTCCCCAGGTTCGCTGCTATTTATGGCCAATTTGTATGCCACTTCCTTGGCTTTAATACTATCCCTGATTTCCCTAGATAGCCACGGTTGAGCCACCTTCCCTTTTTTATTTTTACGCCAGACAGGAATGTACAATTGTTGTAATTCATCCATGCGGTCTCTAAATGTCTGCCATTGCCCATCCACAGTCAACCCCCTAAGTATCATTCGCCAATCTATCCTAGCCAATTCACGCCTCATACCTTCAAAGTTACCCTTCTTTAAGTTCTGGACCATGGTCTCTGAATTTACTGTTTCATTCTCCATCCTAATGCAGAATTCCACCATATTATGGTCACTCTTCCCCAAGGGGCCTCGCACAATGAGATTGCTAATTAATCCTCTCTCATTACACAACACCCAGTCTAAGATGGCCTCCCCCCCTAGTTGGTTCCTCAACATATTGGTCTAGAAAACCATCCCTTATGCACTCCAGGAAATATATGTGCACAAATCGTTGAAGGTGGCAGGGCAGGTTGAGAAAGCGGTTAAAAAGGGTCTTCATAAATAGAGGCATCGAGTACAAAAGCAAGGAAGTTATGATGAACCTGTATAAAACACTGGTTCGGCCACTGGAGTTGATACATTCAAAATAAAGGGTGAAACTGAGTACTGTGTACAATGAGCAAGTGTGACCTTAGCTCCTTTAATAAGACTCCAGAGTGCAGGTACCTCATGGGTGGCCTGCTTATATACCGTGCTCCCAAGGGATGCTGGGATCCCTTGGGACTCCAACAGGTAGGCCCTCTGGTGGTAGTGTAATACAGGTTACAAGAGGTTAAATACATAACAGGAGTATTGTGTCCAATTCTGGACACGGCACTTTAGGAAGGATGTGAAGGCTTTAAGTGGGTGCAGAAAAGATTTACAAGAATGGTTCCAGTGATGAAGGACTTCAGTTAAGTCGATAGACTGGAGAAGATGGGGTTGTTCTCCTTCGGGCAGAGAAGATTGAGAGGAGATTTGACAGAGGTGTTCAAAATCATGAGGGGTCTGGACAGGGTAGATAGAGAGAAACTGTTCCCATTGCGGAAGGGTCGAGAATCAGAGGACACAGATTTAAGGTGATTGGCAGAAGATCCAAAGGCGACATGAGGAAAATCTTTTTTTATTCAGTGAATGGTTAGGATCTGGAATGCACTGCCTGAAAGGGTGGTGGAGGCAGAATCAATTGTTGCTCTCAAAAGGGAGTTGTATAAGTACCTGAAGGGAAAAGTACTACAGGGAAAGGGCAGAGGAGTGGGACTAGCTGAACTGCTCTTGCAGAGAGCGGCATGAGCTCGACAGGATGAATGACCTCCTACTGTGCTGTAACCATTCTCTGATTCTATTTTTCCCAGATATCAAAGGGCCAGTACAAATCTCCCTTGCAACTGAAAGGAATGGCAACTTATTCGCAGATCTCCAAGCCATCTCAACCAAGTACTAAGAGGGATACAGCACTCTTGTTTACTCTCCTATTCTCCCAGCGATGGTGTGGGAGGGACTGAAGGAGAAGTACTGTTCTTACCTTAGCTCATCGCCACATGACGAGGATGGGCCAAGGAGAGGCCAGTACCTCTCCTTCTGCCCCCCACTCCCATAAAATAAGAGCTAGGCCACTCAACATTAGAACTGGTCCATTCAGGAGTGAAATCAGGAAGCATTTTTTCACATAAAAGATAGTGGAAAGGTGGAATTCTCTTCCCCAAAAGGCTGTGTATGCTGGGTCAATACAAATTTTCAAGATTTGGATTGACAGATTTTTATTAGTTTAGGGTGTTAAGGAATATGGATCTAAGGCAGGCACATGAAGTTTGGGTATCAATCAGCCATGATCAAATTAAATGCCAAAACAGGCTTGAGGGTCTGAATAGCCTGCTCCTGTTCTCATGTTCCATACAGCTGCACTGGGATCAAGTGAGGGGAAATCAGGAAATTCATCCCTGGACCACTGTTGTATGCCCCCTAGTGGGAGTTGATCAAACCAGTGATGTAACATTTTGTGCCTCTGAGCTAATATTCCAAAACATTCTAATATGTTCAATATGTTCTAATCGTAGCCAGAGAATCACCTGCAATGGCTTCTCTTCCTGCTCCCGCATCGTTACACCTGTTGTCCCTCAAAGATTTATCCTAGGCCCCCTCCTATTTCTCATCCGTATGTTGCCCCTTGGTGATATCATCCGAAAACACAGCGTCAGTTTCCACATGTACAGTGATGACACCCAGCTTTGCCTCACTCCCACTTCTCTCAATCCCTCCACAGTGTCTAAATTGTCAAACTGCTTGTCCGATATCCAGTTCTGAATGAGAATAAATTTTCTCCAATTAAATATTGGGAAGAACAAAGCCATTGTTTTCAGTCCCGGCCACAAACTCCGTTCCCTAGCCACCGACTCCATCCCTCTCCCCAACCTCTGTCTGAGGCTGAACCATGCTGTTTGCAACCTTGGTATCAAATTTGACCCTTAAATGAGCTTTTGACCACATATCCGCAGCATAACTAAGACCGCTTATTTCCACCTCCATAACATCAATCGTCTCCACCCTTGCCTCAGTTCACCTGCTGCTGAAACCCTCATCCATGCCTTTGTTACCTCAAGACTTGACTATTCCAACCACCCTCGTCTGGCCTCCCACATCATACCCTATGTAAACTTGAGATGATCAAAAACACGGCTGCCCGTGTCCTAACTCACACTAAATCTAGCTCACCAATCACCCATGTGCTCAATGACCTACATTGGCTTCCGTTTAAGCAACGCCTCAATTTCAAAATTCTCATCTTTGTTTTCAAATCCCTCCATGGCCTCACCCCTCCCTATCTCTGTAATCTCCTCCATCCCCACAACCGCTCTGAGATGTCTACGCTCCTCTAATTCTGCTGTCTTGAGCATCCATGATTATAATCACTCAACCATTGGTGGCCATGCCTTCTGTTGCCTAGGCCCTAAGCTCTGAAATTCCCTGACTAAACCTCTCCGCCTCTCTACCTCGCTCCTTAAAACGTACCTCTTTGACCAAGCTTTTAATTCACCTGCGCTAATTTCTGCTTATGTGACTCGTTGTCAATTTTTTAAATCTCATAATGCTCCTGCAAAGCACCTTGGGATGTTTCACTATGTTAATGGTGCTATATAAATACAAATTGTTGTTGTTGTGGAACATTGTTTGCTTGGTTGCTTCATAATCTTTTTTAATTCTATGTTACTGATATTCAGTTCTTTGCAACAGTCAGTACTGAACTGCTTGTATTACAATTTGTTGACTTTGCATTTATATAGCACCCTATAATGTCATTATGATAGCCCAAAGTACTTCACATTCAATGAAGTACTTGTGAAATGTAATCATTGTTGTTATAGACAAATATGACAGCCAACGTCCGCACATTGAGATCTCCAACGGCAAATAAATGAACAATTATTGCAGTTTGTATTGGCTGCGAGAAGAATGTTAACTAGGACACTGAAAAAAAACTCAATGCTCTTCTTCAAAATGAGTCTGTCGTTGCAGGTTTCTGAGCTGGTTCAGGATGTGATATTTTCCCTTTTCTTTTACAAAATTATGGACAAGATGATCCTTGTACAGTCAGGCATAAATAAATAGAATCAAGTTTCTGAATCTTGGAAATTTTGTTTACATTATCGTTCAGATGTGATCAAAAGTAAATTGTAACACAATGCCCTGTGTACTACAGGACATGATGCAAAAAAAAAACCTTTTTAAGGACAGCTTGAAGAGCAAAAATAAAAAGATTTCATTACATTGGATTACAGAGGATATATGACACAGAAACAGGCCATTTGGCCCAAGCAGCCAATGCTGGCCTTCATGCTTCACTCGAGCTTCCTCCCATCTTTCCTCATCTAAATCTATCAGCAAAACTCTCCATTCCCTTCTCCCTCATAAGCTTGTCTAACCTCTCCTTTAATGCATCTATACTAATCACTTCCACCACTCCCTCTGGTAGCGAGTTCCACATTCCCATCACTCTTTGGGTAAAGAAGTTTCTTCTGAATTTCCTATTGGATTTCCTGTCTCTGGAACCTGGGTGGATGAAAGATGTTGTTTTCCCTCTGCTGGCCACAAGGGTCCTATGAGTAACATGCTCGGCAGTCTCAAAATAGTGGGTATGGTCACACAGTCTAAAAAGCACTAAATTGAAAGTCAATATGGTTGTTATGACAAATACAAGTACCACTCTGGAGCAGTAGGGGATGAGATTGAAGTATATTGTTGGGCAGAATAGAAGGAGCTGTACTCTGCATCTAATCCTGCAATACCTAATGTGGGAGTGAATGAATGGAAAGCGTTTATTTTCCTAACACGACACTTGATGAGCATGACAAAACAGAAAAGTAAAACAAAACTGTGTTAATATGTCCATTGTGTTTCCAGACCAGTATTTCCTTTTAGAGTGCTCAGAGAGGAAATGGTACAATGATGGCATGATGTCCCAATACATAGACATATATATGATGACACATACAGGATCAGAATACTTCACTAAACCGTGCTGTGCCAGAAGGAGTTTTTTTTAAACAACCCGGCGATCTTAATTCCATTTTCATGCTTGCCATGAGCGCCATTTTAAATTGTTTTAGTCGTCTCGCTCTCTGTTTTGGTCCCCTTGAAGAATGCACTATCCGCCCTGTAAGGTATGCACCTGTGAGTATGTTGACAGGTTTGTAAAGCTATTGACACTTCATTCCTGATCTTTGGGCACCCTGTGCGGAGGGGAGCGGGCAGGTCGGAAGGCCTCCTCGTAGGACTGCTCCTGGGCACGGCCAAGGGTGCCATCACTCGGTCCAGGCAGCGGGTGGTCGAAAGGGTCGTTCAGCCCGACTGCCTGCCTCTCTTCCACAGTTACATCCGAGCCAGGGTGTCCCTGGAGATGGAGCACACGGTGTCCACCGGTACGCTCGTGGCCTTCCGCGAGAGCTGGGCGCCGGAGGGACTGGACTGCATCATCACTCCCGGCAACCAAATTTTAATTTGAACCACAATATCTCAAGTTTAATTTGTTTAAGTTTGTCGGTTTTATTGCCCTTCCCCCTTTTAGCCAGGGGCCACTTGTATAATTTGTGTTTTTGGTGCCCTCAGAAAAAAAACAAGCGAGCACTTGATTAAAAGTTTTTGGAGTGTGACCCCCTCTTTAACCAGAGGGGCACTTGTTTACAGATGCAACAAAATAGTTGTAGAGCTATTGACACTTCAGTCCCACACTCCTGATCTTTTGGCACCCTGTGCAGAGGGGAGCAGGTAGGTCTGAAGGCCTCCTCGTAGGATTGCTCTTGGGCACGGCCAAGGGGGCCATCAATCGGTCCAGGCAGTGGGCCGTCGAGGGGGTTGATCAGCCCGACTGCCTGCCTCTCTTCCGCGGTTACATCCGAGCCAGGGTGTCCCTGGAGATGGTGTCCACCGGTTCGCTTGCGGCCTTCCGTATGAGGTGGGCATTGGAGTGACTGGAGTGCATCATCACCCTCGGCAGCCAAATTTTAATTTGATCCAGTTGACTGTCCAAAGTTTAATTTGTTTAATTGTGTTGGTTTTAGTGCCCCCCCTTTAACCAGGGGTCACTCGATTTACTTGATTTACTTGTTTTATAGGTGCAACTTAAAATAATTGTAGAGCTGTTGAATTGTGAGCGGCTTAGCCAGTCATGTGATGGTCACAAGACTCAATAAAACCCCGGCCAGTTGGGTTTAGGGGATCTGCGATGAGGCATGTGATTGTGAGCCTAGTGGTTGAACTGGTGATGTGTACTGTGATTGTTAAACCTTTGCTAATAAACCAATTATTTCTTAATAGCAATGTGTTGCTATGAATTCTTAAACAAAGAACCCATGAAGCAAATACATTACACCCCCGAACCTCCCCCCATCATCCCCCTCCCTGCAGCTCTCTGTCAATGCCACTCTTTATGTCTATTGTTAAGACGTGTGGGGCAGTTCTCTGAGGTGATTCATCTTTCCCCCTCATTCTCCACTCCCAGTGAACACCTGTGGTCCAATTTTACTAATAAGTAGCCCTTATGGAAGCGCACGTTGGGAAATCGTGGGCAAGCCGTTGATAGAAAATTATGGAAAACTGTGCTCCTGAAGGGGGAGGCTCCCTGCTGGAAGTATAATTTCTTACAATCAACCCTTTAGATTCTAATCAGTAATTACTCCATATAACACAGCTGATAACTTTTATAAAGCCTTCAAAGTAAATAGGAAGAACAACCTTGCATTTATATAGCACCTTCGGGGACCACTGTGGTGTAGTGGCTATGTTCGTGGACTAGTAATCCAGGGGATATGATCAAATCTCACCATGGCAGTTTGAGAACTTAAATTATGTTTTCAAAATCTGGAAATAAAAAGCTGATATCAATAAAAGTGACCATGAAGCTGTCAGATTGTCATGAAAAACCCAACTGGTTCGCTAATGGGGAGGAAGACCTGCTGTCCTTACCCAGTCTGGTCTACATGTAACTCCAGTCCCACACCAATGTGGTTGACTCGTAATTGTCCACTGAAGTGGCCTGGGAAGCTATTCAGTCAGGAAGAAAGACTTGGATTTATATAGTGCCTTTCTCGACCATTGGACATCTCAAAGCACTGTACAGCCAATGAAGTACTTTTGGAATGTAGTCACTGTTGTAATGTAGGAATTGCATCAGCCAATTGGCACACAGCAAGCTCCCACAAACAACAATGTGATCATGACCAGATAATCTGTTTTTTCATCATGTTGATTGAGGGATAAATATTGGCCAGCACACCGGGGATAACTGCCCTGCTCTTCTTCGAAATAGTGCTGTGGGATCTTTTAAGTCCACTTGAGAGAGCAGACAGGGCCTCGGTTTTAACATCTCATTCAAAAGATGGCACCTCCAACTGTGCAACATTCCCTCAGCACTGCACTGGAATGTCAACCTAGATTTTTGTGCTCAAGTGGGACTTGAACCGACAACCATCTGACTCAGAGGCAAGAGTGCTACCCATTGACCATAACTGACGGGTAACTAGGGATGGGTATAAATAATGGCCTTGCCAGCGACGCCTAGATCCTGTGATTGACAAAAACAAAAGTGCTCAGGACAATTATTGCACTGTAGTGACAATGTCCCATAGTGCCTCACAGCAAAATAATGTAAAAAAATTAATTGATATAATATATTTTACTTGCATATTTCACCAATGTATTTTGAAGTCAAATTTGACAGGTTCGTAGAAATTACAACACAGGAACAGGCACAGGTTCAGGATCTAACAGATGTGGTTCAGATGATGTCACTGAGTGCGGAGAGCATTGACCTTACCCGATCACTCCTGGATGCCGTCGGTGGGGTGAGTGATGAGGTAGCGGGACTGTCGTGATAAGTAACAGCAATGACATGAGAAATGGGAACGATATCCAGGACCATCAGTGAGGGAATAGTGACCATGAGGGAGGGAATGTCAGAGATAGTGCAAACCACATCACTGACCATGAGGGAGGGAATATTGCAAGTAGTTCAGACAGTTTTGTTCAACATGAGGGACGGCATGTTGGAGTTAGCTGTTGCAATAAGGGAACATGCCCAGACCCCGCACCCATTGACAGAATCAACTGCCACTCCCACTCCAATTCCTACACCAGCCTCTGAAGAGCCCAAAGCCGGGCCCTCCAATTTTCCGTCTGCCGCCGACATCCCCCACCCTCAAGAGGTGCGCAGTACCCGAGATGTTCGAAAGAATAAGCTTGGTATCAAGCCCAGAAACACTGTGCCACCACCTGCGGGCAGGGGTGGTAGAGTGTCCAGGACCAAGCGCAGCGGGCGGTCTTAGAATAAGGGGGAATGAGAGATGGTGCAGCCTTTCTTTGCTGCTGCTGTTGTTGTTGTTGTTATGATTATTGTTACATAAGAACATAAGAATTAGGAACAGGAATAGGCCATCTAGCCCCTCGAGCCTGCTCCGCCGTTCAACAAGATCATGGCTGATCTGGCCGTGGACTCAGCTCCACTTACCCGCCCGCTCCCCGGAACCCTTAATTCCCTTATTGGTTAAAAATCTATCTATCTGTGACTTGAAAACATTCAATGAGCTAGCCTCAGCTGCTTCCTTGGGCAGAGAATTCCACAGATTCACAACCCTCTGGGAGAAGAAATTCCTTCTCAACTCGGTTTTAAATTGGCTCCCCCATATTTTGAGGCTGTGCCCCCTAGTTCTAGTCTCCCCGACCAGTGGAAACAACCTCTCTGCCTCTATCTTGTCTATCCCTTTCATTATTTTAAATGTTTCGATAATATCACCCCTCAACCTTCTGAACTCCGAGTAAAGACCCAGTCTACTCAATCTATCATCATAAGGTAACCCCCTCATCTCCGGAATCAGCCAAGTGAATCGTCTCTGTACCCCCTCCAAAGCTAGTAAATCCTTCCTTAAGTAAGGTGACCAAAACTGCATGCAGTACTCCAGGTGCGGCCTCACCTATACCCTATATAGTTGCAGCAGGACCTCCCTGCTTTTGTACTCCATCCCTCTCGCAATGAAGGCCAACATTCCATTCGCCTTCCTGATTACCTGCTGCACCTACAAACTAACTTTTTGGGATTCATGCACAAGGACCCCAAGGTCCCTCTGCACCTCAGCATGTTGTAATTTCTCCCCATTCAAATAATATTCCCTTTTATTGTTTTTTTTCCCTAAGGTGGATGACCTCACATTTTCCGACATTGTATTCCATCTGCCAAACCTTAGCCCATTCGCTTAACCTATCTAAATCTCTTTGCAGCCTCTCTGTGTCCTCTACACAACCCACTTTCCCACTAATCTTTGTGTCATCTGCAAATTTTGTTACACTACACTCTGTCCCCTCTTCCAGGTCATCTATGTATATTGTAAACAGTTGTTGTCCTAGCACCGATCCCTGTGGCACACCACTAACCACCGATTTCCAACCCGAAAAGGACCCATTTATCCCGACTCTGCTTTCTGTTCGCCAGCCAATTCTCGATCCATGCTAATACATTTCCTCTGACTCCGCGTACCTTTATCTTCTGCAGTAACCTTTTGTGTGGCACCTTATCGAATGCCTTTTGGAAATCTAAATACACCACATCAATCGGTACACCTCTATCCACCATGCTCGTTATATCCTCAAAGAATTCCAGTAAATTAGTGTTGTAACTGTTCTCAAATTAAAAGTTTTTTGTAAGGTATGTAAATTTAAAAGTTTTTACGTGATGTTAAAGAGTGATATTAAAGTAAAATTTGATGCAAGAATAATTTTATTACAGTTAAGTTAAGTACATTGTAAAATTTTTAATAAAATATATTTTACATTAAAACTGAATCATGTTCCATTAACACAACACAACATTCCAAACAGTAAACATGTCCATGTGAAATAGTGGTCGCTGAATCCCCAGGCATCAGTAAAGCATACACGGATGAGCTGCTGGCACAAGGCTCGAGCAATCGTTAAAGGAGCACGATGGCCCACCCTCCTCCACCGTCGTGCTCCGGCCTCAGGCACTTGCATGGTTTCCTCATCCTCGTCGTCCTCCTCCTCCTCCTCCTCCTGCTCATCACCTGCATCTTCCACATCATTATCATCAGCCACTCTCACCGCAGGTGAGTCTTCCACTCCCAGGTGCTGCTGCCTCATGATGGCTAATTTATGCAGCATGCAGCACACAACAATGAACTGACCGACAATCTCAGGGGAGTACAGCAAGTAGCCTCCGGAATGCTCCAGGCATTGGAAACACTGGTTCAATATGCCAATGGTCCTCTGAATGATACTGCGCATCGCAATGTACAACATGTTGTTTTGATGGTCAACTTCCATCCGGGTTACACATAGGGGCGTCATGAGCCAGGTGGCGAGGCCGTACCCTTTATCTCCCAGTAGCCAGCTCTGCCCTTCTGGCTGCTGCTGAAACATGGCAGATATAATGCTGTCACGTAGGATGAACGCATCATGGTGCTGCCAGGATATCTTGCATCGACTGACATAATATGATTCATGTCATCACACACGATCTGCACATTAATGGAGTGGAAGCCTTTTCTGTTCCTGTACATCTCGGAATCCTTCAAAGGTGCTCACAAGGCGATGAATGCAGCCCTGTACCTTTGGAAAGCCCGCAATCCTGGAGAAGCCCACAGCTCTGTCATGGATTGTTTGGGCGGTCATGGGAACTTTATGAAGTCATACCTACGCGCGTACAGTGCAGCCATGATCTGGTGAATGGAGACATGTGTTGCATGTTTAGAGATGGCACACACAACCCCAGTTGTAGCTTGAAATGAACCGGAGGCATAGAATGAAAGTGTAGCTGTAACCTACACTTCAACTGACAAAGCAGTCCTCCTGATGCTTCTAGGTTGCAGGTCTGCTTTGTCCAACTCATAGATCTCACTTACGACTTCTTTGCGGAAACACAGCCTTCTGACACAGTCTGCATCACTCAGGTGGAGGTACGAACGCCTGTCTCGATATACCAGAGGTGAGTAAGGCCTCATGCCCAGCACCCTACGGGCTCTGATGTTCCTGATGCGATGAAGTCGAATCAATTGTCTTCTACGTAGCACCATGATGCAGAAAGCTCGCACATGTATGGCATTGTCAGTATTGCCCCCATACTTAAATTTAATCTTTGAAAGAAGCTCAAAACAGCAGGAAAGCAGGCAGCACAGGTTTGCAGTTGTATCTCTCCAGGTCTGTATGGATGGACCACACCCAAAGGTCATGTGACTTCTCGTCTCTCCCCCCACCCCTTTTTTGGAGTCTTGTGACTTCTCTCTCGCCCTCTTACTCCCTGTGCTCCAAGCATTCCGATCTGCACCTCGCTCTCTCTCTCTCTCTCTCCCTCCTCCCAACCCTATGGCTTGTTTTGTAGCCGAGCCCCGAGTCCCTGTGTCCGGACGCGGGGCCGATTCTGCCGGCCAAACCCACGACTCTCCAGCCCTGCTTCAAGACGTTCGCTGATGGCGTGTGAGTGAGTTAAAAAATTAGAGATCTTCGGAAATCCAACAAATTTACACTTCTACATTGACAGATAAAAAAAAGTTGAACTTTATTATTGATTTTGACCGTGTTCTTGACTCCCTTCAAAATCTTTGATTTAAAAACAATGATGTCTTTCAGCGCAGATTTGTGAATGTGCGCTGGTTTTCTTAACTCACCAGCAGGTTTTTCAGGAGTGGCCAGATACACTGACCAAAGAGAAAAAAATGTTGGCCAAACTGTGAACAGTTGAAAAAACCGGCGCAGACATGATATTAAAAAAAAACTGGTCTAGAAAAATTGTAAGTAAGTTAGCGCAGATCGCAGGGGGAAACTTTGAAAAAAATAAACATGCCAAAAAAAACGGCGTGCGTCAAAAAAAAAGTGCAAATGAACGGGGAAAATTGAGCCCCATACCTCGAGCCATAAAACTCAGTATTCAATTAACATTTTTCTGCCCTGTTCCACTTGACTGATGTTGAGTTTAACTGAGGGTGAAGCATTGTTTTTAATTCTCTATCCGATCAATTCTACAACAACCAACTCTGCTGATTTCATTATTCTGATAGTCTCATTTACAAAATAAATAAATGTAGCCTTGTTTTTGAACTCGTCAAAATGAGGAATTTAATTGCAAGGAATGGAACACTTTTTGCACCCTTGTCAGCATAGTTGCTTTCGCAGCTCATGTACAGCACAGGTTAGGGAGGAACGATTAGCTCTGTCTACGCCGTCCCAGCAATATGCCTGAAACCAGCCTCAGAAGAGCTGTTGTTTGCTGTTCTTGGGACGTGGGCAATGCCCGATAGGTCAATTTTATTGCTCATCCCTAGTTGCTCTTAAGTGATGGTGGGTCCTCTTCTTCAAATCTATTGTTTTTTATGACTGAATGGCTTGGTAGGCCACTTGAGATGGTATTAAGTGTCAATCAAATAGTGTGGGACTGGAGTTACATGTAGGCTTGATCCTAAAGAACATTTACTGCTTACAATGGTGCCTATCTTTGTGTCATCCGCAAACTTGGATATAGGGCTCTCTATCCCATCATCTAAGTGGTTAATAAACACAGTGAATAGTTATGATTCCAACACAGATTCCTTTGGGATGCCACAAGTCACATCCTGCCAATTAGAGTACTTGCCCATTATCCCTACTATCTATCTCCTGCCGCTCAGC
Organism: Pristiophorus japonicus; assembly: GCF_044704955.1. Lineage (NCBI taxonomy): Eukaryota > Metazoa > Chordata > Chondrichthyes > Pristiophoridae > Pristiophorus > Pristiophorus japonicus. Next base: position 263,793,358 of record NC_091977.1, on the reverse strand, counting down.
CAATTTTCTGAACAGGTCAATCATTTGCCCTTGAGTACCCTTATACACATTCCAATGTGCCTATACCTAACACTATGCCAATCTGCTCGTGAGCTCTCTATACTTATGGAAGTGGCATGTGTCCCTAGTGCGAGAGGGTGAAATTCCATATTGGACACACAAAAACCCAGAGGTGGGTGAAGAATTCATTAACTTGAATTGGAGATCTTTAAACATGGTGATGTATTTCAGCACATCAGACATCTGGCTGAACAAAACAAAACAAATATTTATTTTGTAATGTCTTTGAGTGATTTGCTTGTTTGAATCACTTTGATGTGTGTACATTTAAGGGAAGAACACAAAAGCAGAAGAAGAAAAAGGGTTAAACTAAAGGAAGGAAATCCTGGAAGCACTAGTGAGAAATTCTACATAAAAAGTTGTAATTTTAACATGTATGGTAAGAAATTCCACTCTGGTAACACCGGCACGATGACCCCCTGCAAATCTCCCAGGGTCAACCTTATGCAATGATTTTAAAACATAAGAACATAAGACTTAGGAGCAGGAGTAGGCCATTTGGCCCCTCGAGCCTGCTCCATCATTCAATGAGACCATGGCTGATCTTCTACCTCAACTCCACTTGCCTGCACTATCCCTGGATTCCCTTAATATTCAAAAATCTATCGCTCTCTGTCTTGAATATACTCAAAGACTGAGCCTCCATAGCCCTATGGGGTAGAGAATTCCAAAGATTCACCACTCTTTGAATGAAGACATTTCTCCTCATCTCAGTCCTAAATGGCCGACCCCTTATCCCGAGACTGTGACCCCTGGTTCTAGACTCCCCAGCCAGGGGAAACACCCACCCTGCATCTATCCTGACAAGCCCTGTAAGAATGTTGTATATTTCAATGAGATCACCTCTTATTCTTCTAATCTCTATTTTGAGAGTCTTTCTCTTCACAGTGTTTCTTCTGTCCAATTTTCCACACCCACCTGCCTTAGTATTGTAGGAAAATCTTCTGCGCTATATATGCAGGCGCTCTTTGGTAACACTAGGGCTATTACACAGATCTTTAGTGAAAAAGGAAAGATGTAGGCTAGTTTGATCATTTTTTAATTTGGGGGATTTTCATCCTCACTATAAATCCCACCCTCCAGCCAATGAAGCTGTTTATATGATATCTGCAGATAAGCTTGTTGTGTTTAATCTCTTCTTGTTCAGCTTTGAAAGTTATTTTCTGCTCAGAACATTGTTTTGCCTACCCTTAGCTATGCAGGATGTAAGAAGGAACTGTAAAACAGAATATTATTTCATATTTGTGACCTTTGATTTGCTGAGAAAATTCCTATTTTCTGACAGTCTACTTATTTGATCTTGTGTTGGCCACAATGAAACCATGTCTTGTAGCAAATCAAAGTTCATTTTAAATTACATTGGGCTGAGTCCCGTGCCGAACTGAAAAAGTGACAGAGGGGAATTGAGCGAGAGTGAGCGCGAGGGGAGGAGACAGAGAGAGGGGAAGGCGAGAGAGACTGGAAAGCGAGATGGTAGAGAGAGAGAGAGAGAGAGAGAGAGAGCAGGAGAGATAAAGAGAGGAGAGGGAGTGAAGCTAATGCACTAAAGATAAAATAAAACACCTGCAGAAATACAATGTGCAATAACCAAACCAGGTTCATTATGTAAAGTGGAAGTGCTTTCTTGACCTGTGACATGCACCTGTATGATTTAAAACCAAAGCAAAGTATAAATTAAAATAAAAAGCTTGAGCAATTGAAGTACTGCAGGTTTGAGTTTGAGCAATTAAAAAAAAATTTGTTCAGATCGTGTGAAACACACAATAAACCAATTGCCATGCTTTAGAGTCCACAATGTAAAGCTGCCAGTAATTTGCAACTTGTATTTCTGTTTGCCTGATATGGAACATATATTTTCTCACTGCAAGAACACACCTTACATACTTAAGTTCACTGAGCGCAGTTGGAGGAGGCGACAGCCAAGAATGCTCAAGGAGACCGCCTGACTTTAACCAACTACAACTATGCAGCTCACCAGCAGAGTGAGTGCAGCAGGTGGATTCGCGCTTTATGAGGCTCTGAAGTGGAAAGAAGCAAGAATAAGAAATGCACTGTCCCCAGATCTTGACACAGATTTGTACTGAGACTAGGCTCAGTGGTAGCATTCTCATCTCTGAGACAGAAGATCATGGGTTCAATACCCACTCCTTAAAGTCGAGCACACAATCCAAGTTTACACTTAAGTGCAGGACAGAGGCGACGTCTTTTGGATGTGACATCAAACCGAGACACTGTCTTCCCTCTAGAGGGCGATTGAAGCGATTCAAGAAGGCAGCTCACCACCACCTTCTCAAGGGCAACTAGGGATGGGCAATAAATGCCGGCCTTGTTGGTGACGCACATATCCCATCAATGAATAATAAAAAAAACAGATCCCATGGTACTTTTCAAAGAATAAGGAAGTTCTCCTGGTGTGATGGTCAACATTTATTCCTCAACCAAAACCATCAAAAAAAAATTATCGGGTCATTTATCTCATTGCGGTTTATGGGACCTTGCTGTGTGCCAACTGGCTGCCTGTGTTTTCCTTCACAGTGACTCAGAGGTAACTGATGGTTGCAAAACAGTTTGGGGTACCCTGAGGTCATGCAAGATACCATATAAATGCAAGTTCCTTCTTTCTTCTCTGAGAACAGTAGTGATGTTCGGTGCTACTGATGCAGTGCAAGGGGATTTATTCATTTTATCAGAGGTGAAATTGAGAGCAGGGTTAAATATTTCACTGAATGTATTCATGAAAAATATACACTTTGACTGAAAGTGTTAGTTTAATGGAAATCTCAACCAGCCATGAAATAGGGGGTTTCCCTATAAAGATTACTTTTAAATGTTGCAGCATCTTTACCAATGCGTAACATTTTAGTGGGTAATATGAAAAAGGAAAAAATAATTTGATAAAAATTTAAATTCCTCTCACAGATTGATTTCTGTATTTGAGCTTTGATTTTCTTTATTTTGTGCAAGTCAACAGTGGGAAAATAACTGTTAAAAGAAGAAAAACGGCTCCAAATCTGCATTACTCAGGACACCCTAATGTACTCAGATGCACTCTGAGATTTTAGCTGCATGGACTTCACTCAGTATGGTGCCTACAGAATGTCCACAGCCACTAAATTGAGTGTAGTCAATGCATACATAATCTTAAAATTATTGCTAAACCAGTTAAATGTGAATCCAGAAAAAAAATTACACCGTTGTGAAAACACACTGGCCAGAAGGCCATAGATTAGACACAGTTTGGAGTCATCCCATACACAATTTACTCGTCAACAAGTTTACCCCTTGCACCATGTCGGGCAAAAGATGGCAATCTGCTCTGATCATATGTTTAGGGGAAGTTAGATAAACACGTTAAGGTGAAAGCAATAGAAGAATATAAGGGGTTAGATGAAGGGTGGAGCATAAATACCAGCATGGACCTGTTGGGCTGAATGGCCTGTTTCTGTGCACAAATACTATGCAATACAAGATACACTGCAGCAATTCGCCAAGGCTTCTTCAACAGCACTTCCCAAACCCGCGACCCTACAGGAGAAGGACAGCAGGCGCACAGGAATACCAGCCTCCAAGGCACGCACCATCCTGACTTGGAAATACATCATCATTCCTTCATCATAGCTGGATCAAAATCCTGGAACTCCATACTAACATCACTGTGGGAGTATCTTCACCAAACAGACTGCAGCGGTTCAAGAAGGCGGTTCACCTCCGCCTTCTCAAGGGCAATTAGGGATAGCCAATAAAAACTGGCCTTGTCAGCGATGCCTACATCCCAGGAATGAATAAAAAAAACTGTGTGATTATGTGGGGTGTAAGTTCACTACCAATTACTATTGGGTTTGTCAGCTAAAGGCAGACAACAAGCTTCCGGGTTTCCCGAAACTTGGGAAACCCAGCCACCCACTGTAACACCTGTAAAACAGGTTCAATCAGAGGATGCCAGTCTCATTATAATATTTAAATTGCCAACTCGCCTCTTGGGAGTGGGTTGGCTGCCCGTCCCTTGTCCCGCCTCTGACGTGAGCAGGTTGGCGGCGGCTTTGAGACTTTTAAATTTTACATCTGACCCAACCCCAACCTACCTGTTTTTGGGGGTTAAAATTCACCCATCACTTGTGGAAAGCTTTATGGAAACTGGACCAATGCCCTTGTGTGCTATGTAGGAATCGATTTAACAGCAATGACACCACAGCAATCTGGTTGCGTCATTTTGTTGTCACAATACAGAAGTTGTACTTTTTAAAGATCAATTTCTAAAATAAGCCTTCAGGATTGCCACATTGACAGGCAATTAAATTTCTACAGAGCAACAAACAGGCTGATTAAAAAAGAGACATTTATGAATAGCTGCAACAAGTGAAAAAAAATGTGCACAGCAACCTCCCTGAAATGAATATCAAGTTTTACATTGCGATTCACTTTGAGGTGAAATGAAATGAAGAAAACATTGAAATCCTGACAAGGTAAATTGTTTTAGCAGCAGAAATTAGATTCTCTATCTTCAATCATTCATTTTTGAAGTGACATGAAACATGTTCGTCAATATCGAATTGATCTGGAAATTCAGTATGATCACATTTCTATGTATTAAAGCCGGGTTTAGCATAATGGCTGCAAAAAATACACGAGGAACAGAATGTGATGAATAACAAAACAGTACCTCAGGCGCTGATAATTAATTAAATAATTAATAATATGACCTCCACTCTATTACGTGCAGAAATTGTGCATTATTTGTTACATTGCAAGCACTGTCAATGTGTTCCGCTATTGATGCCACTGAAGCCGACAGGCAGGCAACATCTGAACGGCTCTTCACTTTAGATGTCTGATCAATCGGTTAAAAGTAGTACTGTGGGAAGCTGACACTCGTCGAGACACTAACAGCATTACCTAGAAGAAAACACATTCCTGTTGCTACTTTGTTTTATGATGAGTCAGAACCACCAACTGACTCGAGGGATTAAACCTTTCCCTGCTAATGTGCACTACTGCTTTTAATTGTCTCTACCCGTGTGTAATGTCAGTTGATGTTAAGCTGGCTAGAGTTCCGAAAGCTGAATAAGACATGCAACCATTTGTTTAACTAATGGGCCGGATTTTGAAAGAAAGAAAGACTTGGATTTATAGAGTGCCTTTCACGGCCATTAGTTTGCAGCCAATGAAGTACTTTTGGAGTGAAGTCACTGCTGAAATGTAGGAAACACGGCAGCCAATTTGTGCACAAGCAAGCTTCCACAAACAGCAATGTGATAATGACCAGATAAAAATCTGTTTTTTTGTTATGTTGATTGAGGGATGAATATTTGCTAGGACACCAGGGATAACTCCCCTGCTCTTCTTCGAAATAGTGCATCCAAATTTTACATCCACCTAAAAGGGTGGATGGGGCCTCACTTTAACATCTCATCTGAAAGACGGCACCTCTGACAGTGCAGCGCTCCCTCAGCACTGCACTAGAGTGCCAGCCTTGATTTATGTGCTCAAGTCCCTAGAGTGGAACTTAAACCCACAACCTTCTGACTCGGAGGCGAGAGTGCTACCCACTGAGCCACAGCTGACACTTGCTGGAGTGGGGCATCACATGGTGTACGCCGTTAGTTGGACTTCAGTTTGTGCCCTTCAGCTCAAGATATTTTTGTGCTGTAACTTGCTGGAGTGCGAGATGATAATGCGAAGGCAAAGGGGTAACTGTGACCTTAATGAAGGGCGGGCCAATAGTCTATCTCCTTAATCAATGGGATTGAACAGTTTAAATTGTTCCTTTTTTGTGCTACCAGAGAGGTTGATAGCCATTGAATTAACAATGATCACATTGTTAAAAAAGTACTTACGCTGTTAAATTCAGCCCTAACTTTCTGCAGTGAGTTTAATGGGCAATTATGTGCTAATCCATCAAGTTCTTAAAAATAATGGGCAGGCTACAGGCAAGATGCCATTTGTGTAAAGCAAACATCAGATTGGCGTTAATCGACCAGCAAGTCTTGGAGACTTGTTACTCAAGGCGCATCTCTTACTCCCTGAATTTGCTGGTCGATTTGTGCATTAATAATGGCGTGCGTCATTAACACGCCATTATGTTTCCAGCTGGATCTGGCCCAATGTTTTAAACATAATATTAGCATAAACAAAAGTTAATATATGCATAAATGATTGGCTTTAAAATGTATGTTAAGTCTAATTTACCCATTGAAACTCCAAGAGCATTGGCAATAGTTAGAAGAAATAATTAATAGCACGTGTTGCACAAAAGACTATAGGCCCAAAATTCAGTATCCCTGGAGTTTGGGCAGTCGATCGAAAAAAATCCATCAGCCACTTTTCCTTCCCTGAGCCATATTCAGTGCAGGGAGGATTTCAGCGGTGTTCACTTCCGCCGGAAGCGGCGCGGTGAAGCCGCTGTAAAGGAAGGTTTCCAGCAGTGTGCTCTGCAGTGTGCAGGCCGCAGGAAAGGGATACTGCAGCAAAATTCATCGAGGAAAAGTAGGACTTTTCCCGGCAGTGCCCCCGCAAACTTTTCGATGCGCTGCTCAAACATGACACTGCAGGGGCCTTTTGGGAGGTAAAAAGGTTTATTACTTCATTATTGTTTTTATTTCATTTTCCAGCATGCACCCACAGTATTTATCTTTTGATATCATTTTATTAATTATTTTGGTTCTATTAAATCTGCTGAGTGCTGCTCAGAGGTTTGCACATACCCCTGTACTTTTGTACAACTTTCAGATCTGACTCTTTAGTGGAGTCCTGTGGGCTGCAGAGATCTGCTAAGGCAGGGTTCACGCTGAGGATGGGAGGAATGTTGGGAGGGCGAGACCTGGTATTCCTGGGCAGAAGCAGGGTGGCACGCAGGAGAAGGCATCGCACAGGAGAAGGCATCACCATCAGCACGGTGCAGACTAAGCAGCGGGCAAGGGAGGCAGCAGCCATGATTCGTTCATTCTGTGCCAGACCAGTGTGCTCACTGTCTTCACCGGCCTGAATCAGGATTGCGGTTGGCTGTTTGGGGACAAGGAATATCCCCTGTCCACTTGGTTGCTCACTCCACTGTGGATCCCCAGGACAGTGCCAGAGCATGCTTACAATGACGCTCATTGTGCCACCAGGTGCATCATTGAGCAGAGGTTCCGGTGCCTGAACCACTCTGGTGGCACCTTGCAGTACTCTCCTCAACGGGATTTCATAATCGTCGTGGTCTGCTACATGCTGCACAACCTGGCCATCATGAGAGGACAGCTGCTGGAGATCAAGTCAGCAGTACCACCTGAGGAGGAAGAAGGAGGAGTAGGAGGCGCAGGACGAGGAGGAGGAGGAATAGGAGGATCCCCGTCGGCCCAGAGCTAGGAGACGTCGACCCATCGTCACCCTGGAAGGGCCGGGTGCAGACTGGCCAGCACCCTCCTGGGTGGGTGCGTCCTCACATATATGGAGGTGCCTGACACCTCCCCTGTAATCTCCCTCCATGCATTATGGACTGGCGGTTGGCGGGGTTTCCCCACATCAGGAAAGAATATTATTTTTCTGTCCTCCACATCGCCCATCGGTGGCTCCAGTTCCATATCAATGAACCTGTTGGCTCTCTTTGCACCTCTTACACCAGCCATCCTTCTAACCTCGTTCCAACATCTTTCCTGCCTCAGGGCCTTGCTGCAAACCCTGACCTTTAAAAAAGCTGGCTCATTAGAAACTCATGCTGAATTTCTCAGTGGTGATAACGCTCAAATTAAGACAGCCACACTGCTGAAAAATCCACTGGAGGGAGAAACAGAGAGATAGAGGTAGACGGAGAGTGATGGAGGGAGACGGAGAGAGACGAGAAAGAGAGAGAGGTAGACAAGAGAGAGAGAGAGGGGGGGAAGATATAGAGAGAGAGAGAGAGAGAGGGGGGTGGAGGGAAGAGAGAGAGAGAGGGATGAAGAAAGAGAGAGGGGGTGGGAAGAGAGAGAGAGAGAAGGGGAAGAGCGAGAGAGGGGAGGAAGAGCGAGGGGGGAAAAGAGACCGGGGGGTGGGGAAGAAGAGAGATGGGGTGGGGGATGGGGGGTGAGGAGAGACACGGGGAGGGGGGAGAAAGACACGGGCGGGGGGGAGAAAGACACAGAAGGAGGGAAGGAAGAGACACCCGGGGGGGAGGGGAGAGACACGGGCTGGGGGGGAAGAGAGACACGGGGGTGGGGGTGGGGGGGAGAGAGACACGGGGGTGGGGAGAGAGAGACGTGGGGGGAAGAGATATGGGTTGGGGGGGGTGAAGAGACCAGGGGGTGGAGGGGAAGAGACCAGGGCATGGGGGGGGCCGGAGAAAGAGTTGGGCGGGGGGGGGGGGGGGGGGGGCGGCGGTGGGGAAGAGAGAGAGAGAGAGAGAGAGGGGGGGGGAGAGAGGGGGGGGGGAGAGAGGGGGGGAGAAAGACACGGGTGGGGGGGAAGAAAGACACGGGGGGAGTGAGAAAGACACGGGTGGGGGGAGAAAGACACGGGTGGGGGGAGAAAGACATGGGGGGAGGGAGAAAGACACGGGCGGGGGGGAGCAAGACACGGGCGGGGGAGAAAGACACGGGGGGAGGGAGAAAGACACGGGGGGAGGGAGAAAGACACGGGTGGGGGGAGAAAGACACGGGTGGGGGGAGAAAGACACGGGTAGGGGGAGAAAGACATGGGGGGAGGGAAGGAAGAGACCAGGGGACAGAGGGGAAGAGACCAGGGCATGGGGTGGGGCGGGGGGCGGAGAAAGAGTTGGGCGGGAGAGAGAGAGAGAGAGAGAGATGGGGGGGAGAGAGAGAGAGAGAGAGAGAGATGGGGGGGGGGGGATGGGGAGAGAGAGAGAGAAGGTGGGGGAGAGAGAGAGGAGAGGGGAGAGAGAGAGACAGACAGAACTGGGGGGAGAGAGAGAGACAGAATGGGGGAGAGAGAGAGGGGGGGAGAGAGGGAAAGAGAGTGGGGGAGAGAGAGGGGGGGAGAAAGAGCGAGAGAGAGAGAGGGGAGAGAGATAGAGGGGGGGGGGAGAGAGAGGGGTGAAGAGAGAGGTGGAGGGAGAGAGAGACAGGGAGATGGAGAGAGAGAGAGACAGGGAGATGGAGAGAGGGAGACGGGATGGAGAGAGAGAGAGAGAGAGAGAGAGAGAGGGAGACGGGGAGAGAGAAATGGGGAGAGAGAGATGGGGGAGAGAGAAAGAGTGGAAGACGGTGGGGAAAGAGAGAGCGAGGGGGAGATGGGGAGAGGGAGAGAGGGGGGAGAGAGAGCAAGGGGAAGAGGGAGAGGGAGAGCGAGGGGGAGAGAGGAGAGAGAGAGGTGGGGAGAGAGAGAGAGAGAGAGAGAGAGAGGGCAATGGGGAGGGACAGAGAGGGGAGACAGAGGGGTGGGTTGAGAGAGAGGGGGATGTTGAGAGAGAGGGGAGAGATGGAGAGAGAGGGGGGCAGATGCAGAGAGGAGGGGGAGATGGAGAGAGGGGGGGATGGAGAGGGGGGGAATGGAGAGAGAGGGGGGATGGAGAGGGGGGGATGGAGAGAGGTGGGGGGGAGATGGAGAGAGAGGGGGTGTGATATATTCACAGAGCACAGCACACACAGCTCCTAACATGGAGGCAGCTCTTTCGGAAGACTCCAGAAACTGTCTAGTTCTGTTTAATGATTAACTATGCACTTGCAGTACACAATATGTCCACATCCATAGTGTGGAGCTACAAACATTACAAGCTTACAGACATTATACTTCTCCCTCCTTAATGAAGAAGCCATCATAACAAACATCATACATAACTTTCATGTTTATACATAACACAGGATATAAACTTATTTTTTTTCCATATTTACAAATTTAACTTCACCACTTGTTTTCTGTTTCGAAGAGGATACCTTCGCTCTCGAACAGAACCTTCCAAACATGGTGTCGAATCTAAACTCATTCGAGGCTCCTCCTGAGGAACATTTTCCTGCACAGAATTTCCTTGATTTTCATTTGAACTCACTCTAACTTCAGGCTCTTTGTTTTCCTGACTCGGACTCAGACTTTCATTTTGATTCTCTCCTGGATTTGTTTCCAGTACATTGAATTTAGGATTTGCTACTGGTATATCAAAACTATCTGATGAGTCAGAAATAATTGAATCATTCCCACCTTCAACTCCTTCCATGTCTGTAGGTAAAATATGAACAATATGAACAAACCTAACCTGTCCATTATCAAACATCTTCACCAAATATGTGCGAGGACTACATATCTTCACCACTCTTCCTGGTAACCACTTTAACCATTTATGGTGATGGTTCTTCACTCTCACCTTCTGGTTTAATTTCATACTTCTCTCTTTTACTCTACCTTCATCATGATTCTCTTTCTGTCTTAATGGTGTCTCTTCTACGGAGTGTGCCAAATTTGGCTTTAACAACGAGAATCTGGTTCGTGGCTGTCATTTGAGAAACAACTCTGCTGGTGTTCTACCAGTAGTTGTATGAGGAATATTTCGACATGTAATCAAAAAATTAGCCAATTTGTGATCCAATGACAACTGTCATTTCCTTGGATTTGGATCTAACATTTGTTTTATGAGTGCACACTTTTTAATTTGTACAGTGTGCTCTGCTGCACCATTCGAAGCAGGATGGTATGGTGGAACCTTGGGATGTTTCACACCATTTTTGCTCGTGAATTGTGCAAATTCTTCTGAACAAAATTGTGGTCCATTATCCGAAACAATTTCTTCAGGGAGGCCAAATGCAGAAAATAATTTTCGCAAAATGTCCAATGTTTTACTTGTTGTTATTTTCCACATTGGAAACACCTCAACCCACTTTGAATGGCTATCAATCACAATGAACAATTGTTGTCCTTCTAACTCACCAAAATCAATATGTGGCCTTTGTCGCACCCTGGGAGGCCATTTCCATGGCTGTAATGGTACTGGTGATGGTTGCTTGCTTACCGATTGACATGTCGTACACTGCCTCACGATGTAATCTATATCTTTATCAAGACCTGGCTACCATAAATAACTGCATGCAAAACTCTTGGTCAAGCACATTCCCAGGTGCTGGTCATGGAGGTCTCCTAATAATTTGGACCTGAATTTATTTGGTATAACCATTCTTGCACCCCACATGATACAATCTTTATCGACTGATAATTCATTCCTACGAATGAAGAATGGATGTGTATCTTTGTCTGTTACCTGGTTTGGCCATCCATTTGCAATATACTCATACACCTTTGACATCACTGGGTCACATTTGGTTGCTCTACCAATCTTTTCAGCTGTGACTGGCAGTTCATCAATGTATGAAAAATAAAACACTTCTTCCCTATCAGGTGTAACTTGTGATGGGGAAGGCAATCTAGACATTGCATCAGCATTACTGTGATCAGCTGATCGTCTGTATTCAATATCATATGTATATGCTGACAAAATCAAAGCCTATCTCTGCATTCGGGCTGCAGCTAAGGTTGGAACTGGGGACTTTGGATGGAGAATTGCTGTTAGGGGCTTATGGTCCGTAACGATGGTAAACTTACGACCATACAAATATTTGTGAAACTTCTTGACCCCAAAAATTAATACCAAAGCTTCCCTTTCAATTTGCGCATAATTACTCTCACTGGCACTGAGAGTGTGTGAAGCAAAAGCAATTGGTCTCTCCTCCCCACTACTTAATACATGAGAGATTACTGCCCCAACTCCATACGGAGTTTAATCTCCTGAGATATGTCATAGTGAACTAACATGGCGCTCTCTACCAATTTGCTTTTACACTCCTTGAATGCTGTATCGCATTCTTTTGACCACTTCCAATGGGCCTGTTTTTTCAAAAGTTCATTCAGTGGATGTACTACTATAGCCAAATTTGGTAGGAACTTCCCATAATAGTTCAAAAAACCCAAGAATGAACGAAGTTCAGTGACATTCCTGGGAGTGGGTGCATTTCTGATTGCATCCAATTTTTCCATAGTTGGATGTAAACTATCTTTGTCTACTCTGTACCCTAAGTACTCCACTGACTTTTTAAATAACTCACACTTACGAGCAGACACTCGTACTCTGTGCTTCTCTAGCCGTTTGAGGAATTCATTCAAAATGTTATTATGAATTTGCCTATTTGGTGCTGCAATTAGTATGTCATCCAAATAACATATTACCCCTTCAATACCTTGCAAAATCTGGTTCATCACCCTTTGGAATATGGCAGGGGCAGAAGACACTCCAAACGGTAGCCTATTAAATTGATATAGGCCTAGATGAGTATTTATAGTCAAACATGACTTGGACTCCTCATCTAGTTCAAGCTATAAGTAGGCATTCGTAAGATCCAGTTTTGAGAAGATCTGACCACTTGTCAGTGTTGTGAACAAATCTTCTATATTCGGCAATGTATTGGGGACATTACCCTCTAGAACCTGGTTTACGGTTACTTTATAATCACCACACAATCTTACCTTACCATCGGACTTAGGTACAACAACAATGGGTGTAGCCCAATTACATCGATTTATCTTACAAATAATGTTCTCAGTCTCTAGTCTTTTGAGTTCTTGCTCAACTTTCTCCTTGAGTGCATATGGTACGGAACGTGGCTTGTAGTAAACTGATCTAGCGTCCTTCTGTACCCTGACACTTGCCTTGAAGCCTTGGATTGGACTGCCCGTTTCGCCGAACACCTTCGGATACTTCTTGATAGCCTCATACGTTGATGAAAATCTCGCTTCCACACAGAAAATCTCACTCCAATCCAGCTTCAGTGAGCTCAACCAATTTCTTCCTAGTAAGGCAGGCTTGTCTCCTTTCACTACTATTAGAGGCAAGTTCTGAAATTGATCTTTATATTTCACCGGTACGGTGATACGACCTATCACAGGAATTTTCTCTCCCGAGTAGCCTCGCAGCTCTATCTTGGATTTCTCCAGTTGGAAATCACGCAATTTGTTGCGGTACAGTGACTCCGGTACTACACTCACGGATCCCGCAACATCTATGTGGATTTTGATGCTTCCCGAATCGCTGTCCATTAACCTCATGCTCCTGATGACGTGCAACTCTAACATCTCCTCGTCCTGTTGTTGTTCTTCCATGCTATGTAGTCTCTTGGGATTTCTACTCATAGCTTTGAACGCTGGACTCATGGCTGTAAAAGCTGGTTTACCCTTCAATCGGCATGCCTTCGCAAGATGTCCACTCTTTCTGCAGAAGAAACACTCTCCCTTCTCGTATGGACAACTTTGAGCAATATGTTGTTCCAGGCACCTATAGCACGACTTCGACGCTCTGGTAGAATTTCCAGTTTCTGAGACTTTCGGCCATGCCCGTCTTTTACTTTGAACCTGCAGGTGATTTACCTCGGTTGACTGACGAATGTAATTATTATTTAATTCTCGGGAATATTGTTCGGCTATGCTCATCGAACTCACTGTCAGTCAAGCAATCTCAAAAGTTAAGTCATCCGTCATCAATAACTTCCTTCTGATCGCATCATTTTTCACCCCACAAACAAAACAATCCCGTAATGCTCGGTTTTGAAAGTTTCCAAAATTACAGTGCATCAATAGGTTTTTTAATGCTATGATGTAATCACTGATACTTTCATCGGTCTTTTGACCGTTAGCTTTCAGCAATTTCTAACGGATTGGGGTTATAGTGCTGCTCCAGCTTCGTTAAAATCTCTTTAAGCATTGTGTCCTTTGGCACAAGCAGATTTACAAGGGTTTCGTATAATGCCGGACCTGCCTCCGATAAGAAGATCGCTTTCTTACGTTCCAACACAGCCTGGTTCTGGACTGCATTGTCTGGAACTTCGATTGTGTTATTTGCAGTGAAATACATTGCTAGCTGATCCACATATGCTTTAAAACGTTCCCTGGGTCTTGTCTATATTCACCCAAATGTCCCAATAAACCTGCCATTTTAATCTCTAGCTGTTCACACCATGTGCTGTATTTTACCTCGGATTTTGTAGCTTTTTTCCAAAGACAGAAACTTCCAAAGTCTCTCTGTCGGCTGGCTGAATCCTTCACCAACAAAATTTTAGCTTTAAATATTCCGAAAAATCCCATCTCAGTCGCCAACTGTGATATATTCACAGAGCACAAGCACACACAGCTCCTGACATGGAGGCAGCTCTCTCAGAAGTCTCCGGAAACTGCCTAGTTCTGTTTAATGAGTAACTATGCACTTGCAGTACACAATACGTCAATATCCACATTGAGGAGCTACAAACATTACAAGCTTACAGACATTACAGGGGGGGAAATGGAGAGAGAGAGGGGGGAGTTGGAGAGAGAGGGGGTGAGATGGAAAGAGAGGTGGGGAGATGGAGAGCGAGTGGGGGAAATGGAGAGAGAGGGGGGGAGATGGAGAGAGAGGGGGGGAGATGGAGAGAAAGAGGGGGAGATGGAGAGAGAGGGGGAGAGAGAGGAGACAGGGAGAGAGACGGGGAGAGAGGCAGGGAGAGACTAGGAGAGAGAGAGGATGGGGAGAGAGAGGGGGGGGAAGAGAGGGGGTGAAAGAGATGGGGGAGAGAGAGGGAGGAGAGAGAGAGGGGGAGAGAGAGAGGCGTGAGAGAGAGGGAGGGGGAGAGAGAGAGAAAGTGTGAGAGAGAGGAGGAGATAGAGAGAGAGGGGGGAGAGAGAGAGAGCGAAAGGGGGTGGGAGAGGGAGTGCGAGGGGGGGGAGAGAGATCACAAGAGGGGGGAGAGAGAGAGCATGAAAGGGGGACAGAGAGAGCGAGAGGGGAGGGAGAGAGAGTGAGAAGGGGCGAGAGAGAGGGGGGAAGGGAGAGAGAGGGGAGCGAGAGAGATAGAGAGAGAGGGGAGAGAGAAAGGGGGGAGAGAGAGAGAGAAAGAGAGAGGGGAAGATGGGGGGGAAGCGATAGAGAGGGGGAGAGGGGGAGAGGGAGAGATGAGGTGGGGGAGAGCGAGAGAGAGAGAGAGAGAGAGAGAGTGGAGAGAGAGAGGGTGACGGGGCAGGAGAGAAAGAGGGGAGACCAGGGAGAGAGAGAGGGGAGAGAGAGAGAGAGGGGGGAGAGAGAGTGGGGAGACAGAGGGAGAGAGAGAGAGGGGAGACAGAGGGAGAGAGAGAGAGGGAGAGAGAGAGGTGTAGTGAGAGAGGTGTAGAGAGAGAGAGAGCGGTAGAGAGAGAGAGAGGGGGAAAGAGAGAGAGAGGGGGGAAGATGGGGGGGGAAGCGATAGAGAGGGGAAGAGGGGGAGATGGGGTGGGGGAGAGCGAGAGAGAGAGAAGTGGAGAGAGAGAGGGCGACGGGGAGGGAGAGAGGGGAGACCAGGGAGAGAGAGAGGGGAGAGAGAGAGAGGGGAGACCAGGGAGAGAGGGGAGACCAGGGAGAGAGAGAGAGGGGAGACAGAGGGAGAGAGAGAGGGGAGACAGAGGGTGAGAGAGAAGGGAGACAGAGGGAGAGAGAGAGAGGGCAGACAGAGGGAGAGAGAGGGGACAGAGAGAGAGAGAGGGAGAGAGAGGTGGAGCGAGAGAGAGAGGTGCAGAGAGAGAGAGAGAGAGAGAGAGAGGGGTAGAGAGAGAGAGAGGGGTAGAGAGAGAGAGAGAGAGAGAGGAGGGGTAGAGAGAGAGCGAGAGAGTAGAGAGAGAGAGGGTAGAGAGAGTGAGAGAGGGGTAGAGAGAGAGGGAGTGAGAGAAACGGGGAGAGAGAGAGGTGGAGACGGGGAGAGAGAAATGGGGAGGGAGAGATGTGGGGGAGAGAGAGAGGGGGGAAGATGGCAGGGGGGGGAGAAAGAGGAAGGGAGGGGGAAAGGGGAGATGGGGAGAGATGGGGGAAAGAGAGATGGGGGAGAGAGAGAGAGAGAGAGGGGGAGAGAGAGGTGGGAAGACGGGGGGGAAGAGTGGGGGAGGGGGGGAGATTGTTGTGTCTCTGCACCTTGTTACAAACTCACACGAGGCATGGATATATCAGACACGGTCATTCTGTGACCTTCACTTTATTTCCAGGACTGAAGAGTGCTGATCCTGGGTGGGACCTCCCCTTTTATACCTGGAAGCCCAGGTGAGGAGCTCACTCACTGTGGTCAGGGTGTGCATTACAAAGGCACAGGTACAGTATGCATGAGTTACAGTTACATACTTATAGTCATTGCAAGATGGTGAAATACATGACATCACCTCCCCCCTTAGGTCTTTTAGTTTCAGAGATTAAGTCTATCAGGTGGTCGACGCTCTCTCGTGGAGCGCCGCAGTTGTGGGTCTGATGGCTGAGCCTCAGCACGCGTCTCTGTCACTTGAGGTGATTCCGGCCTGTCTGGGCTGGCCGCAGGGACTGTGCATGCTGAGGGCTGTCTTTGCGCTGGCAGTGGTCTCGGTGCTATCTCATCATGCTCTTCTTCCAGTTCCTCCGTGTCTGCACTGAACTTTGTCTTTACTTGGTCCAAGTGTTTGCGGCATATCTGCCCATTGTTTAGTCTGACCACCATGATCCTGTTTCCTTCTTTGCCAATTACGGTGCCCTCAAGCCATTTGGGTCCCAAAGCATGGTTACCGGGTCATCTATTTCTATACACTTCCCCCTTGAGCCTTGGGACTGGCGCTTGCCCTCAACAATGTCTGCCAGTGCTGGGTGAATGAGGGACAGCTGCGTCTTGAGTGTGCGTTTCATGAGGAGTTCCGCTGGCGGGACTCCCGTGAGCAAGTGTGGCCGGGCTCTGTAAGCCAGCGGGATCGATAGGCGGTACTGAAGGGAGGGTTCTTGGATGCATAGCATGCCCTGCTTTATGACTTGGACCGCCCATTCCGCCTGGCCATTGGAGGCCGGCTTAAATGGCGCTGTCCGGATGTGCTTGATCCCATTGCCCGACATAAACTCCTGGAATTCATGGCTGGTAAAACATGGGCCATTATCGCTGACCAGGATGTCCGGCAAGCCGTGGGTCGCGAAAATCGTATGCAGACTCTCCACGGTGATGGATGTCGTGCATGAGTTCAATATGATGCACTCGATCCACTTCGAGTATGCATCGACAACAATCAGGAACATTTTTCCCATGAACGGGCCCGCATAGTCCACGTGAATACGTGACCATGGTCTGGCGGGCCACGGCCACGGGCTGAATGGTGTCTCCTTGGGGGCATTGCCCAGCTGGGCACACGTCGTGCACCTGCGAACCCAGTGTTCCAGGTCTGAGTCAATTCCCGGCCAACACACACGTACGACTGGGCAATGGCCTTCATTAACATGATGCCAGGGTGCTCACTGTGGAGTTCCCTGATGAACGCTTCCCTTCCTTTCTGGGGCATGACTACCCGGCTGCCCCATAACAGGCAGTCAGCTTGGACGGAGAGTTCATCCATCCGTCTCTGAAACGGCCTGACTTCCTCGGGGCACGCCCTGTGTGCGGGCGCCCAGTCCCCAGTCAGGACACATTTCTTTATCATGGATAGGAGGGGGCCCTGTTGGTCCAGAGTTTGATCTGGTGGGCTGTGATGGGGGAGCCCACAGTGTCAAAAGCCTCAACGGCCATGACCATCTCGGCGCTCTGCTCCGACGCTCCCTCGGTGGTGGCCAGTGGGAGCCTGCTGAGCGCATCAGCGCAATTTTCGGTGCCTGGCCAGTGCCGTATGGTGTAGTCATACGTAGCCAGTGTGAGGGCCCATCGCTGTATGCGAGCTGACGCATTAGCATTGACAGCCTTGCTGTCGGACAACAGGGATGTTAACGGCTTGTGATCCGTCTCTAGCTCGAACCGTCTACCGAAAAGGTACTGGTGCATCTTTTTCACACCATACACACACGCGAGTGCCCTCTTCTCGACCATGCCTTATCCACGCTCTGCCTGGCAATACCTGCGAGCATGAACTTCGCTCCATGGATGAAATGGCGTGCATATCCCCCCATTTCCAATTCATCTCAGCTAGCCAACTCTTCCCTAAGAGCGCGGGGCCATTTTCCGGAACAATCCAGAGTGGCAGCCGGTTCTGTGATCCATTATGTGTTACCACCAAGTTTGCACTGCCCAGCACTGGGATGATCTCTTTGGTGTACGTACGTAGCTGCGTCTCAATGCGTTCCAATTTGGGTCTGCTAGCTCTGTGTGGCCACAGTCTCTCAAATTGTTGGGCGCTCATGAGGGATTGGCTAGCTCCGGTATCCAGCTCCATCTGCACCGGGATGCCATTCAGTAAGACTTTCATCATCATGGTGTTTTGGTGCATGAGCTGAGGACGTCTGAACTCTCTGAACTTCAGCATCCATGGTTGTTCCCCAGGCCTCATCCTGCATTTCAGACCCCTCGCCTGGTTCCTCTGTCTCGCAGACTAGCCTTGCAACGGCCTTTTTTCACATCCTGGCCAGGTGTCCCTTACAAATCCCACACGTGTAAAGTTGGAACCTGCAGATTTTTGCAGTGTGTCTGCCCCCACATCTCCAATATGAGCTGAGAGTGCTGTTACCAAAAGGGCTATTCCCAGGCATTCCTCTCTGATGGTTCATTTGGCTTTTTCTAAGCACTCTGATGGAGGGTGTTAATTATCCCATAACAGGATGCATGGGTGACTTTAATATGCACATAGATTGGGCTAGCCAAACTGGAAGCAATACGGTGGAGGAGGATTTCCTGGAGTGCATAAGGGATGGTTTTCTAGACCAATATGTTGAGGAACCAACTAGGGGGGAGGCCATCTTAGACTGGGTGTTGTGTAATGAGAGAGGATTAATTAGCAATCTCATTGTGCGAGGCCCCTTGGGGAAGAGTGACCATAATATGGTGGAATTCTGCATTAGGATGGAGAATGAAACAGTAATTTCAGAGACCATGGTCCAGAACTTAAAGAAGGGTAACTTTGAAGGTATGAGGCGTGAATTGGCTAGGATAGATTGGCGAATGATACTTAGGGGGTTGACTGTGGATGGGCAATGGCAGACATTTAGAGACCGCATGGATGAAGTACAACAATTGTACATTCCTGTCTGGCGTAAAAATAAAAAGGGGAAGGTGGCTCAACCGTGGCTATCTAGGGAAATCAGGGATAGTATTAAAGCCAAGGAAGTGGCATACAAATTGGCCAGAAATAGCAGCGAACCTGGGGACTGGGAGAAATTTAGAACTCAGCAGAGGAGGACAAAGGGTTTGATTAGGACAGGGAAAATGGAGTATGAGAAGAAGCTTGCAGGGAACATTAAGGCGGATTGCAAAAGTTTCTATAGGTATGTAAAGAGAAAAAGGTTGGTGAAGACAAACGTAGGTCCCCTGCAGTCAGAATCAGGGGAAGTCATAACGGGGAGCAAAGAAATGGCGGATCAATTGAACAAGTACTTTGGTTCGGTATTCACTAAGGAGGATACAAACAACCTTCCGGATATAAAAGGGGTCAGAGGGTCTAGTAAGGAAGAGGAACTGAGGGAAATCTTTATTAGTCGGGAAATTGTGTTGGGGAAATTGATGGGATTGAAGGCAGATAAATCCCCAGGGCCTGATGGCCTGCATCCTAGAGTACTTAAGGAGGTGGCCTTGGAAATAGCGGATGCATTGACAGTCATTTTCCAACATTCCATTGACTCTGGATCAGTTCCTATGGAGTGGAGGGTAGCCAATGTAACCCCACTTTTTAAAAAAGGAGGGAGAGAGAAAACAGGGAATTATAGACCGGTCAGCCTGACCTCAGTAGTGGGTAAAATGATGGAATCAATTATTAAGGATGTCATAGCAGTGCATCTGGAAAATGGTGACATGATAGGTCCAAGTCAGCATGGATTTGTGAAAGGGAAATCATGCTTGACAAATCTTCTGGAATTTTTTGAGGATGTTTCCAGTAAAGTGGACAAAGGAGAACCAGTTGATGTGGTATATTTGGACTTTCAGAAGGCTTTCGACAAGGTCCCACACAAGAGATTAATGTGCAAAGTTAAAGCACATGGGATTGGGGGTAGTGTGCTGACGTGGATTGAGAACTGGTTGTCAGACAGGAAGCAAAGAGTAGGAGTAAACGGGTACTTTTCAGAATGGCAGGCAGTGACTAGTGGAGTGCCGCAAGGTTCTGTGCTGGGGCCCCAGCTGTTTACATTGTACATTAATGATTTAGACGAGGGGATTAAATGCAGTATCTCCAAATTTGCGGATGATACTAAGTTGGGTGGCAGTGTGAGCTGCGAGGAGGATGCTATTAGGCTGCAGAGTGACTTGGATAGGTTAGGTGAGTGGGCAAATGCATGGCAGATGAAGTATAATGTGGATAAATGTGAGGTTATCCACTTTGGTGGTAAAAACAGAGAGACAGACTATTATCTGAATGGTGACAGATTAGGAAAAGGGAAGGTGCAACGAGACCTGGGTGTCATGGTACATCAGTCATTGAAGGTTGGCATGCAGGTACAGCAGGCGGTTAAGAAAGCAAATGGCATGTTGGCCTTCATAGCGAGGGGATTTGAATACAGGGGCAGGGAGGTGTTGCTACAGTTGTACAGGGCCTTGGTGAGGCCACACCTGGAGTATTGTGTACAGTTTTGGTCTCCTAACTTGAGGAAGGACATTCTTGCTATTGAGGGAGTGCAGCGAAGGTTCACCAGACTGATTCCCGGGATGGCGGGACTGACCTATCAAGAAAGATTGGATCAATTGGGCTTGTATTCACTGGAGTTCAGAAGAATGAGAGGGGACCTCATAGAAACGTTTAAAATTCTGACGGGTTTAGACAGGTTAGATGCAGAAAGAATGTTCCCAATGTTGGGGAAGTCCATAACCAGGGGTCACAGTCTGAGGATAAGGGGTAAGCCATTTAGGACCGAGATGAGGAGAAACTTCTTCACCCAGAGAGTGGTGAACCTGTGGAATTCTCTACCACAGAAAGTAGTTGAGGCCAATTCACTAAATATATTCAAAAGGGAGTTAGATGAAGTCCTTACTACTCGGGGGATCAAGGGTTATGGCGAGAAAGCAGGAAGGGGGTACTGAAGTTTCATGTTCAGCCATGAACTCATTGAATGGCGGTGCAGGCTAGAAGGGCTGAATGGCCTGCTCCTGCACCTATTTTCTATGTTTCTATGTTTCTATGTTTCTATGTTTTCCTTGTGATGGCGTGAATTGCCGATCCCCTTTCCATTGTCTCTGTTGCAGGCCCACCCTGGAGCTAGTTGCTGCCTGGACGGTGTCGAATTGCCCTTGCCTGCCTGCCTGGACGGTGTCGAATTGCCCTTGCCTGCCTGTGGGATTCTGTGTCCTTTTTACAACATTAACTCCTTGGTTCATCGCAACATTGAAACCAGGGCTGTGTGCATAAATTAGCTTGGTCTCCACTTCCCCTGCCATGAAGGTCTGAGCTATCAACGCTGCCCCTACTAAAGTCAAATCCTTAGTCTTTATGAGCTTCCTGAAAATGCCAACATGATTAATGCCCTCAATGAAAAAGTCCCTTAACATCTCCCCCCTGCAGGCATCGGAGAACTTACAGAGACTGGCCAAACGCCGCAGTTCCAAGATGTTTTGACCCTCCTGACACCGGTGAAATTGGAACCGGAGCCAGGCCATGTGTACGCTACTTGCCGGCTTGAGATGCTCACTGATCAGCTGGCTGAGCTCTTCGAAGGACTTTTCTGCTGGCTTTTTGGGGTGCGAGCAGGTCTTTCATCAGCGCATACGTCTGTGGACCACAGCTGGTCAGTAGATGCGCCCTCCGCTTGTCAGCCGCTGTCTCTTCTAGCCAGTCCTTCGTGACAAAGCTCTGCTGGAGTCTTTCCACAAAGTCGTCCCAGTCCTCACCCACACAGTAGCGTTCCTCTATGCCACCGGTGGCCATCCTCGTGGTTCAATGATCCCGATTCTCGTCGTCAGATGTAGTGTCTCTGCACCTTGTTACAAACTCACACGAGGCATGGATATATCAGACACGGTCACTCTGTGACCTTCACTTTATTTCCAGGACTGAAGAGTGCTGATCCTGGGTGGGACCTCCCCTTTTATACCTGGAAGCCCAGGTGAGGAGCTCACTCCCTGTGGTCAGGGTGTGCATTACAAGGGTACAGGTACAGTATGCATGAGTTACAGTTACATACTTATAGTCATTGCAAGATGGTGAAATACTTGACAGAGATGGAGAGAGAGAGAGGGGGGAGATGAAAAGAGAGAGAGAGAGAGAGGAGAGAGAGACGGGACAGAGAGAGAGAGAGAGAGAGATGGGACGGAGAGAGAGAGAGGGAGACGGGGCGAGGGAGAGGGAGACTGGGTGGAGTGAGAGAGAGACTGGGTGAGTGAGAGGGGGAGTGGGAAGAGAGAAACTGGGGAGAGAGGAAGAGGGGTAGATGCGGAGTGAGGGGGAGATGAGAGAGAGAGAGAGAGA
This sequence comes from Pristiophorus japonicus, assembly GCF_044704955.1. Taxonomy (NCBI): domain Eukaryota; kingdom Metazoa; phylum Chordata; class Chondrichthyes; family Pristiophoridae; genus Pristiophorus; species Pristiophorus japonicus. Next base: position 263,771,041 of record NC_091977.1, on the reverse strand, counting down.
GAGAGAGAAAGAGGCGAATGAGCGGAGGTATCAGAGGATGGGAAATGGGGAGATCGAAGGGCTGAGAGAGAAGAGGAGATTTGG